>NC_139516.1:51896738-52514113 GCF_947247035.1 Vipera ursinii | reverse complement strand
ATATGGCCAACCTGCAGAAACTGTACCTTAGCCATAATGAGATCTCCCGCTTCCCCTTGGAGTTGGTAAAAAAAGGAGAGGCCAGGCTTCCCGAATTGGCACTGCTGGACCTTTCTTCCAACAAGATCAAGAGCCTGCAGGTGAAGGAGGTCAGTGGGCTCCCAGCCTGGATGAAGAACGGCCTCTATGTTCACAGCAACCCTCTCCACTGCCACTGTGAGCTTTACAACCTCTTCATCCACTGGCAGAAACGGCAACTAAGCTCAGCTGTGGACTTTGAGGAAGAGCTCCAGTGCTTGGATCAGACCAAGAATAAAAACGTCACAATTTCCAACCTGTATGATCCAGAGGGCATGAACTGCAGTGCCTTCAAAGAGCAAGCCCTAGAGTTCCACCGTGGGGACACGGTAACCATCAATTGTGATACCAGGCAACGAGAAGTGACAGTGAAGGAATGGGTGACACCCCGATACGAGCACGTTCAACAGGAGGATGATAATAACTCCATTACTCTGCTGCCAAATGGAAGCCTTCTGATAAGTAATATCAGCATCGAGGATATGGGTCTGTATACCTGTTATGCAGTAAGCCAGGTGTTCAATGAGACCCTTTACGTACAAGTCACGGTCCATAACTATACTCTTCATGGAGCCCCAGACATGTTCAACACAGCTTACACCACACTAGTGGGCTGTATCCTGAGCGTCATTCTTGTGCTCATCTATCTTTATCTGACTCCATGCCGTTGCTGGTGCCGCAGCAATGAGAAGCAGGCTAACCAACAAGAGGACAGTATCAACTCTTCAGTGCTCAGCACCACTCCGAATCACAATGCTGAAGTGACTGGGGACAAGGAAGGATTAAATCGGAACACAGTGCCAAGCAGAGCCCAAGGCCAGAATGGCAAATGCAAACCCACCAACTCCCCCAATCACGCACCCAAAGGAGTCCAGAAGGTAGAGAGAAAATTGTCAGATCCAGATTCAGTCAGCTCAGTCTTCTCTGACACTCCCATTGTGGGGCCCTCACCAAATGAAGGTGGGAGAGGAAGTAGTAGGGACAAGGCAGGGACTGAATTAGTTGGACTGCTGTGATCGTTCAGCTAGGAAAGGAAAGGACAGGAACAGACCCACATCTTTTATCATCAAGTCAGGCACCGTTCTATAATCCGCCACAGTCTGTAATAGCATTCCTGTTTGGGTTCCCTTCTTGTCGTGTCCAGTGTTGAAAACCTCATGTCTCAACTTAATTCTCCAGCAGTTTCTGAGCCTTCTGGTGTTTTTTTTTGGGGGGGGGGTTTGGAATGTGATCTTTTGGTTCCTTTGCATTGGAAGCTTGGCAAACATCTCACTGACAAAACATGAATAGCTGAGAGTACTGACTAGATTTTCTGCATCCTGCTACGGCATTTGTATTCCATAGAAGTATGAAATTCAGACCAAGTCTGTTCACCTATTGCAGCCAGAATGTTGTGTGTCATTTTATAATAGGGCCATAAGCCTTCAGAAGTATCTGCTCCTTCCTCAGAGGGATAAAATGAGCTTAGGAATCATATTTTAGCTATTTCTCATGCAAATTAAATTAAATCATATTATCCCCTATAGCTCCAGCTATAGTGGTAGTCCTAAGTAGCCAAGACATTGTGAAAAATAACTTTTAAAATGCCTAGTTTTTTTTGTTAACTATTGCTCAAACATTTTTTTTTCAAAAAAAGCAGCAAATGAACATTTACACTATACCAGATTTCTCAGGGCATAACTCAAAATATTTTCTAGCAAGCAAGCCTGTTTTGCGTGTTGTGCCAGTGAAAAAAGATGAAAAAAATGGATATATAGCAGTGAAAGAGGATATGATGCTCTCTCTTCCTCTCTCCCATCAAGAGCTTAGTGAAAAGGGAGTTAAATCCAAAGATTTTAGACTTCAGAGCATCAAACTGCAAGAAAGAACCAACAGCCTTGGGAACTAGTAAGCTGGAATTCTGCATCCCTATCTTGCTTTCTCTAAAATGCAGCAACAACAAGAACACAACATGGCTGGATGCAGATCTACTGCCTTCCCCTTTCAGCACTGGCACCTTAAGTTAGGTTCCAGTTACAGATTATGGTCAAATTACATCAAATTTTAGCACATCTCCTCATCCTTTCAGAACTTCAGCAAGACTATGGCAGGCTATGTAGCTCCAGAACTATTTGATGCCTCATCATCTTCAGCCAAGTTTTTCTCATGTTTATTTAGGAGGCCAAACATGTTCCAGATGTTTGGGAGCAAGGGGGAATTTTATGAGCCATTCTATTTTAGCAGGAGCCATGCAACACAGCTTTGTAATATATAGATAGGATCAATTCTAGCTGAAGAGGTTTTTCTGGAAGGTGCTTCTACAGACTTTGAACATCCTCCTAAAACAAACAACATTCAGCCTGACACTTATCTAACTCTTTGATTATTTTTTAAAAAATCCTTCCTCCCTATGTTTAAATTGGCTTTTCCTCCCGAGGGGTTGAATATAGAAATAACACAGATATAAGAAGTTAGTTTTCACAATATTGTGATGCTTCAGTCCACATTCTTTTTATGGGGTGAAATCATCCAAGCTAAGAATGTATCTTGCTCCTAATACAATTTCTCAGGTTTCCCCCCCCCAAAAAAAACCCTGAATGTTGCCTATCTTGGCCAATTCAAAATGTTACCTTTACTATAGGTGGACTTGGGAAGCCTATGGAGTCATAAGAAGAAATTCATTAAAGGAACATTCCTTAACATACTGCAAAGATTTTCATTTGCTCTGGATTCAGAATCCACTGCTAGTTACAAATTACTGGTTGTTTCTGGATAGAGAAGGACAGAATATAATAGACGTATATGACATAATAAGCCATAGAGTGTTTTGCACAAAGCTGTGAATGGATCCAGTTACCGCCCTTAAAGACCAAACAGCCATAGCAAGTGTGATCATAGTACCAAGGCTCTGACATCGGTTTATTTGAGAACTAATCTAGGGCTGTTGGAGTTCAAAGGGATCCTTAAACTAGAAAAGCTAATCCCCTCACTTTATCTAGTTAGAAATATCTCTTAAGTCACACTTAGCTTCTGGTGATTCCATGGATATGTCCATTCTTTTTGGCAACAGTATGAAAATGGTTTCCATTGCTTTTGCCACAATGTTTTTTTTAACTTCTCATCTAACTTAAAGTTCTAGGAGTTCCTAGTAATCTCCCATCCAAGTACTAACCAGGTCCAGTTGTGTTTTCAAGATAAATCAAGATTCGCTAAGTGCTGACATCTACTATAAACTTTCACCGATTACTTCTGGGATTACCCAATATTTCTTTCTTAGTAGATTAGGAGGAATGAAACGTCAAAAGAAATAGGCCATCCCAGAAACATATCTGCAGACTCACAAAAGGGTTGGGTTAGGAAAGGATTATTTTTATTTATTTATTTTTTAAAAAGAGCAAGTGAATGAAAAGAATTGCATGGGTGATGGTGAGCAGAGAGAGTTTAGCAATAATGAACTAGAAATGACCAATTTTTGTAAATCTGTTCATGTGGAATCTTGGCAATTTTCATGTTCACGATTTCCTCTCTTCTGGACTTTGCAGTAGGCTAATTTCCTAAAATTATCAGAAGATTAGAAGTTACTTAAAAGCAAGATAAGAACAGATTAAAGACTGGTGCTATGGAAGGAAAAAAGAAGAAAGAAGTACCTTGCACTAGAATGTTATAGGTTACATTTTTTTGTCATGTTATGACTTAATTTAATTTATTGGAATACATCCCATTCAGAAGGAATTTAGGAGTGGAAGAACTCCCTTGGTACCTAATTGTCATATGTATGGAGAAAGTTTTGCAGCCTGAATGCTATAGATCTAAGTTAATAAATGATTAAAATACAGAAATATATAATACAGGAACACAGCTTAATCTCAGTGTAATAACCCTTGCACAAATATTTGCACTGAATGCATCAGTACCAATTCTATCTCATTCAGAATAAATGTTATCCCATTTGATGGAAGGGATGCTTAAGTATTCTTTACTTTACCTGGCCACTGGGATTTTTTAAAATCACAAGACAAAGATTTTCCTTGCCCTGGTATCTCAGCTCCATTAACCAGAAATACCAGGGACCGAACGAGGTATTTCCTAAACAGCCATTCAGCCTCCAATTTTGATTGAATATTGCTGAATGAAGGCATAATGAAATCCTGGACTAAAGTGAGAATGTAAACAGCCCATAGATGTTTCATGATCCATTTGTGTGCAAGTATGAATTTGCATGTGTGGGTATCCACACTTTTAATCCCTGCTCTAGCTTTCAATATTTGCTAGAAAAAGTGCTTAGGCAGGACTGTCATTTCTAACTATTTTTTAGGAAAATATACATCAACCGATAGGGTTTTCTTGCATGAAAATTTTGATTTAGCAAAATTAAAATAGCCATATACACCTTACTGGAGAACGCCCTCTTCATGTCTTCCCGGCAAGCTTGATCCACCAAAGAGATCACACAAACTACTTTAAGAAACCGAACATTCTTTTACTAGGTAAGAGGAGTATGATCCTCCCAGTGGTGAATTTTATCCTGCACAGAAAAATTCATCAGGCTGTGAGGCAGAAAGTTTTAGACACCAACATATGTAATGTGGACAGTATTTAAGTAAAATGACCAGTAGAACAGCATGTGATCTTAAAAAATGGAGCTCATTACTGTTCTCTCCTAGAGCCTCTTGGTTCAAGCATCACTTATCACTAGCAGTAAATAAGCAAAAGGAAGTAGGTCATTTTTCCACCCCATAACCTTGGTTATGATATCAGTATATAGAAGACAGTACTTCCTCCCATCTTCCATGTGGTTAATCTTGTTTTGATGTTGATTCCTGTACCGTTAACTCTAACCTGGAGGTAATACTTAGTAATCCCTACCTAGTATTTGCAATCAGAATGTATCAAGGATACTGACTTCAAATAAAATTAGTTCTATATTATTTAAATTTTCTCACACTAACCAGAAAATGATTTGGAACCAAAGGGTGGAAACAGCTATCCTCTTATGTCCAAATCAATCCAGCTCCCATTTTCCCTGCTTGGTTAAGACAGTGAAGATAGCTGATTTAGAAGAGAAAGCTGACCCACTGGTGGATAAAGCACCACACTGATAATTGCTAAGTGGCTTTTTACAGTACTCTGCCTGTGTGGGTAGGAAAAGAAATCACCGACAAGATTTTCCTGTGTAAACTATTGGGATAAAGGAAGGATCTACCCACATTTCAAGTAGTGTCAGAACTTTTTGTCTCATCAACTCTCCTGCTTGTACCTATTGTCTGTGTGCAGTCTAAATGCAATTTGTCTCTATATTACAGTGGCAAAAAAGGACACTCCCCTTCAGCACTTTGTTTGGTACCCAAAGGATCATATATATTTATTGGAAATACAGATCTATTATGGCTGAGGCATCTGAAGTTACTTTTTAAAAGCAGCAAATGTTTGGTGCTAACTGCAAAGAATCCATTTCTCTCTTGGCTGAACTTTCTGGCTTGCTGAACAAGAGAGTAGCTAGATTTGTACATCACACTAAGCCATAATGAAGTTGCTCTTGTTTTGGTTTAGCATACTGTATAAATCCAGCCACTGCTTTGTAAACCATGGTTTTTAGCTCAGAAGGCCAACCACTATGGTTTATTTAGTAAGCGATGGTTAAACAAACCAAGATGTGTAGCATGATCTGTGAACTTATGTTAGCACATTATCTCCAAATCCATAATCTGTCATATGCTCCTAAAAGCAAGCAAAAAATAAACAGTCTTTACCCACTTAGTTTGACTTTCTTGCTTGCTCAATAGTGGTTACTGTCTTTAAGAGTCTGCTAAATTGTAGCAATGTTAAGCCTTTTCAGATTTATGTTATTTATACCTGCACTTTGAAAACCTTTGTTTTATTTGCTACTTTTTTGTGCGATCAGAAAAAATAGTCCATAAAAATTGAAGAATGGACGTCAAAGATAAATGTCTTTTTCTGAGATCAATTGTGCATACAACCTGCTATGAAATGTTGATGAGGTCAGAGCAGGTGTATCAAGTCAATTGATCTAATAGGCTGCACAGAACTACTTAATTTTCATTTTAAAAGAGAGTCAGTGGATAAACTTTCCTTTTTTTGACACCTAAGTCAAGACTTGTGCATCACAAATGTTGAAGAAAGCTGCAAGCATGACTTAGCAAAATAAAGGTATGCCTTGGGCTCAGAATTTGGAAGGAAACATTCCAAATACAAATCTTTTAAAAATTGCACATCTAAAACAAGTCTAAGGCAAGGGTTCCCAATCTTGGCAAGTTTAAGACATGTGGACTTCAACTTCCAGAATTTCCCAGCCAAGCATGCTGACTGGAGAATTCTGGGAGTTGAAGTCTATATGTCTTAAAAGTTGCTAAATTTGGTAAATCCTGATTTAAGTGCAGATTAAATTTGTACCAATGTCTGAGAAAGATTGGGGGCATTGCCTCTACTGAACAATAGGATGAGATCACAGATATTTCAACCAAACAAAATCCCATCTCCTATTTTGTGACTGACAGGTCAAGCAAAAGTGTTTTACGTTTGCTGGAATGCTTACCTATGTCAGGCAACAATAAAAATCCTGCAAAGGAGCTGGACTGGATTTCTTTGTTAGGTAGTTTGTACCTTCTAACATAGAAATATGTGAAAATAAAACGTATTTTGCTAATAGGCACCCCAGGATCTTCTGCTTTTTCATGTTTAACATGGTAAATTACAAATTGAATATGTTCACAATTATATCAAAGGCCTAACTTAATAATGGGTGTAAGGCTTGGTCGCATATTTTTGGAGAAGTTTTACTAGACATCAGTTCATAATACATCTTATAATTGCAACCTATAATGTTTTCTTTTTTTAAAAAAACAGCCTATTAAAATGATTGCAGGTTTGGTTCTGCTAATTTCCTAAGTCAATGGTATAATAATATAACGCAGTCAGAATTCACCATCTATTAGGACTAAAATGAAGATTACTAGATATACTGTATACGTGGATGCAATGGAGTTACATCTCATGCAGCAATACCGAGTGAATTACAATACTTAGTTTAGATTTAGAAAGTTGTATGAATCTGTTATGTTTCACATGTGGAGCAAACCTAACTCTGTGTGACAGAACACATATTCATTCAATGTGTATGCTAATGGCTCAGTTCACGTCTTATCTAGATAGGAATTTCTGCACTTGGAATGACTTCTGCTTCAGGTCTGTGAGATCTATTACCAATGTTTGTAGACCAGAAACATAACTGGTAAGGCAACTCTATTACACTACGCTCCCCACATAAAGAAGCATATGTTCAATCAGTGCTGATGGCATGAGTGGTATTGTGTTCTGCCACCTCATTTTTCTGGTAAAGATTTTCATATATAGCTGTGATATGAATATCTAGCAACCACTAGATGTCAAGAGAGAGATATGGCAAAACTCTTGGCTGCCATCTATGGTCTTCTGGAATTGTCAGGCCCAGAGATGAAATAACCTATACATCATTTATGGTTGTAAAATCAAACAAGACTTACTTCCAATAGCAGTTTACTTCTCTCATCCCCTTTAGAGCATCCATTGAATTTACTGCCTGTCTTAGGTAGCCATTCACTATACCAAATTGTACACAAACATGGGAAGGTAATAGGTAGGCAAAATAGTACCATTACCTGTAGTAGAACACACAGTATTTAAAAAGAAATTAGGTTAGCAATTTCCTTGAGAGTTTCCTCTGAATCTTAGTGCTTACCAAACTGACACACTTGCTTCACTAAGTTGTTCCTGGTGAGTTGGATAATTGCTATATTCCCTGGGGTCATTTTTACTTTTGTACTATGGAACCATTGCTCATTGATTGCTTGGTATATCACTGATGAAATCTGTCTTTATGCCAGCCAACCTTCCAATAGATCAGTGGGTAATGCTGAAGTTTTCAGGATTTTAGAACTAGCATGCACTTGACCCAAGTTTACATCTAGGAACTCCCTGTTGTGTGAACACAGTCACAGTAAGTGTCTTCAATAAATCTACTGTTCAACAGAGTGTTTCAGGAACAGTTCCAACAAACGTATATATCATATATCATTGCACAAACTTGGTGATGATGATAACGGTGATTTGGAACTTCTACAATTATGTTTTGCTAGCTTGTAACATTTTTTATTCCAGCATTTGGTTCAGGAGTTGACTGATGATTATATGCCACTTAGTCAGAGTCTACTCTTAGCAACCAAGTAGATAGATATTTCTCCAGGATGGCCTGCCCCCAACCTGGTCCGTACAGCACCAATTGCTGCTGTACTTTAGTCCATCCTTGCTGCTGGTAATCCTTTCCTTCTCTTCCACCTTTCTCAGCATTGCGGGCTTTTCAAAAGAGCAAACTCTTTGCATAACATATCCATAGTATGAACTGTTGGGATTACTTATTTGTTGTCCAAATGAGAACTCTGGGTTGATTGTTCTAGAATTTACGGGTACTGATTTTCTTTGCTATCTTGATATTCTCAGGAGTCTTCTCCAATGCCACAGTTCAAAAACATTACTACCCACTATATCCTGTTTCTTCAAAGTCCAACTTTGGCTTCTGTATAGCATCACAAGGAAAACTGCTGCCTCAGTGATTCTGGTCTTTGTAGCTCAAGACACATTGTGGCATCTGAATGTCTTTTCCAAAGCTTTCAGTCACTACTCTATGGCGTATTTTCTTGATTGTTTCTTTACTTCTGAGAGTAAAGAAAAAGGAGAATTGATTTTTTTAAAAAAAGCCTTGATTAAAGTATGTTTAAAAAGTATTGCAAGATGGCCAGTAATGTGATTCCATTAAATCAGGGTTCTTCCAACTTGGCCCTTTTATGACTTGTGGACTTCAACTCCCAGAATTCCTCAGCCAGCCAGCTGAGGAATTCTGGGAGTTGAAGTCCACAAGTCATAAAAGGGCCAAGTTGGAAGAACCCTGCATTAAATTCTCAACAATTGTGGATACTTGGTATGCATCATAGTTTGTACTTGCCTTATTCAGATTGATTCCACCCCCAACACCCCAAAATTCCTAGAAGACAAGAATGCCTCTATTTGTGGGAAAGACGGCAGCATTTACTCCCCTCTTATTACTCAAAAGTTGACAATAGTAGCTTCCAGCCAGCAAAAGCATTCCAAGGGTCAGACCAGCTCTCTTATTGTGTCCATTATGGAAATCCTCCCAGCACAGATGCAGGCATTAAAAGAGCTTTAGAGCCATCTCTAAATGAATGGAATAACATATTTCAATTAATACATTTAAAACTCATTTATCCGTTCTGCCTGAAGGCCGAATAGTAAAGCCTTGCAAAGATTAATACCCAAACCTTTTACCTCAACAATAAAATAAGTGCTTGCCTTTGGAGAGTACACATCAGGATCATGTTGCATCTAAAAACCTGCTAGCAGTAGGTTTATAATCTTGTAATTCAGAGAGATCCAGCTCAGTTGTCACAAAGCTATTACATTAGCAACAATCCTTTCCATTAGTAATAATTTTTTAATCCCATCAGTGGCTTTTGAGTAATATGGACAGTCTTAACACCTCCAAGGTCAGACTAATCCCTGAAATACTAAAATGTGGAAAAAAAATATTTATGCAAAACAGGAGAACTCTGCATCTGTATATTTTTTAGTTTTAACTTTGGTTATTATTCCTCCAGAATACCACTATAGGTTGTCCAGAATACAAGTATAAGTTGCGGTCACACTAGTGCTGGATTGACAGAATTCTTTGCTCATATGGTTTATTATGCCCAAATTATCTGTATCGTAACTTAACTACAATGGCTAGTTCCTACAACTAAGAATTCTAAGCTACCCAGCACATTTTAGCCCATATTGTATAAACCCAGCCTATGTGCTACATACACCCTATTTCTCCATACAGTTTCAGGGAGGCAACACAAATGCAGGATTAGATTTCTTGATAGGAGCCCATTGGAGCATTACTGGCAGTGTATACTATTTGCATTTATTTACAGGTATATAAGCAGATTGTAGAAGGAAAAACAACTTTAACCATTGGACAGATCATCAATGTCCAATGCCTCTAGAGGGACACTGTCCTTCCACACCCAAGGAATGTGTCAAACTGAGATGGTTGTGGCCTATCTATGTTCCTATGGTATCGTGACATTTTCCTCCATTCTGGAAAGCCAAACCAAGAGTCTATGCAAACTGAATAAAACAAAACCCACTGACAATGCTTTTGCAGTGATTCCTCTAGCAATCTGGGATGGGATAGCATTCAGTTGACAGGGTCCCCTGTTTCACCCTAGGTTTCTGGGATTTCCCCACTTCCAGGAAATCAAAGTGTGACAGTTTAGCTTCTTCCCTCCATCCTTTCTATCCATGATAGCTTATGCAATAAAAAATAGTAATTTAGGTACCACAGATATCTGCTGTTTTTTTCTGCAAAAGACTAATATAGATAATCCATGGGAAATAAAACAATTTGTTTTGTCATGATGTTGCCTGATAAGGAATTCCGGAGAACTCAAAACCTTACCTGTTCTTTTTGTGCATTGATCCTAGTAAAAGTATTACCCAAATATGATGTTCAATTTAGTTAACATCTCACTCAGAATCACAAAAACTACACATCACAAGCAAAAGTCTGTCTGGTAACATATTGCAGAGATAAACTGAGGTGATACACTGTAATAAAATAAGGAAAGTGAATTATCTCTTGCTGTAGTGGCAAAATGAGTTGATTCACATGTGGGGGAAATGTTACTTCAGAGCTTGACACTAATTTTGTCTCCCCTTGGGTGGCACTAGTGCTCCAAAATCCCCACCTATAAGCAGTGTGGCTGTTGATCAGCTGGCAAAAAATACTGAACAAGAAGCTCCTATATATGGTCTGTCAACAACAAAACAACAACAGCAAAACCCTAACTCCACTGAATTCTTTCAAATGAAACACATTAAGAGGCAAATGATAAAAAAAATCAAGTTCTTAAGACGGCAAATAGAACTGCTTAGCATGTTCATCACATTTGTTCCCAAAGGAGCAGTAAGAAACAGTTACTTTGAAAGATTACAAATGGGGGATCTAGAAAAATACCATTGTAACAAGCAAAAACAAGTGAAAAAATTGCATTTCATTAAGCATTTGAAATTTATAATTATACATTTTACTTCTCATTTTTTTTTGAGTAAACTGCCTTGAGGAAGCTTTGCCTTAAAAATCGTCGTCGTCGTCATCATCATCATCCATCATTTTTATGCCAGAAAACAATTGCTTTAGTAATCCATAGAATCCCACTGCTATCATTTCAGTCATGCTTTTTTGGGAATGGAGGGGAATTGCCTTTGATTTTTACTGTCAAATATCCAAGCAAAGTACTGCAATTGACAAGAGCCAATTAATTTATTCTCCTTAAAGAACATATACAGATGCTGATGAAGTATGCATTAAGACATATTGTTCCTTTTCATGCATATTCTGCCTAGCCCAGGGGTCGGCAACCTCGGCTCTTTTATGACTCGTGGACTTCAACTCCCAGAATTCCTGAGCCAGCTATGCTGGCTCAGGAATTCTGGGAGTTGAAGTCCACGAGTCATAAAAGAGCCGAGGTTGCCGACCCCTGGCCTAGCCTCTGCTTAAGATATCTTGCATTAATAGTGTAAATAGTAAATTACCGGTAAAAGGCAAAGAACAGAAGCTTTTTGCTGTTCCTCATAAAGTCGCTTAGAACAGAGGCTGACTTATTTAGAAGGAATACTCTCCATTAGTAGACACAGTATTCTGACTTTTAAAAAATAATTCTGGATATATGCTTCCAAAGAACAGAAATTTATGTTGCATATGTACGTTTATTCATTTGACATATCAAGCATAAATGTTTGGCACATGAATGTGCATATGTCATCAATTTACTCCTATTTTAGGTAGACTATAAACTCTAGTTGAAACTCAACATTAAGAAAACCAAGATCATGGGATCTGGCCCTCTCAATTCCTGGCAAATAGATGGGGAAGAAATGGAGGTAGTGAAAGATTTTATTTTTCTGGGCTCCAAGGTCACCACAGATGGGGACTGCAGCCAAGAAATTAAAAGACGCTTGCTCCTGGGGAGGAAAGCCATGGCAAATCTAGACAGCATACTAAAAAGCAGAAACATCACCCTGCCAACAAAAGTGCGTATAGTCAAGGCCATGGTTTTTCCAGTTGCAATGTATGTCTGTGAAAGTTGGACCATAAGAAAGGCTGAGCACCAAAGAATTGAGGCCTTTGAACTATGGTGCTGGAGAAGACTCCTGTGAGTCCCTTGGACTGCAAGGCATTTGAACCAGTCAGTCCTAGAGGAGATCAACCCTGACTGCTCTTTAGAAGGCCAGATCCTGAAGTTGAAACTCAAATACTTTGGCCACCTAATGAGAAGGAAGGACTCACTGGAGAAGAGCCTAATGCTGGAAAAGATTGAGGGCAATAGAAGAAGGGGACGACAGAGAATGAGGTGGTTGGATGGAGTCACTGAAGCAGTTAGGCGTGAGCTTAAATGGACTCCAGAAGATGGTAGAGGACAGGAAGGCCTGGAGGAACATTGTCCATGTGGTTGTGATGGGTTGGACACAACTTTGCAACTAACAACAACAACAACAAATAAACTCTAGACCTAAAATGGTGTTTTGGGGGAATTCAATAAAATGATAAATGCAGAGCAGGACACTTATGTGCACAAACTTTTCTGTTAATGCACCATGTAAATTAGGGTATGTGCACACTCAAAACACCCTGAATCTGCTTAGTTTCTCTCACAGATTCAGAGAGAATCATTGCTTTCCACTGGTGAAATAGATGGCATTCAGCAGAATCCTTGTACAATTTAAGTTCAGAAACTATGGCTTTTTTTTAATAAGATGTGTTCACTTTGACTTTTAAATACAGCTAAAATATGTCTTTCATCCAAGGCTTTGGAGACATGACAGTAGTATTCTAGTATCTGAGGGGCTGCCAACTGCCAACAAGTTGAGGGAGTTCAACTTATTTTCCATAGCACCAGAAGGCAAGACAAGAAACAATGGATGGAAATTAATCAAGGAGAGAAGCAACCTAGAACTAAGGACAAACTTCCTAGCTGTGAGGACAATTAACTAGTGGAACAGCTTGCCTTCAGACATTTTGGGTGCTTCATCATGGGAGGTTTTTAAGAAGAGACTGGACAGCCACTTGTCGGAAATGGTATAGGTGGGTTCCCTGCTTGAGCAGGGGGTTGGACTAGATGACCTCTAAGGTCCTTTCTAGCTCTATTCTTATTGATTGCATTACCATTTAAAATATGCTTTGTTTCCTATGTATTGTATTACACACTGTACAAGTAACTTATTCCTACTAAAGGAGCGATTGGCCAGAGGTTAAACTAATCCTTGACTTGAGCGGGACTTGAATACAGGTATTCCAAAAGTGTGTGTGGTGATTGGTTCTCTGAAATGCAATCCTGTGTTTTGTGCCTCTCAAAGGCATGAGCCAAACGTTGGGAGGCAGCACCAGAAAAAAAGCCATCTCGTTTAAGCTTTATGCAAGATTAAAATAATGTAACATTGCAAAAAGAGGACTTGATCTGATTGGGACAGAAGGCAAGGCAAAAGGTCCCGCCAGGAAACAGGAGGGCAGTGTCTGCCGCTGGCTTTGAAAGAAAGGCAAAGCAACGCAGAGACCAAGTGCTGCTTTGCTCTCCGCCCCTCCCCCCACTTCTTTCCATCTGTGCAGGAATGAAAGCAAAACAGGACTTCTTTGCAATTAAAAAACAAAACAAAACAAAACAAATTCCTTCAAGTGCTATTCAGGGAGTCTCCCAGGCTGATGAAAGGCAGCCAGCTCAGGCAAGGCAGAGTGAAAGATCAGAATCACAGAGGCCTCCCCCATCTCACAGCTTTAACACAAAGCTAAACGGCTGAAAGGAAGCTAATGGGCAAGCCCCAGTCGTTGATGGGAAAGGCCCTTTTTACTGCCATTGTCTAGCCATCTGTCACTGCATCCACTCCGGATAACTTGCCAGCCGGCTCAGTTTTAAATCCCAGCTGACATCTCGCTATGCTAGGCAGCTGCGAGGCAGTCTGATTCCATGGATACTGAGAGAGGGAGAATAGCAGCTTGTTCTTTGTTGGGGAAGAGGAGTGGCAGTGGGGATGCAGAGGAAGAGACCTTTCTGGGTGCTTGTGAAAGAGGATTGTATAACGAACCTTAAGGCTGCAACCTTATACGTACATTCTAATCCAGGAATAAGAGCTACAGAATTCAACGGGGCTAGCAGCATCCAGAAGCACCCTCCCTTTAGCAACTGGTACCCAACTTCTAAGTCTGTGAAAAACAAAGGGCTTTTGTTATTTAGAACAAACAGCTTCAAGAAGAAATATAAATAGGTCAAAGAGCCGAGTCCACAGAGCATTTTCACACCAGACTATTTAGTGGCTCTGCAGTGGGTTCTCTCTATAAGGCCATTCTCATAGAGGAGTAGATTGTAGTTCCACACAATCACCAGCCTTGCCTCTTTGCTGGACTTTCACACTCCTGAGTCAATATCTTTTGGGATGTTCTCTGGCCCTTCAATAGACCAGGAAGATTAAGGAAGAATGGCCATCAAACTGGCTGGCGGAGGTACAGGAAAACTGATGTTCTAACCGGTGCTTTGCTCCTGTCCTCCTTGCAGCTTTTTCTTTTGCAATGAAGAAAACAGTGACCCAAACTGGAAGAGCTTCAAAGCCATCCCAAGCGGTTCTGAAGACCAGGGCTTTTTTTTGTCATAGAACGCTCAGAACGGAGTTCCGGCACCTTTTTTGGATGGAACCTTGTAGGATAGGCAAGGCAAGTTGTATGACATGTGTGAGTTCCGGCACCTTTTTCTTTTACAAAAAAAGCACTGCTGAAGACTAAGTGAGAGGAAGAAAGTAAACCAGGTAGAGACAGGAGATGAGCCCGGAGTTCCCACCAATAAAAAGCCACCCATTCTTTTCTCCACAGAAAACTCTTTGAAACAATGTTCTGGGAGCATTTATTTTTTTTTGGAGGGTTGAACCTAATGGTAGCCTGACTGTTTCTCAAGGCCGATAGAAAGGCTAGAGATAGGGAAGGGGCCTGGAAAAGTGATTTCCTTTGCCAGAAAGTCTGTCTTCTGGCAGGCCTAATAGCAACTGGAATATGTCATGAACGTGCATTTTAATTGCACTTAAGGGCAAAGAAAGGTGAATAGGAGCGACCTTCTGTTAACCTTATTAACCACTAAAAAAAAAGGCAGAAATGTGTTTTGAAATTCTCTGCGTTTTGTCTGTGGTTGGTAAAACTTTAGTGGATTGTTAGATAATGGATCCAGTCATTATGATGACCTAATTTTTATTAGAGAAGTGTGGATTTGACCTAGTGATACTAAATGGATTTTGCGATCAACATTTTAGGTAGCATTTACTCCTCATAAGATCTCTTCTAGGTCATCTGTATGAATGCAAGATCTTTAACCAACAGACAAAATGCTGTTTTAATAGACTTAAAACAGTGAATGACAGAAAATTCAGAGTAACCTTTTAAATGAATACATAGTAAGAGAAAAGAACATGGAATTTTCTTTCCAGTTTTCAACCGATTAATGTGACATAGCTTTATGATATAGTTTTAATATGCAAAAAGGGCCAATTAAATCATTACTGCCTCCACAGTTGGTTGGTGTATTAGGGTGTGTACATTTATAGTTGTATATTTAATATGAAATATGTGAAAATGATTTTATATTTATATTATTTTAGTTATTCTAATAAATGAATATTTCTTTTAGTGTCAGCTGTTAACATTTTTGCTAAGCATAAACTTTATAGAAAAATATTTTAAAAAATAGCCCACTCTTTATTAAATATTACCCAAGAATTATTGCTATTGCTTCTGTGATTAACAACATTCCTGTTAATTGTGGGGTAACAAAAATAATACTTTTCTGCCTTGAGTTTTTTTTAATATAATTCATTCAATATATTTGCATGCCTATTCCCAATTTTATAAAATTCAAAGTAATTTATAATTAAAATATAAACCACAATCAATCAATCAAAACAGCATACTTTCAATTTAAAATGAAAGGAAAAGGGGAGATGAAAATAATTTAAAATGAAAGGAAAAGGGGAGATGTGAAACAAGATCAAAGTCAAAATGTAACAGTTATTGAGGAAAGATCTTAATCATTTCTTGTAAGTGCCAAATGAATTTCTGAAAATATAGTATTCCAGAATGAAGGACTGAACTGGTTTTCTGTGGCTTTGGGCACTAGAGGGAAAACTTCCCCAGAAGATCTTACCAATCAACTTGATCTATAGCGGCAAAGGCAATATGTTGCACTTGCCCATGCAGTGACAAGGAAATTGCATCCATTTATCATGTATCATTACAGTGTAAATTGTAGGAATACTAGGTTAACTTATAATGTTCCCCTAATATGTAAATCCCCATGAAAGCCAAACACTTTCTATGTGTGAATCAGATTCTAGAAGATTTGAAATCCTTCATTGCTTGTTCAGTAGCCAAATTCTGTGTTGCCACCATGAAAATAAGGCAAAACTGATCTCAGGAATAACCCATTCTGTTTTATTGACCATTTCAGATTTAATATACAGGTTCTTTAAGTTTTTAGATGATGTGCATTTTTACTCCACAGATTATAGTTTAGACTTATCCTTGCACAGTTTATTAATGGGTATTTGGATGGATGACCCCTAAAAATTCTCAGGGCTGTAGGTTATTCTGGAAAATCATCTTGGAAGAACAAAGGAGCAAATCATATTCATGCTGTTTTCAAGAAATCAACAAGGATGTGTCCACACAGACATAAGGAATTGTGCTGTGCTCAGGAGGAATTTGTGTCTTATCACCAAAAAAATAAAATAAAAACCCCTTACAGAATAATTCTTCCATCCACTACATAGTAATAAAACAATATTTACCATGGTCCTTCTTTCTCATATTCACATATTTCACTACTTGCTTGGCTGCTTTGGGCAATTTTTGCAACTGAATTTTACTGTGCATAAATTATGAATTAAAATGTGTTTGATTCACTATTCACCAAATTACATTGCTATCAAAGAGTTCTGCTTAACAGCTTTGAAAGCTCAAACTTTTTCTTGTGTAAGCCAAACTAAAGATACATCAATCAATTTCTGATGTCTGGAATCTAAATTACTTTTCACAACATTATAGGAATTGGAGACTTGGAATTTATAAACATTATCCTTTGCAATTGGAATCTATCTAGGATTTTAAGGAATCCTACAAGAGAAAACCATAGCAAAATCATTTTACGTATGCAGGTATTCCTGGAAGCTGAATAGACTGGAAAAAACATTGGCTTGAAGAAATGAATCAGTTCTACCTTGGATTCCTATTACATTCTTTTGTTAAGGAAAAAAAATAAAGATCTGCAGATCAACGGAGCATGAAGCTTCTCCATGCAATTAAATGCTTAATTGGATTTTGGAGGATATCTGAGAAGACACTTTAAAGAGCCTACTTCTGGCCTGTAAGTATAAACAGTGGTGTACATTGCTATGTACTTAACTACTCTTTTCCATTCATCTGAAGTAAAGGGTCTGTTACAATGAACTATAGTGCAGAGTTGATGTATAAACCTATGTTAGTTCAAGCTGCAATGTAGGAATAACGACAAGGGATAACATGGCAAGATTTCTGTAAAATACTTTCTTAGTTTCAATCCAACCTGAAGGAAGGGTCTAAAGCTTCTAGATTGAGCATAATTTTCTTGGAACTAGCTTTGAACATGTATTATTGAATATGAGTTAGGCTGAAGGATTCTTCTAAGTTACTTTTCTAAAAGTTACATCTCCAGTTATCATTTTGAAAATAAGCTACATGGTCACATAAAATGTTTGACTCCAATAAAGCTAGAGCTAAAGGTGTTTCTCTCTGTGTCATCTTTTTTGTTCTTTGGTACATAGAGGATATATGGATTTATTATATGCCATCAAGTCATTTTTGATTCCCCTTCTTCTGCTTCATTGACTATGCTAAAGCCTTTGATTGTGTGGATCATAACAAACTCTGGCAAGTCCTTAAAGAGATGGGCATACCAGACCATCTTATTTGTCTCTTGAGAAATCTATATGCAGGCCAAGAAGCAACAGTGAGAACTGGACACGGAACCACTGATTGGTTCAAAATTGGGAAAGGAGTCCAGCAAGGCTGTATACTGTCGCCCTGCCTATTTAACTTATATGCAAAGCACATCATGAGAAAGGCAGGGCTAGATGAATCAAAAGTTGGAATTAAGATTGCCGGAAGAAATATCAACAACCTAAGATACGCAGATGATACCACTCTAATGGCAGAAAGTGAAGAAGAACTAAAGAGCCTCTTGTTGCAGGTGAAGAAGGAGAGTGCAAAACTTGGGTTGAAACTAAACATTAAGAAAACCAAGATCATGGCATCTGGCCCTCTCAATTCCTGGCAAATAGATGGGGAAGAAATGGAGGTAGTGACAGATTTTATTTTCCTGGGCTCCAAGATCACTGCAGATGGGGACTGTAGCCAAGAAATTAAAAGACACTTGTTCCTTGGGAGGAAAGCCATGGCAAATCTAGACAGCACACTAAAAAGCAGAGACAACACCCTGTCAACAAAAGTGCGTATAGTCAAGGCTATGGTCTTCCCAGTTGCAATGTATGGCAGTGAAAGCTGGACCATAAGAAAGGCTGAGCGCCAAAGAATTGAAGCTTTTGAACTATGGTGCTGGAGAAGACTCCTGCGAGTCCCTTGGACTGCAAGGCAATCAAACCGGTCAGTCCTAGAGGAGATCAACCCTGACTGCTTTTTAGAAGGCTAGATCCTGAAGCTAAAACTCAAATATTTTGGCCACCTAATGAGAAGGAAGGACTCACTGGAGAAGAGCCTAATGCTGGGAAAGATCGAGGGCAATAGAAGAAGGGGACGACAGAGAATGAGGTGGCTGGATGGAGTCACTGAAGCAGTAGGCGTGAGCCTAGATGGACTCCAGAAGATGGTAGAGGTCAGAAAGGCCTGGAGGAACGCTGTCCATGGGGTCGCGATGGGTCGGACACGACTTCGCAACTAACAACAACAAACTACTTAGGTTTTCTCCAGGATGATCTGTCCCTAACTGGTTGTCCTGCTCTTCCCTTTCCTCCCAACTTTTCCAGTAGAGCATTTCCTTGAGGTGTACATGAGTGATGAAAATTGTACTCATGGTTTCTAGGTTTACTTAATTGAAGTATAACTCCATTATGTTGCCTGATTTAGAAAAGGGTTACATTAAATTAATTTCCCCTTTTGGCCTCCAAGTAACGGAAAGAGAAGACAGGAACCAGCACAGAATGGAGTTGCTGCATTTTCACCACTATCAAGTTTTTTTTTATTAACCTGGCTGAGCATGTGGTGGTAGAGGTGAAATAACTGGAACGAGTCTTAATCTTCTCCAACTTTGGCTTCGGTGGCCTTGAGCTTGATTAGGCTACCATTTAAAATATATAATCAAAGGTAGGCAGGGGTGGTGTGTGTGTTTCTGATATTTCTTTATTCATGTTAACATCAGCCATTATCCCAGACAACCATCCTAAATTGACCTGCTGGAATAACAAGCCTAAATGGAAAGTGATTGGCATACCAGCCACAATTCATCCTGTTCTCTGGTGAGGCATTCATGAGACTCACTTACTGTATTATATGAACATGCTGATAGTGAACACTGCTGGGGCAAGTTTATTAGTCAAAATAAAAATCATTTACTTGGAATACAAACAATAATAGTGATTGGAACTGGCAGTTGTGAATTTATCATCAGCTACTTTTTCCAAATTTGGACCTTTTAGATGTCTTTCACTCCTGTTGCAATGAGAATTATATTCCAAGTTATCTGAACAGTGCTAGGTTCAGGAAGTTTGTTGTAAATTATAAATTAAACAGAATACACTGTTTGTAGATATACGTAAGACTTAACACAAGTTAAGCAATACCTCACTGTAATTGCATTAGGATGTAGAGCCAACAGAATAGCTACTTTCTTTGGCCTAAATTATTTTTACCTGGCCCTCCCCAGTAATAAAGAATAGCACTATCTTTAGAGGAAGATTTGCAAATGGCTCCCCCTTGTGGATTATTAATCCTCAAATAAAACACTAGTTGGTACTTCTGATGTCTTGAACTGAGAAATTAAAAAGACTACAGTAATCCATTTAGTGACGTGACTATCCCTTATCCAAACATTCATATCACAGAATCAGTGCTATATTTTTGGCTCACAATTTTAGTGAAGTGGAGAAACTGCCATATACTCTGGATCCCTTGGGCACAGAATAGCCTGTCATTGGTGGGAGAAAAATGCCGTTTTCCCCAAAGCTGCTTCAGTAAAACTGATTGGAGAACATTTCACATGCAGGCAGCTTTTGCTAGCAATTTTTAAAGCATGAGTCTCCCACGTTAGGAACCAGACCATAACAATGTGTGGGGGGCAACACTCACACAGTCTCTCAGTTAAAAAAAGCAGGAGGACCAATTTGGTACTTTCTAGATCAGACATGTCAAACACAAGGCCCGGGGGCCGGATCCGGCCTGCGAAGTGGTTTCATGCGGCCCACGAAGCCATCCTGGAAACAGTGAGGGAACGGCCCCCACTGCCTTGGCCCTGGCCCAGAGACCCTCCTTCTGCCAGAGTCCCTCAGATCTGTCCCACTCCTGCCCAGGCCCCCATAGGCTCCCTTGATGCGAACGATGTAGAGCTGGCCACGCCCACCCAGTAGGCCATATGCACTCTAGCCACGCCCACCCAGTAGGCCATGCCCACCCAGTAGGCCACGCCCACCTGGCCCCTTGAGGGCAACCGTAATGCTGATGCGGCCCTCAATGAAATTGAGTTTGACACCCCAGTTCTAGATAGTTTGGTTTTGTTCTCCACAATTGCCAGTTAAATGTCATTATGAGAGCTGAATCCCAACACAGCTGGAAGGAAATAGATCACAGAGAGTGGATTTGGGCATTGCCAGAACTCCCACATTTTGTAAACTGGCCATAATTGATAGACTAATGATACACGTGGTTTTTCTGTTCATCTTGTTCCACAGTTAACATCAAATAATCAGTCAATAATATAGGCTTTAGTGATATTTATTTCCATATTGTAATAACACATCTTTGTTTCAGAGTAAACAGTTAACAAGAGAAGGTTTGTGAGGCAAACGGTCATCAACTTAATATGTTTTATCCTAGCATTTCAAATAAACATCACTTAAAATAAATCATTCAAACTCAAACAATAATTTTTATACTTATGCTCAAAGTTCTGGCAGGCTGCTACTAGATAGAGTTTTTTTGGTTTTGGTTTTATATTACAGTATAATTGCTTTTCTAGTGTTTATTCCAGAATTGCAAAAGAGCCCACTTTTTTTGTAATATGTTTTAAGAAACTAATGCATCTATTCACATTAATGACAACTATGCCCATCTACTAACCTCAAACTGTCTTTACTTTCAGTTCTTCCTTACTCATTTATAACATTGGTATTCTTGTGCTCTGTAACAATGAAGCAAACCACCATTTGCAAGGAAGTAATCAATAATGCATTTCATGAGGTCAGCTCAGGAAGGACAACATATAAAGAAATTGAATCATTGCTTTCTAGGGGAAAAAAACCTCATCTATTAAGGATTCATTACTGCTTCATCAAACTGATTTTTAAACAAGAAAACATGCTGGTAGATTATATACGCAAATAAAATCTAATGATAAAAGCATAAAACTGGAAGGGACTGTCAAACTCAATTTCACTGAGGGCCGCATCAGCATTGCGGTTGCCCTCAAGGGGCCGGGTGGGTGTGGCCTGGGTGGGTGTGGCCTACTAGGTGGGCGTGGCTAGAGTGCGTATGGCCTACTGGGTGGGCATGGCCAGCTCTACATCGTTCGCATCAAGGGGGCCTATGGGGGCCTGGGCAGGAGTGGGACAGATCTGAGGGTCTCTGGCAGAAGGAGGGTCTCTGGGCCAGGGCCAAGGCAGTGGGGGCCGTTGCCTCACTGTTTCCAGGATGGCTTCTCCGGCCACATGAAACCACTTCGTGGGCCGGATCCGGCCCCCAGGCCTTGTGTTTGACATGTCTGATCTAATGCATGTGCAACATGCATTCCAGATTGGAATTCAGATTAAGGTGCTGTCTAATCCAGGGATCCTCAACCTTGGCAACTTTAATTCTGGGAGTTGAAGTCCACAAGTCTTAAAGTTGCCAAGGTTGGAGACCCCTTGTCTAGTCTCTACTTGAGCCCATCAGATGAACAGGAGGCAACCTCTGTTCCAAGAATTAGGTTCCATTGTTGAATGACTCCTTCTGCAAGGAAACTTTCCCTATCATTCAGTGGTCTTTGACTGTTTTCCTATAACTTAAACCTATTATGTCACAGCCATCCCTTGGCCTCTTTTGTCTGTTTTCTCTTCAAGAGCTTGAAGAACTTTAGCTAAATAATAAAGGTAGGAAACAAGCAAACAAACAATAGGTGGATTAAAAATGCCAAATCCAGTCTAAACATCTGGCTGACTGTGGAACTGACCATTACAAAAGAAAGCAAAGATAGTACCAATACTGGACCAATGGACTCCTCAGAAGCAGTCCCAAAGTATCTGGAGCGCCACTTGAACACCATCAGCACTGACAAAATCACCATCAGTCAGTTGCAAAAAATAGTTTTATTTGGAACAGCTTACATCCTGCGACAATACCTTTTATAGCATCAAACAACCTCTGCCTAACCCAGGTCCTTAGAAAGGACTTGACAGGTGAATAAAAATGCTAAATCCAGTCTAAACATCTGGCTGATTTTGCAACCAAACATAAATATCCATTCCTCATCATTCTTACCAATGTTCTCCTCAAAATCATTCTTCTAATGATTTCAATCTTTTTATTAAACTTAGCTTCCAGGTCTCTATTTATCCTCCCTGCCCATCTTCACACTTGTTTTGTTTTTTAGAAATTAGAAACTAGAATAGAATAGAGCTGGAAGGGAACTTGGAGGTCTTCCAATCCAGTCCCCTGATCAAGCAGGAAACCCTATACCTCGGCTCTTTTATGACTCATGGACTTCAACTCCCAGAATCCCTGAGCCAGCCAAGCTGGCTCAGGAATTCTGGGAGTTGAAGTCCATGAGTCATAAAAGAGCCGAGGTTGCCTACCCCTGCCCTATACCATTTCAGACAAGTGGCTGTCCAGCCTCTTCTTAAAAGCCTCCAGTGATGAAGCAACCAGAATTTCTGAAGACAAGCTGTCCCACTGGTTAATTGTTCTCACTGTTAGGAAGTTTCTCCTTAATTCTAGGTTGCTCTTGATTAGTTTCCATCCATTGTTTCTTGTCCTGCCCTCTGGTGCTTTGGACTGAGCCTTGGTGGAGCAGTGGGCTAATGCCTCCTTAAGTAACACCAGCTGCCTGCAATTAGTGCAGGTTCGCATCCCACCAGGCTCAAGGTTGACTCAGCCTTCCATCCTTCCGAGGTAGGTAAAATGGGGACCCAGATTGTTGGGGGCAATTAAGCTGACTTTGTAATAATGCCGCTTGGGTGTGTGTGTGAAAGCCCTAATAAGCAGGCATATACATAGAATGAAGGCTACTGCTAAGCTTGTAAGCCGCCCTGAGTCTTCGGAGAAGGGTGGGATATAAATGGAATTAAAATAAAATAAATAAAATAAGTTGACTCCCTCTTCTTTGTGGCAGCCCCTCAAATACTGGAATACGGCTATCATGTCACCCCTATTTCTTCTTTTTTTTCTAGACAAGTCAAACCCAAAACTTGCATTTTTGCCTGAATTATTAACATATGATTCTCAAAACTGGCACAATATTCAAGTGGTATCTGGCCAATGTAGAGCAGACTAGAACTGGGAAATGATGCTTCAGTTGATGCAGGCTACAGTTGCAAGAAAAAGTATGTGAACCCTTTGGGATTATGTGGAGTTTTGCATGAATTGGCCATAAAATGCGCTCTAAACGTCATGTAAGTCACAACAATAGAAAAACACAGTCTGCTTAAAATAATACTACACAAACATTAGCTGTTGTCATGTTTTAATTGAACATAAGATGGAAACATTCACAGTGCAGGGTGGAAAAAGTATGTGAACCCCTAGCCTAATGACTTCTCCAAGAGCTAATTGGAGCCAGCAGTGAGCCAATCTTGACTCCAATCAGTGTGATGATATTGGATGTGTTGCTGACAGCTGTCCTGCCCTTTAAAAACACATACCTGTTTTGGGTTTACTGGTCTCAAGAAGCACTGTCTGCTGTGAACCATGCCTCGCAGAAAAGAGCTCTCAGAAGACCTACGATCAAGAATTGTTGACTTGCATGAAGCTGGAAAGGGTTACAAAAGTATCTCCAAAAGCCTTGATGTTCATGTGTCCACGGTAAGACAGATTGTCTGCAAATGGATAAAGTTTAGCACTGTTGCTACTCTCCCTAGGCGTGGTCGTGTTCAATTAAAACATGACAACAGCTAATGTTTGTGCAGTATTATTTTAAGCAGACTGTGTTTTTCTATTGTTGTGACTTACATGACGTTTAGAGCGCATTTTATGGCTAATTCATGCAAAACTCCACATAATCCCAAAGGGTTCACATACTTTTTCTTGCAGCTGTAATTTGTGCTTTGCAGCCACTTCATTCTGCTGGATCTCATGCAGCATGCAACCAACTATTACTTCAAAATCTTTTTCACACATACTGTTTGCAGGTCAGGAATCCTTTGATTCCCAAGTGAATGATTTGCCATTTATAAAGCAAATTTAATTATATTACATTTAGCCTTACTTTCTACAGTACTTTACCAAGACCATCTTAAGCTTTGTTTCTGTCTTTTGAGCTATTAATGATTCTGTCTAATTTTGTATCATCTGCTACAGAAATGTGTATTCCCTTCAACACATCATTCATTAGCAACAATAAACAATTTAATAGCAATGATCAAGCTGAATCTATACAAGTAGATAGTTTTATTTTCTGGGAAAGGTGAACGTGTGATGGGAAATGCAGATAAACAGACCAAGAGATATGTTACTGTAAATGCAAAACTACTAATTCTGAAAATTTATGGGGGAATTGCAATTCTGACCCTGGCCTTTCGAAGTAAAAGGATTACCCTATCACCAGTATTAATAAGAAAAAAAGTGAAACTGGTGATAGGAGGGAATTTCTCTACCACACAAAATTATGAAGCTGATGTCACTGCACTGTGTTAGCGACTTCTAAAGATGGTAATTTATTAATTGATTGCAGCAAAAAAAGGAAGAAAGAGAGAATACTATAAAATCAAATCTTCTTTCTATGAAATGGCAGTACAAATACAGGTTAAGGCAAACTTGAATTTTAGCCTTTGGTAAGATAGAATGTGTCTAAAAGCAGCAAACACTTTAATTTATACATGGGAAGCTTTTACTGTTGGGGTCTATTGTAGAGAAGGGATCCAGGCACCGTCTTCCTGCTGAGGTCTCATGTTTTCCTGATGTTATTTCTGTCATTTTTCCAATCACCAAAAATTCACCAAGAAGGAAATTATAGTGTTTATTTAATCTATTTATATAGCCACCCAGTCAAAAGCAATCCAGGAGGGTGTACTGGAATAGCTCTAGAGTATTCGGTGATAAACATCAGTGGGGACTCTGCATTCCAGACTAATGGCTTGACATGTTCAGAAACAAGATTGCGTATGGGTTTGGTACTTCAAATTCTAAGCCTCCTTCCTACAGAGAAAATCATTCAATTACATGCATCTACACATGTGCACACCCACTCACATGCCATCTATGTGCCCAGCAAATAAATGGGACAACAGAGTTGGTATTATATAGATTTACATTGTCAATATATGAAGACTCGGTTACAGAGATATTTCCTTGAGGTTAATCAGCAAACTAAACAAGTGAATGTGTGAAACAAGAAAACCAAAAATTCAGAACAAGACAGCTAGGAAAAGACCCACTGAACATTAATACACAATATAGAAGTATTAAATACTGTGATTTAAAACTTCCAGGAGAAAAAACACCTAGGAAGTAAGCTCTCCCTAATGCAGTTCATTTGTAATTTTCACTTGCTATGCTTTTAAAGTACAGGTAGTCCTCAACGTACGACTGCAATTGAGTCCAACATTTTTGTTTCTAAGCAAGACATTTGTCAAGTAATTTGCTCCATTGTACAACTTTTCTTGCCCCAGTTGTTAAGTGAATCACTGAAGTTTTTAAATTAGTAACATGGTTGTTAAGTGAATCTGGCTTTCCCCGTTGACTTTGCTTGTCAGAAGGTCACAGAAGGTGATCACATGACCCCAGGACACTGCAACCATCATAATTATGAGCCAGCTGCCAAGCATTTAAATTTTGATGACCATGGGGGATACTGCAACGGTTGCAAGTGTGAAAAACAGCCATATGTCATGTCAACATTTTTGTAACTTTGAATGGTCACTGAACACTCTGCTGTAAGTCCAGGGCTATCTGTACCATAACCTACCCTTCCAGACTTTTTTGCAGCTAGTTTCCATTTTCCATTCCAGAGTGCTGCCAGGCCAATTGTACAGCAAATCAGATTGTGCTGCTGCAATTTCTGCAAGCTACCGTAACTCAGAACATCAAACTATACTGCAGTTGCAAGCGAGGACAATAGACTTTCCCTAATTCACGGGTGTCAAACTCGCCACGTCATGTGACGTGGTGCGTCATATTGCGACTCTTTTTGCATTGCCGGCAATGTGGTGGGTGTGGCTTTGGTATGATGAAACCGCCCTGCAGACCGGCAGTTTGACACCCCTGCAATTGGTGCCTTCCAGATATTCCTATCATACTGAACAATCCCCTATAATTCTGAGTGCTACAGTCCCATCAGATTTAGAAGACAAACAATTTGGGAAGGCTGCAGTAGAAACATACGGTATGCTAGTCATGCAATAAGAACAAAACATAAAATTATGTGATTTCCTCAAAGCAAAATATTCAACAAAATTTTACTGTCAAAGTATTGCTATATTACATGAAAAACATGAGAACACAAAAACATCTTCTGCATGACTTTGAATTTTCTTCAGATCTTCTGTTTCTGATTCATTGCTCTTAAGTAACTGCTTTAGAAAAATCTGCATGACAATCACAGCTGCAAGTAGTGAGTGGGGAACACAAGATGCAAGACCACAGTTGCAAAATGTACTCTTTATGACTTACCTATAAGCATTGTAGGTACCTACTTAACAAAGACATGTTCAGAGAAACATGGCACTCTGTGGGGATCATACTTTACATTCTAACGGGTGGAAAGGTGATACTTATCCTAGCCTGATACTGTAATGAAATCAAATGACAAGGAAAAAACGATAGTTGAGGCAGAGGATAGTATGAAAAAAACTGGCAATATAAAACAATGAAAAAGTACAGGAGCCATAGTACTGAGGCAGCAGCAATCCCAGGACAGTTGGATGCATACTTCAGTGATGCACTGATCATACATTGTGGATGACCTGTGACAGAGCTGGGATGGAGGGGGGGCACAAAAAGAATGGTTTTTCCTGATCTCTTAGCAGTTTTTAATACTATAGGTGGCAAACCTATGGAACGTGTGCCACAGGTGGCACGCAGAGCCCTCTTTGTGGGCACACACACCATCACCCCAGTCCTAGGCCTTCAGCTGGGTTTTATAAAACCTTTTCGCTTTAGGCCTCCGGTGCCGTGCAAAAAAAAAAAAGGTTCAATCAATTTCAACTTCTCGCAGGGGGAAAAAAAAGATCTCGCAAACTTGGAATTGATTGATTGAACTTTTTAGTCCCACACAGTCTGCTGTTCCCACTACAGCCATGTCCACCCAGTGGGCCACACCCACCCAATGGGCCACGCCCACCCATTATGCGATGATACGTAAGTGGGTTTTGGATTGCAGTTTGGGCACTCAGTCTCTAAAAGGTTCGCCATCACTGCTATAGGTCTTGGTATCCTTCTGGACTGACTGGGGAGTAGAAGGAGACAGGATATTAGGGTGCAATAATTCTCCTTTCTCCATGGTTGGTTTCAGTTAATGCTGGTAAGAAGTATAGGGAGCCATGGAGAAGCCATTCAGTCAAACCCAATGACCTGATGGTGAGGTACCACAATGCTTGATGCTCTGACCCTTCTTATTTTATACCTACATGAGGCTTCTGAGTCTGGACATCTATCCATTTGAAGTCAGGTATTATCTTCAGTATGTTAATGATACCTATATTATGATCCCCTATGTTGAAGTCATGTTTTAGTGCCTAGAGGTTGTGAAGATTTGGATGTGGAAGTACAAGCTCAGATGGGTTTCTGCTACCTGTCCTGTCCTGTTTGGGTCTAATATGCCAGCTAGATGTCTCCTGGACTCACAGCTCCTGCTTGAAGAACAAATGGTAGCATGGCCAGGAGGCCTTTTTGCACAGGTTCACCTTGTATGTCAATTGTGCATTTTCTTGAACCAAGAGAGTTTTCTGATTGTCACTAATGCCGCAGTCACAATTTGGTTGAACATTTGCAATGCTGTCTACCTAGGGAAACCTTGAAAACCATTCAAAAGCTATACTTTTTACAGAAGAAGGAGTGATTGGTAAGCGATCCCATGTATCATCCAGGTTCTAAGACTTTCATTGGTTACTAGTTGGTCCTGGCTGCAATTCAGTGTGCTACTTTTCATCTTTAAAGCCCTATATGACACAGCGCCTTGTAATTTAAGGAAGCATCTGTCCTTAGTTTCTGCTGGTCCTGTAAGGCTTGGGTCTCTTCCTGGTCCTATCAATTAAGTAATGTCATCTAGCCCAGGAGATGAGCCTTCTCATTTGCAGCACATACCTCTGAAATAGTGTTCCCCCACTTCTAAGATTCACATGGAAAAAGCCTAGTGTTAGGTGATTGTGGACCCTCTTGTCTGTTTTTATTTCTGAATAGAAGAGAGAATTGGCTATCGTTCTCCTCCAGATGGTGCAATATATATATTTTTTATTGATTTAAATGCTAAGCCGCTTCTGCAGCCTGGTTGCAAGCAGCTCATGGCCCACTAGTGGGCCGTGGGCCAGGAGTTGGAGACCCCTGTGATAAGCCATGTATTTGTCGGAACTGAGCATCTTAGAAATGTAAAATATAAATATACCAAAAATATTTTCAGTTTGAGGGTAGATACTGAGTAAATTGCATATTGCAGCCCTCTTTGATTCTGAGGTACTGCTGTGCGGGAACTCCACACCCACCCCCATGAAATCATTGCCCTGTAGTTACTTATTAATAATACTGTAATTGCCTAATGAGTTTAAAAGGCCATAAACGCTTCATGTTTGTGGCAGGAGAAAGCGATACAAGTACAGCTCTATAACTGAACGGGTAGAAGGCTGTGAGCCACTTCAGTTTCTCTTTCTCTTTTGTTTTTAAATGAACCAGGTGTGGTCATGCTTCTTTTTTTTAATGGGTTTGTAGGGCTACATAGTTGGAAATCAGGCTAAAATGTCCCCCCCCAATCTTCGCAACCAAGAAGAAACCATATATTTCTTGTCCAAATATTTTACAGGGAAGGACATAGATGGCGGTGAAAAATCTTCACAACGTATTCTGTAGCAGCTTTGAAGGTACTCTCAGTAATATTATAATTTCACCAGATCAGAAGTATAGAATTTAAGTGGGTAGAAACCTTAGTTTACAGATACCTATAAGTCTGGAAAAAGGGACGCGGTGGCTCAGTGGGTTAGGACGCTGAGCTTGTCGATCAGAAGGTCGGCAGTTTGGCGGGTCGAATCCTGAGTGCCGCATAACAGAGTGAGCGCCTGTTACTCGTCCCAGCTTCTGCCAACCTAGCAGTTCGAAAACATGTAAAAATGCAAGTAGAAAAATAGGGACCACTACAGTGGGAAGGTAACAGCGTTCTGTGCGCCTTTGGCATCTAGTCATGACGGCCACATGACCACAGAGACGTCCTCGGACAAGCACTGGCTCTTCGGCTTTGAAATGGAGATGAGCACCGGCCCCTAGAGTCGGAAACGACTAGCACGCATGTGCGGGGGAACCTTTACCTTTACCTTTACCTTAGAAGTCTGGGAAAATTGTATACCTTCAGGATAATAGACTGGGATGTCTGTTAGTAGATAAGCCTACAGAGTGGGCTGAAGGGAAAAATAACTACTGCAGATTGGTCCCTGATCTACTTAGTGAAGGGCCTACTATGTAGTGAAAGTAATAGATACTACTGTAAGCTCTAGTACTTCTTTATCACTATTGAAGAAGAAAGCAAATTGGCAACTATGGTCACCCTGTGCTTCAGAGAGAACACCATTGTGGATGTTTTAATCAGTGCTTTTTTGTGAAAGAAAAAGGTGGCAGAACTTACACGTGTCATACAACCCGCCTTGCCTACCCTACAAGGTTCCATCCAAAAAAGGTGCCGGAACTCCGTTCTGAGCGTTCTATGAGGAAAAAAAAGCCCTGGTTTTAATTAAAAAGAAGAAGAACCTATTTAGATTTGTTTCTATTTGGAAACTGTTTCTGGACTTTTCGCTCAAAACTGAACAAACTTTGATTTTAGAATTTGATTATTAGAATGACTTTGTTATAGAAATGGCTTGAGATGTTTAGAAATGTAATGCAAAAGGTTATGGTAAAAAAAAATTGTTTTTTTTCCTGTACTGAACAAAGTCTGAAGTCATTCTTTCTTTCTCTAACTTTGTTTCTTTTTATATTTCTATCTTATAATAAACTTTAATAAAACATTTTTTTTTAAAAAAATCTTTTTTAAAAACGTTTTTTTATACTGGTAACATTTCCAGTATAACTGCATTATAACCCCTTGCCTGATGTTCTGTAGGTCTGCGGAATTGCAACTTCTTTCATTCCCTCTAGCATGTCCATACCCACCCAACCGATAGAGCAAAAGAAGCAGAATGCATAGAAAATCAAATGTGAATGGTAATAAAGATCATAATAAAAAGAGAACACACAAGTAATAGCATTGAAATGTTGATTCCCAGGTGTCCTCCTGAGATCACATCTCAAACATATTGTCTCTTCTTCGACAAACAAGTTCTAGAAGTCTGGTTCACAATTACCAGCACTGGACAGAAGATCAATCCCAAGCATAAATACCAAGCCAGGCCTTTGACCTGGGCCTGAAACCAGTCAGAACAAATGCCCAGCACTACAGTGAAAGTGGCCAGCAAGTAAACTATCAGTCCGTACACAACATAGTACCTCCGGAGCTGAGCTACTAATGAAATCCTTAGGAGCTGTGGAAAGAGTAGGCACAATCCACAAAGGACTTGCCCATAGCCGGCCAATATTGTCAGAAGACCCAGGATGCTGTGCCAGGAGATGAAGTGTGGGAGTTCACTCCGGTTCTTGCTGGAGATAATGAAGACCAAGCCCAAGGTGGCAGCCACGAGAGCCAGCATTTGCGCAATCCAATGCAGCTGGACTTTTACTTTGTGCGAGCAGAAGAAGAGAGAGCCCTCTGGAGCAAAGATCAGGTTGGCTTCCGTCAGACAGAGGCAGAACTGAGAACACAGGAACCCATTAATAACAAGGCTATTCCTACTTAAAAGTTGTCACTGTTGTGACTACTGCCTGTCAATGGCCTTCGATTAGGCCGAAACAGGAAATAAAGATTTGTCCCATGTTTGGGGCCTAGCAAGGTAATTTAAATAGTTAACAAGCATATATATATAAAGTGGTACGCTCCCCACACACAGATAATGGACATGTCACACGTTCAGCCTAACCTTTCCTGGTGCAGGTTTTCAATATGGAGTGAATGATAAGGTGGTCTATAATAGAAAAGCAGTTAAAAAGCAGTCAACTAACCTGAAGTGACATGAGAGAGAAAAAGTACTATTCACGTGAAGAATAAGGGTGAGTTTCCCTCAAGTCAAGCTCAACTCTTGGTGATTTCATAGACATGGTTAAGCAGTTTTCTGGGCACTTATATCCAATGGTTTGCTTTTTAAAAAGATTCTTTTTTTAAAATCTTGTTTATACTGATTTTATAAATAATTCAAGGTGGGAAACATACGAATACTCCTTCCTCCTCCTATTTTCCTTACATCCACAACTCCGTGAGGTGAGTTAGACTGAGAGACAGTGACTGGCCCAAAGTCACCCAGTCTAAGGCAAGATGAGAACTCAGTTTCCTGGTTTCTAGCTTGGTACTATCATGCCAAACTTTTTTTTTCTTATTTCTTAAAAAAAAACTCCCTAACCTAGTTTACAGTGCTGGGATTTCCTGGTCATCTCTTATACAAGCGCTAACCAGGTCTATCCTTGCTTATTGTCAGACAAGGACTGGGGGTGGTACTGAGCAAACTCACTTAAGTTTCATTAGTGAGCATCTACAAAAACTGGAGAGGATGGAATAAAGGCTGATCTTGGAAGGATTCCTTCTCTGTTGTGCTATGCTGTCGCTGCCCCTTGGGAAGCCTTCCCAGCACGCAAGCAGAAGCAAGAAAAAGCGGGAATATCAACTCCCCTTTGTCTTTCTCCCCAGGGGATCTGCGGTTTGCACCTTAATCAGACATGCAATGTACAGGTAGTCGTCGACTTACAACAGTTTGTATAGTGACCATTACAAGATACAACAGCACTGGGAAAAGTGACTTACGACCGTTTTTCACAGTTACAACCATTTCAGCATCCCCACGGTCACACGATCAAAATTCGGATGCTTGGCAGCTGGTTCATACTTATGACACTTGTGGTGTCTTTGGGGTGTGTGTCACGTGATCACCTTTTGTGACCTTCTGACAAGCAAAGTAAATGGGGAAACCCGGTTCACTTAACAACCGTGTTACTAACTGAACAACTGCAGTGGTTCACTTAACAACTCTGGCAAGAAAGGTCATAAAATGGGGCAAAACTGTCGCACTTAGCAACAGAAACGTTGGGCTCAGTTGTGGTTGTAAATGAAGGACTACCTGTATTTTGGACTCCAAAGGTAACATTTGGGCTTTGAAAAGAGTGCTGGGTAAAAGCCAGGCTGTTGTGATTCAGGGTCAGCCTGTGGGTTCGGCAGTTGGGTCGGACGAATCAGAGGAGGAGGGGGGTGTTGAAGATCTTGCTGATGATAGCCCTCAGGCAGGCCCCTCCCACTTGGTCACCATGGAGACCCAGCTGTGTGAGCCTGACAGTGTGGATGAAGATGACCCACAGCTGGCCCTGTTCAAGGACGCCCGACGCAGGAGGCAGTCAAGTAGGAGTAAACAGAGGAAGGCTGTGGGGCTTCTCGGAAGGAGGCAGAGAGAGGCCACGCCCTGAACTCTTTATAAAAGGAATGTTTGGGGAGGGCTGGTTTGCTGAAAGCAACCGCTCAGATAGTGTTTCAAAGCTCCTGTATCTTGGTTCGTGTCTTGTTTGTTTTTTGTAGTAATAAATTTGGCAGACGTCATTCCAGCCTCTTGCCGTTTATAAAGGGGTTGCCTTTTCTACAGGGCCGGTAGGAGGCTGGTACAGAACACAGGCAGAGCCAGGAACACTACTAACTATATTTGATTTAATTTTAACTACTTAGAATTAACACAAATATTCCCCATATGTTTAATGGGGGGGGCGGGAATATAATCTAGGAAGAGGACATACCTAATTTAAAATGCTGTATTTTAAAGAGAAAGGGTTTGAAGTGATAAAAAGAAACAGCAAAGCTTTCTTTTTTTAAAAAAAATTACCATTGTGCTTCGGCAGCTAAATGTTCAGTTTTTATAGGACAGAAAATGTTTTTAGGATTCTTCAGACAAACCACACCCATTATGACTGTACTGTTCTTGTTGGATGGTTCAAATATTATTCAGCAGGTGCCTAGGATACAGTACTTGCCCAAATGAAAACACACACACACATGTCTAGAGAGGTGTACGTGTTGAATGTGTACTGTCATCTGCAAAAGAAGGGCAAAAGGACTTTTTCTGCCTCTCTAAAAGGCAACCTGTATACAGCCTTATTATTTATGCTTATTTTCTCACAAATAAAGCCTAGGAAAAATGAGCAACCCTGGGATATACTGAATAAGAAGAGAACAACTTACTGCAATCGACATGAATACTGGGTGCCAGGAAAATAGACCTGGAAGGAAGAGAGAAAAAGGAAGACTATTCAGCTTTGGCAAACCAATCTAAAAATAAACCCGACTACAACCAGCCAATTTGATCCCTGGAAACCGTAACAGAGGAAATCTAGTCTTATGCGTTTGTATAATAATAATAAACCTTTATTGTCAAAGTACAACATGTGTACATTGAGATTAGCTGAGCCTCCCCCCCCCCGTGCTCTCTCCCCCCAACACACAGTGACAACAAACCCTCCATCCCACCACACTATGTGAACCAACAACACCACACACCGGCCTCCCAAGTCAATTCTGCATAAGATTATGTCCCATTTAAAAGCCTAACAACCCACGGATAAAAGCTATTTTTCAGCCTGTTGGTACGGCTGGCTATATTCCTATATCTCCTACCGGATGGTAGGAGAGTAAAGAGATACCGTCCAGGGTGTGAGTCATCCCTGAGAATCTTCCTCACTCTTCCAAGGCAACGAGCCCTGGCGAGGTCATCCAGTGGTGTCAGGGGACAGCCCACAATGTCTTATGCTGTGCAGTTGCTGTTTCTGATGTTTTTATACTTGGTTTTGTTATCTGGTTTTTACCATTTATCTATGTTTGCCTCTCTCAATCATGTGCTGAGTGGGGCAGATATAAAATCAAATCAAATAAATAAACGTATTATAAAGTTGTGACTGCGGTCAAACAAGTGAGAGACATCTTTGTATCTTAGCTATGGAAGATTCTGGAGAACAGCCTATGCTTCTGCAGCCAACAGTTGCCAGTGCTAAAATGATGCAAGGAAATATGCCATGGTTTAGTTACAATTCTCAGCCTGATTTCTCTGGCTTTCTCAAAATGTTCTATAGGTAAAACTATATGCTTTCCGAAGTGTAATTTTTCAGGAAGTGTAATTTTCCCCAGTTATAACATTTACAACATTGTCTTGCAGTGTTTCAAACATTTTAGCAAGGACAGAGAGCATGGTAAATTACATTGCAGGATCTAAAATGCTTGGGGAGAATCAAAGAACCCAAGGATAATGCAGCATTTCCACTGCCTAAAAAGATAATCCATTCCTCTCTAAATACTCCTTTTTTAGCCTTTTAGCAAACCCTGCTAAAAGATTTGCTCCACAAATATTTTATATATTTATTTTTAATAAAGAGAACAGAATTTGGAGCACTAGAGCTAAAAATGAAACCATATTTTCACTTAGCATGGAGCTGTTAGCCCTCAAATCCTTGTTTTTCTTTCATACAAATCTCTTAGATGCAGCAGCCTTTAGTATATACATCCTCATATTCAACATCTGCACACAGAGTATTTGACACTGTTCCTCTGAAACAAGAGAAAAAATATGATTCCTTTATCTAGAGAAGAGGTGACTGTTTTCAGGTTTTATTGCAGTTTTAATGTTTTCCCCACAATTTCTGCAGATTCTCTAAATTTATTAAGTCTTCACCCAGACCCTTTTCCTACTGCTAAGTTAAAGTGCTATTCACCCATTCTTTAAGCAACGGAAAACCAGCAAGAAATGTTCCACCCTCATTGCCAATCCCTATCCCTGCCTCTATTGTGTCTCCCAAATGAGCTCTCCTGATTTTGCATGCTCAGTGCATGGTATGCAAAGCAATTACTTCAATCTTCTAGCTTTGCTATCCTCCCTCTTTTGCACGTCAATAGCTGGGGGCAAAAACATCTGCCAATCAAGAAACTGCAATAGGATAAATAGAGCAGTAGGATTATGTATGTCAACTCTATATTGTTTCTTGACCATCCCACCCTACCCCCACTTACACCCAATTCTAAACTAGACAACAATTGGTTCTGACAATAATTTGCAAATGCAACCCTTATTTTATGCATGCCGATGTACAAGTGGCACACCTGGTACATTTTTCCAAATATAGATACCTGCAAGTACTATTGGTTATCACGATCCCCAGGCCTCATATTTTGCTAAAGCTGTAAGACCATTTTACTATGTCTAGCATTAGTTACATGTTATGTACTATTTTTATACTTGGGGAAGAAAGTACTGGATGTATTTGGGACCCAGAGAGTCCCCCTTTTCTGAATTTCCAACACTGCCTCGGATTATGCAGTCAGCCAGTTGTTCTAAACCAGGGATCCCCAACCCAGTACCAGCCCACGGCATGCCAGCAACTGGGCTGCACAAACAAGCAAAGCTCCATCCGCAAGATGCAGGTAGCACACAAAACCACACACCCTCCAGTCCGTGAAAAAACTTCTGTTCACGGAACCGGTCCCTGATGCCCAAAATGTTGGGGATCTCTGTTCTGAACTTTTACTTTTATTTTATTTACTTGGCAAGTGTGGTTAGACACACAAATAATTTCTGTCTGGGTACAAAAGCACTAGGTCAGACATGTCAAACACAAGGCCCGGGGGCCAGATCCGGCCCGCGAAGTGGTTTCATGTGGCCCGTGAAGCCATCCTGGGAACAGTGAGGGAACGGCCCCCACTGCCTTGGCCCTGGCCCAAAGACCATCCTTCTGCCAGAGACCCCCAGATCTGTCCCACTCCTGCCCAGGCCCCCATAGGCACCCTTGATGCCAACGATGTAGAGCTGGCCACGCCCACCCAGTAGGCCATACGGACTCTAGCCACGCCCACTGAGTAGGCCACTCCCACCCTGGCCACACCCACCCGGCCCCCTGAGGGCAGCCGCAATGCTGATGCGGCCCTCCATGAAATTGAGTTTGACACCCCTGCACTAGGTGTACTTGAAACACCACTGAATATAATAATACTAAAGTGTACAACCAATAAAAGGGAGAAGTAAAAAGTAATAAAAGGGATAAATAATAATACTGCAGTCACACCCTAAGGGTTAATATACATTAGACGAAAAAACCCTTAGTACACTAAATTATACTACACATCAGATATGTGAATCCAGGCAAGTGCTGTCCAGTTGCCCATCATTATCCTTTTGCTGTTGGGCCAACCAGGCCAAAGTGTTGTCTATAACATTGTTGTCTATAACTAAGAAATATGAAGGAATGTGAGCAAAGCACAGCACAAGAAAAGAGCAAAAAGTGGCCAAAGCATTTTCCATTTAACACGGGGGCATCCTTACTTCAGTATTTCAGCCTTGTGCTAAACTAGTAACAGAATCAAAGCATTTACAGCAGGGCTTTTCAACCTTTTCACCCATTGTACCACTTTTAGGATAAGGCAATGTCCGAGTACCACCAGTCGCCCAACAAGGTGTCAAAAACTTGACCAAAAAAAAAAAGGAAAAAAAAATGATAAAGTACAAGTAGTCCTTGACTTACAACAATTCGCTTAGTGACTGTTCGAAGTTATGACAGCACTGAAAAAAGTGACTTATGATCATTTTTCACACTTATGACTGTCCCCAGGGTCATGTGATTTACATTCGGATGCTTGGCAACTGATTCATACTTATGACGGTCACAGGGTCATGTGATCACCTTTTGCAACTTTTGACAAGCAAAGTCAATGGGCGGCGGGGAGCTCATCACTCATGGTTGCAGGGTGCCTGTGTGTGTGTGGGAATCCATGGGTCTCTGGTGGAGGGGGGTGGGACTGGGGTGGGTGCCCTCCTTCCTCCCTCTCTCCCATTGTCCCTTCCTTCCTTCCTTCCTTCCTTCCTTCCTTCCTTCCTTCCTTCCTTCCTTCCTTCCTTCCCTCCCTCCCTCCCTTCCATTGTCCAGCGCTATGCCGCCCAGACCCCAGCCTGGAAAAAAATCACAGACTCTGCCTCCAGCTGCAGCTTCTCCTCCAATTGGTCCCGCTTTCCCTGCCCAGACCAAATGGGAGATCCGCTCCAGGTTTTTGAGCCTGCCCGCCCGCCTGCCCCGTTCCCGAATCAGATGCGTCCTTAGGGCTAAGGAGCTGGTCAGGCTGCTACGTTCCCCACCTGCCTTTCAAGTCAGGATAGACTGCAGCTGCTCTTCAACTTTGGAAGGAAAGACGCTGGAGATGCCTCTGGGAGACGCTGGAGAGGTAGCCGAGCCAACTCAAGGTCCCTCTTACTGGGCACGGTGCCAGCTGTCTCCCCTGCCTGCTCTTTCTGGCCAGGAATCCTCCTGACTGGCTGCCGGGAATGCGCACAGCAGAGGCGCTGCTCGCGGCCAGAGGACGATTGCACACACAAGCAGGACAGCCACACACAGCAGAGATGCTGTTCAGGGCCGGAAAGGAGGCCGGGCAGATTGTAGGCTCTGGCAGCGGTGCCAGCGTGGAGGGCGCTCACACGTGCGATTATCCTCCGGCCCTGAGCAGCGCCTCTGCCATGCGCATCTGTCCCGCTCGCATGTGTGTTCGCCCTCCGTGCCGGTGCCGCTGCCAGTGCCCGTAATCTGCTTGGCCTCCCTTCCCTTTCCTTCCTTTCTTCCCTCTTTGTCCCTTCCTTTCCTTCCTTCCAATTGTCCCTTCCTTTCTTCCTTCCTTCCTTCCTTCCTTCCTTCCTTCCCTCACTCTTTTGTGAGAGGCCAAGCGGGAACGAAGCAGCCCTCGGGTCTGCACTGCCACAAGAAACCAGTGTCGCCTGGGCCCCTGCCCAGTTCACTTGCTTGCGGAGAAGGCCTCCGTTACTGGAAAGAGGCTCAAGAGGAAAAGGGGCAGCTGGGGATGCCCTGAACTATCTCGTGCTCACCTGCCCGCTTACTGGAGCTGCGCGCCAGGATCAAAAGAACCACAACCCATAACAGGAGGCAGCAGCCATGATGAGGCCACTCGGAAGCATTTTTGTCTCTCCCGCCATAACCGCCTCTCCTGTCTCTCTCGCAAAATAACCCTCCCTTCCACAGTGGCCCCCACAACCTATCGGAGAGCAAGAGCCACGGCGGCACGCCCTCCCACTCAGCACAAGAGTTTAACGGCATCACCCAATTACAAGCCGCGTCTAGACTTCAACTCCCAGAATTCCTCAGTCAGACACGCTGGCCTGGGGATCAGTTTGGAGGCATGTAGGGGAGGGGAGCAGCCGAGGGCAAGCACTGGGAGCCGAAGTTGAAGGTTGAAACGCCTTCAGCTGTAACTGCTCGCACATGTTTGTGTGTGTGTGTGAGCAGGGATCAATACTGCTTTCCAGGTGATAAGTGCTTCTTCGGGGCTCAGAAGACGCGCCGGAATCAGTGCTGCTTTCCAGGTGATTGGTGCTTATTTGGGGCTCAGCAGAAGCACCAGGATCAGCGCTGAGCTCCAGCCCTGGCAGCCCCAAAGAAGAACTGATCAGCTGCAAGCGGCACTGATCCCGGCGCTTGAGCCCTGGCAGCCCCAGCGCCAGGCCACCACTTCCCTCCCAGCCTCCTCACCACCGGGGCTGCCGCCGGAAAGCCATCAACCCGCCATGAGCTCTCTGTGGACTGGAGCCCGTCGGTGGAGGTCGGGGCCGGCCGTATGCGCCGATCAGCTGGCGACTCCATATGGCTGGCCCTGGGGAGGGCGGGGCCTTGCTCTGCACCTGCACTCTTCATGCAGCCTAGGGTTTCTACAGGCTGTTGCCAAGCAGCATTTTTTCTGCAACCAAATGAGCTGGAAAGGAGCAGAGCAGGGGGCGGGGAAGGAAGCTGACACCGCGTACCACCAGCCCAGTGCTCGCGTACCACCAGTGGTACACGTACCACCGGTTGAAAAGCTCTGATTTACAGTACTATTGATTGAGCTGTCTAGAGTTACTGCATGGTTCTGACAGCTCTCTAGCACTGCCTTTTAGGATGGTAACAATAAAATAGCTGTCTTTGGTAAAGCACAGTATTTCTCAAGCTTGGCAACTTAAAGATATGTGGACTTCAGTTCCCCGAATTCCGCAGCCAGCATAATATAGAAGAAAGGGCCTGCTCATCTCAAATGCCACTAACCCTACTTGCTACTGACATGGTTTTGCCTTCAATGTAATAGCAAAGCATTACTGTGCAGATGTTACCGATTGTTACTGATGCTGTCAACCTCTGAGGGAAACCCTATTGTCTCACTCAAGGATTAGGGATGAAATGAAAGCAATGGCATGGAATCAGGTCAATTTCTCCCCCCACCTCCCCCCAAATAATTTTGCCATGGTATTTTGTACCATGTTTAGGTACAAGAGAGGAAATTTACCCCCACACAGGGACTTTCTTCATCTTTTTGTCACATATAAGACTCTTGACACCCTCTCTTCATCATTTAAAAGCCTTATTATAGCTCAAAGCATAGCAAGCAAGCAGAATTGTAAAGTAGTCTTGTTACCCAAATCAGCCTGGGGCATCCATGGGTGGAGGGGGAGGGGGAGGGCCAAAACATCAAGATAGCAACTGTGACTATGTGATCAAAGCCCCACTCCTCTTTTACATGTGAGACAGCCTCCCTGTGCTTGGGTGCTACGGGAGGGGTGATTTATTGTCCACCCTTCAAGGTAAACCAGACTAGGAAACCCAAGCTATGAATGTTAATACATCTTTTATAAGTTTACACTAACAGAATCTTGTAAATCAAATGTGCCTCTCTCTCCTTCCCTTTATCTGCAAAACAACTAGGGAGGGTCACGCCTGAGATGCTTTCTCAAACTGCATTTCTGCTTCAGATTCAAGTTTATTTTGTCTGACTGATGTCTTGGTTGTGGCTCTTCCTCCGGGTTTTCAAGTTTACTCTTACAGCCCATAACACTTATGCACGCTTCTACTGGTCTTCTTGAAGCCCTCTAGAAATATGGTTGCCCCAGCTTCTGAAGCCATGCTGCACAGGTCTGATGTGCCTCCCGTGGTACATCTGCCATATGACACTTCAGCCTTGACGACTACTGAACATATTTGATACTTTTGAGCCAAAAGGCAGGAAGTTCTTGACACCTATTCAGCAGGCTTCACCTGGAAAAGGAAAGTAGAGAAAGCAGCTCTTTAGGCAGCCTTCAAATTTACTTCTCCTTCTCTCTTTATCTCCATCATACACAGGTGGGCAACTAAAGTATGAGAGAATTTTAGACAGAGTTGAATAACACTGAATTCTTGCTACCAATGAATGACTTTAAAAGTCAGTGGCCTAGGATGATAGGACACGTATTCCTTCATTGGGTTCTAGTGCCCAACTGTAGTAGGGCAAGCCCCAGACCTTGCTTCAAAACGATTCACCGCTCACCCCAATTTGTCTGGCAAAGATCAATAACCGTGAGATAGTGGGTTAGGACGCTGAGCTTGTCGATCAGAAGGTCAGCAGTTTGGCGGGTCAAATCCCGAGTGCCGCATAGCAGAGTGAGCGCCTGTTACTCGTCCCAGCTTCTGCCAACCTAGCAGTTCGAAAGCACGTAAAAAATGCAAGTAGAAAAATAGGGACCACTACAGTGGGAAGGTAACAGCGTTCCATGTGCCTCTGGCGTCCAGTCATGCCGGCCACATGACCACGGAGACGTCCTCGGACAAGCGCTGGCTCTTCGGCTTTGAAACGGAGATGAGCACCGGCCCCTAGAGTCGGAAACAACTAGCACACATGTGCGGGGGAACCTTTACCTTTACCTTTTTAAGGAAAGAGGAGTTTGACTGCCTTCACAATAGCCAGGGACAAGTTAATGTCAGGCATTCAATGTTCTTTAACATATACTTAGTTATTCTTCATGCCAGGGAAAGCAGAGTATGGGAATAAGCGGCGGGGGGGAAATGTGCAGACCTCAAAGTCCCCTCTCCTTGTCAAGCTGGTTTAATCCATCTCCATTCATCATTTAGGTGTGTCCACAGCCACACCTTCAAGTCAGTACTGACTCCTGGCTACTGCCTGGACAAGTCCCAGCAGGTTTCTTGACAAGACTTCAGAAAGGGTTAGCGACTGCCTACTTCCTAGGGCTGAGATGGAATTACTAGTCATCAAGGTCATCAAGCTGGCTTTGTGCCTAAGATGGGCCTGGAACTCACAGTCTCCAGGTTTCTAAACTGGTGCCTTAATCACTACACCAACCTTGTTTTTAGCCTTTTTAAGTCAATCTACCTCTCACTGAAACATCATCTAGAATCCACTATCTTGGGTCAAGATCACAGCAGCTGCAGGATTTGGGGATATTTCTTTTAGTAGGGCTAAGAATTTCAGAAATTGAAAAAAATCTTCAGATGTTACCTTTACCAAAATGCCCCTTTCATAACAACAGAATATTTTCAATTTGTGCAGGGAATTGCCGGCCGGGGGGTGGGGGGTGGGGGGTGGGGGGTGGGGAGGGAAGGAAGTTAAGGGACTACAGCTCTGTGCCAAATCCTCTACCAACTGAAAAAGCAGTACTTTTCAGACAAAACACAAAATTGCAGAGAAAATACAATGCCTAGATTCAAGGCTGGGGGCATTTTTACTGAATGCCTGTCCCAGGTTCCTGACTTCCAATGAATACATTACAGAGCTACTGGACACATTTAGTCTTAATGGCAGGGCTTTTTTTTTCCTCATAGAACGCTCAGAACGGAGTTCCGGCACCTTTTTTGGATGGAACCTTGTAGGGTAGGCAAGGCGGGTTGTATGACATGTGTGAGTTCCGGCACCTTTTTCTTTTACAAAAAAAGCACTGCTTAATGGGTTTTCTATGAAGCAGTGATTCTTCAAATTTTCTTTTTTGAGGGGGGTAACCCTTCTAAGTCTACTAAAATTTCTAGACTATACAACAATGCTCAGCAATTTTTGATTCCAGTGGCTGAAGGAGGAGGGATTAGAAGACCGCAAGAGGCAGAACAACGAATCAGAGGAATCTGTCTGTTTCTTTCACACATCTTGTTCAATCCAAGATTTTTCTTCTTCTTTTGTAGTAGGGAGAGAAAAGCCTGTGAGAGCCTTGAACGGCACTTAAGGCAGTACATTTATACTTAATGTACTTAATAAAGTATAAATGTACTGCATTAACTACATTTCAAAGCTCATGCCACTGTGTTTCCACTCTTAAAGTGGTAGTTAAATCATATCAAATTTTGGTAGTTAAATTACAGGCGTTAAGTTGCAACAACCACTGGAGACGGCCATGAATCTGTCAGCTGGGGGAAAAAAGAGATTTTGGACTATGTAGCATTGTCATATGGATCGCTCCATAACAACAAAACAATTTATTATGAGCACTTTAACAAAAATCAGATTTAGGAGAACTGAATCAGTGTAGAAGGAAGATACAGCAATTCAGAAATACAGAGGGGAACTCTGCATATTGAAATACTGCATCATTTGCTCCTCAGCAAATACAATGTACTAACTCAACTGCTAGCCAAATCTCTGAAGCAAGTTTTAGTTCTTTTGTACAGGCATATTGAAATGCACAAAGGAATATTCCAAAAAAATAATTAGAAATTAAACTTAGTAGAAATTCATAGACTGCATGACAGAGCTATGTACAGAGGCATGGAAACAATTGAGCTTTGCCACCATATGGTTCAGTATTTGAAATAGTCAAATGAATCAATATTTTTCATTCAACAAAATTAGAATAGCAAAATCCTATGGTAGCATTCTGAGATTTCCCATGCCTTTGCTTTTATTAGGCTGCTGCCTTTAATGGGATTTCGCAAAAAGAAACACTCTGCTGTGCTACTTCTATATCGCCTCTTCCCCCTCCCACCCCCAAATCTTAAACTGGCTCTGAAATACAATGAGCACACCAGCCCTGTTGATTTCGGCAGAAATACATTAAGCAGGTTAGACCCAATGGTCCAAATCTGTTCCATTTAAAAGTGCTCAACTCTGCTGCATCACGCCTAGTTACTGCAAATATAAGATAGCTTTCATACACCAATGGCTCTACACATAAAAGAAACAGAAACAATCCAGCACTGTATGAAATTCACTGGTGCTGTTGGATTCTGAAACATCTCTTACATGCCAGAGAGCTGACAAGTTTTAAACTAAAACTTTTCTCCAGCGGTTGTTTCAACAGGTAAACACCATTCTAAACTGAAAGAACCTAAGAATACCTCATAATAATAATAATAATAACAATAATAATAACAATAATAATAACAATAATAATAACAATAATAATAATAACAACAACAATAATAATAATAATAAGAAGAAGAAGAAGAAGAAGAAGAAGAAGAGGAAGAGGAAGAGGAAGAGGAAGAGGAAGAGGAAGAAGAAGAAGAAGAAGAAGAAGAAGAAGAAGAAGAAGAAGAAGAAGAAGAAGAAGAAGAAGAAGAAGAAGAAGAAGAAGAAGAAGTTGGAAGGGACCTTGGAGGTCATTTAGTCCAACCCCCTGCTCAGGCAGGAAACCCTATACCATTTCAGGCAAATGGCTGTCCAGTCTCTTCTTAAAAACCTCCAGTGTTGGAGCATTCACCACCTCTGGAGGCAGGTTGTTCCACTGGTTAATTGTTCTAACTGTCAGGAAGTTTCTCCTTAGTTCTAGGTTGCTTCTCTCCTTGACTAGTTTCCATCCATTGCTTCTTGTCCTGCCTTCAGGCGCTTTGGAGAATAGCTTGACTCATAAAAAGCAATCTCTAAGGATCTGCAGATAAGGACACATATTTATAGTGCACATTATACAAAATTATGAGCGCAGCCTGTGCCTGGCACACTTAAAAAACAAATATAAAGCCTACTTCTTGATTATCTAATTGTAGACAGAAACAAAATAAAATTGATAGATATGTGCTTAAACCAGTTATTTATTAGGTTTCAAAGTTCAGTTTTGTAATATAATAAACAGACTCTCAACACAAATCAAGTACTGCTCATCTCATCCTGTCTAAAAACTATCTTAGTTTGCTTTTGAAACTAAGAATAGCCACTAAGCTTTAGTCATGGATCTGGGCAACTAGTAACTTACACAGGTAAGTCGATATTTATTTTCTTAGCAATAGTATATAGTTTAAGATTGTCACCTTTAAGACTTTTTGTCCCTTTCCAGTTTTACTTATGGCTCTAACTTATTATCCTGGCAGTCATCCAACCCTGTTTTTCAAAATCAGCCAAACTTGACTAAGTGGTACCACCTATAATAAGCTGGCCACAAGGGAACAAGCATTATATGGCCTCATAAGTCAGTTTACACATAATTCCCGCATACAACATTCATTTAGGCTCTATATTTTATTTCTTAGCACATGTATCTAGCTTGTCATGAAAGACACATGGCACATCACATGGGCAAATCAATGTAGTTTGCACTTTACCTGGAGCTTTTCACCTAGGAAGTTATGACATTTCAAGTAGTCCAAGCTGTCATTAGGTAACTTTGATGTACATATCTATTCTCATATTGCATATTCCAAATACAGGTTTAACAGTTCTTTAAATCACTTATACAGCACAAAAATGTATGGTTCCAATCTGGAGAAAGTTAAAAGTTTGGTTCAGATGATGTAATTATGCAACACTTGGAACATTTATACCTTTGTTTTGGATAAATTGCCACAAATGAGAGTTGCAGCCACACAAGACACTAAATTATAAACCAGTAACTTGTACAGTATCATTAACATATTAACATCTTTGTTCTTTGCTTTCTTGTTTTGGATGAACTTCTGAAATGATCCTTTTGTGTGTGTGTGCTCCCTCTCACTCTCTTGGAATAGTAAGTAATCTAAATGGTCAACCATCCATTAAATTCAACCTGATTCTATCTTGTCTTTCAAAGCTCATAATTCCCAAACATCATCTAGCTGTCACCAAAGCACCATATGATTTCATTACTATAAGACAAGTAGGCAATCAAAAATCATTTAATTGGAACTGTTGTCCTGCAACACTTTCCTTCCATGTCATAATACTTAGCTAATTGTAACAGTATCTACCAGTCATAGGAAGAGTCTCACTTCTCTATTTTCCTAGTTCAGAGTCCAAGACACTTCAAAGCAACAGTGTTAACCTGTAGTTGAAAAAATGCTGTACAGTACCATACTTCTCGGTAACTAACTAAAAAAATGAAAGTATATTTAACCAGTATTTCCCCCTAAATAATACATATTGTGGAACTGTAGAGTAATCAGATTTTTTTTACCTTGTTTGCACGTGTCCAAGATTGTTTCATTACCCTTTCTCTTATCTTTATGTTAAAATACCAACATCCTACAAATGTTTAAAAAGGCTTCCTTCACCACCTCTGTGTATACAGTGGGGCAAGAGAAGCCAATTTTCATAAGTTAAGCGATAGAGAAGTCTCTCTCTGCTCATCAGCTATTTTTGCACACTGTAGTGTAACATATTCCACTCTTTCTCACCAAAGCATAAAGCAAAAAATAATAATAGATGAACTAAAAACCAAAAGCCAAGACCTGGAGAAGAAGAAGAAGAAGAAGAAGAAGAAGAAGAAGAAGAAGAAGAAGAAGAAGAAGAAGAAGAAGAAGAAGAAGAAGAAGAAGAAGAAGAAGAAGAAGAAGAAGAAGAAGAAGAAGAAGAAGAAGAAGAAGAATCGTGAACATGCAGCGATGTTTCGCAAAAAAAAAAGCTTCTTGCTTCGGTTAGGGCAGGGGTCTCCAACCTTGTCAACTTTACAGGTTGTGGACTTCAACTCCCAGAATTCCTCAGCCAGGCATGCTGGCCGAGGAATTCTGGGAGTTGAAGTCCCCAAGTTGTAAAGTTGACAAGGTTGGAGATCCTTGGGTTAGGGCAGGGGTAGGCAACCTCGGCTCTTTTAGGACTCATGGACTTCAACTCCCAGAATTCCTGAGTCAGCAAACGCAGGGGTAGGCAACCTCGGCTCTTTTAGGACTCGTGGACTTCAACTCCCAGAATTCCTGAGTCAGCTATGCTGACTCAGGAATTCTGGGAGTTGAAGTCCACGAGTCCTAAAAGAGCCGAGGTTGCCTACCCCTGGGTTAGGGGACCGTTGACAGCTTTTCACAGCTTTTCTCCATTGTTAGAAGCTTCCTAGATACCATAACAAACGCTTTACCCTTTGTAACTCTCCCGCTTAGCGTGTAATTCTTCCCCCACTGCTTTGGGGACATTTCCCCGCCGCCCCCCCCCCGCCCCCCGATTTCTGGCTCGGTGCCACCGTCGGGAGGCGATCGGACAGCCCGATATTTGCTGCTTAACGCAATTCTTCAGCTCACGCGTGCATCAATAAAAGTCATTCGGCCGCGATAAGTAGGCGGGCTCTCCCGCTGCCCTACGGTAAGCTTCTGAACCCACTGCCCCAGGAGCGGACCCGAGCACGGCGAGACTACCCCAGGGCAAGCCAGAGGCTTGCTATGAAAGAAGAGAGAGCCTTTGTGGGGGAAAGGGACGACCTGCCGCTTCAGGGAAAGAGTCCCCCCCCCCGGCGAGATTACCCTGTGCTGGGAGTAACCGGAAGCAGAGGGGTCACTCACTAGTGCCAGGCCTGGAGAGCAGCAGCAGGAAGACGGCCATCCCCCAAGCCGCCAAGTGGGCCAGGGCCCCGCAGCCGCGCCGCAGCCAGAGAAGCACCCGGCAGCCCGCGGGGGCGTCCGACATGACGAGACCTTCCTTTCCCGCCCCCCCACCGCCCCCCGCCGCCTTCTCCTCCGGCGTTTATTCTAAGGAAGGGAAAGGCTGGGTGTGGTTTGCCGCCGGCTGCCACTCCCAAAGCACCTGTTGGGAGGGACGTAGCCCGGGAGAAAAGGCGAGGAGGGCTACCCGGGGCGTGGGCGACGCTGCTGGGCGGCTTTCGTTCGTCCCGCTTCCAGTCTCTTCTTACGTGAAGGCCGACACGGCTTCTGGCCGCCTTTGTCGGGACCCACCCCAAACCACGTCTTAGGAAGACCAAATTCTTGGAGTCAAATCTATTCCAAAAAGAATCTTTACTATGACATGCTTGGTTGTAGGAAGCGAGACAGGACTTAATATTATTCCACGAAGTAAACCCTTATAAAGAGTTCCCGGTTTAACCTCCCCCCTTAACCCCATTTGGTCAGTCCCCCATCCTTTATCTCGTATCATCCCTCTCATGGGAAAAAGGAACTTAGGACCCTTCATGTTTATTGCTCTCTTCCGTGACAAAAGCCAGATGTTAGCCCCTCCTTTTGTTTCCCCAGTTCAAAAGGCTTCTCCTTTCCTTTGAAATGCCTAATACCGGTTCAATACACATCTATTCTCTTCTCTTCGGGAGATGGCAGAATCCATGGAATAATGTTTGAAACATTCCATTTATGAATATGATATAAATGGATTCTGACAGCCTTTTTAAAAGTTTCACGTGGAAATCGCCAGGCCTCAGTAATCTTCCGGCCGTAACGCGTGGAGAAATGGATCAACGATGAGGGAGTTTGAACGCAACGCCTGCTACCGCCTCGCCCAACCCACATTCTCGGGACCCACTTGCCCATAGTTAAGCGTAATTCCTGAGGTCGGTATTCTCACATTACATGTCATGGGCTAAAATGGAATGAGTTGGTTTGGGTTACACCCGATGTGTAAAATACATTGAAGAGGGCAATGTGTCAATCAGATGAGACCATAGAGGACAATGACATTCCATGAACCCAACCTACCGTGGCTTGGAGTTAGGGTGACCAATCTAATCTATAACACCTCCTCTCTTCAAGATACACTGTTTAAGGAAGATGTTGCAGATTCCAAGAATTGGGATTATTCTGGAATTTTCTTACCTGATACTTCTAAATGTCAGTTTCATAATTTTCCAGGGTATGAGGTCAAACTACCCTGGGTACCTCCAGATGTATACCTATATTTTCTTGCACACCAGCAGGGAGCATATACATCTTCCCTCAACTTCATGATATGAATAAAGCTACATGGAAAGCAACCATCTGTATTCTTCCTGCTGTTTTGTGCTGTCCACAACCCCCAGTCCGTGGACCGATACTGGGCCGTGGCATGCCAGCAACCAGGCTGCACAAACAAGCAAAGCCCCATCTGTGGGATGCAGGCAGCACACAAAACCACACACCCTCCAGTCTGCGGAAAAACCTCTCTCCATGGAACTGGTCCCTGGTGCCCAAAGGTTTGGGGACCTCTGCACTAGGTCACTTTTCTGTGCCTGAGAAACAGTGAAACGGGGGTATAGATTTGTCTGAAAAAATCAGTTCCGCCATTACAAATGACCAAGTGAGACATACCTAACTTTTTACTCCAAAATTCAGTGAAACAAGACAGAAGCCACATTACCAGTTAAATGGCTAGTTGTATATACTACTGCATTGTAAGTGTGTATACCCAGCATTTCTGGGTTCTCCTTCAATTACATTTCCAATACTAACTGGTACCTTCCACAACTTTGGAAAACTGAGGTATTTCTTGCTTTTGAAATTTAGCATCTCTGTTCACCCATCTTTCTCTACAAATGCCAGTTACTTCATCTCTTAATCAGATGTTTGCTGACATTTAAGCTGTCTTCAGGATCTAGAACTTTAAGCAGCAAAGGAATGCTCTTTTACCCTGGGTTTCTCAGGCACAAACCCCTGATTAGTTAAGGTTCAATAAGATATCGATTCCTCAAATTCTGTTTTCTGTAGCTCAAGAATTGGACGTACTGTAGAGTGAAAAATCTCTCATTGCTGGGCTAAGCCATTGTCACAGGAAAATTCCTGTAATGTTTTGGCCCAGCCCTCTTGTTGCTAAGCTAAAGAGAAGAAGTATTGATTTTCCTTTAGCAAATAATGTGCATTACTCTAGAGCAGTGGTGGGGAACCTTGGCTCTTTTATGACTTGTGGACTTCAACTCCCAGAAATCCTGAGCCAAGTTGTACTAATAACCTCTTGGCACATGCAGGAAGATGCCAAAATATTATTATCCCCTGCCAAAGCCTGTAATTCTATTTTTTGTATGGGGTCCCTGCTTCTGTACCCCTCCTGTCATTATATGGTTGGGAAGGGAAATCTGCACTTTTGTCAGTATCCTTTGATCCAGTTTTTGTTTTTCTTTGTTTTTCTCTTTTCACTTACTTTGTTGTCTGTCTGTCTGTCTGTCTGTCTTTCTGTCTATCCATCCATCCATCCATCCATCCATCCATCCATCCATCCATCCATCATCCATCCATCCATCCAAAATCACCACAACACCAAAAAAGAACAATCATAGTCTTCAGGTATTTTAGAGGGGTTTTTTTTCTTTAAAAAAATACTATAAAGTTATAAAAAGCAAAGAGGCTTCAAATTGGATCCATGGACAGAGTTCTCAGACTGCTGGCTTCTGCAGTACGCAGGCACTTGCTGTTAATGTGCTTTTGACTGTCAAGAGAAGAAAGAAGAGTGTGTCAATGAAGAATATGGCAGTTCATGTCATACCAACCAAAGAAAATGTATCTATTGTGGCTAGTGTGTAGCCAGAGCTCCTTTGAAATGACCAAAGGACATGCTGCTATATTTATTAATTAATAACCTTTCATAAAAGTGTAATGGACTTTGCATATGTTGTCAGCCCACCATGTAAACAAGGATCTCTAGCTTAAAAAAAGTTGGATCAGGTTTCAAATAAACATGATCCCCATTAAACCCTGTGCAGCAAGTGCATAAATTGGACTATAGTATAATAAGGAAATGCTCCCTTACTGCCCATCATTAGAGGTTCACAGTAATCCAATGACACAAAAACTTCACATCATACTCCAGCAAAGCAACCAGTTATTTCCACATAGATCCTCCATGTGACTGCAAAAACATTTGAAAGATGGAATCACACAATGATACATTTTTCCTGGCCACTTGCTTAACCAAGCAGACTTAAACTGAATGGGAAGGAAATGTTGAACATACAGTATATGAAATTCTGAGTGTAGGGGGATGTGTTTAACTAATACAAAAAGGAGTGAGTCTGGGTAGCTGGGCAGATGTTTTTCTGACTTGTATATACTGAACCTCCAAGTCACTAGTGGCTGGAATCCCACTCAGAGAACATCAGGAGCTATCACAGCAACTGCAGCTTAATTTTTCAGGGACAAAGTTTTAAAATGAAATCTCTACTGGATTTAATTTATATTTTCCTGACAAATGAAATAAAGTAACTCAAAGCGGAAAGAAACCCTATCTCTTCTTGAGCTGGCGGCTGGGAACCATTTTAACATAGCACAATATAACTACAGTTAGTGGCATAACATACTGAGAAATTTGATATACGAAAAGGCACAAGACAGGGATGTCCATTATCCCCATTACTATTTATCTTAACTTTGGAAGTTTTAAATAGAAACATTAGGCAAGATCCAGAAATTAAAGGATTGAAAATAAAAGGTGAAACCTACAAACTGCAAGCATTTGCAGGTGATTTGGTATTCATTCTAGAGGAACCTTTAGAGACGATGCCTAAGCTATTGGAAAAGATAGAACAATTTGGAGAGATAGCAGGATTAAAGATAAATAGAGAAAAAACTAAAGTGATAGTTAAAATTTTTACAGATAAACAAAAAAGCAATTATCAGAAAAAATAGAATTACAAATAGTCAAAAAGTTCAAATATTTGGGAATGCGCTTGTGACCTCCCGGATAGACTACTGCAATGCTCTCTACATGGGGCTGCCCTTGAGGACCACTCGGAGGCTTCAGCTGGTGCAGAATGCGTCCGCTCGAGTTGTGATGGGGTTTCTCGATACTCCCATGTAACACCTCTTCTCTGCGAGCTGCATTGGCTTCCGGTTGCCCTCCGGGTGAGATTCAAGGTGCTGGTAATGACCTATACAGCCCTAAATTGCACGGGTCTGGACTATCTCAGGGGCTGCCACAAAGAAGAGGGAGCCAAGCTATTCTCCAAAGCACCTGAAAGCAGGACAAGAAGCAATGGATGGAAACTAATCAAGGAGAGAAACAACCTAGAACTAAGGAGAAACTTCCTGACAGTTAGAACAACTAACCAGTGGAACAACTTGCCTCCAGAAGTGGTGAATGCTCCAACACTGGAAGTTTTTAAGAAGAGACTGGACAGCCATTTGTCTGAAATGGTATAGGGTTTCCTGCCTTAGCAGGGGGTTGGACTAGATGACCTCCAAGGTCCCTTCCAACATTATTATTATTATTATTATATCTTTGGGAGCTCCTGCAGCCAGCATCAATTTCCCATCGTCCTGTGCACTCCCACAGGGAGGGTCTCCTCAGGGTGCCGCTGGTCAGGGAGTGCTGGCTGGCGGCCCCCAGGGGGAGAGCATTCTCGGTGGGCGCACCTGCCCTTTGGAATCAGCTGCCGGTGGAACTCCGGATGGCCCCCGACCTTTGGTCATTTCGCTGGGACCTAAAGACTTGGCTATTCAAGCTTGCCGGCCTGGACTGAGGGTTTTTAAGGTTTTATTTTTAATTTTTTTGGGATATCTAATTTAATTTTTATTTTAACTTGTATATATTGTATTGTTTTAATCTGCCCTGTAAACCGCCCTGAGTCCTTCGGGAAAAGGGCGGTATAAAAATCGAATTAAATAAATAAATACTTTAATAAATACATAATTCAGCATTTGGCTGGTGAGTACCAAGCAGAGAGCTGGATTACATGATCCTCAAATTTCTGACTTCAGCAATAAGGAATATGCAGATCCTTCTTACTTTTAAAGTCAATACTATACCAGCATTTCCTAAAATCAGTTAAGGTAAGATTAATCCAAGTATCATTTCAAAATACCTATATCTGTTTGGCCTTTCATAAAAAGTTTTAGAAGCAGATTTTTTTTTTGTTCATAAATTGTTCACACAATTTTGCTTGCACCCTGCCATAAAACCACCAATACTAGCTTAATTCAGAGGTCTTGAATTCTCAGCTTTCTTGCCAAAGGAAACTTAACAACTCTGAGTTTCAGAAAAGAGAGGTGTGCCCGGCAGAAACAGAAACATCAAAAGGGCTTCTGTTCATCAGCTGGAGTTTCACTCCCCATTCCATTCGGCTCATTTTATGATAAATGTAACAATTTGCAACACTGCACTAATCTATCCGTGTGTCCAGAGGTTTGATTTCAACAAGTTGTTATGAGATATAAATTATACTGGAGACGGAAATGTAGTCTATAAATTAAAGTTTCATTTCTAATGTTTTGAGCAGTCTCTTTTCTTCAATTATGTTTCCAGGAAAATGTATAATCTGATGTCCTTTTCAAAACCTAACTATTCCGGTATATTTGACTAAATATATATTCCTGTCCCTTCCAAGACCTCTTAGCTGCCATTTTGCTTCCACCCATTCCTCAGCGTGACAGCAGCAACTAAGTGGAAGAACATTCAGCAGAAAAAAACTGCTTTTCTATTTCAGATGATGAAAAAAATGTGTTTGTGAACTGCTGTTTCTTATACAGCTCTTATGGTCAAGCAATCCTGTTAGGAAACAGAACTGGATCTTTAGCACATGCTAAAGTCTGCATAAAACTGAACAGCAGAATAAGAAAGGTGGGAGCAACAACAAGCCATAAACTGTTTTACAAATAACCAAGGACGGACCAGAACTAAAGCACACTAAAACTTAATATGATTTGTGATTTCAGCCATTATGTCTCCTTCAAAGTTGTGCAGAAATAAAATAATAAATTTATTCTTTAAAATAAATAGTGCTTCTGGGAATTTAATAAGTAGATTTCCCCAGTAATAAAATTAGTTTCCATGATCATTTGAGTTTTCAGTAATTGTAAGCTGACTTACTCTAACAATGTTGCTGAATTTCTTTTTAATTTTAAAAAAGCACAGCCATTCAAAAATATTTGCTATTGAGTGGTACAGAAATTTAAAAAATATAACCAAAAAAAATAACATTGCTTAAAAATCCTATTGTTACCATGAGAAAATAAGCATACACTTATCTGCCTCATGTCCTTATTTTTCAAAAATATTGATCTTTTCATGGTTCAGTTGGCTAATTTACCAAATAAGGCTTACTATACTAATAAAAAATACAGAATTGAAATGGTGACCATTGGTGTTCAGTTTTAGTGTATTATTTTTCAAATATGTAACAATGCAGGAATCATTCTATCAAGAAGATAGGTGGCATACAAATAAATATGTGCAAACACATCAGAGAAAATACCACATTTGAATACTTTAAATAGCACTATAGCAGAACCTAAATTGTATCTATCCATTCCAATATTGATTTTGTTTTAGGGTGTTATAGCTGTTTACATTTATGAAGTAGTCAGCCTTGTAATGGCAGAATGCAGACTTTGCAAACAAAGTTGATGAAGGCAAAAAGAAAGCCAGTACAGCTCTCCCAAGGTGGAAGAAAATTAAGCCACACACCTACAGTGTCTAAGACAGGAGCTTACCTTCATTGTGTTCTGCTTTTCCTCAAAGGAGACAACTGGCTTCTTCCTTCTGATTGAGCCACCCAAATCAGATGAGGAACAAGAAGGCATGGATGAGGGCAAATGCTTGGTCTTCGCTGGCTTACAATAGGTGGCTGAATTCTTGCGTCTCTTGGCCTCTTCATCTGAGATGCAATTGGTCAGCAGTGTTTTTGGACCGTTCAATGAGGAGCCCTGGTTCTCCAGTGATGAGGCTTTGACTGGCATGTGGCTAGGTGCCCTGCAATCCAGATGGTTGACTCTCTTGACCCTGGCCCCGGAAGAGACTGTCCCATTCAGGGAAAGGTTGGAGGAAGCCACCACAGATGTCTTGGCCTTGGCAGATGGATGGGACACCTGGCAGCCAACTGTTTTGTTCTTGCCCAGATCAAGGAAACACGTTTGTTTATAAGGTGGACTAGCAGGGACACTGGGAGTTAGTTTGCGCTTCCGAGCTAAGGCTTCTGGCTCCACATTACCAGCCATCTCCTTGGCTTTGGAGGACTTGCTGGCCTTGTTCGAAGGCAACTTGCTGAATGATGGTGATGGGGTATTGGCTGGGAGTGGGGACGTGATGGATTGGCTTCCACCCATGCAGTCTGACTGGCTACAGGCAGCTGCAGCATGGGGCGAACCAACTGCATAGTTCACACTATGGTGGTTACGGTTGTCCCTGGATGCCATTGTCACTGAAGTTGCCCAGGATACAGAGGTCCTGCTTGGGATACTGTGGGGAAGGCTGCAAACCAGGGAAGAATTGTAATTTGGGGTTGTATTGGATGTGGAGAAGCCCAAAACCATTGGAGATGATGTGGAAACTGGATGATCAGCAGCTGGAGGAATCCTTCTAGATGGGTCAAAGCAAGAAAACAAGAGATAAGAAGCAAAGCTTGGCTGGAAGGGACCTTGGTGGTCATCTAGTCCAATCCCCTACTCAGGGAAGGTACCTTCATTCTATACTAGATGAACAAAACATCTTTATTAATTTCTTTGTTGCCTTTTTTCCTTCCTTCCTTCTCTTTTTTTCTTTTTTCCCCATTATACTCTGTTTTTTCATATAGTATTTCCAAATTATACCGGATCTCTGTTCTCCTTCAGATTCAAAACCTTCCCCCCCCCATCTATTTGCTTTCAAATTCTAAAGGTCTTCACAAGGACAGATGCCTGCAAATACATGTATCTTCTCCATCGTCACTCAGCCTCTTCCCCTGCTAGGCTCACTCATTCTTCAGATAGGTTTTCTGTCTGTGCAGGATATATCCTCAAACCTGGTAATCCAGTGCCATCTACTGGAGAATCCCCCCTCCCCCCCTCCCAAACAGCAGAGATCACGGGCACTGACTTAGAGCGATTGATGACGAAGCAGAGAAATAAAAGCTAAAAACACATGACTATCTCCCATCAAACACATCTACGACGTGGAAAAGTAAGCCTACCTACTAGAAAACAATAAATATTTAACTGATCCCTATTTGTTTCCAAGGAGCCAGGTATCCTTTTTATTTTCAGAGGCCATTTCTGTCAAAGAGATACAAAACTGTAAAAAAAAACCAACAATTTCAGTGTTGCTTGGGATAAGAACGCAGTGGCATAGCGTGGGTTGTCAGCACCCGGGGCAAGGCAAGTAATTTGCGCCCCCTAACCCGTGGATTTTAGCACTTGAGTCTGGTGTGGTTCTCTCCCGCGCTCAGCGCTGCGCTGGGCAGCCGCTGCACTGTCCCTCCCCCAGATAGTCCCTCGCTCTCTCTCCGCACCGCACCGCACGCCTGGCACCCCCCCTGCACAGTGGGCGGCGACCCGGCGGCTCGGATCGGATTCGCACAACCAGCACTGCAGTGAGAGTGAGTGAGCCAGGCAGGGGCAGAGAGCTGCGAGTGCGAGTGCCCCCCCAGATGTTGTGCCCGGTGCGGGGGGCCCCCTGCACCCCCCACGCTACGCCACTGTAAGAACGTAAAACTCTCTTCAAAATTGACACCTTCTCTCAAGTTTTCACAATGATGACAGAGTGTAAAACTCTCAGCCTGGATGAATGATGAATGGCTTGTGGAACAATATTCTATATGAAAATCCACCAAGCTTCTGTTGCTGCTTGGGCTTTTTTTGATAGCATTAGGTAAATGCAATTTCTCAGTTTTCTGACAACCGTTTTGGATGCCTTTTAATCTTTGTAACATTTTACCATTGCTATATTATTTTTTTAAAAAATCATTTGTTACATATCGTTAGTGATTTTTTATTCTGTTTTTTACCGACCTGTTTCATTGTAACTATTATATGTCTTTGAGCCATAACTACACAGAAAACTTAGTAGTTTTAAAAAGAAATGAACAGATAAATATAATTGAATTTTCAGGAATAAGGAGGGTCTGTGCTGTTTTTGCAGTTTTCCCATTTTTTCTTCTTCTTGTGCATTACCTCTAAACATTTCTTGTGCTTGCTGGAATCTTGTTTAAGAGTACAAATTTAGTAATACAATTTTATATCAGCCCTCAGAGTTTGTTAGGTGAGATACAAACTATGTAAATAAATAAATCAGGACTGCTTTTAGGAAATATGCAAGATTTAGGACTGACATATGAGACATCACAATTCTCTTCCACTGCATGCCCAAATTCATGTATATGACTGCACAACGGCAGAAGCACATTCCAATTATTTCCCCAATTTGTTTGGCATTGTCCTAGGGTAACTTACTTCCACATGTGTGAGCTAAGATGTCTCTCCAGCATGGAACTGAGTGCAGAGCAGAACCGATCCAGCCGTCGACTGAACACATAACACCCTGGGCTCACCAATCTGCTTCCAAAAGTGCAGAACTGTTGTGGTGGGGGAGGATTAATGGAAGGATGAAAGTGTCAGAAACTCAAAATCATGCAAAGAGCACACTCCCAAATTCTAGTGACAAGTAGGAGACCCAGTTTATATAGAAGAAAGTTATTCATTCTATCCTCTATTCCAGACATGTCAAACACAAGGCCCGGGGGCCAGATCTGGCCCGCGAAGTGGTTTCATGTGGCCCATGAAGCCATCCTGGAAACAGTGAGGGAACGGCCCCCACTGCCTTGGCCCTGGCCCAGAGACCCTCCTTCTACGAGAGACCCTCAGATCTGTCCCACTCCTGCCCAGGCCCCCATAGGCACCCTTGATGCGAACGATGTAGAGCTGGCCACGCCCACCCAGTAGGCCATACGCACTTTAGCCACGCCCACCCATTAGGCCATGCCCACCCAGGCCACGCCCACCCGGCCCCCTGAGGGCAACCGCAATGCTGATGCGGCCCTCAATGAAATTGAGTTTGACACCCCTGCTCTATTCTATCCTCTATTTGTTCAGCTAATGAGAAAGAGAGACTAAGTCTATCATCTTAATTTCCAAGAATGACGAACTTTGTGTGGATTCAACCCACATTTCATTAGTATAGCACAGAAGCTTTGCATTTGTTAACACCAATATTCAAGCTCTGGTTGACTGAATTAAAGGAACTATTAATCGCAAAGCCAAGAGGAGTTCCTTTTGTTTGGAGAGTTACTTCCTGCCCTTCAAAACACTTAGCCTAGATAGACTAAAGGCTTGACACATTGATTTAATTTACACAGTTGTGCTAAGCATTATTGAACTAGTATAATGTCTGGATTTAGAGATCAAAACACAAACAAAACAAACACATCACATTATGACTGACAGTGATATGTGAACCCAGGCACTGGAAGCCCATATCACAGCTTCACAGGTATGACATTCCATTCCCAATAGCTCCACTTTTAACACTGACAAATACTCGACAATCTCTCATCAAAGCCACACAGCACAAAGAAAAAGAGCAGGCTGGGCCTCGGTCTGTCACTTACTGCCTGGGGATGGGGTCGTCGTGTTGCATAATGGCAATCTAACTTGCGGGAATCATCTGTGGCATCATCCTCACTCTCCTCACTTGTCACCCGCCCCGTGCTCTTTGATGCTGAGAAACGGTAGAGACGGTTGTCAATTTCACTAGAAGACGTAGGCACGTCCTCAGGGTCACTCTCTGAGGAAACCCCAGACCTGCAAGCAGCAGAGAGAGGATAAGAGCTGAGCTTTCTGAGAACAGAATATCCAGAAGGTATGGCAGATATCATCATATGCTCCCTCATCTCAACTGTGTGATACCTGGAAAGTGCACAGTGGGAATATGGTTGCTTCGTTCGACAAGAAGTAGAAACATTGGTCAGAACCAAGGAAGTCTGTGACATGGAAGAGAAGTCCTGCAACAGCCGTTCAGTAGTTATGTCTTTCCTCACTGGGCTCTTGTCTTTGGGAGATTCGCCTTTCTTGGTGCTGGCCTTCAGTTCGGCCACTAACACATCAAAGTCCTTTGTGCGGCCTTGCACCTCTCGACGCTGATGTACAGAATGGATCTAGAGCACAAGCAAGAGAGAGATGTTAGATTTATCAGCTGGCTGGTGGAAAAGCAAGCTCAGAGAGAGGATGTGATGACAGGCCATTTTCAAATAAATAACATCCCACACAAAACCCATGAGTGGTACAATCTTAAGAAAAAAGCGTGTGACATTTGTCTGGGGAACATTTTAACACATCTCTGAGAGACTAGCACTGAAGCAGAGGTTATGGTTAGAAAATCACTATTTATATAGGAGTAGACAAACTTTTCTTGGGGTAATGACCACATTTGATCCTTTAATGGGCTCCCAGGAGGCCATACTCCAGGGATTGGCTGAAACTGGAATAAAAACGAAGACAAAGCCAAATTTAATGTGATTCAATTAATACATCAACTGCACCCTATGTTTAATAATTTTCCATTTCTGTCATATTAGTTCAGTAGCAAATTTTGGAAGAGTTCTTAACCCGAATCCAAGACTTGCTGGGAATGCATGTGGCTTCTGACCTTCTGCTTGTTACAAAGCAGAGAAAAATTATACAGGTAATGTAAAGGTTCCCCCGCACATGCGTGCTAGTCGTTTCCAACTCTAGGGGCCGGTGCTCATCTCCATTTCAAAGCCGAAGAGCCAGCGCTTGTCCGAGGACGTCTCCATAGTCATATGGCCAGCATGACTAGACGGCAAAGGCGCACGGAGCACTGTTACCTTCCCACCGTAGTAGTCCCTATTTTTTTACATGCTTTCGAACTGCTAGGTTGGCAGAAGCTGGGACGAGTAACAGGTGCTCACTCTGTTACGCAGCACTTGGGATTCGACCCGTCAAACTGCTGACCTTCTGATCAACAAGCTCAGCATCCTAACCCACTGAGCCACCACGTCCAAAAATTATATACTGTTACACATACTGTAGTATTATTCACAAAGATGGCTCAGTGAGTTAGGAGGCTGAGCTTGTTGATCAGATGGTCGGCAGTTTGGCGGGTCAAATCCCGAGTGCCGTGTAACAGAGTGAGCGCCTGTTACCTGTCCCAGCTTCTGCCAACCTAGCAGTTCGAAAGCACATAAAAATGCAAGTAGAAAAATAGGGACCACTACGGTGGGAAGGTAACAGCGTTCCGTGCGCCTTTGGTGTCTAGTCATGCTGGCCACAAGACCAACGGAGACGTCCTTGGACAAGTACTGGCTCTTCGGCTTTGAAACGGAGATGAGCACCGGCCCCTAGAGTCGGAAACGACTAGCACGCTTGTGCGGGGGAACCTTTACCTTTACCTATGTTAAAGAGATATGTCCATTGCACCTCTTACATATTTGTTGTATGTTATGTTATGTTATGTTATGTTATGTTATGTTATGTTATGTTATGTTATGTTATGTTATGTGTTATGTTATGCTTTCTTATGTTGTTATGTTAGGAATAAGCAACAGTAAGACAAAGAAGGTGTGAACTAAGAAAAATATAACTAAACATTCACATATCTAATAAAAGAGAATATTTGTAGCTCAGGGTTGACATGAGGAGTCTCTTTGAGCTTGCTTGTTTTCTTGCAGACATTTTATTACCAAAACTAGGTAACATCATCAGTGCTAGTAAAGAGTGTCATTTGCTGTCAGTTTATATTCTGGTGGCTTGCCCTGTCACGTTCATGGGGGTGGTCTTAGAGATTCTCTTAGTGTGGCTGTTTGCTGTTGGCTTTACTTGATTGTTAGTCTGATGTTAACCTTGGAGTTAATCTATGCTGATCTGGGTGCTGATTGCTGGTGGAGCGTGCTGCAGTCTTTTTGTTCCTTTTTGGGCTGGGTGATAGTCTCTTTTGCACAGTCTATTGATGTTGTTAATGTCTTTTATCTTTATCGATGACTGATTTGTCAGAGTGACAAGCTTCTAGAAATTCCCTGGCATTTCTGGACTTGGATTGGTGACATTATCCCAATGTCTGCAAGAAAACAAGCAAGCTCAGAGAGCATCAAGGATCCCTCATACACATATCTAGTTTATACCAACAACATTCACAATGCATCTTCCTGTCTTTCTATCCTTGCAAACTATCCTTCCTTGCTTCCACCATATCCATATACCATCTATACACTATTTTGGTCTTTTAACTTTCTCACCTTTTTCTGTTTGAGGCTCTTTTCCACCCAGAACTTTCTTAGTTTTTGCCTTTGTCTTAATCTATTTGCTCTTCCTTCATGTATTACTTGCAATTCAATCCTCCTTCATTCTATCTGATCAAGCCACCAAAGAGCATATTTTTTGGACCAGTTACTGACTTGCATATTTATTTCAAACTCAGCGTGCATTCATTCTCAACTCCGTTATGTTCTTTTTTCACCCTATGCCCTTCTTAAACACCCCATTCAACTTTTTTATATTTTTCTCCTGAAATATCTAACACTCAATTCCATATAACCATTCAGGTAGAAGCATGCATTTATTCCTAGCCATTTTCACTTCTTCCAACAAGCGTTCATTCCTCCCACAAAATACACAGTGCCCACTATGTTTCTATCAGTATTTACACATCCTAAAATCTCTCAATCCATTTCCCCATCTTTAATAAACATCCTACCAAGGTCACAAACCCATCTACTTGTTCTAGTTTTTTTCCCCATTTATGTATAAGTTAAAATCATTCACTCCATTTCCTTGTCAAACATAATTGCCCCACTCACACTGCTCCCTGCATCATACACTCTAACATTTTCTCTGCAAATTATTTCATTCTCGGTTAACACAGCATATAAGAGTACATGTATATTCATGTGCCCAAACCAACACTCGTCCAACATCATTGCAAGCATTCCTTATACATTTATCCATAAATACATCTAGCAACCTAGAGATGTCCTGTATCCTTGTCTTACCTCCACTTAATGTCGAATCATTCTCCAAGCATATTTATTTGAACATGTGCTTTGTTTCTATCTTACTCTCTTATCACCATCAGTAATTAATCTTCTGCTCTATGTTTTCACAATGCATGTCATCATTCAATACATTTATCATGTATTTTTTCTAAATCAGTAAATGAAGTCTCAATATCACTACTTGTAGGCTGACCACATCTTCCTTGATTCCTTTGGAATGGTAGGCAGGACCATGAGTGATGGAGTGAGACTGTCAATATTTCCCAGAAGAAGGGTATGGTGCTACTACCCTTGTAGGAAACAGTGGTGTACCCTTTCCTGAAGAAGCCCTCCTCAGATCCAACCTAGTTTGATAACTTCTACCCAGTCTCCAACCTTCCTCTTTCTGGGGAAGGTTGTTGAGAAAGTGTTTGAGAATTTGTTACTGAAGATCCTAAAGAAAATGGATAACCTGGACCATTTTTGGTTTAGAGTCAGGTCTAGTCAGGGGACAGAAACAGTACTGGCTACTCTGGTAGAAAAGCTACATGTAGATCAAGACGGAGAAGGACATTACTCTTTCTCTTCTCCCTCTTGATGGTGTTCAGGACTATTAGCCACTGTATCCTCCTTGACAACTTGCAATGGTTGTGAGTTGAGGGCACTATCATTCAGTGTTTCTACTTCTCCTTGACTAGGTAGTTCTAGTTGGTAGTCAGGGCAATAACAATTGATCCCTAGAGAACTCCAATATATTTTCTAGGCCACAGGTCGGCAACCTGCGGCTCCGGAGCCGCATGCGGCTCTTTGAGCCGTCTCTTGCGGCTCCCAGCCGCCCGGTGCGCGCGCACCTCTTCCAACGGGCAGTGGTGCGCGCGCACCTCTCCAAATGGAGAGTGGCACCGCCCGTTTGGAGAGGTGCACGCGCACCTCCCCGAATGGGCGGAGGTGCGCGCGCACCTCCCCAAACCTTTGGAGAGGTGCGCGCGTACCTCCGCGCGAATGGGCAGCGGTGCCGCTCTTTCAGGAAGCTGCCGCGGCCCGTCTGTGAAGCTGCCGAAAGCGGCAGCTTAGCAGACGGGCCGCGGCAGCTTCCTGAAAGAGCGGCGCCCCTGCCCATTCCGAGAGGTGCGCGCGCACCTCTCCGAACGACCGGAGTTGCGCGCGCACCTCCCCAAACCTTTGGGGAGGTGCGCGCGTACCTCCGCGCGAATGGGCAGCGGTGCCGCTCTTTCAGGAAGCTGCCGCGGCCCGTCTTGTGAAGCTGCCGAAAGCGGCAGCTTAGCAGACGGGCCGCGGCAGCTTCCTGAAAGAGCGGCGCCCCTGCCCATTCCGAGAGGTGCGCGCGCACCTCTCCGAACGACCGGAGTTGCGCGCGCACCTCCCCAAACCTTTGGGGAGGTGCGCGCGTACCTCCGCGCGAACGGGCAGCGGTGCCGCTCTTTCAGGAAGCTGCCGCGGCCCGTCTTGTGAAGCTGCCGAAAGCGGCAGCTTAGCAGACGGGCCGCGGAGCTTCCTGAAAGAGCGGCGCCCCTGCCCATTCCGAGAGGTGCGCGCGCACCTCTCCGAACGACCGGAGTTGCGCGCGCACCTCCCCAAACCTTTGGGGAGGTGCGCGCGTACCTCCGCGCGAACGGGCAGCGGTGCCGCTCTTTCAGGAAGCTGCCGCGGCCCGTCTTGTGAAGCTGCCGAAAGCGGCAGCTTAGCAGACGGGCCGCGGAGCTTCCTGAAAGAGCGGCGCCCCTGCCCATTCCGAGAGGTGCGCGCGCACCTCTCCGAACGACCGGAGTTGCGCGCGCACCTCCCCAAACCTTTGGGGAGGTGCGTGCGTACCTCCGCGCGAACGGGCAGCGGTGCCGCTCTTTCAGGAAGCTGCCGCTTTCGGCAGCTTCACAAGACGGGCCGCGGCAGCTTCCTCAAAGAGCGGCACCGCTGCCCATTCGCGCGGAGGTACGCGCGCACCTCCGGTCGTTCGGAGAGGTGCGCGCGCACCTCTCGGAATGGGCAGGGGCGCCGCTCTTTCAGGAAGCTGCCACGGGCTTTGCAGACGGGCCGTCGCCGTCGGGCAACCGGGAACCGGTTCCATCTCATTTTTAAAAAAAATGGCAGCCGCGTGCGTCCGCGCATGCGCAAAAAACCTTTTTGCGCATGCGCGTGCATGGACACACGCACGCGGCTCCCTCTTTTTTTAATTTGTGATGGAACCGGTTCCCAGTGGCTCTTTTTCTTTTTTAGGTTGCCGACCCCTGTTCTAGGCCTTAATTTTTCCCTTTAAATTATTTAACCTTTACATGAAACTGCTAAGGAAAGTTATCCATTGATTTGGGTTGAGGTGTCATCAATATGTGGGTGACAGACAGTAAATATTGCCATCTTTTAGGACCAGGTTGGAGAGATTCTAAATTAACTACAGGTTGTAAAGATCTGTCGGCCTCCTCATGAGATAAATCAGATAAAAATCATAACTAGATGACTTAATTCTACTTTATTGTAAAGCTACATTGACAGAATCTTTCAAGTCTCAAAGTACATTTCTCCTCCCATCTCCTTTACAAACTTAGAAATTAGGGACAATCCCTTCTGAGCCTCTTGCCCTGCCCACTATCCAGCCACAGGCTATGCTGTTTCTTATCTACCATTCCCTTGGCAGTCCATCTTTGCCCAGTCTCCCAAGGTCTTTTACACATACCAGCAAAGATTTCTTGAGAAGGGGCAGATCACAGGGATTTTTTTCCAGAGACACTGAACTTTGTGTAAACATAGCTGGAGATTACTAGGCTGTGGAAAAACTGATCTATGCAGCTATTAGAACTAATAGTAACAGACTCTTCTCCTGTCAGAGCCATATGTATATCACAGGACTCTACTTGTTGCATGATCATAGCCTATAGAGTAAGGACCATTTGAAGAAATGGGCTCTCTTATGGCAATACTTGCTCATTCTTCTCATTTCAATTGCCCCCCTATAAGGTAAAGAGTTTCAATTAGCATCAGTTTCACAACTTCAGCAACTTTAAGAAGCGTGCAATTTAATTTCCAGAATTCCTCAGCCAGCACACTGCTTCAGTGAATTTCAGTGAAATGCACTGGTTCTAGGAAGGGGATTCTAGCTTTTATGGAATGAGGGTTATACTGCAATAAAGGTGTGTGCAGCATTTTTACTAAAATATTACCCCTCCTGTACTTTATTAAGTAAATTCTAAATTCTGGTCAAGAAGAGACACTATTTCTTTTTTCCTTTTCTTTTAATCTGACTTTGCTAATAAGCCCTGAATAGACACACAATGTGTGGTTATTGAGCAAGGGGATGTTGGAATCTATTAACTGCTGAATGCAACAGAGTGAGAAGACTAGTGCAGTAGAGTGTTGAACTGGAAATGGAAGTGGATCAACATTACCACTTGATCATGGCGATCACTGAGTGACTTTGGACCACTTGTTTGGATACAAGTACTAAATAAAACTACTCCCACCACAGTTCCCCTTTTTTCCAGCCCAACCAAACTCATATTGCCGTGACAATAAAAACAGGAGTGAGCTCCATTATCTATTCACTTGTTGGAGGAAAGACAGGTTGTAGATGTAATACATAAATAAATGAATGAATAAAATGCAGGCTGTTTGCCTATTGCCGGGTAGATTTGGGGAGAAGCTTTTTAAGCAAGAGTGGTTCAAGAATGGAACCAATTACTGGGGAGCGACTGAAAACTCACCTTTGCTGGAAATCTTCAAAACAAAAACTAGATTGTCATCTGTTAGTTGTGGATGTCTTGCGCTTAGATACTCCACCCAACATGGAGTTGGAATAGTTAAGTTCAACTCTGTGTTTCCTTCATTAGTGTCCTCTGACTCAATGATAATGCTGTAAAGTTTTGTCATACTTTGGCACACCCAAATCTTCTTGCAAATAAGAATATTCTTTCATCCAAAAACTAACTTATACCCAACTGTCTTAATACAAAATTGGGCAGCCTAAGAACTTGAATATGGTTGCAAGACAACACTGTCATTCAAAATTGACACATTTGTAGAGAACTGGCTATGTTAAAAACGGCCTTTGTGCCCTCTAGACATGATGGAACCAGCAATATCTGAAGGGGAAGATGCTTAAAAAAGTAATGGTGGTTGTGACCACACACAATCAAAGCATGTCTGAATCAACACTGCATACACGTACAGAGTGGAAGGGCTTTGATTCCATGGTTGAGACTATTATTTTGATTCTTTTTATTTCCCATATGAACATCTCTGCTGGCACTCCAATAAGACATCTCTGCTGTTCCAATGGGCAGATAAAGCAATTATCTGCATGGAGATGCAGACACCTAAAGATGCCCAGGCCAGACTGCCATTAAAAACAAAGGAGGACAGCCTCTTGAAAAGAAGAAACCTATCCTGCCAGAAAGTATGAGAGCAGCAGTCATAAAGGCAACTTGCGGCACTGCACTACTCAACTCTCCAACCCCTGCAGGAAGCAGGCCTTACATTGCACAGCGTCTTACCTTGCAGGTCAGTAACCGAGTACAAACTTTATTGGTTTCAGGATTCACCACGCCACATTGGCGGTTCAAGTCACATTCTTTCCCTGTGGGAACAAATAGGGAGTTAGATGCCAAAGCAAAAGTGCAGTCAAAAGAATCACATTCCTGCTGGTCCAGTGACAAGTCTCCCCTCCCAATAACCCCGTTTCCCTTTGATTTGTTAAGGCAGCCCCCTTATTGAAAATGCAGTACAAGAAGTCCTCAACTTACGACCACAATTGAGCCCAAGCTTTCTGTTGCTAAGTGAGAAAGTTGTTAAGTGAGTTTTGACCAATTTTACGACCTTTCTTGCCACAGCTGTTAAGTGAATCACTGCAGTTGTTAAGTTAGAAACACGCTTGTTAAGTGAATTTAGCTTCTCCATTGACTTTGCTTGGCAGGAGGTCGCGAAAGTTGATCACATGACCCCCCCAAGAACACTGCAACCGTCACAAATAGGAGTCAGTTGCCAAGTGTCTGAATTTTGATCACGTGACATGGGGATGCTGCAATAGTCGTAAGTGTGAAAAACAGTCGTAAGTCACTTTTTTCAGTGCCATTGCAACTGTGAATTGTCACTAAACGAACTGTTGTAAGTCGAGGACTACCTGTATTCCCAAAACAAAACAAAACAAAACAACCATTGTTCACTTTTTGCTGTCAGAGGTGCATTAAATACAATTCTTTATGTAAATGAATGGCATGTCTCATTTTGTACAGTATTTTGTATATTTATTTTCCCGCTGATCTTTGTTTTATTTTATGGGTCAGCCTACATGGAGTCATATCTTTTGGGCACAATTGGTGTGACATCCTTTTTACCTTGGCCCAGAATTGTGATCATATGGCATAAGCTGAAAAGAGAAATCCTTTGAGGGTTGGGGAAGACCATACTCTTTCCTCCACAAACTCACTTATTCTAGCTGCTAAGTAGCTCACATCACATATCCTTCACTTAATCCTATAATCCCAGTGCTTAAAAGTAAGCTGATACATGTAGTATTTCCCTCCCTTCCCATCCACTTAGGTACTTTTGGGACAAATGCTCAACATCATGGAATTAAACCAGACGAACTGGTTTTGCACAGTAGATACACTAGTTTTGCAAAAATTCCAAAGTGGTTATGATACACACCCTTTTTCTTTTGACAAAGGATGAAGTGAGAAAGGTGATAAATATACATGGAAAGAGGCTTCTAAGATGGCATCTTAGAAGCCTTATTCCCTCCCTTCAGGATTACTAAGGAAGCAAAAAGTTGCAAAGAACTTTTTTTCAACTTTGCCCTATGACCTAGGTAGCAACCCACTCTTCCTTACAGATGAAATGAGGAACGGATTTATGGGAAATGTTTTGCTTAGGAAATACAGCCACCGTACCAAACCAAGTTTCTTGTTTTACAATGCCAACCATTAAAAAGACACTATTATGTAATCATTCCTGATGGTTCAACTATCTATTACATTGCCTCCAGCCAGAAGATTACACAATTAGAAAGGCAAGACTTACGAGATATTTTCTTCAGAGATTTTACAGCACCCGATTCTTTCTCACTCAGGCTAGAAGCATTCGCCAGTTTCCTGTTCAAAGTGTCAGCAGTTATTATGGAGGTGCTGCCAGCTTTGGCTGATGTCAGAAGTTCTTTTGGTGACGTCAGTACGGAAGGTTTGCCTAGAACCTCTTTTGAGGTAACCAAAGACTGTTTGGGAATGGCAGTGTCAAAAAGCAGAGGGGGAGCCTTGATTCCGTCTCCATCTGACTTTGGAAGGCTGGAGATCTTCTCTAGATTTACTACAGGCACGAACAAGCTGGAGGACAAAACAGCACACATTGTTTTGAGGTTGAGGTCATAGGCAATCTTCTGAACTGTATTTCATGTAAATTCCCAAAGAAAGTAATTTGGAGGCCTTGTAAAGACCCTCATGATGGTTGATGTTCTATACAGCAGACTCTTGCAGCAGCTTCATTCACAAAGCTGCCTTCCTCGTTTATTAGTATTATATTTATGAATAAAAAAGAAGCATGTAATCACTGCATGAGGGATACAGGAGAAAGTAGAAGAAGCGAAGACACGAAAATAAAGCTCATCTTCCAGGGAGGGTAAAACAAGAATCTGTGAAAAGTGGGAAGTACCAACATTGATAACCAACATTGATACTGCTAAGCTTGTAAGCCGCCCTGAGTCTTCGGAGAAGGGGGGGATATAAATGGAATTAAAATAAAAAATAAAATAAAAAATAACTTCATGCATGATTCCAGCACCTAGCAACAGTCTTCTAGATCACTTTCAGCCATCAAATGACCAAGCCAAGAAAATCACTTTAAAACATTTGTCATCATACCTCTCCTTTTAGTAAATATGCTCCATTTTAAATACACTAAATAAACATTTGCCATCACACCTCACCTGTTAGTAAATATGCTCCATTTCAGTAAATACACTCTGAAACCAAAATGGGGTCATCTGAACCCAAGGGAGCAATCATATTTTCTCACTAGACTTCAAAAAAAAATTCCAAACACTGTTATCTTGCTAATGGAATTCAACTGTAATCATTAACCTTCCATTTATAACATAGAAAACGGATTGATTATTGTTTTGACTGTACATTTTAACTGCTGCGTGCTAGCTTTTCCATATGTTACATTTCTATTAGCATTTGTAGTTAAATAAAATTAATTAGTTAATAGAAAGAAGTAACAGAAGTATCAAAATGGCATGAAGGGAGTACAGAGTATTCCTTTTTTGCATCGTTAATAATTGGTTTATTTACTGCTCTGATTTCCTTTGGAGTTGCACTAGGTTGATGTTTAAAAAATCATCTTTTGGGGAACTATATGTGGCAAATGTGTATAAAATTAAGTGTGTAAAATGTTTTGTCTGATCTACTTCAATCTCAGAACATCCTAATCACATGTGAAAGTTCTGTCTCAAGTGTAAAATGAGCTGTTTTGAGCACTTCAGAAGTGTTTCACACTCAAAGCATAAAGAGTTCCCAGGGAATGGAATGGAATGGAATGGAATAGAATAGAATAGAATAGAATAGAATAGAATAGAATAGAATAGAATAGAATAGAATAGAATAGAATAGAATAGAATAGAATAGAATAGAATAGAATAGAATAGAATAGAATAGAATAGAATAGAATAGAATAGAATATCTTCAAAGAAAAAAACTTACTCTTATATTTGCATGAAATATTAACCCAGATTGTTGGGGGCAATAAGCTGACTTTGTAATAATGCCGCTTGGGGGGCCCCCGAAAGCCCTAATAAGCAGGCATATACATAGAATGAAGGCTATTGCTAAGCTTGTAAGCTGCCCTGAGTCTTCGGAGAAGGGCGGGATATAAATGGAATTAAAATAAAATAAAAATAACCTTACAGAACAACAATATAGATGAAACCCTAGAAGTGCTTGAAAACGTCCTGTGTTACCTCATGAAATATTTAAGTTTTATTCTATATTCATTTGTTCATTCACTTTCTATAGCTGAGTAGTTCAATTTCTATAGCTATCCTAAAGGGGACTGTTTGCTCTTTCTTACTGCACTTCAACCAACCAACACATAGCTAGGACTGCTTTCTTCAAAGTATGCCCGAGCTGAGATCTTCTCAAAGAGAATGGTTGGATTTATTACTCACAAAGAACCCCAGCCAGACCCTCTTACCATAGGTTGTCCTTCGGCATCTTGTCTGTCTTCTCTTGCATATGCTGTTTTTGATTAAAGAAGCTCTGAGATTTTTCCCTCCATGATTTGGTGGATCCATGACTGCCACTAACAATGGACCGCCCATTGACTGCATGGCACTTCTGCAAATTGGATGATGGCTGCACCCGACCACAGAGTTTGCTGAGAGGTCCATGACGTCTCTCTATGTGGGAATAACAATGCTGTTAGCCAGAAAGCTTGGCTAGCCAGTGAAGGAGCCTGTGAGGCAGCAACCAGGCTGCAAATTGCAGGTCTGCCTTGGGTATGAAATGGGATAGGTACAACAGTAACCCAGGGCCTTTAAAAAGCATGTTTTCCACAATTAACTCCTGTTACTCTACTATAAATATGTTATGATTCCCAATCTCTTTTATCAGCCATTAACAAAATAGTTCTCCTCCCAAAGCTACTCAGGGATAAAAACAATGCAAACAACATAAAAAAATTATAATAGATAACTTTAGCCTGATCAGCCACTTCCCAGTCAAAACTAAATCTGTGGATCACAACAGGCCAACTAAGCCAGAGAGAGCTTATGCCATTCTGTATTTCATGCCAATCAAAAATTATTTATATATTTATATTTATTAAACTTATATATTTAGATAGTTTCCACTGCAAAATTCTGGATCTTTCCTTTTCTAATCTACTCATCATCCCACCTGCAAACTTGATTTTATATATACAATACTGCCCTAAGAAAGACCTGTTGTTACTAAATTTGAACTTTCACCCAGGGCAGGGGTAGGCAACCTTGGCTCTTTTATGACTCGTGGACTTCAACTCCCAGAATTCCTGAGCCAGCATAGCTAGGGGATAAATACATAACAGAAATATTTCTTCCATCATGTAATTCAAACTGATATATGTGGTTGTCCATTGAAACACTGAGCAGATCCAACCTATCTTGCTTCCGAAAGGGTACTGCCATCATGTGACTTCTGCTCACATTCTGGATACCTCTGTCATTCACTTCCCCCATTTGCCTCTTATTTGCCAACAGGCTAAATTACAACTTGCCAAGTCGCCAGAGGGCTTCTAATTTAGACCCTTCACTAGGCTTGTTCCAACTCAGAACAGATTTTGGTAGTGAGCAAAGAGATTTTGATAATCCTCATGAAATGATTACTTCCCCTCATCTCCCTTCAGGCAACAATCCAGCTTTGGATAAAGGTAGAAATTTGAGGTGAAGGAAATTTCTTACATTTAATTTCCATGGCTGAATTTTGAGATTACAAATGGAAAAACAGCCAAAAAATGGCCAAACATCATTTTATTTCTAAAAGTTAGAATTTGGTAGGAGGCAGCAATACCAGCTGGGAAGGAGAGGAGCTGCAATGCCGCTTGCAAAGCATTAGACAGAAAAGGGTCAATCAGGTGTACAACTCAAGTAAAGTACTACTCTAGAAAACAATGTCTTTTACCATTAAGGATGGTTCTGTTAGATGCAGATAATTATTCATATATCTTTCATACATATATTGCAGAAGTGATGAAGACATGCAAGTCTGGCCATTTTTTAGCTGCCTCCCAACCTTGGGGCATAAGTAGCAAAATATCATCTTGGGAATGACCCTAATATGAGCAGAACATATCCTTTGTTTCCTGACTACTATCTCCTTGCTCAATGAGAAGCAATGCTAGGAAAGAGGAACTTCCCTAATTTGCAGGGAGGAAACAAAAAAGAGGGCCTTTCACTCTAGGCACCACCACCTCCACCCCCAGGCTGCAGCACTACTCCCAAGCACTCCTTGAGAGGCTACAGACATTCAATTGGCATGTTGGCTGCCTAGCTTACCGCAGTGCTTCTGAAAGGCTTGAGGTTTGACCACTTGGCCACAGTGGTTACACACCACCAGGTAGAACTCATCATGAGCTGGGCAATGACCAAAGATAGACATGTCTGAAAGGACAAGAGATGCGAGCGATGAGAGCACACTCAGGGAAGAGGCCCATGTCACCCTCTCAATTTTGCAGCCTAATTTTGAGCAAACTTAGGAGCAAAATGAGATGCTCAACCTATCCTGAAAGCGCAGGTTTAAGTCAGGAGAACCTGGGACTCTCCCTATGCAGCTGAGCTACAGCTATTTAACACCCCACACCACTCAACTCCTTGATGGAAACTGTAAGAAGTGGTAATTCAGCGACACCTGGACAACCACAGAGTCCCTCCCCGCTCTTGACTTAAAAGAACAGAGAGTGAGACATGGAGCTGAGAAGAAAAAATTGTATTTTTGTCACACTTGTTTCATACACTAGCATTTCTTGGCATTCTTTGTATGGGTGCAAGATGGAACAGCCAACGCTTGCAAGGTACATTGTTCAGTTATAATCAGTAGTTGTTTATATCAAGTCAGGCCACTGGTCCAGCTAGCCAAATGGTCTTGGCTGTAACCGGCTAAACATCCCACAACAACAGGAGTTGCAAGAGCTGGATAGCAGAGCCCATACTGTACTCTGTTAAAAAGGTAAAGGTTTCCCCACACATGCGTGCTAGTCGTTTCCGACTCTAGGGGCCGGTGCTCATCCCTGTTTCAAAGCCGAAGAGCCAGCGTTTGACCGAGGATGTCTCCGTGGTCATGTGGCCGGCATGACTAGACGCCAAAGGCGCACGGAACGCTGTTACTTTCCCACCGGAGTGGTCCCTATTTTTCTACTTGCATTTTTACGTGCTTTCGAACTGCTAGGTTGGCAGAAGCTGGGACGCGTAACAGGCGCTCACTCTGTTACGCGGCACTCGGGATTCGACCCGCCAAACGCCAACCTTCTGATCGACAAGCTCAGCGTCCTAACCCACTGAGCCACCGCGTCCCTTACTCTTACTAATTCCTAGTTGAGAGACCATATGATCAGTAACTTAAAGTGACATTCCCCAACTCATCACCTCTCAGTGTTGACTACAATTCTTATGATATGCTGATAATACCAACCAATGATCGTGGGACTTGAAAGCAAATGTACGTGGAGGATACTGGGTTGAAAAAAGGCAGATCTAATACTTGAGCATCAAACTAGGCATTCCAATCTGTATGCAATTATTTTATATGCTACTAACATTTAGGCTGATATTTTCACAGGCAGCTGTTCCAATTTAGAAAACTGCCACTGAGTGGTGTGGCCTCCATATCTATTCCAGAGATTGCCTCTCCTTGCTAATGTGGGCACACATGTTAAAAAAACAAAACAAACGGCTATCATATGGCAAAGGGGGTTCTCACTTGCTGCCCTATGCTCTGTAACGTTGGCAGCAAGTAGCCCCACCTCCTAGCACAGCTGGGGCAGCAGAAATAGAAAACAAAGAGTCACAGACAAGCTAGAAAGCAGTGAAAAGACCTAGGGCACCAGGGCAGGGAAGAGAGGAAAGCTGCCAAAGAGGAGGGAGGGACAAGGCCCAACTAATTGCAGACTATCCAAGGGCTTGGCTGGTTCAAAGTGATTGCAAAAGTCAGGCGAAAGCACAGCAGAGGTTCATATCTGAACATTCTGGCTGGGTTGTCCAATATAATTCACATATATCCAAAGGTCTGCTAGAGAAGCAAAAGGGGCTGAATGAAGAGTTTGGGGTATGAGCAATCTCATCGGGAAAAAATGATTTCAGTTGCTGATGTCATTGCTGATGTCAACATTCTTACCTTCTAGCAGGACTTTAATCTGAAGCTGTATCCTTCCCTACTCTAATAAAGAACAGAAATTCTTTAGAAACACATGTGTACACACACACACACACCAAATAGAAAAAGAAAGCTGTCTGATCTCTTGGCAGAGTACAGGCCTTTGGTGACTCAGGGCATGCTTTTCCAACTATTAATATTAAGAGAGACTGGATTTGGATGAGCTAGATTTGATTTTATCTCTTCTAGCATGAGTTCTAGCGTAGTTTTCATTTAACGACGGGGTGTGTTTTTTTTTAATGTACTGGTTAAAATACTGAATTGATGGACAGAGTATGATTGATATTTGACGTCACAAAAGAACAGTCTGAGAACATATTGGGCCCTTCCCTGTGGGTTTGACTCATTTGTATGAGTCATCTGGAGTCTCTGTAAGTCTGTTTAACTTCAGTTTAAGAAACGGCTGAGATCGTATAATATGAATATAAGGGAAACTATGGACAAATGATCTTTAGGCAAAATATGGTGGGAAGTCAGTGGCTTTTGCTTGGGGCTCATGAAACGTCATCTTATTAGAAGCCACAGAGATGGAACCATAACAAAAGAGACTTTGAAACTAAACAAAGCATGGCTATAGAATCTGAATAGTTTAGGTCAGGGGTGTCAAACTGCCACGTCACCAGGAAACTGCGCCCATCCCATTGCCAGCAATGGGGAAAAAGCTCTGATACATTGCGCGACGTCCTGTGATGTCGCGAGTTTGACATGTCTGGTTTAGGTTATCTCAAATCTCTGGAAAGGTCATATTAACTGTTTCATCAATAGAAGAGCTATAGAGGCAAGATGGGAAGATTCAAGACAAAAATCTACAAACCGATTTAGATATCAAGGAAGATATATCTTCAAGACTAAGCTTCCCCTATATTGATTTCCTAATAAATTGTAGGAGCATTCCTCCTTTTTATCCTAAGATATGGCAAGGCTCATGCCATAATTAGGAAAAATCCATCGTTTTTAAAATAGGTAGAACATCAGCTCTCCCTGAAATACAAGAATATAATCATGGAATAGGACATTTTTACCACTGCTGCCATCCATGATGCAGCAAAGCAGAAAATGCCAGTATCAAAGCATTTGCCCAGGATTTGTTCTATGCATTCTAACTCTTCCCTTCTCCACAAAGAGAAAGTAAGAGTTGGTTGTCATAATGCAGCAAACCCTATTGTGGCCCTCACTCAAAGTCATTATGGACATATTACTGCTTCATGGGCAAGCAAAACCACAGTGTTCTGTTTGCAGAATTGAAAAAAAACTGTATAGGCTAAATTAAGGATCACCTGCTGTGTAAAAATGCAGTAATTGCCATTCCAGACAGTGGAGTATAGCTATATTCATCCTTTTTTTTGCAGAGCATTTACAAATCCACAAGTTTGGAGTTTGGAGCAAAGGTGTCTACAGCACATGTTTCACCAGAGACTTTGATGTCTTCTTACCTTCTTTAATGAGGGTCATTGCATCAATCTTCTTTCTCACATTCCTACTGTTTTCTTCCAGATCAGACACTAGGCAAATTAAAAAAAATGTTTCCATCAGCCAAAATTAAACCTATTGAAGATATATTATCTGTCAGTGCTAACAAGAACCTATGGCTTTCTGATACATTAGAATGGACACTTTCTACCCCTTAAAGTTCAACTCAAAGAATGCTCAAATAGAATTACTTCATACTATATATATAGTAAGGCTTATAGAATATGTATGGCTATGTCAGTAGGTTGAATAGGCTTACAACATATTTCAAGACAAATAAGTAGCAAAAGGAACTTCCATCTCATTTACACATCACACCTTCTCAAACTTGTCATGTAGCACTCTGCAATTACATTGTGTCCTAGTACTGTACTGAAGAGATCCATCTGCAAGCAGGTAACACAATATCTCTATTACATTTGCAACTGAATAGTTTTTTTTAATTAACCTCCTCCCCTTCAAAAGTATATGAAATTGATTTCTTGATGAGAATTATTACATTTGTATGCCACCTTGTCTCCAAATGGACCTGAGCAGAGGACTATGCAAAGGTTGTCTTATTTTTATCTTCGTAACAACCCTATGCAAAAGGTAAGGCTGAGCTTTATCAAAGATAAGGATAATTTAATAACAGCAATAATCATAGTAGTTGTTAAAGTTGCCAAGAAAATAAGGGTCCACAAGAATCAGCTCTGCTAATACAGCAGATGTTCTTCAGCTTCCGCCAGCTTATAGCAGTGGACTTGCTGAATCTCAGACTTCACAGCCTGCTGTTTCAGCAGAATTGCTCTGCCAATCTATATAAATCAAGAGGTGTGTGGAAGACAGTGACAAGCATACAGCTCCACCCATGAAGGCTTTGCAAATTATAACATTGTGGCCACAGGGGAAGAACATGATTTGATCAACTCCTGTGGTAAGGCTTCATTTGAAAATTCTTTTCTTTTTCATTTCAAATAGTCATCATCCACCAGTATTCAACAAGCACATATGTAAAATGAATATGAATATGAAAGAGGTATGCTTGTATCACATGAAACAATAGTATGTGTATATAATCTATGCACTTTTTAGGATAAGTATTTTTATTTATTTTTATTTTTTATTTTAATTCCATTTATATCCCGCCCTTCTCCGAAGACTCAGGGCGGCTTACAAGCTTAGCAGTAGCCTTCATTCTATGTATATGCCTGCTTATTAGGGCTTTCATACACCCCCCAAGCGGCATTATTACAAAGTCAGCTTAATTGCCCCCAACAATCTGGGTCCTCATTTTACCTACCTCGGAAGGATGGAAGGCTGAGTCAACCTTGAGCCTGGTGGGACTCGAACCTGCGCTAATTGCAGGCAGCTGGTGTTACTTAAGGAGGCATTAGCCCACTGCTCCACCAAGGCTCTCTATTCTCCTAGCAGTCAAACCAAGCTTCAAAAATAGATGCCTTAAGATGGACTTCAAAATGGAATTCCCAAATTTCAAGGCAAATAAATGTTGCTGGATTTTAGCCCATGGAATCAAAATTTTGCTGATGTTGGATTACAGTGGTGTCATGCTGTAAACCAGAATATTCTGCTTTCATTACAATGGAAACATTATCTTACCACTCTGTGCATGTAGTTGTACTAGTATGTGATCTCCTATCCAGTCCCCACATGTACATGAGGAATCAAATAAATGAATTTAGAACTACTCTTTCTTCTACTATTTCCCACCTGGGAATCTCTTTGCACTATAGAGACAGTAATGAAATGCCCACAAGTGTTTAGCAATGCAGGTCAAATTCAGTGATGTGACTTCAAATTAACAGTGTGAATGTGTCACAGAGATGGTCATCAGGACCAGACTCCTGATATTTACTAAGGCATAATGCTCTGTATCTAATACATTTCACACCACTTGCTGCATTCACAAAGGTAAAAAGTATTTATTAAAATGCATCAATTGCATCAACATCAAACAGAAGAAGGAAATTCAAAATAGTTATTTATTTATTTTTTAAAAAATCACAGGATTAGGGCAAAAGATGGATGATAAATAAGTAAATAAAACACTCTGATAGAGAGCTGTGAGCAAGGAAAATTTATAACTTGCTTCTAAATCCCTGAAAATACAGGAGCCATTACACAAACTCTGCTGGATCTGGAAGTACATCAGATATTATATGAAGGCACTAACTCTCTCAAGATAATGGAGAGGGAAGCTCAACAATATAAAAAGCATCACCAGGGACAGCTCCTCAGACTCTCCCGCCCCTTCTGGAGTCTGCTGTCAGGTTGCACTTGAAAAAGTCAAAGAGGCTAAAGGCAGTGCTCCCAAATGATTCCAAGGACAAAAATCATCAGAGGCCAAGACATCCCCCCACCATGTTGATATACTTTCAACCTGCCTCTCTCACAAGGGAGGGCAAACAGAGCAAAGGACACAACAGAATGAAGGAGGAGGAGCATGGAGACACTGAATCAGGATGTCAGGGATCAGGTTGGTAAGAGAGGAAAGCAAAGGCAAGGAAATTTTAGTGGGTAATAATTTAGTGGCCAAGTCAACAGAGCAAAAGAAGCTTGCTCCAGAAGACAGAAGGAAGGTGCAAGGAATGTGAAACAGATGGATGGGCGGGGACCAGTTTCAGCCAAGGCAAAGATCTGAATAAAATGGAATAACTTGAGGAGAAGGAAATCCAGAGAAGCAGCACAGCTGGAGGTAAAGCCAACACAGATTTCTGAAAACACTTTAGAAAAGCTGGTTGAGAATAGGCTATAAGGGGATTTAAAGAATAAAATCAATGGAAAATATTAGCTGGCTGAATTGAAAGGGCAAATGTGAACATTTAGAGAAAGAAAAAGCAGCATGTCTAGAGTGATCCAGGAGAGAATTCAAGATCAGCAAGGTATTTTTTGGCTTGTAAGTGCCACGAGAGCATATCAAAGCATGGAATGCTATTCTGGAGAAAGTAGAAAAAGTGATTGTAAAAGAATCAGAAGAAAGAATATTCAAATAAACTGGGGAAAATTAAAGCAGGGCTCAAAGACCCTAGTGGGAATTTACATAGACTGTTTCATACATAAATGTGGACTCAAAAACAGTAAAGGTCAAAAGTCAGGGGGAATCGTGTGAACAGGGCATAACTAACTACAGTACCCTCATCTCAGACGGAATCAAAGCAAAGGACAGAACCACCTAACATTCTGTGTGGAAACTACGGGGAACAAAGATTCTGATCGACACCAAGATGATTACAGTATGTTCTCCTATTTACATCAGGCTCGACAGAGGAATCCATTCTAGGAATTCGGGAGATCTTGGGAAACCTGGTTTTGAAAAAAAAAAGAAGCATCCATCAAGCAAGAACTTCCACGGCGCTAGGACCCGGCGGCTCCTTTGTTTAGGGCGGGCGAAGGGAGGGAGGGAGAGAGGGAGGGAGGAAGCTCGTCGGCGGCGGCGGCGGCAGAAACGGCGACTGAGAAGTGTCCCCTACTTCCCCCCGCCGCTCCTCGCTGCCTAAGGGTTAACGAGCGGGATAGGCGCGCTCACCTGTCTCGGTAGTAGGCGGCCCAACTCTCTCCACCCAAGCACTCCAGCTCTGCCCCGCGAAGTCATCGAGATTCGGCAGCCGCCGATCCACAGCAGCCATTGCTACCGCTGCTACTACCGCCGCGCGTCCACGCACCGCCATCACCGCACGGGAACGCGCAGCCCTCCCCGCCAGCGGCGGCATTTTGCGCATGTGCAACCTGCCCCTTGCACCACGGGAAATGTAGTCCCCGAGCTCGTGGCGATTTTCCTCTGCGCATGCCAAGGAAAGCGATGGAAACCAGAGGGATATGCTCGGGATACGCTCGCTCATCCTTTCCACGGTTGTCCGTCCACCCCAGAACCCTACCCCGACCAATAGTTTTTAAGCAGTTCCCATTTTGGGGAAGAAAAGCTCCTAGGTTTATGACATGCGTGCAGTAGAAATCTTGTTCTAAGAAATAAGCACACGAGTAGACTCGGATCTAAGGTCTATGACAGCTAGGATCGCGAGATAGTAACCATCTCCAGGCGGAAAAAAACACGTTTCGCCCAGTCGTCTGTCCTGATCCGAGACTGAAACAATATGAAGGAGAGAGAATACTACTCTCTCCTTCCTTTCCTATAATTTTATTACCAATGCAATCTTTTTCCTCTAAAGCAAGGTCAGCATATGGTACATCTTTTCCTCATGATACAGCATGACAATTTACTGGTCATTTTTATTGTCCTGTGTGACACCTTTTTTTCTAGCATAAAGGAATCCTTTTTGAGATGCAGCGACTGTTCCCTGTATTCCAAGACCAGATATAAGAGACAGACCTTGTACTGTACTGTAAATCCGTTGTCTAATCATTTCAACTGTAGAGGTGATTTTGTTCGGTTGTTGCATTCAGCATTCTACCACAACCCAAGATTTCATTCAGATCTAGTCATTATCATTTCCAATTTTATCAATATATACCACATTATAAATATACGCTTTACACTTAATTATTCTGAATTTCTTTTACCGTCTTATTACCCATTTACCCAGTCTGGAGAGAATTTTTAGAAATACTTTAAAGTCCAATTGGGTATGCCTTTTTTATTCTCCTAAACTATCCACCAGGTTTTTTGCTGTTCATCTTTGTTCTAAATCCTTTAGGTACAAATTACATAATACAAGTAGTCCTCGACTTAATAGTGAGTGTTTGAAGATACAACGGCACTGAAAAAAGTGACTTATGACTGTTTTTCACACTTAATAACCATTGCAGCATCCCCATGATCATGTGATCAAAATTCAGATACTTGGGAACTGACTCATTTATGACAGTTGTAGTGTCCTGGGGTCATGTGATACCCTTTTGTGACCTGAGAAGCAAAGTCAATGGGGAAGTCAGATTCACTTCACAACCGTGTTAATAACTTAACAACTGCAGTAATTCACTTAACAACTGTGGGAAGAAAGGTCATAAAATGGGGCAAAATTCACTGTCTCGCTTAGCAACAGAAATTTTGGGCTCAATTGTGGTAGTAAGTCGAGAGCTACCTGTAAGTAGTCTTCTGGTGAGAGCCGGTTGGGAGTGGTGGTTAAAACACCGGCCAGAAACTCAGACCCTGAGTTCTAGTCCTGTCTTAGACACAAATTCAGCTGGATGGCTTTGGGCCAGTCATTCTTTCTTAGCCCTAAAAAGCACACAATGGTAAGCTACTTCCCAAATCTTGCCAAGAAAAGGGATTTTTCCAGGCAGTCACTGGGAATCAAGACTAAGCTGACTTGAGGGCACCAAAAAAAAAAAAGTCTGACAGGGTAGATAAAAATTTTATATGTAAAAAAGGAAAGACACTCCATAAAAACATAACATTTTATATTCCAAAGTAGCAAATCCTAAATTCATGTAACATATTATAGTCATGATATTTGCTATACTGTACAATACTATTAATAGTTAAATGCAATATAGATTTCTAAATAGTCCCACAAATGAAAGTCTCTGCAGTAGAACAGCTGTTCAAATATAGAAGGAATTATGCAACCAATTAATTTCTTAAATATGTGAAAATCTCCTACCCAAAAGAGAGCTGCTACTATACATGAAGACACCTTGAGGAATAAATTGAATTGAAGATAACAATTACAATTATTACCTGACCCTCCTTTTTAAATAATTGCTTCCATTCTGCCACTATGAAAAAGTTACGTTCAATGAGATCTAGAACATTCTTCAATATAGCTTTCCAAAGCTGTAATTCTATGCACATTTAGCTTACAGTAAGGATAACGAATAATATAATGGGACTTTGAACAAGCAAGCATAAACTAAGCTGCAAGAAAGGTTTATTCATATAAGACGTCCATGCATTTCTTTATGCTTGGAGACTGAAGGTATCTACAGGATGTCTATGCAATAATTTTCCACACAATGTTTCCATTGCAGCAAGTCACTCACACCCAGCAAGCTAAATCAAAATAGGGCAGCCAATTAGGTTGCAAGAACTCAAGAGAGGTGGGGAGGACAGAGAAGCAATGAAGATGACCTCAGATCAAGGCCCTCATTAGCACTTACAACCCTAATACATTTGCTTTTAAGTTGGACGTTTAAATGGAACTTATTTTAGTCTCAGTTATGTGGGACTGCAGCCTGAGTGTCTGCCAAGTAAGGCTTGCAAGTGCTGAAATCACCGTTCCCCTTTATCCTGTGTGGGGAAGAGTCTGCTCTTCAGAGAAACAGTCCAAGTAGGCTATTCTTGAGAGCGCCAGAGCTCAGCTGGTCTGCATCTTCTGTCACAGTGACAAAAGGCCCCCTTGGGCTTGAGAAGAATTGCAAGCTAGGAAGCCCTTGAATCCCTAGAAGCTTTTCCGTTGCTATACAAATGCCCTCTCTCCATTTGTGGATCAATATCCTGTGTGCCAGCCAGCATCCTCCTGTCCAGCCTTTACAGTAAATTCATCCATCATTTTGCTCTTTTCCTAATGAATATTTTCTCCTTTTAAAAGCTGTTGCTAAAATCTCCAAATAGCAATATTTCTCCTTCAGGATGTCACTCTGCTTGTGGTGAGTTTTAATAATAGGATTTGTTTCTGCCTTTGCTCAAAAGAAATCTCCCTTTCTGAAACCCGCCCTGCACAACCTTTATTGCAATTGTTGGAGATATAATAACACCAACGCATTTCTGATACATTTCTCCTATGCTGTTTGGTACAGTTATGAAACTAAAATGTGAAGTAGCAACATTACTTTATGAAGGCTTTCTGGCTTCCTTGAGAAAGGGACCATTCTCGAGCTTCACCATCTTGTCTAATTAAAAATGATAGTTTTATATACACCAGCTGCCTGCAATTAGTGCAGGTTCGCATCCCACCAGGCTCAAGGTTGACTCAGCCTTCCATCCTTCCGAGGTAGGTAAAATGAGGACCCAGATTGTTGGGAGCAATTAAGCTGACTTTGTAATAATGCCGCTTGGGGGTGTATGTGAAAGCCCTAATAAGCAGGCATATACATAGAATGAAGGCTACTGTTAAGCTTGTAAGCCGCCCTGAGTCTTCGGAGAAGGGCGGGATATAAATGGAATTTTAAAAAAAATTAGAATTAGAATTCTGTTCTCTTAACCAAATCTGTTAAAGATACTGGAATTTGGTGCAAACGTTCATTTCATTTACCTGCAGTGCTGACTGCACTAAAGCTGCAGGCAGTACTAGGAGTCACATCCCTTGAGAGAGCGGTCTGCTATTTTTGTGGCAACAGGGATTGGTTTTGGAAGAAAAATTGTCTTCCAGGGACCAGGTTGGTGTTGATTTTGCACGCAGCCTAGATCCCACACGTGCAGATGAAGCCTCACTGGCTTGTGCAGCTCGATTCCTAACAGGCCATGGACCAGTACCGATACTGGGTACAGACCTGGTGGTTGGGGATCCCAGCCTTAACAGATACTTTCCAAGTGTTAGTCAAACATTAGGAAATAACCAATGATTAAAAGCCAGATTAATAAACAAACCTACATTAGCATCTGTAAACTGGTATAAACCTTCCTTTACTGATGGTGAGAACTGAAAATTCAGAAAGATAAAAACATTGGAGTTTGTTAATTTGGGAAGAAAAATATTCAGACATTTGGTAGTTTATGAAATGATGATAAGTAAATAAAGTATGTGAGTATAAGTCATTACTCGCCCCCCTTAATATTAAAATTAATGTTTGGTTAGTGAAATTTAGAGCTCATTTTGGACTATAGAAAATAATTTTTCAGACAGAACATAGCAAATTTCTAAGATTTCTTCCTAAAAAAGGTGCAATGAACAGATTTAAAAGGGATTAAGTAAAAGAATGAAATATATTGAGCAGTATTTTATTGAACAGTAACAGCATCTGTTACCGAGAATGAACTGTCATTTTATGCACTGTTCATAAAGTTCACTGAAGCCTCTAAACAACCACTTTTGGGAAGAAACAATTGGAGCAATTACATCTCTAGTATTATGTAGCACCACCCTTCTGTTTTGATAGGATAGGATAGGATAGGATAGGATAGGATAGGATAGGATAGGATAGGATAGGATAGGATAGGATAGGATAGGATAGGATAGGATAGAAGAGAAGAGAAGAGAAGAGAAGAGAAGAGAAGAGAAGAGAAGAGAAGAGAAGAGAAGAGAAGACTTTATTTGGCCAGGTGTGATTAGATACACATGGAATTTGTCTCCAGTGCAGAAACTCTCAGTGTACATGCAAAGCAACAGAATAATAATCATAATAATGATACCAATAAGAGGGGGTAGTAGACAAGATGAGGAATAATAATAATAATAATAATAATAATAATAATAATAATAATAATAATAATAATAATAATAGTGAATCAAAGTACAGAAAAATTGCTGCAGGCTGTGAAAACAGAGAGCATTATCAAAATAACAGAAACAAAGGCAGAATATAAGGAAAAACGGCTGGATAATAGATTGAATAGATGGAAAACCAAAGCTTGGCATGGACAACATTTGAAAAACATTGAAGGAAAATGTGATAACAACTTGACATGGGCATGGCTTAAGATGGGAACCATCAAGAAAGAAGGTAAAAGGTAAAGGTAAAGGTTCCCCCGCACATGCGTGCTAGTCATTTCCAACTCTAGGGGCCGGTGCTCATCTCTGTTTCAAAGCCAAAGAGCCAGCGCTTGTCCGAGGACGTCTCCGTGGTCATGTGGCTGGCATGACTAGACGCCAAAGGCGCACAGAACACTGTTACCTTCCCACCATAGTGGTCCCTATTTTTCTACTTGCATTTTTATGTGCTTTCGAACTGCTACGTTGGCAGAAGCTGGGACAAGTAACAGGCGCTCACTTTGTTACGCGGCACTTGGGATTCGACCTGCCAAACTGCCGACCTTCTGATCGACAAGCTCAGCGTCCTAACCCACTGAGCCACCATGTCCCTTTCAAGAAAGAAACGGAAGGCTTAATACTGGCTGCTCAAGAACAAGCACTACAAACTAATGCCATGAAAGCGAAGATACAAAAATCTACTGACAATCCAAATTGCCGACTTTGCAACAACAAAGTTGAAACTGTTTCACATTTAATATGTGAGTGCAGCAAAATCGTGCAAACTGATTACAAAGCTAGACATGATTGAGTTGCTAAACTAATCCACTGGGCATTGTGTAAAAAATACGGCTTGCCTGTGACCGAACAGTCGTGGGAACATAGGGTGGAAAAAGTTGTCGAGAATGAGAGGGTGAAGATCTTGTGGGACTTGCGAATACAGACAGATCACCATTTGGAACACAACACGCCAGATATCACAGTTGTAGAGAACCAAAGCGTACAGCTGATTGATATCGCTGTACCAGGAGATGCCAGAGTCGAAGAAAAAGAACTGGAAAAAATTACGAAATACCGTGACTTGGCCATCGAAACTGCGCGATTATGGATGAAACGCGTAACAGTGATACCCATTGTCATCGGGGCACTGGGAACTATGTCCAAAAACTGCAAAATACATCAAGAAATTGCAGCTTCCTGCAATAACTCCAGCAAAGCTACAAAAAACTGCACTACTCGGAACATCTTACATTTTAAGGAGATACCTGGTTGATACCTAGGATGCTGGCAGCAGCCCGTGTCAACCATTAGTGCCAGTCAATTTGTGTGTTCAGTTGACTGCGTTTCATGTTTTATGAATAAGTTTTATAATAATAATAATAATAATGTAACAACAACAATAATGTCATACAACATGGGTGAATATACTTAGAAATAAGACAATACTGTAAGGATTAGTTGTTTAGCAGAGTGATGGCAGGAAGGGGGAAAGCAGTCCCTATGTCTAGTTGTTTTGGCATGCAGTGCCCTATAGCGGCGTCCTGAGTGGAGAAGTTGAAACAGTTTATGTCAGGATCTGAGGTGTCTGTAGACACTTTCTGTTTTTATGTAATGCCCAGTAATCCCAGCAGGCTCCCCAGCACATTACAGGGTAGGTGAGAGAGAGTTCCTGATTAGACTCTTCTCATCTGCAATCTGAAAGAAATTCTCATTACAGAAGACTTTGGAAACCTCAGTGCAGAATTCAAGTGCCAGTCTTTAACTGAAGCCTGCAAGTTGGCATATATTACCCACTGTGACTTTGACTATCTCAGCAGGTGGCAGTAATTTGCAAACCTACAGGATTCAGAAATCAAGCGGGGCTGGACCCTATTACTGCCTGAGTGTCAAAACACCAGGAGTGAGAGAGAGGGCTGTAGACTAAATAGGAAAACAACCTGGAAGATTATGGCAAATTCTTTTGTATTGTTCCCAAGAAAATGACATAGACAAGTTCATGTAATCACAGGAATCAAGCCTGACCTGAGGTGTCTTTCTTCTTTTTAACTTATTTCTTACAGATTTGCCCATTTGTTATAAGGTTAAATTCAAATCAATAGGTTTGATCTTTAAAGGCCAACTCAAATGGCCTTTTAAAAAAATCAAACTGGGCTGAGTATTGTTGCTATTTGGATGATAGATCACCCAGGAAATCCTAGGGCTATGAACTATATTGGAAAGTTTTGTAAAAAGCCTGGGGGTTGGGGGGAAGCAGTGCTCAACTACTTGCATAAAGGTAAAGGTTCCCCCGCACATGCGTGCTAGTCGTTTCCGACTCTAGGGGCCAGTGCTCATCTCCGTTTCAAAGCCGAAGAGCCAGCGCTTGTCCGAGGACGTCTCTGTGGTCATGTGGCCGGCATGACTAGATGCCAAAGGCGCACGGAACGCTGTTACCTTCCCACCGTAGTGGTCCCTATTTTTCTACTTGCATTTTTACGTGCTTTCGAACTGCTAGGTTGGCGGAAGCTGGGACGAGTAACAGGCGCTCACTCTGTTACACGGCACTCGGGATTTGACCCGCCAAACTGCCGACCTTCTGATCGACAAGCTCAGCGTCCTAACCCACTGAGCCACCACGTCCCTTACTACTTGCATATTGTGGCTAATAAACTACATGGATAGAAGGCATTGAGTTTAGGTAGGGGTCCAAGTTGTTTCACAATCAACTTCCCAACTTGCCACATAAACTGATCCAGGAACTAGGACTGACTTCTTGGACCTTTCTGATCTGCTGCTGCTAAATGGACAGCTTTTCTGGAACAGCATCCCTGGAAGTGTTTGCTACCTTCCTTGCTGCTTTTCTAATTATTTTAGAGAAAATTCTGGATGACATATTCAAAGAAGGCTTTAATACTGCTTTTGCCTGCTTCTCTATATATCATTATTTCATTTTGCTAGTTGTCATGACTCTACATTTCTTTAATAAATATTCCAGTTAGTTATGTTAAACATTCAGGACAGCTAGGGAGATTTCTAGCTGGACAATAGGCATACATTTCTGGATAATTTTAGGACAGTTAACTGATCATGAAGAAAAGTATAGCATTCAAATACTTTTTTAAAAATCAATCTTGTATCTGCCTTTGAAAAACAATAGATTTGCGTATCCGTTCTACATAAATACATCTTTCCTATCTTTTTATGTTAAGGAAGTGTCATAAATTACAACAAAAATTACATTCAGAATAAATTGTTTAGGGTTAATTAGAAAAAAATATGGTAAGAATGCAGTTCTAGTTCCTTGTTTCTGATGACTAGAGGATCTAGGTAGGATTTAGCTGTTTTCAGGGTAGAAAGAAGAAGCTCCCTGCATTGGAGGGCCCTCTTGTGCCTAGGTGCTTGAAATACACAGAACAAGGAATGTTATGGGTAATCAATACACTGAAGTGAGTTTGGCTGTCCTCTTCCCCCTCCTGCCTATGGTGACTGAATGTGACTCAGCTAAGATACTGAATCTTTTGCTTGTCTTCCCCAACCCAGTACTCTCCAGATACAGTGTGGATACACTCCCAATATTTTAAATGCCATATGAGGATAAAGCATACGGTCTGCCAAAATGAAAAATTTGAGAAACATATTCTCAGTATTTTTTGTGCATATCTTTGCAAGGTTCGCTTTATGCTATACGTTAGCAAGAAGGTTCTAGTAACCTAAAACTTAGTGGAAATAAAAGCCCCACTGTACAAACTCTGTATTGTGCTTCGAGTTACTATTAATGTAGATTACATGGTCGTATTATATCTGAAACGTTCTGAAACTGCTATGTGTATTTCTAAGTTTTCCTTTTACTAAAGATGGCACTTCAAAATTTTATCAAGTTATTTTTCATGACCAAAGATGTTAGTATGCAATTATGAAAAGCAAAAACCGAAATGCATTGGGCAATTCTTACTGGATCAAGTTGGTTTAAAAAATGAGAGTTGCTATTGTCGAGAACTTGGAATAACAGTGGAATTCCACCCACCCCCCATTAATTTGGTAGGCTGTACGGTATGCCGTTACAGCGTGCATAGAGGTCTTCATTTCATAATGATTAGCAAATTCAGTTAGCTGACCAGTTGTCTTTTGAGTGAGGAATATAGTTTATCAAACTGAATGTGGACATTTGATTAGGGAGGCCAAACTTAAGATCCAGTTCAATTATGAATGCAACTGTGGACTGTGACGTCAATACAATCTTAATCTTGGCTCTTAAATGGAAATAGAGCTGACTTAATACAGTAAGTATCAGAACACCTCTCTCATCACAGTGCCAGCAGTGGCTCTTGTGTCCTCAGTTGATCCAACAGTTGTTTCCCTTGACTTCACCAAATCAGAATCAGTCTGGGTGGGGAAGTTTTGCAGACTTCCATGAAAACACCAGGAAGTAGACAATGCATCGTATGGCAGTGAGTCTGACAATATGCACGACACGCCTTGTTACAAATAATGGAAAGTGGCATCTTCAGCAATATCTATGTATGTTTCAATTTTAAATAAATAAAGAGCATGTTGTTTTTAGCATTTTTTAAAATGCAAAATAGGACTTTTCTTCACTTACGGTACCTGAATAAAGTTATTGAGGCTATTAAACTCTAACTTTCCACATCCTTTTCCACACTGTTTTCAACAAGGTAAAAAGGGATTTATGCCTATGTTTTAAAAAAATCAATACGATTTTTTGCTTTCCAATATTTTATGTTATTTTATTTTGTTGAGGTATCTTGCAGAATGAAAGGTCAAAGCCCCCAACACTCACGAAATTCCATGGATGATCTTGGCCTTCTCTTTTTATTTCCTCACAAAACTTTGTTTTAAGGTCAGAATGGAAAAGCCTTCCAAGTATATGTCAATACAGTTTTTTCTTCAATGCCTTTTGAATATATGCTTTGGATAGATTAATACAGTGAGTAGTGGTAAAGAGAGCAAAAAAGGCTTCATTATAAACTAGAGACAAGAGGGCAGACTGCAATCAACTGCTAGCCAGTGGTTTTGTCATTATTATGGTTTCCATCAGGTCAGCCAGATATTTAGACTGGATTTGTTATTTTTATCCAATTTTTATGTTGGAATAAATAATCCTATCTTTCAGATAAAACACATAGCCATGTTTTAAGTTCCTCAAATGTTGTGGACATGGTGAAATATGTTTAACTTGAAGAGAAGAATACAACAAGAATTTGATAACACTCTTCTAATATTTCAGAGATTATCACTTAGAAGGCAGCAAATATTTGACTCGGTTGCCATTAAAAAGGTATATTTTTAGTTGCATATTAGAAACAAATTTATTGTATTAAACTAGGTAAAAATGAAACAAATGACTTAGAGATTGATGGTTAGAAATTGGGCAACCTAAATAGATGCTCTTGTTCTGAATATTTTGGCATTGTACGAAAATTTCAACTAGATGCTTTACAAGTATTTGACTATTTATGGAGCATAGATGTATTCTACATAGAATATTTACTATTCAGTTAGGCATTTCAACCAATCACCCTAAATGCACACAATGAGTTCAGATCACATTGGGAATCTTTTTCATCCTTTCCACTTTGTAACCACAACATAACAGAGAAAATATATAACATAGGCAATAATTTGGCTACAAAATCGCTTGCAAATTTTTGACAAGACAAATTTTTGTTGTTTGCCCATCATATATTATAAGTTTAAAAGTCAGAAGAAACCACATACTGACAAGCATGTGTATGTGAATATTTGTAAAGCTTGGCATATGCTACACCAAATAAAAAGGTCCCCAAACAACGTTTATGTCAATTAATCTCTAGAAAATAGCCAGTTTAGTAACATACAGTAGTCTTTAAGGCAATTATACTTAGGAACTAGATTGGAGATAGATCAAAGCAAAACTGTAAGCTTACATAAAGGCTATAGTCCTTCAAAGTGAACTCTCAAAATATTTTATAAGAACAATACTAACAATCACTAGGAGAGTAAAAATAATCAATTTCCTGTCATTAGAAGAGTAAAATTCCTGAGAAAGTAGGCAGAATTGATTCCCGGAATTCAATAATGAGCTATTGGTTGCTCCACTTTCAATAGAAATGTTTATTTTTCCAGGACAGAGAAGATAGACATCATGAGCATCTTAGTTCCATATCATTAATCACCATTTGCTAGACTGAATTTGTAGAAATGCTATGCTTCAACTTTCAAAAATCCAAAGGCAGCAAAAGCAGTGGCCCTTCATTTTTCCTAGCATGTGTCATGCCCAAGATACAGCCTAAAAACAGGGAGTCAGTCATCTAGGATGACTTTGGATTCAATGTAATGGGTGTATCTGCACCTGCTGCCTGGTCAGCTGCTATACAGCTCTCTTCTGTGTTGGGTATAGAAGAAATGCCAAGTGTAACAGAATTGTATTTATTTCGAATACAGAAGAAACCATATTTTAAGTCAGAAAGTGGCTTGCAGAATTTGCATGACCAATGGCATGCCATTATCATATACTTTTTAAGAATATTCACTGCCAAATGGGCAGCATGCACCATACTTGTTCCTGCCTACAGCATCAATTTACAAAGTATTGTTCCATATTTGCACAAATGTCAGATCAACTGGTATAAAATGGTAACATTGATTTTTATTAATTGAGGACCTTGGACAAATCTTTGCAAAGGTAGCAAGTAATCTGTAAGATTCAGAAGAAAGAATCAAAGATATAAACAAGATGAAAGACAAACATATCTAACTACATTTGTAGGTTCAGTGTTTCAGAAAAAAAATATAGAACTCCTTGAAATGAGTGATTATGTAAACACACTATTAGCTAGAAGCTGTTAGTCTAAATATGGACTAATTTGTTGATAGAAGCACATATAATGATTGACTAGCAGAGAAACTCATTCTAAAAGGATAGTCAATCAGTTTTTTGTTTATAGTAACCCTTTTCTTCTTTAAAAAAAAAGACACTGCAGGGCCAGTAGGAAACTACATATTGTAGTTTCAATGCCAAAATGCCGCAGGATTTCCTAAAAACTATTATTGTGGTGAAGAAATATCAGTAATAAAAATTCAGGAAGAAAATGAACTTTACAAAAAATACAAAGGACGCCTGCTTAATATGAAGGTCCCACACCTAACAAAGCACCAATATTAGTAATATTAAGATTTCTTCTCCCTTTGCTGATAAAAGAAGATGTGGAAATAAGGGAAAGTCCAAGACCAAACAAAATCTGATATAATAGATTTAATTCAACAGAGAAAATACTCATCCTTCCATACTCTGGCATCCCCCACCTTCCTAAAAGTTATTCCGTCCCCCCCATTTAAGTTTAAGTCTATGGAAAAAGAGTTTTAAGGATTGGGCGGTGGAAATAGATTGAAAATAGCTGATATTCTCAAGAGCAAGTTGTTTCTAATCAAAAAGATGGAGGAAAGGAAAAGGTTGATTTATTATACTACTCTTAATTTCTGACAATCGTCCTCTACCTAACAGAGATGCTAAACGCTTCCTTAAGAATTTCTCATACCAACTTGGATGATTAGGGTGGTTCATGTCACCATCAAATGTCCCAAAGATGCTTTCTCAAGAGGCAACTGGACTTCCTTGTTTTTCTTTGAAGATGAAGATGAAGCTTCTTGGATGAGAAGCAAAATGTCTTCAAAGAAAAAGCAAGAAAGTCCAGTTGCCTCTTGAAAAACCACCTTTGGGACAGCCATGACCTGGATGACTGAAAATCTCCATAGACATAAGCCAGTAGTATGATGTTGCCAATTGCAGCCAAATGGGAGCTAAATTTGAGATATAAATCAGTATACATTAGTCGACTGATAGTCAATTCCAAAAATGAAGCATTAACAACTTCCATTACAGAGGATTTAAAGTTATGCTAAGTTATGAGACACAAAGATTCTGAACAATACCAGAATAGTTATAAAAAAAAAATCCATCTGCACTCTGTATGTTTCTCAGCCAAGCTTGGGCTGTCTTAAGTTCAGGTGAATGGAATTGGTTTGCATTCTCAAAAAAGTTCAGATGGTGAAATGTTTTAAAATAAAACAAAATTTCAAGCAGATTTTGAAACAGATGTCAAATTCTAGGGCACAACTCTAGAAAGCTACTTCTGGATGGTCAATATTTGTGTGCAATCTAGGGAATAGCAAAACCATCTCACATTGGCAAAGGATTATCCTTTGTGGCTCAAAATGAACAATGAGGACTTTCTCTTATTTCAATTTGTTTAAAAAAAAAACCTTTCCCATATTTGCCATGCAAGTCTGAACGAAACACCTGTGTGCAAACAGTATCTTAAGTTGTAATCAATTATATTTAATGAAAGCAAAAATATGTTTAGAATATGTATACTCTATAATACAAAATGAGAAATGTTACACACTTCTTCCTGCCTTCAAATGTAAAAGGTAAAAAAAAAAGTTTTTTTTATTTTATTTTGCTGCTCAGCTAAGTGGCAGGTTACTGTTTCTACATATACCATATTATAGCTACAAAGTAGACATATTTTCTCCTTAAGGCACTTAGGTATCCCAAGTTGTGTGGTTCTAATTATTTGGTTTTCTCTATGTTCTTACTCAACTCTACTGGCTTCATTTTTTTTAAAAAGACATATTGTAAAGACATATTGCCATACATCCTAAGATAGGTGTCTGATGTGAAAATGCACAGTAGCGTATGCTTATAAAAATCCAAATAAAGAAGAGTTTTGTTGTAACTAGGATCAGTCTGTGTATCTATGACCACAAGAGAACCAATGATTGCAGCTGGAGAAAGGCCTCCCATTTCAGTCACAAAGGGAAGCCAATATGACTGCTGAACAGTAGCAAAAATGGCAGAGAAGACATATTTTCTGCACGGAGGTACAATGGGATGCATGTTCTTGATCTGGGAAGGGGGGGAAGAAGGCTTCAATGGGGTGGGGTTCCCTTACTGCTTATCAACAGCCCCTTGTTCAGCAGAACTTTCCTTGTTGGTGGTCTGTGCATGCCACGGGGTTTCTTTAAAAACAAACCAGCAATTTCCAGCCCAGAGTATAAAGTTGACAAAACCAAACAGCTGAGAAAGAAAAGGAGAAGTGCATAGTTAATACAAAGCGGCTACTGGTGAACACTGAGCACTTATATAAAGTCAGTTCAGTACTTTTTAATGCCCTCTTGCTCCGTTTTTCACAATGATTAAGGAACAGAAAAACAACAGTCTTCTGCTGGTTTACACAGGTTCACGTGCAGTAGCATTACTTTCTCGTACTTATGTTTGTGAGATCCAAAGTCACAGAGGAACATAATTTTGAAATTGGCGTACCCATTGTGAAATTATACTACCGTGACTGGATATTATGTATTTGTTTGCTCTCTGTCCACTGAACAATCAAGTCAGTAGTACTGTAACCTAAGTAGAAGATAATGCTCAAGAAAGAGGAGCTGCTAATACTCCTCAATTTCAATAATAATGATTGTATTCAGTAGAACATAAACCCCACCCAGTTTGGGGCCAGGGTATGCTTCCATGTGAACCTTACAATAAGCAGGGAAACAGACCTCTCTCTTTTTCTCCTGCCTTGGAGGATAGTAGTTAATCTTAAATCCTTCCCAAGGAATACGGTATACATATTCGGGAGGATGTTAAAAACATACCTCTTCCAAGTAACATTTTTACTGTTGTTTTCATTAGGCATGTTTGTACTGATGGCTAAGGTTCTACAAGCAATTTCGATTGCCTGAGTTTTATTTTAAACACACTACTGTTTTTCAGTATTTCCTTTTAAAAGTTAAAAGACCATGTTTTAAACTCTAGTATTTTAGATATACGTTCTCACATTTGTATGCTTATGCTGTTCTTTATTCTTCTTTAATCACTGTGATTTGCCTTTCTCTTTATTAGCAGCTGCTTGTTGAGCAAACTGAAAGGGAAGTTTCTGTTTATAAACAGAACAGTGTTTGCTCACCCTCTTTCATGACGTAATTTCAGAGTTACTGCAGAATAGGTCTTAACACACTACCCCTGTAGGTGGTCAGATTGGTTTTGATTTAGTGCAGACATGTCAAACACAAGGCCCGGGGGCCGGATCCGGCCCGCGAAGTGGTTTCATGCGAAGCCATCCTGGAAACAGTGAGGGAACGGTCCCCACTGCCTTGGCCCTGGCCCAGAGACCCTCCTTCTGCCAGAGACCCTCAGATCTGTCCCACTCCTGCCCAGGCCCCCATAGGTACCCTTGATGCGAACGATGTACAGCTGGCCACGCCCACCCAGTAGGCCATACGCACTCTAGCCACGCCCACCCAGTAGGCCACGCCCACCCTGGCCACGCCCACCCGGCCCCCTGAGGGCAACCACAATGCTGATGCGGCCCTCAATGAAATTGAGTTTGACACCCCTGATTTAGTGAAAGAAATGGAATGGCACCATATTTGACCATAGTGCAGCTAAAGTCCCCATCCCCTCCCAGCCACTCACTACAACATTACTTCCAGGCAACTCTTACCACAGAGATGTTGGCCAAACCCATAGAAGGAGTGGCCCCAGCATTGCACACTGCGTTTTTGAACTGACACACTGGCATGGCTGCAATAAGGCTGGAAGGCCGCGTTGCTCCTTTCACGTCTGATAGACCTTTGCCCCAAGCTGAAAATGCCACTAGCCAAAAGAAAGTAAATGAAACAGACACACAGAAGTCCTGAATGAAGGGGAAAAAGAAAGAGAGAGAAAGAGTGAGTCACGGTTAGTATACTTCATGACAGTAGCTCCATTCTGCTACATCCTTTCATCCAAAATATTCATGCCCAAATGAGGAGCAGACCATTTATTTTAATCCAGGCAGCTTTTTATGTCACATTATTTGTAGGCTAACAATGTCCACTCCTCTCCATAGTAGGCAAGGTACACATGCTGCACCTAGTCCTAGTCATTATATAGTTTACTGCTGCCTCAGCCGTTATTGGTTTATAAGCCAACTGTGGCTTATTCAACAAATCATGAATAAGCAAATCCAGGCTAAGTACCTCACATGAATCAGGTGATAATACTGTTGCATAGGTTGATTCTTCTTGTGCTACTGCTCCAAGGTCAAGAAAAATACAAAACAGAGAGGGCAGGACTTCCCAACTGGATTCAGGTAGTCCTCACTTAGCAACCACAATTGGGACTGGAATCTCAGACATTGAGTGAAGCAGTTGTTAAGCAAGTCATCCCATGACCTGAAGACCTGGTTTTGTCTGGGGACCAAATGGGGGAGTTTGACACTGGAAGTGACTGCTAGATTGATGGCACCTCCCTCCCCCTTGCTCTCTGTTTTCCACCCATCCATCTTTTTGGTTATCATATTAATGTTTTATTCTTGTTGCGTTCCGTTGTCATTATTTATTTCATTGTTCTACTATTTTAGGTCTATTCCTTCTGCATTCCTTTCCTTTTCTCCCTTTTTATTATTGTAAGCTGCCTCGAGTAGCCCCATGGCGAGACAGGCGGCAAACGCTTTAACAAATAAATAAATAAAAGGACTGCTTCATTCAACAACTTTGGCACTCCCAGTTGTGGTAATTAAGCAATCTTGTGGTTATTAAGTGGACAAAGTCCTAGTTAAGGAGCCTGGGTTACCTTGGGGTTGGGGAAGACCCTGGGAGATCCACTGTAGGCTCTGCACAAGTATGTCTTCACTCAGGAGCTGAAGATTCCCCCCTATTGAAATCCAAGCAGGATTTTCAGCCTCTGAGCAGAGAGATACTCATATGCAGACAGCACTGAGCCTCCTAGGCCCTTTCCTCACCTTCCTGAGGGATCCACGCCCCTTGCCTTATGGTGCTTCCTCTCCAGTCAGGACTTGAAATCCTGCTTGGATTTTGGCTCCCTCTTGTCTTTGAGGGCTAGCTGAAAGAGCTCCCTGCTAAAGGATTTCAGCTCCATGCAAGCAGGCATGAAGGATTTCAGCTCCATGCATGCAAGCTCTTTTAGCTAGCTCCCAGAGGAGAGAGGGAGTTCTTTTAGCAGGCGGCAGCATCTTGCAACCTTTCCTGCTTCTTCCCCATTGAAGATTGCAAATGGTGATCACATTATTGCATAGCACTTGGCAACTGGTTGTAAATGTGAACAGCTTGCCAAGCAATCAGACTGCAATTATATGATCCTCTGTGTGTGTGTGTGTGTGTGTGTGATGTTTTGCAATGAGGCCAATGTTAATTTGAACCCTGGTTAAACAAGGACTACTTGTAAATATACAAGTGGAGCCTTGTACACTTTTTCTCAGATTTCATATTCAGAAATGATCAAGTTTTTAATGGAGTGTGGGAAGAATCCAGAGAAAGAAATATTTGGGGGAATATTAAAAAGGCAGAATATATTTCTCTAAAGGAATGACGGATAGGATCTTTTAAAAAGGCAGAAACTTCTCCCCCCCCAGCCAGAAAATGCAGCAGAAAGTAGCTTTTAGAAATGAAGGTGTAAGGTTGGAGCCTGGAAGCTAGAAGCTGATGAGATTAGGAAGGCAAAGACCCCTAAAATCTATATACCCCACCCAAAGTCTAAAAGACATGACCTTTGGGGACATAATAGGATTAAGTATCCACCAATACCAAATGGGCACACTCAGACTCAGGTCAAAGTACATAACACAGGAAATACAAAGCCTCAAACAGGAATAGGAAACAACCTCAAAAGCCCAAGAAGGTATAAAAAACCACCACTCCCAGCAACCCGTGGTCAGCTTTCCCAAAGCCACGCTTCTGTCTGGCTTTGCTCTTCAATAAACTCCAACCTTATTTCTAAAGCAGTCTCCATTTTGTTTATTCCCAGCTTGGACTGGACCCTGATGAAGATTTTTCTTTCAACAGGAGTTTACTTTGTGTTTGTATAGAACTGGTTCTGTGATGCAGGACTTGAACTCTAAAGAGCTGAAAACCAAACTTGAGATCTTACCGCAAAAGGTAGCTTCTTATTCTCCTTATAGAGGGAGTGAAATCGTAGATATACTGCAAGAGCTGCCATAGTATATAGAAAACTAAAAACACCCAAAGTCACGAAGAATTCAGCTGGTGCAGAAAAGTCTCCCATGAGATGCAGCACTCTTTTAGCAGTTGATCCTTCAATACAATCTGGCATATCAAATGGGATTTTATACAACCTGGTCAAATTGAAAACAAAAGCAAGAGAAACAGCTTAAATGTAATTTGAGTACTTAGCACAGAAGAGTTAGGCTACAGGATATCTCTAACATCTAGAGATCTGAATGGAGGAAAATATATTTGCTTCATTCCCACCTTTATTAAAATGTATTTTGCAGGTTTTAAACATTTTTCTTACGAGACAAAAATGAAAAGTCCTGAACCGCAAACTTTTTCAAAACAGCTGTCTGAAAGAAACTTCTGAACAATGGTTTGGCTCCAGATTTTATGAGACTGCCTCATGTCCTATCCAATTCTGTTTATTGTACACCCATCTAGGACTTTATGCTAAATCAACCTTTCTTGCCAATAACCACACTAATAAAATCCTTTGGCAGATTCTCTCAAACCCCACCACCAATTTTAATAAATGAGAATTAAAAAGTAGCTAAGCCTTCTTTGAAAAAGATTATCAGAATTAATGAGTTAAAGAGAAGTTACTTTAAAATTTTCAATTTATGTAAGGGGAAACCCTTTTGGAGTAAGCAATGTTATGTAAAGTGTAAAAAAAGATTTTTAAAAAGTAAAAAGGTATCAGTTAAGAAAAAAAAATAAAGCTAAATCTACTTTCTCAATGCATCTTTATAACTTTCTGTACTTGCAAACTCTCCTTGTTTCCAACACATCCATGTATCACATCATGGATTGCCTTATTGTATTTCCATATTATTTTTTGCATTACTCTTATTGAGCATGCATCTTGGAAAAATTATAAAGGAGAAGCATTTGTTTGAGATGTTTCTGTTACAAACCATAATTTATGGGTTTGCTGTAATGGTAGTTTAACAATTGACAGTGCATGTGCAGAATTTCTTGCAATGAAAATACATCTATGAGAAAAGAGGTTTATATCCTTGGCAACCGTGCCTAACATAATTCTGAATTAAGAGACAAAAGGGCCTCAAAGGATGGGGAGGGAGGAACCTATTCCACCTAAAATGTTTTTCAACCCATATACAATTCATTAAGATACTGTATTTTGTTTTGGACTGTCACTGCCAGTACCACAACAGCCCTTCCAATTTGTTCCCCTTCTTGTCAAAGGCATTTTAAAATACTTCACAGACATGCCTCTATTTATAGCTATCAGATGTTGGCAGGGAGCAAAAGATGCACACAGATATAACCATGTTAGATCTTTCATGCACTGATTTCATTCCAACTTAGATCTTGTTTCTGTTTATCCAAAAGCCTTGTGAGGGCATCTGTAATGTACAAAGTTTTCATTGTGCTGATTTGTGCTCCAGGAAAATATAATCTTTTATCTGATCTGGCATACCAAAAAGAAGTCAAGGGTATTATCCACACTCCAGTGCTGCCTCTTGTTTTTGGCAAGGGCACGGATCACCAAGGCCACCAAGTCTAATCACTAAGATTTATATAAAGAACTGCTGATATTTTTTTACTGGTTTATATACCCCTCAATAAATGACAGCTGTATTGGGTCAGCTGTTGCTTTTAAGTTTGTAACAAAAAAAATATTCCTTTTCCTCTTGAAGCAAATCAGAGTTCTCAAAATGCTTTTATTGTATTTTTGGCTGCACAGCACTTTCCTACACAGCTGGTAACCTGCTGTAACAAAGCTCACCTGGAAGTGAGAGGAAAGAAAAAATGGAAACAACAGTTCAGAAGTGTTGTACCATAATTATTATTGTAATTTAATTCAGATGATACAACTCTTGCTACACACTCTGATTTGCCAGGGTTAATCCACAGAGTACCAACTGACATCTGCTAAACTCCTCAATGAAAATTGCCCTCGGGAAGTCTCAAAGTTTTAGACTATATTATTTTTATCCAGCTCTCCCCCACATATCATATGTGAAATAGAATTTAATATATTTGAACCACAGTGGGGGGCGGGGAGGAAAGGAATCAAACTACTCCCAAAACCACATGCTGAGATACAAGTGCAAGGCAGCTGGGACCTCCACCTGCCATTCTTGGAGATGATGCCGATCTGGAAACAAGGTACCCAGCTGGAAACAGAATTCTCACCTCATCTGGTTGTCTCTAACCAAGCTATTTCAGACATGGGCCCTTTATAGATGCATGGGTGGAGGCTGATGGTAATGCTTGTCTGAATATGTCTGTAATGAGGATAAACTCCTATTGGAGATGCTGATATTTTGGAAGAAGGGAGGGTTTGTTTCTAGCTGTCAGAACTGAACAGGTACATCCCCAAACAAAATAACAGATGGTATACTTCTAGAGATAAGGCCCCCGAAAATAATACATTTGAGTTAACCTCTTCACCTACAAAGTTTTCTGAAGATCACAGTATTTTCTCCCACTGCAGGTCAATGCATTTTCTAATTCACTGTTAGTGTTGTGTAACAAGAATTTTCTCACATGGGAATGTCCCTTTTAAGCCTTGAATTTAAAACATTTATCTCCAGAAGGTGGTAGCACATGTTTGAACCTGGAAGCTAAGCAAAATTAGGCCTAATGCATACTTGGATAAATACTACTACTACTACTACTACTACTACTACTAGAGCCTTGGTGGAGCAGTGGGCTAATGCCTCCTTAAGTAACACCAGCTGCCTGCAATTAGTGCAGGTTCGCATCCCACCAGGCTCAAGGCTGACTCAGCCTTCCATCCTTCCGAGGTAGGTAAAATGAGGACCCAGATTGTTGGGGGCAATTAAGCTGACTTTGTAATAATGCCGCTTGGGGTGTGTGTGTGAAAGCCCTAATAAGCAGGCATATACATAGAATGAAGGCTACTGCTAAGCTTGTAAGCCGCCCTGAGTCTTCGAAGAAGGGCGGGATATAAATGGAATTTAAAAAAAAATACTAATAATAAATACTACTACTACTACTACTACTACTACTACTAATAATAATAATAATAATAATAATAATAATAATGTTAGAAGGGACCTTTGAGGTCTTCTAGTCCAACCCCCTGCTCAGGCAGGAAACCCTATACCATTTCAGACGAACGGTTGTCCAGTCTCTTCTTAAAAACTTCCAGTTTGGGAGCATTCACAACTTCTGGAGGCAAGTTGTTCCACTGATTAATTGTTCTAACTGTCAGGAAATTTTCCCTTAGCTCTAGGTTGCTTTTCTCCTTGATTAGTTTCCATCCATTGCTTCTTGTTCTACCTTCAGGTACTTTGGAGAATGGCTTGACTCCCTCTTGTTTGTGGCAACCATTGAGATATTGGAACACTGCTATCATTTCACCCCTAGTCCTCTTCATTAAACTAGACATACCCAATTCCAGCAGCCGTTCTTTATGTTTTAGCCTCCAGTCCCCTAATCATCTTTGTTGCTTTTCTCTGTACTCTTTCTAGAGTCTCAATATCTTTTTATATCGTGGTAACCAAAACTGGATGCAGTATTCCAAGTGTGGCCTTACCAAGGCACTGTAAAGTGGTACTAACAGTCCACGTGATTTTCATTCTATCCATCTGTTAATGCAGCCTAGCACTGTGTTGGATTTTTTTGGCAGCTGCAGCACACTGCTGGCTCATATCCACTAGGACTCCAAGATCCCTCTCACAGTTACCACTATTGAGCAAGGTACCACCTACACTGTACCTGTGCATTTGGTTTTTCTTGCCTAAATGTAGAACCTTACTTTTTTTACTATTGAATTTCATTTTGTTAGATAGTGCCCAATGTTCAAGTCTGCCAAGATCCTTCTGTATCTTAAGCCTGTCTTCTGGAGTATTGGCTATTCCTGCCACCTTGGTGTCATCTGCAAATTTGATATGAGTTCCCCATCTATCCCCTCGTCCAAATCATTGATGAAGATGTTGAAGACCACTGCGCCCAGAATAGAGCCCTGGGGCATCCCACTACTCACTTCCCTCCATGTAGATGCAAGTTCCATTCAGGACCACATACTGAGTACGGCCGGTCAGCCAGCTACGAATCCATTTGGAGGTGATGCTGTCTAACCCACATTTTTCTATCTTATCAAGTAGTAGGTTGTGGTCTATTTTATCAAATGCCTTACTGAAGTCCAAATAAATTATATCCACAGCATTTGTCTGATCCACTAGTTTTGTCACCATAAAGGACTACCAGAGCTTCCCAGGGCTATAGGCTAGACTGGGAAATTAAAATAAAACAACATTTTATTTTAACAAATTAAAATAAAACAAATTAGAAAGTTACCAATTGCAAAATTCTTCTATTGTTGTTGCTAAGAAAACTGCATGGTCATAGCCATGTAATAAATCAATCATTTTAATGCATGGTCATAGCCATGAAGTCACCAGAACAAGTTTGATTTGAAGATAGACTTAATCTTTACAGTCTACATGGTTGGGAATAGATTTATTATTTGAATAGGAAAGAAAGAAAGAAAGAAAGAAAGAAAGAAAGAAAGAAAGAAAGAAAGAAAGAAAGAAAGAAAGAAAGAAAGAAAAAAAAAGGGAGAGAGGTATGGCACAGCTTTCTCCCATCCATCCCATTGTGAAATCAAAGAACAAAAATAACTTCTTAACTATAACTTCTGTTCAACGGTCTACAGGGCTTACATAGCTTTATGCAGGCTAAGGAATCAGAAAGACTGACTCCTCCTTTGTCCAAAGTATTGCTTTTAGGAAAGAATTTGCCTTTGAATTTACAAAAAAATAATCCAATATATGGAATGTAGCTTATTTATAGTATACAAGTCACTGAATCGCTTTTTCAATCATCAAAGATCCAATAGCCACTTGGTTGACCACTGTGTCTGAACGATGGGTCAGAAGTGGTTTCTGTTGTGGCATGCATACACAAGTTCAGGGGTAGGCAACTTTGGCTCAGGAATTCTAGGAGTCATAAAAGAGCCAAGGTTGCCTACCGCTGCACTAGTTCCTAAGATGAATTATATTTTTCTGCACAAATAGTCTCCAAATCTCTGAACAATTGAAAAAAAAGAAAAGGGATTCAGAGCTCTATAAAATCTGCTCTGTGCAATCAAGGCACAATTGGCCTTGGTTCCTGAGTAGTAATACTCTATGCTGCATGACAAGTCACTTTAAAAACACAAAAAGAATTCTCAGAAGTGATCTGAAAAATTGGAGGGATTTTAAAAAAAACAAACTCAAAAGGAAAAAAAAAATTAGCATATCCAAGATAAAATGCTCAAGTGAGTTTTCTGGATGTAACACCCTGCAGAGCAATTTCCAGTTATCCTCGTAGTAATGACACCACTCTTTCACGGCTTAATTCGATTTATTTTGAATCAGTAGTTAAAGAGATTTAAGGCAATTCCAGAGGAATAGTTTGAAAAATAGCCTGCAATGCTGAGCAATTATAGTTAAAGAATTACTTGTCACTGAAAAAGTTTTAAGGACATCTTCATAAAAAAACAACAACCCAACCCTAAGAATTATAATTTAACCATTTCCCCTTTATCAGAGGCTATTACCAACAGTGTTTAATTTTACATTATATCTTCAGTCAGCTTTTCATTTACCTGAAAGGATATCCAAACTGCACAGTAATAGCAGTTGTCTCCTTAGGGGCCTTGGTGCATTTCACAGTAGCCCCTGTTTCTGCACTGAAAGAACCACAGGCTCCAAAGGCAAAAATGGCAAAGAGCTGAAGAAAAAGGGGAGAGGAGTTTAAGATTAAACCTGCTAACCATCAAAAGGGGGGAAAGAACCTCTCTAAACAAGACAACATATTTAGCTTTACCAACTCCTGTGAATAATCCCAAGACCCCAGAAATTGCAGACAACCACCAAGGTTTAAAATGGCCCAAAAGTGTTTTTTAATAAACCACATCAATCAGTAATGCACATCAACCATTGAAGAAACAATTTGCAAGCAATACACAAATCTGATCATTTCTTTAAAAAGCTGCGTATTTTCTCGGATATGTTAAAAAAAAATCACGAAAGAAAGAAAAGAAATAGCTTGCTGGAAGCCAAAATACTCAATTTCTATCAGAGAATAAACATCAATTTTTTTTTTGAAAAAAAGCAAGATGCCTTGCTATTTTGCCGGATAGTAAACAATATTAGAATCCTTAGATTTAACAAATAGCTTTAAAAAAATGCATCTCTCACTGAAATAATTCCATCAGCTTCAATAGAAAGCTAAATGGTTGGCTAAAGTCTGACCCCAAATATGGGACAAACAACAATTATGGCACATATATGAAAAATATTTTGTTTCAATATCAATTGCCCGGAGCTACATAAAATCAATCCCCACCCAAAAAGTGAAATCCACATTATAAGAACGTGCTCGAAGCTGATAGACTTATTCATATTTAACAGATCATTCCATTCAGAGATATGCCGGACATCAGCAAAGTTCAGCAAAAGCTGTAGAAAAAGTCAAGACTAATAGTATATAAAAGCAGATGCTAGCTTTGGAAGAGACCAAAATTAAATTTCAGTCTGCTCTTGCTGTGTATAGACTTCACTTATGATCCTATTAGCATTGCCTAGCTTATCTCCCTCTGCATAGGCAAGAGAAAATATGAAGTTTCAACTCAGGAAAATTGTCGGTTTTGATTTGAACCATACAATAACGAAGCATCAATATCAAGAAAAGCTAAATTAAGAGGATTTTTCAAGCACCATGGTAGAGCAGATAAAAGTGAATGGGGGGCGGGGGGGGAAATGCCAGTTGAACGAAAACTGTTTCATTTACACATTACGCTCAACTCTCTCACACATACAGTATGCACATCTACCAATATGGGTCATGCAAAGAACTGATAAGACATCCTCGGTAAGTTCAACTTCATAACAAGACAGCTATGGGAAAAGAGCCTAAATCAGACATTGGTCCCTGGTTTGGAAGACCCCTAGGATGAGACTAACATCCACCCAAAAGAGCCTTGGTGGAGCAGTGGGCTAATGCCTCCTTAAGTAACACCAGCTGCCTGCAATTAGTGCAGGTTCGAGTCCCATCAGGCTCAAGGTTGACTCAGCCTTCCATCCTTCCGAGGTAGGTAAAATGAGGACCCAGATTGTTGGGGGCAATTAAGCTGACTTTGTAATAATGCTGCTTGGGGGGGGTGTGTGAAAGCCCTAATAAGCAGGCATATACTTAGAATGAAGGTTATTGCTAAGCACATTGATTTGTGCTTTAAATTGTAAGCCGCCCTGAGTCTTCGGAGAAGGGCGGGATATAAATGGGATTTAAATAAATAAATAAATAAATAAATAAATAAACAAACAAACTAAGCAAAATTCAACTATTCAGTTATTATGATGAATGCTTCACAGTACTCCTATGGGTTTCCGTAAGCTCAGCTAGGAAAATTGATGAAAGCTAGCAGATGTGCTGCTTAAATACCATTATGACTGAAGAACTTCAGAATTAGTTGTGTCTGTATAAGTGCAGGGAAAAGGGAGTGATACAAGAAAAAATGGTAAAAGAAAGGAGTAAAAGAAAGGCTTTGTCAGGATGTTTAGCATTTAAATGGAACTAAAAGTAATAGCTGGAACAAAATTATAATATAAACAGCTCAGAAAAAAGCTACTGTACTCTTACAGCAACCGAACTTTTATATCTGTCAGGCTCTCATTTGTTCCTGTCCTAATAAACCAGGTATAGATAGTCCTCGACTTACAGCCACAATTGAACTCAATATTTTTGTTGCTAAGTGAAGCAGTTGTTAAGTGAGTTTGGGTCGTGTCATGACTTTTCTTGTCACGGGTGTCAAGTGAATCACTGGGGTTGTTAAGTTGGTAACACAGTTAGTAAGCGAATCTGGCTTCCTCATTGACTTCGCTTGGCAGGAGGTTGCAAAAGGTGATTGCATGACCTCCCAGGACCCTGCAACCATCCTAAATACGAGTCATTGGTGGCAAGCGTGGAAAACGGTCAGAAGTCACTTTTCCCAGTGCTGTTGTAACTCTGAATGGTCACTAAACAAATTGTTGTAAGTTGAGGACTACCTGTGTCTTGATTTAATAAAATGTATCCAGAAATGTTTACTGGCAGCCAATACCGACTTTGCTTTCATGAGCTCCAGTAAATTGCAGTCTATCTGCAATTCCAGATTTCGCCTAACAGCTAATGGTGGCACTAGAGTCCTCAACACTACTTGTGCACCAGGGGGAAAAATCAAGCTCCAGCTCTGAGCAGTAATGAGTTGCCCTAAAGAAACTGTTGAAGGGATGACTTCTATGAATTTAGAGTCAGCTTTATATTTTCTATAGACAAAAGGGACTAGACTGGAAAAGTACCACATAGATACCGGGGTTCTCAAGATGTGAAAGATATAATTGAGAGTAAGCTTCTGTATAGAAAAGGAAATGCTGTACTCAGAAAGTACAGGTAATCCTCGACTTACAACAGTTTGTTTAGTGAACGGGCAAAGTTACAACAGAACTGAAAAATGTGACTTATGACCGTTTTTCAGAGTTGCAACCTTTGTAGTAGCATCCCCCAGAATCATGTGATCAAAATTCAGATGCTTGGCAACTGGTTCATATTTATGGCCTTTGGTATGTCCCAAGATCATGGGTTCCCCTTTTACAACCTTCTGACAAGCAAAATCAATGGAGACGCTCGCTTCATTGAACAACCGGGTTACTAACTTATCAACTGCAGTCATTCACTTAGTAACTGTGGCAAGAAAAGTCGTTAAATGGGGCAAAACTCACTTAACAAATGTCTCACTTAACAATAGAAATTTTGGGCTCAATGGTGCTCGTAAGTCGAGGAGTACCTGTACTATCTGTACCACTGCAGATAGTCTGTGCAGCCATATATTATGAAAAATATCTCAAGGCAAGAAAACATGAAAAATCTGGGTTTATCTCTTCAGTAGTTTAATACTTCTCTCGTAGTTAAGGCATTATCATTGAATAAAATGAACAGATCTGGTAGGACCAAGGAATCCTTTCAAGATACAGTCACTATGTGGCCAGTTCCCTATGACTTTTGCTAAGGAGATTTATCATTAGAACTTTCTTGCTTTTTGAAACATATGCTAATTTTAGCCTACGCTCTAAAATGGAAACTTCTTGAGATGATTGATGTAACTGTCCTATCACAAAGCTAAAAAGTGGAAAGAGATCTGATCGTGCTTAGTGAATCTAAAGATCTTGTCAGGCAGCAACACAGCATAATAAAAAAAATATAAAGTGTCAATTGTAGACTGTGAAAGAACCCTTTGCACACATTTGAAACAATGAAAGAAGACAACTACTGATATTGCATATCTAAGAAGAGCAATGTCTTCTTGTGCCAGTCGTCATTAGACATTAGAGCTACATTATTCTTACGATCCAATGCTTTAACCAGTCATTCAATGCACAAAATTGCCATGACCAGGATCTTCATATAGCAATGCAGATATTGCTGTCCTCAAGCCATGCATCATGCAAAGACAAGTCCTTGCGGTTACTAGGGGACCCACTTGCATTATCTTTAAAGTACTTAAGATGTGTTTTCACAGAAGTTTAAACTCATCCAAATCTGCTGCACACTTAAATAGAATGCTGTTAGGTCAAGTTTTTTTTTCCTCCTTACCACTCAGTTCCTCCCGGATTCTTTTCAGAGTCTGAACAAGTATTGAACATGCTTTGTGCAATTACACAAATTGGAATCATTAACCATATGTTTTTGACAAAATGTATTCATGTTTAAGTAGTACCACTATTGTCTAAAGATAGAACAAATGGCAGTAGAGCATGACAGTGCTATATATGAATGTTTATAATATAAAACAGGATATTATTTTTTAAAAAGGAAGTGGGTTTTCCTTCTTTCTTTTTAAAAAATAGAGAGTTGATTTGGGTCCTTTAAGGCTTATTCAGTCCCCCCCCCTTTAACTTTTGCTTAAAAATGGGTAGAAATCTGAAAATGTTCCTAGTGATCAAATTGAAATGCTCCTCTCCCGTGGGAACAGACACACAAAACTACAGCCCTGGAGTGGAGTCTCCTAGCGCTGGGTCTGTGCTGTGGACTAAATAAACCCAGAGTTTCTAATCTCCTCTTGGGAACGCTGAGAAGAGAGAGAATTTGTGAGCTCAGGGACAAGTTAAGGCGTGGTATGTGCAGAATCAGAGCTCCAAAAAGGTTAAGCCCGCCTGAGTGAAATGTGAGCGCAGCTCGCCACTGTACCCATACATACCCCAGTCCATAAATCCAGACTCCTTGCACATAGAAGGTCTGCCGGAGAAGGCACTCTCTCCAGCAAAACCGGCTCCTGCACACAGCCCAGGTCCAATTTCCCAGCCTGGTGTGGCCCCTTCCCTTGATGAAACTTCACCAAGGCCACAGTTTTAGCGCATTATCATTCTTCCCTTCCAGGTTCGGGACGGGGAGGAGGAGGAGGAGGAGGTGGGGGGGGGAAGGAGGCAAAAGCGGAAAAGTTGCACACGAAAGAGCAAACTTACCCACTCCAGCACCTTAATGAATCCCAGGGGCTCCTCCAGGCGGCCCCAACGTATCCCCCCAAACAGCTGGGCCTGGCAAGGAAAGCAAAAAAAGAGGAGAGGGGGGGGAGAAACAAGGGCAGGGATTTCAGGTCAGCCAGGAGGGAAAGCAAAAAAAAAAAAGGGGGAGGGAGACTTAGGAAAGGGGCGTCCGAAAGTGAGGGACAGTCAGAAAGAAAAAAGAAAGAAAGAAAGAAAGAACAAGGCGGGGAGAAAACGGCAAGCGAAGGAGCCCTACCACCAGGTTGGGAGACTCCTCGTCCGCCGCCTTTGCCTGGGCTCTGGATTCCGACATGCTCCGAGAAGAGCTGGTCGCCGGGTCGAGATCGGCTTCTTTGCCTCTCTGGCGAGTGGGCGGGGGAGTGATCCAGGCGAGGGAAGCCCCGGCTGGAGTTGGCGGCGTAGGCGGCGGCGGCGGCTGCTGCTCCCTCCTCCGCGGACCTGCGGCGAAAAAAAGCCCCGTCGGAACTCCTGTCAAACTCGCCGAGAGAGAGAGTGAGAGAGAGAGAGAGAGAGAGGGAGGGAGGGAGCGCGTTGCGCGACAGCAGGCGGCGGGGCTCGCCTCCCGCGCGGGCTGGGCTGCCGGCTGAAGCCGCTGAGGGCGGCGCTCCTTGCCGGCGGCCCCGCCTTCGTTCGAAGGGGCGGACGAGCCGAGGCGCCCGGCGGCTTCTCTGCTCTCCGCGGCAGAAAGCAAGGTCGCGCCTCGCTCGGTCGCTCTTCAGCGGCGGGTAGGTCAAGGTGTAAGTAATTGGGACCGCGGTGGTTGCTTGCGAAGGGAACGTCCGTTTCGACCATTTTAGTGCTGGGAGGCACAGAGCTCGGCCAATGCGCTAAGACTGGGGTCTTCAAACTTGGCCCTTTTCTGACTTGTGGACTTCAACTCCCAGAATTCCTCAGCCAGTGAGACAGGGGTCTTCAAACTTGGCCCTTTTATGACTTGTGGACTTCAACTCCCAGAATTCCTCAGCCAGGTCTTCAAACTTGGCCCTTTTATGACTTGTGGACTTCAGCTGCCAGAATTCCTCAGCCAGGCATGCCTGGCTGAGGAATTCTGGGAGTTGAAGTCCACAAGTCAGAAAAGGGCCAAGTTTGAAGACCCCTGCGCTGAGGTGGTAGGGGGGGAGAGGGGAAGGGCGTCGTTTTCTTTCTTTCAATGCAAGTAAGCAAATGCATATCAAGTTTGAAGGGATGCGGGCTTCGAAGCGAGCATGTCGCAGATTTCGACGCCCGTCTGGAAAATTAAATTAACCCTTGCAAACACAGAGTGGTTGACGGGAAGATGCCTTTCTTCCATTTGATGTAAAATAGGACGGCTTGTGGTGTCTCTGCCAGGTGTTGCAGATTTAATTTTATTATAGGCTTGTGTCCCCCAGAAACTGGGGAGATCCAGTGGTAAATGTTTGCGCTTGGATGAATTTCATTGTCTTGCCAAGGTCTCTCTAGCAGCATAGATGTACAATGCTAATTTTTTTTCCCCACACATAGGAAGACAATTATTTCCCATTCTTAAATTGTTCCTGTCAAACTTAGGCATATCTTTTACACGAGGTTCATTTATAGTTAGATCCTGCTTCAAATAGCTTATTACTTAATGTCTAAATATTTTTTTTCCTGTTTCAATTACTTAATTAATTTGTGTGTGCTCTCCACAATGAAGAGGCATTTTGTCCTGTGAATTATTTCCCTTGGAAATTCAGCTAGTAGCTGAAGTGTTTACTGTAGTCTGCGAGTTGTTATTGACTTCTTTCCTATTTTAGTATTTTATATTGTTCCTTCCCCTCAAATTTGGCATGAGGAACAGTATAAAATATTTTAAATAAATTTGGACTGTCTTCACAGTTAATAATTCATAAAAGTTTTATTCTTACATATTTCCATCATTTCCATCACATAAAGTCACTGAGAATACAATCCAATGCTAAATACTTGAAAAGTTTCTGTAGGGTCCAGTAGTAGGCCTTATCCCCAAGTATTTTGCATTGGATTGCAGTCCCAGTTTCTATTGTAGAAAGAGAAACATGAGCAATACAGGAAGTCCTAGTTTAGTGACTGCCTTGTTTAGTGACTGCAGTTATGGTGTTGAAAAAGTAGCTTTATGACCAATCCTCGCATTTACAACTTTTGCAGTTCTGTAAAGCAAAGGGAAGGGTTAGGTTAGGTAAGATCATAAGAAAATTTTCATTTTCTTTTAGTGACTGCATTGCTTAATGACCAAGTTGCCAGTCACAACTGTACTGGTAGTTACTAAACAAGAACTTCTTGTATGCTGAAACTGTAGGTCATATTTGGAGAGAACATGCTTTATGAAAAGTGCTCCCTTTGATTGCAAGGCATCTCATGGTTCATCAATAGAATTTCACTTTGAGGACAGTAAAGGCATGTGAGAGGCTGGAGCCTGGTGCCCCATACCTTATCTCTGTTATGATATACAGTTGCAAGAAAAAGTATGTGAACCCTTTGGGATTATGTGGAGTTTTGCATGAATTGGCCATAAAATGCACTCTAAACGTCATGTAAGTCACAACAATAGAAAAACACAGTCTGCTTAAAATAATACTACACAAACATTAGCTGTTGTCATGTTTTAATTGAACATAACATGTAAACATTCACAGTGCAGGGTAGAAAAAGTATGTGAACCTCTAGCCTAATGACTTCTCCAAGAGCTAATTGGAGCCAGGAGTGAGCCAACCTTGACTCCAACCAGTGTGATGATATTGGATGTGTTGCTGACAGCTGTCCTGCCCTTTAAAAACACACACCTGTTTTGGGTTTACTGGTCTCAAGAAGCACTGTCTGATGTGAACCATGCCTCGCAGAAAAGAGCTCTCAGAAGACCTACGATCAAGAATTGTTGACTTGCATGAAGCTGGAAAGGGTTACAAAAGTATCTCCAAAAGCCTTGATGTTCATGTGTCCACGGTAAGACAGACTGTCTACAAATGGAGAAAGTTTAGCACTGTTGCTACTCTCCCTAGGCGTGGTCGTCCTGTAAAAATGACTGCAAGAGCACAGCGCATAATGCTTAATGAGGTAAAGAAGAATCCTAGAGTGTCAGCTAGACCTACAGAAATCTCTGGCACATGCTAACATTTTTGTTGACACATCTACAATAAGGAAAACATTAAACAAGAATGGAGTACATGGGAGGACACCACGGAGCAAGCCATTGCTGTCTAAAAAAAATATTGCAGCACGTTTGAAGTTTGCAAAAGAGCACCTGGATGTTCCACAGCACTACTGGCAAAATATACTGTGGACAGATGAAACCAAAATTGAGTTGTTTGGGAAAAATACACAACACTATGTGTGGAGAAAAAAGACACAGCACACCAACATCAAAACCTCATCCCCACTGTAAGCATCATGGTTTGGGGCTGCTTTGCTGCCTCAGGGCCTGGATGGATTGTTGTCATTAATGGGAAAATGAATTCCAGAGTTTATTAGGACATTTTGCAGGAAAACGTACGACCATCTGTCCGCCAACTGAAGCTCCGCAGAGGATGGGTGATGCAACAGGACAATGACCCAAAGCATACAAGTAATTCAACAAAACAATGGCTTCAACAGAACAGAATATGCCTTCTGGAGTGGCCCAGTCAGAGTCCTGACCTCAACCCGATTGAAATGCTGTGGCATGACCTTAAGAGAGCGATTAACACCAGACATCCTAAGAATATTGCTACAATGAAACAGTTTTGTGCAGAGGAGTGGTCCAAAATTACTCCAGATCGTTGTGCAGGTCTGATCTGCAACTACAGGAAATGTTTGGTTGAGGTTATTGCTGCCAAAGGAGGGTCAACCAGTTATTAAGTCCAAAGGTTCACATACTTTTTCCACCCTGCACTGTGAATGTTTCCATCTTATGTTCAATTAAAACATGACAACAGCTAATGTTTGTGTAGTATTATTTTAAGCAGTCTTTTGTTGTGACTTACATGATGTTTAGAGCGCATTTTATGGCCAATTCATGCAAAACTCCACGTAATCCCAAAGGGTTCACATACTTTTTCTTGCAACTGTACGTATAACTAAAGTAAATCAGGAGATGTGAGTATAAAGGAAACCATTAGATCTTTACAGGACATGATTTAGTCTGCAGTAGAGCTCTCTCAACTCTTACAGTCTCAAACTCTGAGCACCCTTTCAGAACATTACAATACAGATTGATTCTGACTATGCAAAACAATTTATGAAGGCAAATATCTGCAAAGGAATTACGTTTGATGTTTAGATAATAGTAGTGATGTCTTGGTAATTGATAAACTTACTTTTCATTCAGTTGAGGCAATACTGTATTATTAATGTGGATATTATACTTTCTTAACCCCCAAATCCTGTTGAAGTTAATAGCAATATCACTTTTCCTGCTCCAGATCCAGAGCTGACGTAGATGGTACTTTAGAAGAACACAGGATAAGCATGCTTCTTCCCTTTGTTATCCCCACTCCCATCCTATCCACAGTTCCCTCACTTTGTAACCTTTTTACTGACAGTGAAATGTTTTTCTGGCATATCAGAGATATTCTGTGGGTTCAATAATAACTTATGTTTTGCCTGACAGTGGTGTTTCTACCCAATCTATATAGTTTTTCAGCTAGCTCTTGAGCATAAGACTGCATCAGACTATCTTTTGGCAATTAACTTCATAATATCATGAAATGCAACACTTAACAAAGATTTAAAAACTGTTCCCCAAAACAAAATAATTTCCTAAAGGTCAGTAGTGACTCCATATTATAATCTTCCCTCAAGGAGAAGCTTTCCATTAGGAATGCCTTTGTTAAAGTTGGTCCACAGGAAATTAATATTCAAAGGATAATCCTGTCTCAATAAGCAAGATAAATTCAGAGCTCATAAAATACTGGACTTTGTCCATTCAGGCTCTAAGCATTAAAACTAGAAATGTGCATTATGTCTGGAACCTTATTTTTAGTTCGTAATATTTAACCATGTTATATGCTAAGAATGTCCTATGCCAGTTAAAAGCCACTTGCTACATTTCAAGCCAGATACAGTTGCAAGAAAAAGTATGTGAACCCTTTGGGATTACGTGTATTGGCCATAAAATGCGCTCTAAACGTCATGTAAGTCACAACAATAGAAAAACACAGTCTGCTTAAAATAATACTACACAAACATTACCTGATGTCATGTTTTAATTGAACATAACATGTAAACATTCACAGTGCAGGGTAGAAAAAGTATGTGAACCCCTAGCCCAGGGGTCGGCAACCTAAAAAAGAAAAAGAGCCACTGGGAACCGGTTCCATCACAAATTAAAAAAAGAGGGAGCCGCGTGCGTGTGTCCATGCACGCGCATGCGCAAAAAGGTTTTTTGCGCATGCGCGGACGCACGCGGCTGCCATTTTTTAAAAAATGAGATGGAACCGGTTCCCGGTTGCCTGATGGCGACGGCCCGTCTGCAAAGCTGCCGCTTTCGGCAGCTTTGCAGACGGGCCGTGGCAGCTTCCGCAAAGAGCGGCGCCCCTGCCCATTCCGAGAGGTGCGTGCGCACCTCTCCGAACGACCGGAGGTGCGCGCGTACCTCCGCGCGAATGGGCAGCGGTGCCGCTCTTTCAGGAAGCCCGCCGCGGCCCGTCTGTGAAGCTGCCGAAAGCGGCAGCTTAGCAGACGGGCCGCGGCAGCTTCCGCAAAGAGCGGCGCCCCTGCCCATTCCGAGAGGTGCGTGCGCACCTCCGGTCGTTCGGAGAGGTGCGCGCGCACCTCTCGGAATGGGCAGGGGCGCCGCTCTTTGCGGAAGCTGCCACGGCCCGTCTGCTAAGCTGCCGCTTTCGGCAGCTTCACAGACGGGCCGCGGCGGGCTTCCTGAAAGAGCGGCACCGCTGCCCATTCGCGCGGAGGTACGTGCGCACCTCCGGTCGTTCGGAGAGGTGCGCGCGCACCTCTCGGAATGGGCAGGGGCGCCGCTCTTTGCGGAAGCTGCCGCGGCCCTTCTGCTAAGCTGCCGCTTTCGGCAGCTTCACAGACGGGCCGCGGCGGGCTTCCTGAAAGAGCGGCACCGCTGCCCATTCGCGCAGAGGTACGCGCGCACCTCTCCAAAGGTTTGGGGAGGTGCGCGCGCACCTCCGCCCATTCGGGGAGGTGCGCGTGCACCTCTCCAAACGGGCGGTGCCACTCTCCATTTGGAGAGGTGCGCGCGCACCACTGCCCGTTGGAAGAGGTGCGCGCGCACCGGGCGGCTGGGAGCCGCAAGAGACGGCTCAAAGAGCCGCATGCGGCTCCGGAGCCGCAGGTTGCCGACCTGTGCCCTAGCCTAATGACTTCTCCAAGAGCTAATTGGAGCCAGGAGTGAGCCAACCTTGACTCCAACCAGTGTGATGATATTGGATGTGTTGCTGACAGCTGTCCTGCCCTTTAAAAACACACACCTGTTTTGGGTTTACTGGTCTGTCTGCTGTGAACCATGCCTTGCAGAAAAGAGCTCTCAGAAGACCTACAATCAAGAATTGTTGACTTGCATGAAGCTGGAAAGGGTTACAAAAGTATCTCCAAAAGCCTTGATGTTCATGTGTCCACGGTAAGACAGATTGTCTGCAAATGGATAAAGTTTAGCACTGTTGCTACTCTCCCTAGGCGTGGTCGTCCTGTAAAACTGACTGCAAGAGCACAGTGCATAATGCTTAATGAGGTAAAGAAGAATCCTAGAGTGTCAGCTAAAGACCTACAGAAATCTCTGGCACATGCTAACATTTTTGTTGACACATCTACAATAAGGAAAACATTAAACAAGAATGGAGTAAATGGGAGGACACCACGGAGGAAGCCACTGCTGTCCAAAAAAAATATTGCAGCACGTTTGAAGTTTGCAAAAGAGCGCCTGGATGTTCCACAGCACTACTGGCAAAATATACTGTGGACAGATGAAACCAAAATTGAGTTTGGGAAAAATACACAACACTATGTGTGGAGAAAAAAAGACACAGCACACCAACATCAAAACCTCATCCCCACTGTAAAACATGGCGGAGGGAGTATCATGGTTTGGGGCTGCTTTGCAGACTGTGTTTTTCTATTGTTGTGACTTACATGACGTTTAGAGCGCATTTTATGGCCAATTCATGCAAAACTCCACGTAATCCCAAAGGGTTCACATACTTTTTCTTGCAACTGTACATTTCCTAACACTTTTCAGACCTGATATACAATGATATATTTGTACAATTAAGTTCATAAACATGTAATTTAGAAGAAATATTTCCTTTTATTAAAAAAACAGTCTTCATATTTTCTTTAATTTTGTGCTTAATGTAGTGTATGAGCAAAGCTAATGTAGAGTTCTTGGTCCTCTCAGAGCTTGGTGGTTTGCTTGCATGTATTACCCAACTGCTTGCACTGATGATGTTATCTAGTTGGGTAATGAAACATCTTCAAACAAACAACCAAGTTCTGAGAGCACTAAGAATCCCACAGATTAATCCTTAGCTATACATATTTTTTTCTGTTAAAGCCATTAAAACTATTAAAGTCAATATTAAGCTCTACTAAGTTGTGATTGGCTATTATTTTTATTTTTCCAGATCTCTCAAAACTGACTAGTAGTATACTTTATTGGCTCTTTTATCTTCTCATATGCTATTTTAAATTATTGATTTTACAGTACTGACGCTAGTATTTTATTTTGATGCTCAAAAGTTATTGTCAGCTATTCTGGGAATGTACTCCAGGAGTGAAATATAAATGCTCTAATTACAATAGACAAAATAGAATGTAGGGCCCATATAACAGATGTTATGTTCACACATATTAATCACAGCTGTTAAATTACAATATAAATAGTATGAGATTAAAATATTAAGATGACTAGGAATTAGTTCTATCCATTTTCACATCTGGAAGGATACCTGCATGCTTTCTCTAGTTATCTATGTACTCAGCACCGTACAATGCTGAATGCAGTTACAGAAACCATACATATGGTCCTCATTTCTAAAAGTCAGCATTGGGGGATTTAGGGACATACAAGTCTATTCCTTATGTAGTTCCTTAGCCAAGAAAGGTATCAGTACTTCTGTGATAGATCTCCTTTGCTTGAATTTTTTTCTTTAGCTTTTAAATGCCATACAGATGGATAAGAGACTCTGAAGTACTGCTATTTTCTATCCCAGGTGATAGAATGATGGTATTAATATGATACAATTTTCTAGGTCAGGGATAGGCAACCTTGGCTCTTTTATGACTCGTGGACTTCAACCTCCAGAATTCCTGAGCCAGCCATGCTGGCTCAGGAATTCTGGGAGTTGAACTTCACGAGTCATAAAAGAGCCAAGGTTGCCTACCCCTGTTCTAGGTAAAATAATTTAAATGAAAGTAGATTAGATAAGTATATAGGTTTCCAATGTGCATTTGATCTACTGTTTATCTGATGCAATATTAAGAATAGCATCTTTTTCCGCCAAGTCCATAAGTATTAATAGTTTGTTTATTTTATCTAAAAACTATTTTTTGATAATAAATTGATATTCACAAAGTATTTGGGGAGAATAAAATTGCATTTTAGTACAAAAGTTAAATTATAATGTCTAGATATGCAAGTATAAATTCCAAGGAATTCCCATATCTTTGCAAATTTTGTCACAGTAATGTTTTGAATTAAAAGGAAAAAATGTATTTAACTGTCAGACCAAAATATTAGCCTAAGAAGAAAACAGTGTCTAGAATGCTTTTTAAAAGTCCATATTTTAGCAACATTATTCATCTTTGTAGAGGTTGGTAGAGTTTGCCAAATATGTCACAATTCAGCAATTAAAAAAAATACAGGCAAATAAAATTACTAGTCTGTTTTGCCATTTATTAGGATACTCACCAGGCCTGTTTCCAAAAGATGTAATTTCTTCCATATTGCCAGCTCATGTCATCCTTTAAAAGAATAGCAGCTTCAAAGCAGAAATTGTTTGCCAAGTTTATCTTGATCACTTTCAGAGATTCCTTGTAGCAACAATTATGGATTGTCCTCCATATTTTTAAGAATCCCAATTTTCAAAGTTGTGCTAATAAAAAATAAGGTGTTCAGTCTGTGATTATTTCATGTTACTGTTTAGAATATATTTCATACAAGCTTTATTCATTAATAAGAATTAATAAGTATTCATTAATAAAATCTCAGAAAGTTGTGATATTTTATCTTTTTAAGTTAAATGATATTAGAAATAAAAAAGCAGTTTGAACATTTGCAAAGATGAGGTTGAATTTAGTCATTGTTGTAACTTGGTTTAACTAAGAGTGTAAACAGGAAGTTGCTATTCATTTCTCTGGGAACTTTGAAGATGTGAACTACTACTAACAAACAAAGCAGGTTTCTCATCACATACTGATGTACATCAAAATATATCTTATGTGCCAACACTTTTTGTTTCTGCTAAAATTATTTTATTCTTTAAATTAGATGCTTTGAAAAATTACATAAAATAATTCTCAAAGTAGGTTTTATAGTAATCCTGTAATACCTTATAAACAGCACACCATACTGACACAGGGGGCAGTTGTGTGATTCCCCACACATGTATCAGATTTGTCTCAGTGTAGATATTAATTCTCTAGAGCAGGTGTGTCCAACCATGGCCTACACAGGCTGCATGCAGGCTCTAGATAACTAGTAATGCAGCCCCACAAGATCATGAACTTTTAACATTATGTGAGTTAGATACATTAACTACATTATGTATTTTATTTGCACCCCAAGACAATTCCTCTTCACTCAATGTGGCCCAGAGAAGCCAAAAGGTTGGACACCCATGCTCTATACCTTTTCCTGAATTTTCATGTGCAGATTTAACCTTACACATACTTATCCTGACTCAATGGGCCTTGTTTAGTAATAGATGGATATAGGTTAATATTTCAGACATTAATAAAAATTATTAATAACTTTACATTAAATATGGAGCTGATTGTGAGATACACAATGTCAAACCATGTTTATCAAAGGAGAATTGTTTGATGAGTTATAGTTAGGTAAAAGTAGTTACATAGTCAAATCCTTTATCATTCTTTTAACAGATTAAAGAATTGTATGAGCACATTAACAATTTTAACACAGCATAGTACAATAAACTATGCCAATGGTTAACTGGTAATAATCAGACTTGAAATGGTAATCTGAAGCTATTCCAGGGTCACTCCTCCTGGCCACATATCCTGGTTTGACCAGGATTGTTCTGGTTTTTTGCTCTATTGCAGGCTTTAAAAACCCCCACTTCCTGGCAAATAAGACTGTACAGCTTGTCAGTCTGCATGACAGATTCATCCCATCTGTCATAACTTGCTTCCCCTTTGTGCAATTTACCACAGTCAAAGGGTGAGGGTGTTTAAATGCATGTGTCCCCCTCTTTAGCAGTCTACCCAAATATGCCCCCTCTTTACCTGCACACAGGGAGGTAACAGTACTAAGTACTGTTGAAACACTACTAAGAGTCACACTCCCTGGCTGCTGATCATGATCTTTATCCTGGCTTGTCTGCTTGAAAATATGGTAAGCCTAAATGTTACAAAAATTGAATAGTATTTTTACCTGACACACAAACTCAGGCCTTGTTTGCTTTATTCCCAGACTTTCCTTGCGCCCATTCCTACAAACCATGACACCCACATTTACTTTACTTCAGGAATTATGAAGGCTTTCCTATCTTCTTCTGGGGATCTGTAGGTTCTCCCTCATCCAGAAGGATAATCTGTCATCGCCAAAAGGCCGAAGCCACCCTGCATCCAAGTGCTTTTCTTTCATTTTTGTGAAGTGAAAAAATAGGCCCAAACCAAGCTTTGAACCTTTCAGACACAAATTCACAATCCTGCACTCTACACTGAGTCCCAAATAGGACTTTCCCAAAGGAAACTCCTCCTCCTAAGGAAGTCTTCTTGCCTCATACTGTTTGGTAATAGCGTTGTGATTATTTCAGCTTCAGAGGAACGCCAGATGTATTTGTTGTGATGAACATTAAGTATGGGTGTCCATAAGAGGGGAACAAGGCAGGGCAAATGACATCAAACATAGTGTGTTGTTATAACAATGTCTATGACATGACTGTGGTTCCTACCAAATACCCGTGAATGAGGAGATCATTTTCATCAGCCAGCTGGACAGAGGGGTTTTTACTACTAGATGGTAGCAAAGAGATGCCCCAACTATTTGCTACTACCAATATCTAGTTGTCATTCAGATTTTTACAATCTAAATCTATTTTGCAGTACTTATTATTTTACTGGAAAATTTGTTCATTACTCTTTAACCCGAAGCAAAGGAAATAGCCAAATTAATCAGAGATAGATATCTCATTTATTTATGTTTTTAATCTAGGTAAAGGTAAAGGTTCCCCTGCACACGCGTGCTAGTCGTTTACAACTCTAGGGGCTGGTGCTCATCTCCGTTTCAAAGCCGAAGAGCCAGCGTTTTGTCCGAGGACGTCTCCGTGGTCATGTGGCCGGCATGACTAGATGCCAAAGGCGCACGGAACGCTGTTACCTTCCCACGTAGTGGTCCCTATTTTTCTACTTGCATTTTTATGTGCTTTCGAACTGCTAGGTTGGCAGAAGCTGGGATGAGTAACAGGCACTCACTCTGCTACACGGCACTCGGGATTTGACCCGCCAAACTGCCAATCTTCTGATCGACAAGCTCAGCGTCCTAACCCACTGAGCCACCACGTCCCTCCTATTTTTAATCTACCATATAATAAATATACTATGTGCAGTTAATGCTTTTAAACAATAACTAGAAATTGAGAACAACAGGCCAAGCTGTATTTATGCCAGTTTATTTCAGTTATAGAGATTAGAGACAAGACAAATGACTTTCAGATTGTATTTTGATTACAGCACTTGTCTGCTCTGCTCTCATGATTAAAATACATTCTAGCAGAATAGTGACATACTGGTAAAGTCAGAATGCTGTGTCCTCTTTTGACGGGTAATTGAAAAATGATAGGATAATGGGTAGGGTGACTCAAAGATTGTTATGTTCTGATTTTAATCTGTGGAAGTTAAATAAGAATTTACAAACCTAGGTAAGCAGCAGTTATTTACTTGTTTCTTCTTTATCTTCTTATCCTATGCTAATTATGTTTTCTTTTTTATTGCCAATATTAAAATATTCTGGAAATGCTGTTTTAAACAAAAAATATAAAAAAACTATCTATAGAATTGATTTTGAAAGTAATTCAGGGTCTCTCTGATCTTCCTTCATCTGTTATTCTTTATTTTCTAAATCATATGTAAAGTATCATTAATAATGCAAAAATATGAAAAATTGAAATTTTGCTTTCTTGGTGTAGATTCTTAAATACAGCAAATTCACAGGTAAATAAGAAAATTGTGACTTGAATATTCAAGTACATTATCATAAGGTTTATTTTTCCAATGAAAAAGAAATATGTGAGACTGTTGCACAAAAGATCTTTTTATTTTAAAAAGCTTAGTTATGAATTTATTTTTCCTCATTCTACAGAACTCCTGTTCACATAAGCATCTGAGGCACTGGGACAATTGCTTGCCTCTTTGCATTCTTCTCTACCTAGTGACTTTTCTGCATTTGACTCAGTGGTGGGATTCAAATATGTGAACAACTAGTTGTGTGGATGCCGCTTCCGGAAGTCCATTCTGGGCCTGGGCAACAAAAAATTAGCTACCAGTTCTGCCGAAGTGGTACAAACTGGCTGAATTCCATCACTGATTTGACTGGAACTTGCATTATCTGCCAGCTAGAATGGCTGATCTTCATGCTGGATGGAAATCATGTGAATTATAGCCCAATTTTTCTGCAGGTCAACAGATAGTGATGATTAAAAGATGCTTGCTTGGATGTTGAGTATGCTAATAGCAAAATCAGAAGCCAAAATCCTACCTTTTATTCCTTGCTGATATATTTCTTTGGAGGGTTATTTGTAACCTGAGGAAACAGCAACTTTGAAAAGTAAGGAAATGTAATTGAGATTGCATCTGTTGTCTATGCTAAACCATTCTGGGTATTTAAAGCTAAAATTTGTCATTACAATTTCTTGGACAATTACTATATAAGATGATACTGCATAGATTTTACATACTTTCCAGGGCATTCTTATTTTATCCAGAGAAAAAACAAGGAAGGACATAATAGAACTGGACATACTTCAGTTCCTTCTCTGGGACTTTCTGAAAAGCAGTGTTTGACTTTTTCTTAATGCAGGACATTAAATGTTTGGTAGCTGCAATCAGCAGCATAAGATTTTATTATAGACTTCTATGTGATGTAATTTGAAACTCACTTGTGAATCGCCTTCTTTTAAATCACTGTTTAAGCCTTGGGCTTTACACCTCCAATATATTTCCTTATGTGATAGAACAGAGTCCCCTAGCCCTACTCTACTTATGGCTGGCTCAGCATTCCTCCCTCCTATATTTAGGGAACTAGAGCCATGAAATTAATGCCTGCGTAAAAATAGTTTAAGTTTTGCAAATTGGTCTTGGTATAGTCCTTGTAGGAAGATGACCTACGCAAAACATTGATCAAATAGTTCCAATGTGCCACTTGCAGGGACCATACAAAATACACAAACGTGTTTGTACTACAAGAAAGATCTAAGAACATTATGAACCTGAACTTGAAGGTGTTGTTTGGATTTCAAAATAGTAGAAATGAAACTAATAGAAAATATACTATCCTCTGGCCAGCCCAATTCCAAAATGTTCAAGAAAGAGGTCTATAATTATGGCTATGTACTTCCTTGGTAGTAAGTCATGCTGAATGTAAGCTTTGGTATTCAGCAAATATCTATATTACCGTAGGCTACAAAGCAGTTATTTCCAAATTGTAGCTTGATGGCAGATGAAATAATTTCATTCAAGTGACAGAGGATGCTCCCACGTAGACTTTTTACACTACAGTCACATTGTGTCATACACAGAATTGAACAAAAGAACTTGATCATGTTATTTTCTTTTCATGAACCGCTTGTTATTCTCATCAGTTCTTCTGCTTCTCCCCCTCCATTAAAGAAGGAAAGGCACAATAGTTTCACATTCTTTGCAAAAGGTAATGCTAGGAATAGTTCTCTGTAAAAATCCTCAAACAGGTGCAGTTCCTATTTGTATAGTATTGGTGAGATCCCTGGAATAATCCCTTTTAAGACCACCTGGGCCAATGATTCTCTTTCTGCCACCCTATCTTATAGAATTGTTATAGGGGGAAAACAGGAAAATGCACTCTGGGCTTCTGAGTGAATAACAGTCTATAAATGTAATTAATACACATTCACAGAAATATAGATATATGGATTCTGCAAAAAGCTCTACCTAGACAACTGAATCAAAGTGTCTAGAATTTCAAGTGACACCTCTCCAATTTAAGCCTTGGACATTTTCAGCTTGTCTTTTTAAGCAAGCAGTAGTGAATATTTTACCATGTCATTTTCTGACCCATGCAATGCACTACTGTGAAATGTAGGGCCCTCATTAATGAGGCCTTAATATTGTGCACAATAACCTAGCATCAGGGGTCAGTAGTTTTGTGCTGCTGAGGTCTATTTTGTATTAGTATTCTTGGCAGCCAAGCACAGCTGTCAGCAAAGCCATGATGTAATGCCATTATAGAAGGCAGAGAGTGGAGGTTTTAGTCAATTTCCTGCCATATGGAGAGATTTGTGGGACTTATGCTTTCACTGATGAATTAAGCTTATGCAAACACCTTTTTCTCCCTGCTTCCTGCTGATTTTTGATATTTTTCCAACAAATTTGAGTGCTGTAAATGGGCTCCAAGGACTGCAAAAGAGAAAAAGAGAGCACCCATGGTCAACAAGCAGGGTGGCTCATTTCTGCCCACCAATGAAAGGGTTATACAAAGTTTAGCCCAAAGCTTTTATTTGGCTTCCACATTGCTTCTCAGCCATCACCAGTTTTTAGTAGCTAAGGTAAAGTACACATCTTGGGTTTTTTGAATAAATGTGGGAAAGGGGAAAAACACCTTTTAAGCGAGATTTAAGAAAAATACCTTTGCTATAAAAATTTATGATTTCAATTTTGCTCCATCCAGCTCCATCTGCCTTGCTCATGAGTACCTCCCAACACATTCCATAATTCCACCTCTCCCACCTTATGGCTATTAATCTAAAAATAACAAACCCTGCATTACTCTACACAAATGTCTGAAACCTTCAATTAGAACTTTGTTTAGACAGTAGAGTATAGGAGTGATTATCAGGGACTACTTTGCTGTATACTTCAACATCAGCCCCTTTCCCTTTCCCTTTCTTTTTAAAAAAAGCAGGAGATATTTTAAAGAGGGAGTTAATGATTTTCTTAGAAATAGGAGGACTGTTCATGGGATTTTGGAAGGTAAGTAGTGACATTCAAGAAAAGGCTTATCTTATAGGAAACAAGAGCTTCCCCACTGCATAGTCAGTTTGGAGGTTTTTGACAAGCACAAGTGGCCAAGGTTATGCAGCTGAAATATATGGAAACATACAAAATTTGATCAGTAATATTCTGGGGTGACATTTATTTTACTATTGCTTTTCTCATCAGGATGTCACCTTTGAGACTTGTTTTGGAGGTATTTTCTGCACAGGTCATCTTTATTAGAAATTTGTTTAGCAACTGTTTGCAGTTACGTTGGTCTGTAAAGCAAAGGAAAGATGAAATAAGATCAAAAGAGCATAGTTTTACTTAGCAACTGCTTCGTTTAATGGCCAAGTTGCCAGTCCCAACTGTGTTCATGAACAAGGATTACATATAGGGTTTTTTTTGCTTTATAGCACCCTGGGTCCCTTCTTCAGTCCATTGCTTTGACACATCAGAACAACAAGTACTGCTTGTCTCATTAGCTTGGTTTAAGCCATCGTTTAACTGTCATTTAATAAATCACAAGGGTGCCTTCATATAACATGAATTGCAGCCACACAAACCACATTTTTGTTTGGAACGGATGAAACACAGTATTGTCCATCAACCACAATATATAGGCTGCAGTCCGGGGAGACAGTTCATTAATACTTTGAATATATTGGTCTCCCCCCCACCCAAATGCTGCGTATTTTCAGAGTCGTCCTGATAAGCGGATCTTACCTGAATAAAGGTAAAGGTTCCCCCGCACATGCGTGCTAGTCATTTCCAACTCTAGGGGCCGGTGCTCATCTCCGTTTCAAAGCCGAAGAGCCAGCACTTGTCCAAGGATGTCTCCGTGGTCATGTGGCTGGCATGACTAGACGCCAAAGGCGCACGGAACGCTGTTACCTTCCCACCGTGGTGGTCCCTATTTTTCTACTTGCATTTTTACGTGCTTTCGAACTGCTAGGTTGGCAGAAGCTGGGACAAGTAACAGGCACTCACTCTTAGGCAGCACTCAGGATTCAACCTGCCAAACTGCCGACCTTCTGATCGACAAGCTCAGCATCCTAACCCACTGAGCCACCACGTCCCTCCTTACCTGAATACTGAACCTCAATACAGGATGAATGGGTAACTGTGATACGGGTGAGAGTACATCGTGTAGGACTGGTGTCTAAATATTCAAAATGAGCTGGTCCACGTTTCATGCTTTAAGTATCGCTACCGCTTATCGACAATTTTAGGTAAAGATCGCCGCCCTTTTTTGCCCCCGTTAAACATTTAACTGTTAAATTGTTTATTTATTTACCAAAAATAACGAGTCATCACAGAAAGAGAAGGCGAGGAAGGGGAAAACGCTACGATCGACTCTCGGAGAAAAAGAGCGAACTCATCGAATCCCCCCCTCCCCGCCGCCGCCGCGTCACTTAGTAGTTTTGTCCTCCAATCTTTAGAAGGGCGGGATCGCTATCCCACGTCGACCATGGCAACCGTTAGCCAATCCCGGCTTGGGACGAACCTTTCCCCCGGGCCAATGGCACGACGGCATTGTAAGCTCCCGCTTCGGAGCTCTATTGGCCGGTAGGCACGCGAGGCCTTACGCCGTCGAAGTTTGACGCATGCGCGTTGCGGAGCGGCGGATGAAACCGGCTGCTCTGCTGACAGGGGCCACAGCCGTCTCCGGGCTTAAAGTCGAGGCTCGAACGTGAAAGCTCCGCGTCCGGCGCGCGCATCTCTCTTCCCTGGTGCTGCTGCTGTTGCCAGCATGTTCCTCACTCGCTCGGAGTACGACAGGTAAGCGCGGGCAGGCCAAGCGGAAGCGCGGCCTGGTTTGGCCGGGGCTGAGTCACTGCAGCGGCCTTCCTTTCCCACCGACTCGTCCCAAGGCTTCGGCAGGAGTTGAGGCGACCTCCCTCCGCCAGCTTGCCGGCCTCTGCTGAAGGATCTCTAGTGGTGGTTCTGGGCGTTTTTTTGCTTCTTTCTTCGGAAAGGAAGCGCTTCGGTCGGACCTCGTGCCTAAATACGCCTGGGAACGGAGAGCGGTTTGCCTGCGCGGAAAAAAAAAAAAAAAAGCCCGTCTTTGCATTTGCCCGTCTAGAGTTTGGAGCCCAAGCGCTCCTCCGACGAAGTTTCCCTGGAGAAGGCGTCCCCTTCTTGGGCTGTCCCGCGAAAGCTTTTCGCCGGCGGAAAAAGTAGCTTTTACTTAAGTTGGAAGTGCAAAGTTTAAGCGCTAGGGCGGTGAAAGAGAAAGTTTCCAATTACGGTGGTTCTGAATCAGGGGTCTTCAAACTTGGCCCTTTTATGACTTGTGGACTTCAACTCCCAGAATTCCTCAGCCAGCAAAGCTGGCTGAGGAATTCTGGGAGTTGAAGTCCACAAGTCATAAAAGGGCCAAGTTTGAAGACCCCTGTTCTGAATACTTAATTTCAATTGGCTCATTCTTCCGTTGGGGTGCTTGTTCATAGATTTTTCGATTTGCCTTAACTGTGTCTGCTCGTTACCGGAGGAAAGAAAATAGCAGGGATTGTGACATTTCTCAAGTTTATTAGTCAGAAATCGGACTGTTCCGATCTTCTTGAATACTTTTGCTGCTGGTAATCCATTAAAGTATTCTTATTCGCAGCAGACTGGGCCTAATTGTGTTGTCAAATTACGGTGTATTCAAGGCCAGTACATTTCCTTAGTCATAATGGTGATCCTCAAACTTTTGCTTTCGGTTATGCTCATCAGTGATTGGAGCAGCTCACTGAAATCAAGTATTGTTATAGTTCATTGTTGAATAAACTACACAGTAGGAAAAACTACACACAGATATATTTTTAGAATGATACTCTGTGCGAACCAGGACAGCCAAATAAACTTTGCCAAGTACTTTTGACAATACATCGTGATATTTATCAAGAAGAAAAAAATTAATTTGGTGGTGACTTTTAATAAATCATTTCATACATTTAGTTTTTGCTCACATGTTGCAGTATCTTCAAACGCTCAGCCCCTACTGTCACTGTTTTGTTTCAAGTCACGTGTTGACTTAACAAGCTTCTTAAAATTGGGATATCTTCACCTTCTTAAAATTTCTGAGAAGTTTGGAGTTTAAAACTTACTAAACTGCTAAATAGAATGCTGCCTGTTTGGGAAAAATGGGATTTCTCCCCCCCTCTCCTCAATATTGGTGGAATGTTTTTGCTATAAAATGTAAGCTATTTAAGATATGAAGATTGAATAGCTGCTACTGTAGATAAATACATACTTGTAGTTGCCAGGTCTGGAAGCTGTTGTATCTTTCATGAATTTATCCTGTTTCTGAAAACACCTTTGTTGGGTTATTTGCAACAAGTCTAGTTCAGCTAGAAAAATACTTTGTCTTTCTGTCTTTACTTAAGTCAAACTTTATTGCATAAGTCTGATTCAAATTCTAAATTCTAGTAAATGCTCAATGTGACTCTTGATTCTTTCCTTTCTTTTGCAGAGGTGTGAACACTTTTTCACCAGAAGGAAGATTATTCCAAGTGGAATATGCCATTGAAGCTATCAAAGTACGTTTGAAACTATTGTGCAAAAACTGTTTCATAGAACTGGATGGACTGGAATGGGGGAATCTCAGAACAGTGAATGAAGATTGAGAATACAGTTTGAGAATAGAGTTTGAGCAATACTATCCAATTCTTCTGCACTTCCTTTGAAGTAATGCTGAGGTAGCTTTTGCGCAGTCATAATAATTGTCCTACTTTCCTTGGTTGAGACTGGCATTGTTGCATGTCATATTCTTTAACTTACCCAGTTGCATCTAATGGAATCTCTGTGAAATGTTAGAATAATGAAAATAACTGGGATAATGTGATGGGTCCTGTTGAAAAATGCTCAGGAATCAGTTGTTTAACATTTTACACACAATATTTCAAATTCAGCTTCATAAGAATAAGCTACTTATATTTCTTCTTTACATCTAAACATGGTATGGTTACTGAAACAAAGAGAAAAATCACTTCCCAATTTGATTATATTGCTTGATTTAGTAAGCAATTTAGTATGCCGCAACAGGAACATCAAGTTTTATTGCATTGAGAACCAATCTGCTATAGTGAGTACAGTGTGGACTAGGATTACGGTGATATAGGTTCATGTTGTTACTAAACCGTGGAGGTTCACTGTGTGACTTTGGGCCAAACTGCAGCCTAACTCATGGTTGTAAGGAGAAACATTAAGAGGGAGTGCTTTATACATAACCTGAGCTTCATAATTCAGAAGAAACATTTAACAGATGGGATAATAATAGTAACTACTGGAGGCTTTAAAATTCCTGCAAGGGTTCTTATGGTTAGAGGAAATGTTGTCTTTTCAGCGTATTGCGTGTTAGTTTTCTTTGCATGCTTCTTGTTCTGTCATACCATCCCCATGATGACATGAAAAAATGTGGGCGCTTGGCAATTGGCATGTATTTCGAACAGTTGCAGCATCCTGGGGCCATGTGATAACCATTTGTGACCATTCCATGTGCCTTCTGACAAGCAAGAGACTGGGGGAAGCCACATTTGCTTAATGTGTAATTTGCTTAATAACTGGCAAAAAATCATAAAATCGGGTGTAGCTTACTTAACAAATGCCTTGCCTAGCAATGGAAATTCTGGTCCTGATTATGGTTGTAGTGTAGACTACAGTCACAATGGACTACCTGTGGGGTTATTTTTGGCATGGTGACAGTGCTATCATTTTGCACTGTATAGAATTAAATTCAGCTTTCCTTATTCTGAACATAGCTGCACATGAATGATTAGTAGACGATCTTTAAGCATTCCTATTAGACTTTCCCAGATGGGCCAAATGTAGCAGATTTAAGAGTGGGGATGTCTTAGAACCACTTGAAAAATGCCTACGGATTAGCAGGAAAGTTGTCATGTCCTGGTCTACTTTTATTGCCTGAGAGCTTGGGTTGGAGTGCACCGGGTTTTTTTTTTAATTGGCTAGTCTGTGTCAGAATTGTAGACCCCTATATATCTGTAAAGGTAAGGGACACAGTAGCTCAGTGGGTTAGGACACTGAGCTTGTCGATCAGATGGTCGGCAGTTTGGCAGATCGAATCCTGAGTGCTGCATAACAGAGTGAGCGTCTGTTACTCGTCCCAGCTTTTGCCAACCTAGCAGTTCGAAAGCACGTAAAAATGCAAGTAGAAAAATAGCGACCACTACAGTGGGAAGGTAACAGCGTTCCGTGCGCCTTTGGCATCTAGTTATGCCAGCCACATGACCACGGAGACGTCCTCGGACAAGCGCTGGCTCTTCGGCTTTGAAACGGAGATGAGCACCGGCCCCTAGAGTTGGAAATGACTAGCACACATGTGCGGGGGAACCTTTACCTTTACCTTATATATCTGTAAAAAAAGAGGGGGAGGGGGAAGCAAATATTCTACTGTTTGTATGCAGCTTAGTATACTAAGTATTGACTCATCAGTGCCTACAATGATAGCTAGGTAGTTTTTCGTTAGAGCTACCAATGAAGAAGAAGGACCAAAGACCCCTTGTTAGAGCTGCGTGTCTCTCTGAAAGATTGATGACAAACTTGATTGACTATAGACTATTCATAGTTGGTGTTATGAGCATCTTATCTGTTGTTTCAAAGTCATAATGATTTGAATAATGCATGTTATTTAATATTTAAAAATACACTTATTTTAAAATAGTTTGTATCTGTGCTATAGGGCCTTTTTCAGAGCCAAGCCAGGTCCTTATTGTTCTGAAGATAATTGAGTTTAACATCAAAAAACAACAGTTGCAAATATCTGAAGCAAATTACACTGCTATGAGAAGATGCATGATATATTTTATACAAAATGATCTTGGGGATTTCTTGCATGGGATGAACTTAATCATATAAGGGCTTGACAGGACTTATTGTATGTATTAAAAAAGAATTGATTATCAGATCATGGAATGGGACAACTTGGTGCGACCAGTTCAGTGTGGCCGCTCACCAACAAGTCACTGTAAGACAACTCCACACAGCCAACTTGCTGCAGGGACAATTCTCTGCAGACGGCTGGAGGGAGAGCTGGGTGGCTGGGCGAGTGAGCAGGTGTGCACAGTGGCAGCAGCGGCCAGGGGTGTCCCATTTTTACACACCCTGCTGCTGCCGGCACTGCTGCCGCCACCAAGCCCCAAGCTGAAGAGACCTGGAAAAGTGGCAGCAGTGGGTGGGGGCAGGCAATAGGGAGGGATTGGTGGGGGGGCATCCCATTTTCACATCTGCTGTTGCTGCTGCAAGGTCCTGGAGCTTAGGGTGGTGGGGTGGGTGAAAATAGGACATGCCCAGCTGCCTCCCACCCAGAAAAACAGCCTGAACTCTATCATCATTGATGAATGGATCAACTTCTGAACCGCCAGAGCTCAATATAGTAGCAGCGGCAGCAGGGTGTGTGAAAATGGGATGTACTAGCCTCTGAGACCACTCTGTACTCTTCCCCGCTCACTTACTTGCCTGCGTGTCCGGTTCTCCCTCCAGTGGGAAGCCACTGCTCTTCCCACCTGTCTGTCTGCCCACCCAGCTCTCCCTCCAGCCAGCTGTGGCAAATTGTCCCTGCGGCAAGTTGGCTGTGTAAAGTCCTGTGGCAACTTGGCAGTGATTTGGCTGAGGTGACTTGGTGAGCTGGCTGTGCCACGTTGTCATAGACCCACCAGATCTATAGGTAATGTTAGTACAGTTTGTCCAATGTCACATATTGACTTAGGATGAGAGACTAGTAACAGTGAGTGAATGGTAAAAAGTTTTTCTCCCTGATCCATGATAATCAAAGACGGTCCAGTTATTAGCATACCTGCAGTTTGAGGACAAAACATTGACCATTGATTTAAACGTTTCTTCTCCAAAACTGCCCTTTCTCCTTATTTTATATAAGCATAATGTTGGGGGAGTTGTTTGAGAGGGTTTTGCCATTATTTGCCATGATGTATCTATTATTGCACAAAACGTCCCTATAGAAACAGTTTAAGAACTTCTGTGAAGGTCTAGAATCAAAATACAGCAAGTTAAGACTTGACACACCTGCGTAAATGAAAATATGCTCTAAATTTGCCTCTCCTCTTTGCATTCTGGGTTTTGGTTGCATCTAGCATACATCCTATTTGTTTAATACTCTTCTGAAATTCTGCATCTGACTATCATAGACTGTATGTACCGAGTATTTCTTGGATTATATAAAGCAAATCCAGAGTTTTTAAAAAGTGTTTAAAATGATTTGTTATTATTTTTGTTAGCTTGGTTCCACAGCAATTGGAATCCAGACATCAGAAGGAGTTTGCCTGGCTGTGGAGAAGAGGATTACATCCCCACTTATGGAGCCAAGCAGTATTGAGAAAATTGTAGAAATTGATTCTCACATAGGTAAGAATGAAAGTTAATTTTTAAGAAAATTCTGCAGTGTAATTGCAATATGGATATGATTAAACGTCTTTCTTTGGTGGTCTTCTAATTCCTATAATATGAGCTTATATGTAGACTTCCTTTGGTGTGAAATTAATATTTACTAGTAATGATTGGGTTTCTGGGCTTGAAATCAGCACAATATAGAATCAAATGTAGAAATCAGAAGCAACTTGCTTCTATATGACCTCTCTAATAAAAGTTTCTCTCCAAATATAGAAATTGGAGAGCTGGGAATTGCAGTGTGCGTTCTTGATCCCCAGCCAACTCCTCTGTTGGAAGCTCATTGATTGACCTCTAATGTTAGCTTGTCCTCTGTACTTGAGGCCATTTTTTAATATAATCACATCCACGCCTCTGATGAGAATTGGAGCTGGAGTTCATTTATATCTACCTTTCTCTGTGCTTAACATTAATTTTAACTATTTTAATATAGCCTTGAACAATGGTATTGTCGAACGAAAGTTAATTTGACTTTCAACTTTTACAATGTTTAGGAGTATCAATATGCATGTGGATGATTAAAAATGCATTGTTTATTTGAATGTTCATCAGTCAATCATTGGTGTCTCATGAATCAGTGCTGAGGCTGGTACTTTTTAATTTCTATCTCCCTTTTTTCAGGTTGTGCAATGAGTGGCTTGATAGCTGATGCAAAGACATTAATTGACAAAGCAAGAGTTGAGACACAGGTAAAACTCAAATACTGATCTTTGTGCATCTTGCTTTTCTTCCACATTTTTTTTAAGAAAATTTGTTATTCACTCAGATTTAAAACAAATATGGCAGCAGAACTGCAGAAAACAAATTAAATTTCATGTGAAAAGAATATGTAGAATTCAAGATGAATATGAGAAGGTGAAAATAAGATTCCATTACTGTACATCCCTCATTTTTTGGCACTAGTTATTTACAATTACACAAATATTAGAAGAACCCGTGATGTCAGAATATGCTCTACTATCATGGCTTTAAGATGGCTCTCTCTGAACTGAGTTTGACAACATTTTAATAGTCTTATTTCTCTTTTAAAATTCTGTATCCAATAAAGAAAAAGAATATGTAAAACTTAGGGAATAGGTACTTTTAGAGCACAGGTAAAACTGTTTTCCAAATAATCTTTAACTTCATACTTTCAGGACTCTGCTTGCTATGGATGTGTGGTTAAATTGAAAATGTGTTTCAGTGAATGATTTCCATAATCTTTGCAAGTTACATCCTTGGATCAAGGAGCTCTTTCAAATCACACTTAACAGTACATAAATCATTTTTCTGTGAGTGGTTTCTGCACAGATGGCAAAATATTTAAGCTACTCAACTATGGAATATTGATTCTGTGATTGTGGTTGTGAGATTAGCTTCCTTTCATGTAATAAGCTACAGTCTGCAAAGAAACTGCTTATGGTAGAATGCTTCCCATGTGGTTGGAAGCATTTAAAAGAACTTTTAAGCTTGAATTGAAAATATAGACAGTATTATTCATAGCACATATCTATTCTAAAGGGAGCAACAAATTAGCCATGAATCATAACATCTTGCCCCTTATTATGCGTTCATTGTACCACATTGCAGTTGGTTTGGATGGTAGGTAATCTTTTGTGCATTTCTTCCTATGGTTGTAATTTTGGCTTAAGTTTGGATGCAGATTATGTACTGAAGAAGCGTATCTTTTATGAAAAGAGACATAGATGTCTCTTTTTATCATCTCAGAATCACTGGTTTACATACAATGAAACCATGACTGTGGAAAGTGTGACACAAGCTGTGTCCAACCTGGCGTTACAGTTTGGAGAAGAAGATGCTGATCCAGGTGCAATGGTATGTATGTCAATTATTAGTTAAATGCCCATTGTTGACAATTGCATTCTTCAGTTAGTGGGTCATTAAATGCCTGATCCTTCTATGATTTCATTTTAGTCGAGGCCATTTGGTGTGGCGTTACTCTTTGGAGGAGTCGATGAAAAAGGACCTCAATTGTAAGTTGGGTTTTGTTTCTTCACTCTCATTATTTATGTGTTTAAATCCAGACTACTTATCACTGCTGAGTTAGAAGACAGAGTGCCATAGAGTTCTACATAATCAACTTAGAAATCAAGGAGAATGTCAGTAGATGAAGACTGGATTGGGTGGTGCAAATTGACTTTTACAATCTTATAGGACAGGGGTCTTCAAACTTGGCCCTTTTATGACTTGTGGACTTCAACTCCCTTGGCTGGCTGAGGAATTCTGGGAGTTGAAGTCCACAAGTCATAAAAGGGCCAAGTTTGAAGACCCCTGTTATAGGAGCTTCCAAACTCTCTTGTGCTAGTATCTGTCACCATTATTAAAGATACTGCCAAAAAAGCAAAGGTGTATACATTTTCATAGTGAAAGCTATATTAATAATAATAATCCAAAGATTTTCCAGTGTTTGCAAGGGCACCGGTGTAAAAATATGATAAATTTGATTTTGGTATGAGAGCACAAACTCCTTGTATCTATCAATAAGGTTGAAGAACAAGAAATTCAATGATTCTTCTATAGATACATGCCCAAAAAGCAGTTTGAATGGCACTTTGTACAGAATATGACTTCTGTATAAGTATAAAGCCTCTGATAATGCAAAATTCAGTGAAAATAAAGAGAAGGAGTAAGTTTCCTTTCTTGTTTCAGAAGAACTGGCAGACTCCAATGTAATCTAATATCTGTAATCTTCTGTGGCATTCCTTAGGTGGTGTTTGAGGGAGTCCTTGTAACTAGAAGCACTTCAAAGTTCCAAGCACATTTTAAAGGAGAACGTTGTCCTAAGTTTCATAGTGGAAGCAGCTCAGCTAAGAGTGCAAGAAAGGCTTGAGAATGAGGAAGGGAAAGCTATTAACCATCTCCAAAAGGAAAAATAATCCAAAATTGTAAAATAACATTAAACTTTTATGTCTGTAGTTTTTTTTAAATAATTTGTCATTAACCAGCACAGTTTACTTTATACAAACAAAATACATTTGATAGCACACTATCTAAATGCATTTAGATTGCATTTTAATAAACTCAGATTTCTTTCATCTTTAGGCTGTCTTTTTTCATCTCTTATCTTCAATTATTTTCTTCAGTAATTGAACACAGTTTCATGATAAGAGGAAATGATAGTTGACACCAACTGTTCAATAACAAAATGTTCTTTGTTAAAACAAGCAAATGAGAAATGGTACTTATTACACCATAAAGATGTATTTTAAAGAACATGAACTGTTATGGTTTGTAAAGTATTTTATCAGTTGCTGAAATTTATTAAATGGCTGCAAGAAAATAAGGTAATTTATTTCAACTCTGAACCATTCCTAAAGATTTTTTTTCTACCATCAATGTATTTCTATAAGAACTCAGTTATGCCTATAGAGATTTTGGTTCACACAGTTATATTACTGCCTTCCATGCCATCATATTTATTAATTTAGTTTAAAGTGCTTGTGGACCAATCATTGAGCTGCTAGATAAAATCCAGCAACCTGTTTTTCAAAAGATAGCTTTGATAAAATCATTAATATGGTTTGTAGAATTATAGGTGTACAAGTAATTGCATGAGCTCTAGGAACTTAAATCCTAAAGAAAGCTTCAGAAATCTGGAAAGTGCAAAAAATAGTGAGATTAAATTCATAGGAGTCTTTTAGAAGAAAGGAAGGGCAGTGATAGTTGCTTATTCACACTATAAGCTTGGCCAAAGGAGGAAAATTGACTATAGAAAGTGTAAAAGTAATTTCTGCAGGACAATCTTGGTTATTTTAATTTGTGAAAGGACAAATCTAATTTCAGTCTTACGTTTTTTAGACAACAGGTGAATAGAAATTGATATGATTTGATTGTGTGTGAGAGAAAAAGGGAGAGAGGGAGAAAGCTAGAATGAGAGAGAAGGAAAATTTAATACAGGTGATATTTTTGTGGCTAGTAAAAGAACAGGAAACATCCTAAACATTTGCATCCAAGGTGTCCTTTTTTTCTTTTGTATTGAAGCATTTCTTCTCATCTGGCTGAGTATATGATGCCTTCTTGGCAGATTCTCATTTAAAAAGAAAGCCAAGGCAGATGAATCTAATTCACCATGCTATATTTTCTGCCTCTAAGCCAGACATGTCAAACTCGCGATGTCACGCAACGTATTGGAGCTTTTTCCCCATTGCCGGCAATGGGGTGGGCGTGGTTTCCTCGTGATGCACTCGACCCGTGGGCCGGTAGTTTGACACCCCTGCTCTAAGCCATGTAGTAGAACTGTGGCTATCCCTACTAGTTTCCCAAATTTGTTGGATGTAACCATTTGATTATGATATGCAGATGTGTATCTACACAATCTGTTTCAAGTCAAATACAACTCATAGAGTAAAACTTCAGACTTTATCAATGATCTGCATAGCTCTTGATGGTTTATGCATTTTCCTATCTTTTATTTATGCATGTAGATTTCATATGGATCCTTCTGGGACTTTTGTACAGTGTGATGCAAGAGCAATTGGATCAGCTTCAGAAGGTGCACAAAGCTCACTGCAAGAGATTTATCATAAGGTGAAAGTCCATTTTATTTGGCCTTGCTCCTTGATGTAAGCAGAGAGAGAAAGAAAACTAAGTGTGACTTTTATTGTAGCAGTATCCACAAGATCCTGTTTGGTTTTAAAAGAGTTGTAACTTTAATACAGTGTTCTAGAATCACCTGAGTTATCTTTATGCTTGTCATCAATATACTTTGAGCAGTTTTGAAAAGTGTCATTACCTATGGCATTTTGAATATTTTTTCAACATATTTATAGGCTCCTGGTATCTAAACTGGTTTTGGATCTGAGAAGTTCACAGGAGTAGAACCTTTTATAGAAATATCATGAAAAGAAATTTTGAGATATTTTAAATCTGCTTTCTTGACTAACAAGTCAAATTAGTAATTTAATCTCATGCCTAAACAAGAGTTTGTATCGTCTTTAGATAAATATAACATGTTATGATATGAATGATTGAAACCTGATGTTCTCAATTATAAAAATATTTTTGCAATGGTGAACTGCATCCAATTGTTGAGAGAGATTTCTATGAATACTTTTCCATCAAAGAATTGAGATTTATGTAAATTCAGTTTAGGCTAGCATATGGAGTAAGAGCACTGTCCAGTAAGTTTTATATATATCATTTTGTATAATGACTTACTTTAGCATTTGTATAATTTAAGAAAAATATCCAATCAGTGTGATAACTACAGCAACCTGGTGCCTATCATATCAGCCTTAAATATCATGATTTCTCTCACAGTCAATGACATTGAAAGAGGCAATTAAGTCGTCCCTTATAATTCTAAAACAAGTTATGGAAGAGAAGCTGAATGCAACTAACATTGAGGTATGTTAATCCATTTATTAAAGGTTTTCCTACTATGTCCACGTTAAAGGAATTTCATCACAGGTATTGAAGTAACTTAGATTTGCTATGGAATGTATGTCCCAATTATTTTTGGGTAGGATTTTAGGATCCTAAAAGTTGCATATTTGGCTCTGCTGCTTCAGTGTTGATATTCCTGAGATTAGATTGTTGATACCTTTGCAATGAAATAGTGACCCATATACTTAACTTCTTAACATCTGCATGGCAATGGAAAGGTACTGTACTGCTATAGTAGCAAAAATTAATGTGATGTGAATAAACAAGAGTACTTAAAATCTTAAAAACTAATACTGGTGACTCAAGTTCTATCTAATTCAGGAGTGTCAAACTGGTGGCCTGCAGGCTGGATGCATCACATGCTGGCCATGCCCACCCTGGCTCCGTAAAGGCAAAAAACATTGCGATACATCACGTGACACAATCAGGTTTGACACCCGTGATCTAATTCAATGTTCTGTTATAGCGGTCCCCAACCTTTGGGGCACCAGGGACCGGTTCCGTGGAGAGAGGTTTTTCTGCAGACTGGAAAAGGCATGGTTTAATGTGTTGCCTGCATTCCACATATGGAGCTTCGCTTGTTTGTGTGGCCCGTTTTTTAGCATGCCGCGGACCGGTGCAGGTCCACGGACCTAGGGTTGGGGACCCCGTTCTACTAACTGGACAATTAGGAATGTGGATAGGTACCTAACTGAAAAACAGAAAACTTTCTGTTCCCCAACAGCTGGAATTGAGAGATGTACTGCTTTGATATCCGAAATGCCATGTAATTGTTTTTGATGAATTAAGGTTGAGGATATCCAAACATGGCCAGGGTAAGGAACTCAGGAGCTAGAACATATTGAAGCCATGGAACAAGGCTGTGGAGTCTAGTGCCTTTAGGTGATCTTTAACAAAAAGCATATCAGATCTTATTCAAACATGGATAGTATATCAGTTGGAAATGCCAAGGCTGAAGGTTAAAGTGGGAGGTCAAAGAACCTTCCCAAAGAATATATTGGAAAAACCAATAAAGCTGCCAAGTAACTTTATTGCAATGGTTTTTAGGAAATTGGATGTATGCAATGCTGAATGCAGCCACTGAGGGTAGCCTTAAGACCAGAGGTCTTCAAACTTGGCCCTTTTATGACCTGTGGACTTCAACTCCCAGAATTCCTCAGCCAGGCACGCTGGCTGAGGAATTCTGGGAGTTGAAGTCCACAAGTCACAAAAGGGCCAAGTTTGAAGACCCCTGCTTAAGACCAACAAAAATTAAGTGAATTGCATAAAGGTGTCAGGAAATCACTAAAGCGGAGGGAGTTAGAACTAAAATGCTGTGATTACACTGTACAACATAAGCTTAACATAGTGGTCTTCTCTCCAAAACAGAAATGTGTCTTTTGATATAACACAACAGATGGAATATTTGGACTATAGGAGATTTTTATTGGTGGATTCTTGATTGGCGCCTGAATCTTCTCAGTACTATACCTTCCTGCACCACCCCTTCTCTTCCCCCCCCCCACTGATTATCTGTATTTTGGCTTGTTTCTTGCCATGATCTTTAAACATTAGATTACCAATGCATTTCTATCAACCTGCCCCTCCCCCAGTCCCTGGTCTTCTAGTACTTTCCCTCTCTTCCATTCCTCACCTTCCCTCAGTCACCATGCTGACATTGCTGCATGGTATTTTTGCAGAAGATAAATTTTAAAAAAAACCACCACCACTGTGCTGACCCCTTCCCATCTTACCTCCCTCTTTTGCCTTTTCTTAGTCAGTGCTGTATTATAGTGTCAATGCCTGTTCCATACCAAGATGGTCTCAGCAGTAAAGAAGAGTCTCCCAGTGCAATTTATTTCGCCAGCCTGGTGCTTCCCAGTGCCTTCCCTTCAGATCTCCGCTGGCCTTATCTCAGTTGCTGATAATAACCATTTCCAAGGAGACCCCTCAGCTCCCACTCTTATTCACCACTCAATTCTGCAATACTTTCCACAAAAACAGTCCTGTCCTTATTCCATATACAGACCATATATCTGAAACATGCATATTTTGGTTTAGGTACAGACTTGTCACAGATCAGCTTGAAGAACTAGAGCATGTTAGAAATGACTTTTTTTTTTAGAAATGTATTGGGGTGGAAAGATTTACAAGCCAAAAGTATTCAGACCGTGGAATAGTATAATCTGTTTCATGTGCAGTAATCAATCTCCTGTATGTCAAGGGCTGCTACTTTCTAATGTGAACAAATATTTATAACTTGCCTTTGCTGTCCTTGCAGCTTGCAACAGTGCAACCTGGGAAGAAGTTCCACATGTACACAAAAGAAGAACTTGAAGATGTCATCAAAGATATTTGATGAGAGGAGGAGCTTTCCAACTGCCTCATTCCCTGACCACAGCAAACTGAAACTTCAGTTTTTTTCCAGTGCCCGTAACTTTATTTCAGCAGCACGTATGCCTGCTCTTAAAGGCGCAAAGATTTTTTTACAGTTTCTGTACATAAAGATCTTCAACAAGAGGAAACTAGAATAAATCATTTTGTTATTCTTATGTCACTAATTCTTTAATAAAGTTCTGAGGTGGGAGGAATGCTTAAAATTAGTAGTGTTAGAGTAGGTGCATCTTCAAATGTTTCTTATACATCAAATTTGGCTTTCTCAGGGATGCATACAAGAGAGAGGAATAATTGCCTCGCTCTTCCATGCACAAACGTATTTTCAGTACTTTTATTATTTAGCACAGATAGTCCTCGACTTACAACAGTTCAGTTACAATGTTATAATGGCACTAAAAAAGCGACATAATGACTGTTTTTCACACAACCATTACAGCACCCCATGGCCATGTGATTAAAATTAGACACTTGGCAACTGACTCATGATGGTTACACTGTCACCTTTTGTAACTTGACAAGCAAAATCAGTGGGGAGGAGCCAGATTCACTTAATAACTGTTACTAGTTTAACAATTGCAGTGATTCACTTAACAGCTGTGGCAACAAAGATTGTAAAATGGGGCAAACCAACAAAATGTCTCACTTAGCAACAGAACTTTTGGGCTAAATTATGGTGGTAAGCTGAGGACTACCTGTGTCTGTTGTTTGAATAGGATAAATGAACATCTTAAAGCTCCAACTAGCTGCAGATTTTATTCAGTTTTTAAGTACAAAATGCACTTTGATCCTAGTTGCAGGGACCACATTGCTGGTTGTGGAAGGCTGAATAGAAACATAGTCATTGGGATTAAAGCAGCAGTTGAGTAGAGCAATAAATCATTATAAAAGAGAAAGGAGATCCCTTTGGACAATATAGTCTCTTACAAACTGAAAGGTTACCTCCCAAAATTCAGTACAGCTTCAACCACTGTACATACAGTTATAATTACTGTATATTACTTCCCTTATGTTGTCTAACTGCTGGTATCTGGTGTCTTTCTAATATTACCAGTAGGCTAAACTTTCTTCCTTTTCTGGATGGCATGATAGTAACCAAACTCCCAGACATGTGGCCTTCAAAAGTCATTCCTGGCGCTCCCATTTTTAGCCTTTTACCTAGCTCCCTCCTGTGGAACATGAGATAATTGGGCAGCATATTTAAGCAAATGAAGCAGTTCTGGTTACCTTCTTGATATGTAATGATTTATTCAATCAGTTATTTAAAACTCCAAAATAAAACCTAGAGGAAAAAAATGGATAAAAAGAAACAAGATTGAATTTCTTAACAATTTTTCTATAAATATACATATTTGTTAACCATGCCGAGGTGGATGTGTGGTATGGGACGTGATGTTTTTGAGGGCTTTTGGTATGTTAGAGGTAATGTATGGGCTGTTAGATGGGGTCTCGACTTGGGGCAAAGTGCAGGCCAGCAGAAAAAAATGGGAGAGGAGGCAGCAGCATGAGCAGCAGCAGAGAAAAACTCCATTTGTATCTTCCCAGGCATTGGACAGAAGGGATAGTGTAGGCAGTGGATTTGTACTGTTTCCATTCAGCTCTGTACTTAAACTGTGAAGACACAGCAGGTGGCAAGCAACAGAATCTGGCAGCATTGCAGATCTGTTGTTCTTGACTCAAGTGATTGGCAGGGCAAGATGGAATCAAGGTGCAAGAGATCACATCCATTACAGAAGTAGTGGATACAGAGGAATAGCTCTGCTCTCATCCTCCTGGGATGGAGTGGATACAGGTCAACTCTGTGTAAAGAGGTTGCACTGGCTCTGGTATTCAAGCAGCAGGAGTCCTTGATGTAATGAAGAACCTGGATGTCCAATGGATGACAACGAGAACAGGAATAAGTTGGTAATTTTACAGGAGAATCTTAGAAAAGTCCTGTGGTTGCATCCTGACTAACCACGTGTTGCATTGGCCATTTTGATGCCCTCACTTTTCTTCCTCAGACTACTGTACTGGACAAATTAGCCCTATAGTTGGTGGACCAGGGCAGATTTGAAATGGTTTATGTGGAGGGAGGTTACATTGTGGATGTTGCCATCATGAGAGGAGAGATCTGAATTGATTGGGGGTTGGTAGGAGGGTATTTTGCAAGGTGAGGCTGGATTTATTCACCCTCAAGTGAGAGACGCAGGAGAATATTGACTGCCAGTCCTCTTGCCAGCGTTAACTTCCCATTGTCCTGTGCGCTCCCACAGAGGGCCTCCTCAGGGTGCCGTCGGTCAGGGAATGTCGACTGGCGGCCCCCAGGGGGAGAGCATTCTCTGTGGGCGTGCCTGCCCTCTGGAATCAGCTCCCTGTTGAGCTCCGGATGGCTCCCGACCTTCGCTCTTTCTGCCGCGACCTGAAGACTTGGCTATTTGAACTTGCCGGCCTGGACTGAGGGACTGGGATTTTAGATTTTAAATTTTACATTTTAGAACGTGTTTTATTGTTTAGGGCTATTTGGTTTAATTTATTTTAATTTTTGTATATTATGTGTTGTATATAGTGTTTTAATTGCCCTGTACACCGCCCCGAGTCCTTCGGGAGAGGGGCGGTATATAAATCCAAATAATAAATAAATATATGCTGTCTTTCTCCTGGGTGAAAATTGGAGGGCAGGATGAGATTAGTGGACAGGAGTGATTGAACGGTGAAGATCAGAATGTTCCCTAGGGTTTAACCACTGAATGCTAAATAAAAGTGCCAGTATCTGGGCAAGGTTTATTTGCACTTAAGCTCTATGTATTAATGGATAAGTTCCTTTGGCTCTGAATGGGAGGTCAAAGCCTGTGTATGTGTGTGTGTAGGAACAGAACAACATTGACATTTTTGAATTTTGGTGTTGGAGAAGACACTTGTGGACAGCTAAGAAAACAAATGGATCATTGAACAAAAATCCCAAATTTTTCACTTGAGAAAAAAATGACCAGATTTAAATTATCCTACTTCATATATATTATGCAAATACTTAGTTCCTTTGAGAAGGCTGTAATCCTGGAAAGGGTAAAAGGAAAGAGAACGTTGACAGGCAGGGGCTAAGTAGATGAATTCAGTTACAGTAGCAATGGGTAAGCTGTTGGAAGACCTAAAAGACAAGCATGGGCCAGGTCTTCCTGGAGAATTATCTATGTACTCAGAGTTGACATCCATTTGATGGCATGTAATGAAATATGTGCAGGAATTATTTCTATTATTTCAGTTGGGAGGAACCTGCTATTAGTCACCCAAAGATTATATGGCTCTTATTTTGACACCTTAGGCTATACCTGCCTTTTTTTAAAAAAAAACCCGAGCCTCCCTTAATGGTAATTTTTTGTTTAGAAAAGAAACATGATTACATGTGTAGACTGCTTAAGCTCCTTCCAGGTGACTTTGTTTTTCATATATTTTGTGAACAAGATTTCTGAACGAATATCCTCACTTTGAATGCAAGGTGTAAGGCCAAGAAAGGTAAGAATGAAACATAGGTGCATACTATGAGGGCTATTTTTGTTGTTGTTAGATTTATTTATTTTATTTTATTATATTTATATACCGCCCTTTCCCGAAGGACTCAGGGCGGTTTACAGGGTGATTAAAACAAAAAATACAAAAGTTAAAAACAGATTAAAAAATTATATCCGTCCCTGAACAAATAAAACCCCAGTTAAAATTAAAATTAAAATTCTCAGCCTGGGCCAGAGAGCTCGAAGAGCCAGGTCTTCAGGTCCCGGCGAAACGAACGGAGGTCGGGGGCGGTCCTAAGCTCCACTGGCAGCTGGTTCCAGAGGGCAGGCGCACCCACTGAGAAGGCCCTATCCCTGGGTGTTGTCCGCCGGCAGTCTCTTACCGGCGGTACCCTGAGAAGACCCTGTGGGAGCGCACTGGACGAAGGGAGCTTGATGCCGGCAGCAGGTGTTCCCTCAGATAACCCGGACCCAAGCAATTTAGGGCTTTATAGGTCATCACCAGCACCTTGAATCTCACCCGGAGGGCAACCGGGAGCCAATGCAGCTCGCGGAGTAGAGGTGTTACATGGGAGTATCGGGAAACCCCCATCACAACTCGCTAGATGGGCTAACTATTTGAACAAGTCAAGGAGAAAGTAGGAAAGTGTCGGGTTTCGTGTATTATTTATTTATTTATTTATTTATTTATTTATTTGGTTTATATACCACCCTACTCCCGAAGGACTCAGGGCGGTTTACAAGGCAAAATTTAAAAACAATACAATATAAAATTAAAATTAAATTAAATTAAGTCTAGCCCCAAAAAATTAAAATCACAATTTAAAAACATTAAAACCCCTCAATCCAGACCAGATAGCTCAAAGAGCCAGGTTTTTAGGTCCCGGCGAAATGAACAAAGGTCAGGGCCAGTCCGGAGTTCCGTTGGCAGTTGATTCCATAGAGCAGGCGTGCCCGCAGAGAACGCCCTCCCCCTGGGGATCGCCCGTCGGCAATCCTTGACCGTCGGTACCCTGAGGAGGCCCTCCCTGTGGGGGCACACAGGACGATGGGAAATTGACGCTGGCAGCAGGTGCTCCCTCAGATAATCCAGGCCCATGCCATTTAGGGCTTTATAGGTCATCACCGGCACCTTGAATCTCACCCGGAGGGCAACTGGAAGCCAATGCAGCTCGCGGAGAAGAGGTGTTACATAGGAGTATCGGGAGACTCCCATCTGGATTCAGAAGATGAAAAGGTGATTCAGAGCATACAGAGACACATAGCACATGTTGACAACTCCTTAAAGAAATGCCCAGGATCATTTCAAGTTTAACCTAAGAAAGTGTTGACAGGTCTGGTGTGCTTGCCCACATTGTGCAGTAAGGTAAAGGTAAAGGTTCCCCCGCACATGCGTGTTAGTTGTTTCCAACTCTAGGGGCCGGTGCTCATCTCCGTTTCAAAGCCGAAGAGCCAGCGCTTGTCCAAGGACGTCTCCGTGGTCATGTGGCCGGCATGACTAGACGCCAAAGGCGCACGGAACGCTGTTGCCTTCCCGCCGTAGTGGTCCCTATTTTTCTACTTCCATTTTTACGTGCTTTCGAACTGCTAGGTTGGCAGAAGCTGGGACGAGTAACAGGCGCTCACTCTGTTACGTGGCACTCGGGATTCGACCCGCCAAACTGCCGACCTTCTGATCGACAAGCTCAGCATCCTAACCCACTGAGCCACCACGTCCCACTATTGTGCAGTACATACCTGGTTTATTTTGCAGTGAAACACAAGAATGAAATAAATTAGAGAGCTTCTTGCCATATGTTGCCAATACAAACTGAACATTTTCTATTTCTTAAAAAGGTGTGAACTCGTGAAGTGTGGCAACAGCTACTGAATGTTTACAACTGTACAGATCTGAATTCCCCATATACCAAACAGAAGGAACAATTAATATTCCATTCTCTGATGTGGAAAGTATCCAGTGTGGAACATGTCAAGGTTATATAAGATTCTTGATAGACATGAAAGGTGCTTTCATTGAAAGTACAATTGTCCTCACTGGCTGAGAATTACAGAGAGCTCCAAGGCTGAGGTGTCCAGTGAATATGCTAGTCAATGACAGCTGGTTACCCAGTTCTGCAATCTGTATTTCTTCACTGAATTTGAATTGACTGCTACTTTGGTAGTGAATGAAGATTTTAAGAAGAGGTACATAATTATATATTAAGCATATTAATATTGATTTATATTAATATTTGTTAATCAGGTTCGGGTGATATTGGACAGGTTTTCTTTAGTTTTGATGAAAGGTATCAAAGGATTGACCCATATTTGATAATATGTACTGAATACTCTGAAAATATTCTAATTCTGCCAGATTTTCCTAAATATTTTTGCTTGACTTGGCTATGAAGGCAGGATGAGTGCTTGCGGCCAATGACCCTGAGAAGCTAACTTTTTGACTGAGGGCAGAGCCCAGGCAAATGACTGTTTTAAGGCAAAATATTTGAAGACCTCTGAAATTCTTCTGGCCAAATTATGGGTAGAAAGAAAGTGAACTTTGAACAAAATTATCCAATTGGGTTTTCACCTTATAATAAATACATCTTCCAGTGTCAGGAGGGAAAATAATATGAATCGTGTAAGTACATGAATAGCAACTCCAATTCCCCAGATAGAAAACTTGGATTAATCAGTCTATAGTCAAACGAAAAAGTTCATTGATGAAGTGATGTTCTGTTGCGTGCAGTCACTCAAGCCTTAGTCACTTCCTGATTGGATTACAGGTAGTCCTCAACTTACAATAGTTTGTTTAATGACCATTCAAAGTTACAACAGCACTAGAAAAAGTGATTTATGACTAGGAGCATCCCCATCGTCATGTGATCAAAATTCAGATGCTTTGCAACTGACATATTTATGTCCATTGCAGTGTCCTGGGATCTTGTGATCACCTTTTGCAACCTTCTGATTAGCAAAGTCAATGGGAAAGCTAGAGTCACTTAACAACTGTGTTATTAACAACTGAAAGTGATTAACAACTGTGGCAGGTAATGTCATAAAGTATGTAAGATAGCTTGACAGAGTATGATGGCTCCAGATAGTTTTTGCTTTGCGCAATTACTCAGATTATTCATATTCATTGATTTATATGACCCTGCTAAGTCTTCCTAACCAGGATTTATCTGTTATTAAAATCATAAAGGAATCCCTGTGATTTTAGGGCTAGAGCCCTGTAGTAACCTGTTGCAGCTGTAGCAATTGAGCTTTGCTGACTAATTGAGAGACGACTGGGGTTCAGCAATCATAAGCTCTCACTCAAGTCTGAAGGTTTGAACTAGCTGGGCCTCTTGGCATAATGCTAAGAAACCTGCAGTATTCAAACCTGACTGGTGTCCCCCTTCATGGCTCACTCCTAAATAACAGTTTAGGTGGAGCTGTTGAAGGTGAAGTTATGAAACTTGAGAAAAAGATTGATTTTATAAGCCAACAGGCGAAAAGAAGAGGACTCAGTAGTGGAAATACCTCTGTTGCTAGAGAGAAGGTGTCCATTGGAAGGTGTAGATAGACTGTTTCTAAGATACATGACGTGAGTATCTGGGTTGAGAATAGTTTGCTAGTTGTTGGTATGAAATGATGTTTTTCAACACTGGCATCTTAAAAGTGCCAAGGTCGAGAAACATTGCTTTAAAATATTAAGTGTGCATGAGATAGCTTCTCTGTGTTCTAGGTCAGCATCTGGTTAGATTAGTATTTTCCTTCTCTGGGATGAAGTTCATTATCTGAACTGGGTGTTACAACCAGAGATCAGTTATGGATGGTTCCAAAACAGGGGGAAAAAGTTAGAAATATAGAAAAATATTTTTTTCTATTGGTTGATGCGTGTCACCCAGATTATTGTCCCACTTTCTCCTTAAATAAAGGAGGCAATGGAAGTAGAGGGAGACACAATTCTTTTTTATAAAGTGGACAGTTATTCAGCAGATGGCCAATATAAAAAGTTGATTAATTTTCACTGGCCTGCCTTTTAAATTAATTTTAACTTAATGCTTTGACTTTTTAAAAATCAATCTGGGAAAAGTAGAAGTTGCAGCCTGAAACACAAACCTTTAGGCAAGATAAGATATTCCAAGACTCCAAAACCTGATTTGTTTAAATTTTTCCCAGCCATTTGAAAACCTAAGGGCTGCATCATTGTTGTTTGCTACCATCTGGTGGCATGTTGGTAGAATAATCATTGTGGTTATGCTGCATGCCCTCATTCAGAGATACTCAAATCTTCTATGGAAGGTGCTCTGTTTGGTGTCCATTTGATAGATCTGGAAATTACTTAAGACCAGCTATCCATAAAGTGAAAGTAGATATACCTGAAGCACAGACCACATGAAGCAGACCTTATTCTAGCAAAAAAAAAGATAATTAAAATACATCTGAGCCAGTTTGGTCTAGTGGTTAAGTTTGGTCAGACTAGAACCCAGAAGACTGCGGGTTCTAATGCTGCCTTAGGCATGAAGCCCATTGGGTGACCTTGTGCCAGTCACTTTCACAGCTCTAGAAAAGAGGCAATGACAAACTACTTCCAAAATCTTGCCACAAAAACTGCAGTGACTAATCCAGTCACTAGGGGTCAACACTGATTTCAAGGCACCAAAAAAATAAAGTAAATTTGTCTTTTAGCCCAGAGGTCCCCAACCTTTTGGACACTAGGGACCGGTTCCCTGGAGAGAGGTTTTTCCGTGGACCGAAAGGTGTGTGGTTTTGTGTGCTGCCTGCATCTCGTGGATGGGGCTTTCCTTGTTTGTGCGGACCGGTTGCTGGCATGCCGCGAACCGGGGGTTGGGGACCACTGTTTTAGACTAACTCCTTAACACATTTTCCAGCCATTTGCCTAAAACATGGTTACAGTAACTAGAAGCGATGAGGTTCTGATGACTAACTGGAACACTGTTGAAACTGTTTTAGGTATACAATTATGCCTTAGAAAATGCTCTTAAACTTTGAATAAATGTGGGCCACTTTTTGCCAAATATTATGTTACAAGGAGGATGAGACAATGATCTAATGCCACCCAAGTGATAACAGATGGGAGTTTTAGAGAGCTGGGGAAATACTCTTTAATTATGCATAAAAGGAATAAGGATGCTTGTACATTCTTTTTACATAAAATCTGTAGGCTATTTAATGCCACTTCTTAATATAATGAAAAACCCCAAATCCATAACAATGTATTATTTCTGACCTTTGGGGAGCATGTTCCAATATGGGGTGCTCTGGGATTATTTCCAGAAGTTAGTAGTTTTAATGAGCAATAAATAAAAAAGTTGCCTGAGCATTGAATATTCTTGGAATTCTGGGAGTTGAAGTTCATATCCACTGAAAAACATCCTATTGGAGAATATTAATATAAAGCATAAGTTAAATAAGACCCTGGGTAAAAAAGGACCTACTTTCCATTCTACAATGGGACTGTGTGTTTGGAAAATGCGGTAAAGGATGCAACTGGTTCTTCCAGAATACAAAATGCTTCCTTTTTTGCAACTAGTTTTTTTCTCCCCCTTGATTTGTACAAGAAAAATCCTCCTGGCACTTAAGACAAAGGCTTTTTTATATTTCGCTTTGAGCACAGTTGTTAGTACCAGCTACAGTGTGATAGTCTCACGATTTCCCTAGTCTTTTTCCCCTAGTTTAATCTGCGAAGAAGTAGCACCTAACTTTTGTTGATGGAAGCCACCCAAAAAGTAAATCTTTAGTCTTAGTCCAGGAGATAGGATAAACTAAATATTTATCTGCTATCTTAGCTTTAGACTCAATCTTCTTCACTTCAAATACATTTTGGGCAAGACTGCTATCCTCTATGGTACTACTTATGTTCTTATGCCTGTTTGCCATTTCAGGAAGATTGGACTTTGTGATACTTCATGTGGATCAAATTATGTATCCCATCAAAATGCTTCATGATTCAATGAAATTGTTCTTTGTTTTTCTAACCCAATTACTGATCGCTTAGCTATCTCATTTAATATTCAGTAATAGATGTATTAGGGACGCGGTGGCTCAGTGGGTTAGGACGCTGAGCTTGTCAATCAGAAGGTTGTCAGTTTGGCGGGTTGAATCCCGAGTGCTGTGTAACAGAGTGAGCGCCTGTTACTCGTCCCAGCTTCTGCCAACCTAGCAGTTCGAAAGCACATAAAAATGCAATTAGAAAAATAGGGACCACTACGGTGGGAAGGTAACGGCGTTCTGTGCGCCTTTGGCGTCTAGTCATGCCAGGCACATGACCACGGAGACGTTCTCGGACAAACGCTGGCTCTTCGGCTTTGAAACGGAGATGAGCACCGGCCCCTAGAGTTGGAAACAACTAGCACGCATGTGTGCGGGAATCTTTACCTTTACCTTTACTAGATGTATTACTTCCTCTACCTGCTGGATCCATATTGTGCTAACATGTCCAAGTAGAATAGAGATGTTTTTTTTAAAAAAGGTAATGGGGCTTCTTTTATTTAATGAACTAAATATGGGTCACCAAAGCAGATGCTGAGATAATAGGTTTTTATATTGCATGTAGCCATTGTTCATTTAACTTTGGTTCATTGAACAATTTGCTGATTTTGCCTCATGAGCCTCAGATCATGATTTAATCAATAAAAATGGTTTATAAACTTAGCACAACATATAATATGCTAAGTACAAAATAAATGAAAGAAGCTCAAATATATCATCTGTCAATCTTTTTAAACATTTTATTACCTGTAGCAATTTAAAGAGTGTTTAATTATATAAAAACAAATTAATACCTCTTATTTCTATTTGGACATACACATTTCATAATTCAAAGTTTTCTTTTGCTAATTTCTGTTTTATACAAATAATTTCAGTTTCAATCTGGCAGATGATCACTACTTTAACCAATGTTCAACTGGAACATGGCATGGAAAAAATAGTGTTTTGTTTACAAATTAATAGCCATATATTATGAAATGCATGAGAATGATTTGTTATGTCACATTATCCTGGTTAATTAATTTTGTCTTAAACCAAATATACAATTTGCAGTTGTGATGCAAGAATAAAAGTTAATGTGCCTACTGCAGCATTCTGTAATTTGGTGACCTCTAGATATTCTTGAGTTGCATATTGCAACTTTCAAAATGCCCACCCAACATAATCAAATAATAATCCCAATACCTCTACAGAATGCCAATTGGGGAAAAAAACCGCTTAAGTTTTATTGACTGCTACAGCTGAATATTTGTAGATTCGCCATTTGCAAAGTTGATTTTTTAGCTACATGGTAGCCTGCAGTTCATTTGGTTTAATGGCCCAGTGGACGTCTACGGTAGATGGGAGTTATGGAAGTTGGAATCCAAACTATTTAGAGGACACTAAATTGCAGACATTTTCAACGAAACAACCAAGCTCAGAGAGTAGCAAGGACCTCACAGCTCAAACCTGAGCTACAATATTCTCTTCCATTAGTAACACTAGGTTGTGTTTTAATTTACTATTCTAGTTTATTAGAATATTTTATCTCACTCTTAACTCTGCTCAAATATGTTGCTTCTCCTCCCCGCTCATGATTCCTACTGTATACATGATTGCTACAACTTGTGGTTCTTGTTGCATGATATTTTTCCCCCCACTCTTCCCTGCCAAGTTTCATGTTGCAATTTCTCTACATGCTAGCTTAGTTTCCTGTTCACCTTTTCATGCACGCACACATTACAGCATTGTTCCAAGTGCAAATAACCATGCTCATAAATTCATTACTAACATGCAAAAATGGCTATGTAATCATGGTCCTCTGTTATAATTAATCAACTTGGCTATTTACGATTTTGGGGCTGTCCTTACTGCCATTTTTTGTTTCTGTTTGATTTTCTAGTTAACTCACTAGGATCCTCAAGTTGGTCTAAAAAAATACAATAACATTTGGGCTGCATCCACGTTTTGCACATATTGCATTGATTTAGTCAAGAAATTAAAAGACGCTTGCTCCTGGGAAGGAAAGCCATGGCAAATCTAGACAGCACACTAAAAAGCAGAGACATCACCCTGTCAACAAAAGTGCGTATAGTCAAGGCTATGGTCTTCCCAGTTGCAATGTATGGCAGTGAAAGTTGGACCATAAGAAAGGCTGAGCGCCAAAGAATTGAGGCCTTTGAACTCTGGTGCTGGAGAAGACTCCTGCGAGTCCCTTGGACTGCAAGGCGATCAAACCGGTCAGTCCTAGAGGAGATCAACCCTGACTGCTCTTTAGAAGGCCAGATCCTGAAGCTAAAACTCAAATACTTTGGCCACCTAATGAGAAGGAAGGACTCACTGGAGAAGAGCCTAATGCTGGGAAAGATCGAGGGCAATAGAAGAAGGGGACGACAGAGAATGAGGTGGCTGGATGGAGTCACTGAAGCAGTAGGCGTGAGCTTCAATGGACTCCAGAAGATGGTAGAGGACAGGAAGGCCTGGAGGAACGTTGTCCATAGGGTCGCGATGGGTCGGACACGACTTCGCAGCTAACAACAACATTCCCTTTCCCTTAAGAATGCTAATAATGATAGGCCCAGTACTCTTCAATATCTTCATAAGTGATTTAGATGAGGGGATAGAAGGGGAACTCATCAAATTTTCAGATGACATCAACAGATCAGTGGTCTCCAACCTTTCTGGCACCAGGGACCAGTTTCATGGAAGACAATTTTTTCACAGACTGGGGAGGGTGGGGAGGTTTCATATGCAACCTAGATCCCCCACAGGCATACATGAAGCTTTGCTTGCCTGCCGCTAGCATGGTCTGGTTTCTAACAGGCCACGGACCGGTACCAGTCCGTGGCTCAGGGTTCGGGGACCCCTGCTCTAGATCAGGGGTAGGCAACCTCGGCTCTTTTATGACTCGTGGACTTCAAGTCCCAGAATTCCTGAGCCAGCATGGCTGGCTCAGGAATTCTGGGACTTGAAGTCCACGAGTCATAAAAGAGCCGAGGTTGCCTACCCCTGCTCTAGATGATAGGCTCAAGATGCAGAAGGATTCTGACAGACTTGAATACTCGACCCTATCTAACAAAATAAAATTCAATGGTGAGAAAAGTAAGGTTCTACATTTAGGCAAGATAAAACAAACGTATAACTTGAGCAAGGGGTTGGACTAGAAGACCCCCAAAGTCCCTTCCAACTCTGTCATTCTGTTATTAAGTTTCTCACTTGTTTAATTCTCTTTTTTCAGTCTGAAGATTTATAGTCTGTTCTGGTTTATAGCTTTGAGAATACATTTTCATTTTGCGTGTAACCTTAAAACTTTAATTTGCCTTTGGTATGAATGAGGTGAGAGCATGCATATTATTCATTTTGTGCATTTCACTATTCATTTTGTGCAATCCTTTGGATTGCAGCTATTCATTCCTTGATTTTCAAATGCAGATATAAACAAGACCATAATCTGTCACCTTCCTAGGAGATAATTTCTTAACTAGGTTTAGATTATAAGCACGTGTACGGTCAGAATTTAGCAACCCTATTGTGCTACAGGGCAGATACCGGCTTTTGCAGCTCATTACGTAAGATGCATTATAGCATTAATCATTAGAGTAGAAAAACATTGTTACATTAGGAGGGTTTAGTTTAGTTTAGTTTATTAGACTTATATACCGCCTTTCTCCCGTAGGACTCAGGGCGGTTCACAAGGTTTTTTAAAAAGAAAACAATATAACAATTATAAAAATTAAAAACAAATAAAATGATTACATTAACCTTGAATATAAAAATCCCAATTAAGATCCAATTAAAACCCCAATTAATACTCTCAGTCCAGGCCAGAAAGCTTGAAGAGCCAGGTCTTCAGGTCTCGGTGAAATGATCGAAGGTCAGGGGCAGTCCTAAGCTCTACAGGCAGCTGGTTCCAAAGGGCCGGCGCACCCACAGAGAAGGCCCTCCCCCTGGGTATTGTCTGCCGGCAATCTTTTACCGGCGGTACCCTGAGAAGACCCTCCCTGTGGGAGCGCACAGGACGAAGGGAGCTTGATGCCGGCAGCAGGTGCTTCCTCAGATATCCCGGACCCAAGCCATTTAGGGCTTTAATGGTCATCACCAGCATTATCACACTTTTTTTTTAGTATGCCCTGCCTCAGATCTTTTCAATGGCTGCTTATATTTTGATACAGTACAGTTTTATGTAGTGTAGCACTAAGGATTGTACTAAATGCAAATTCTAAACAGCAGACATAATGAATCGTATCTCCTTTCGATGAAAAAAATATCAATTTTTTAGGAAAAATATAAATACCAACTTGACTTGTTACTAATATCATAATTTCTGATCTACAGGGCCCACATTCAAGGCAATGGGAAGTGCAGATCAGCCAAGTAATTAATTGCTCATTGATCTGGCGTACTAATGATTCTCAAGATATTTCTTGTATGAAGAAAAATAGTATTTATCCAGATCCTCAGAGAAAATCTGTTTGCTTTTGTTCAGAATATAGTAATAAGACTTTAAAAGACTGAATAAATATTATCTGTTAAATATCAGCAGGATCATGGACGGTGGCAAGCTGCTTGTTGCACCTGATATTTAGAGTCCTTAAAAAACAAAGGAAGCAATATTTTCTGCATAAGAAAATGTCCCAGACTTTCATTTGGTATTCAAAATTAATGAAAACCTTTTGAGTTCTCTGTAATTCATGCAAGAGATCAAGCAAAGAAAGAAGTAAAACAGGAAGAGAAAGAAAGGTGGCAACATTTGAAACTACATGTAGATTGTTTGTAGAGACAAATTACAGAGGTCTTTGCATTAATCTGTGACAATTGCTGCACATTTTAGAACACTCCCAAGAATAAGGGCCTAACCCTTTTTCTTGGTAAAATAAAAGTGGTTTATCATTGCCTTCTTCAGGGGTTCCACCCAACCACCCTGATTACATAGTTTACAGCAATGTTTCTCAACCTCAGCAATTTTAAACTGCATGGATTTCAATATTCAGCATGCTAGCTGAGGAATGATATATTGGGTCTCCTGCTTGAGCAGGGGGTTGGCAACCTTGGCTCTTTTATGACTCGTGGACTTCAACTCCCAGAATTCCTGAGCCAGCTAGAATTCTGGACTAGATAGATAGAAGATCTCCAAGGTCCCTTCCAACTCTATTATTCTGAATTATGGGAGTGGAAGTCCATAAACTCAAAGTCGTTGAGGTCGAGAAATACTAGTTCAGAGATTCCTGGAGGTGTCCATCCACTACTTAAAGGTAAAGGTTCCCCCGCACATGCGTGCTAGTCGTTTCCGACTCTAGGGGCCAATGTTCATCTCCATTTCAAAGCCGAAGAGCCAGCGCTTGTCCAAGGACGTCTCCGTGGTTGTGTGGCCGGCATGACTAGATGCCAAAGGCGCATGGAACACTGTTAACTTCCCACCGCAGTGGTCCCTATTTTTCTACTTGCATTTTTTACGTGCTTTCGAACTGCTAGGTTGGCAGAAGCTGGGATGAGTAACAGATGCTCACTCTGCTAAGGGGCACTGGGGATTCAACCCGCCAAACTGCTGATCTTTTGATTGACAAGCTCAGCGTCCTAACCCACTGAGCCACCACCGTGTCCCTTTTATCCACTACTTACTACCTGCTTAATTTCTCCATGTGCCATAAGTAGCCCTTAATAATTTTGTCACATATTAAATGATTCTCTAAAGATCTACAGAAACAACCCAGGAACATTTATAATATCGTAAGGATAATTCCTATCTTGGCCAGCTTTTAACCTCTATATCGCCAATGAGAGGAAAACGCTTGATAGGAGAGAATGCCTCGTTCTACCATTCGATACGACCGCACACAATGGACGAAAGCCGGCTCTCATCGCTACCCTTAAAAAACAAGAAAGGACAAAAACAAAACTTGGCATCCTAGCAACAGGAGTAAAGTCTCGTGAAGCTTTAAATTACTCGGGGAATCTGAAAGAAGGAAACGCTTGAAGGAAATCAACCAATGAGCAAAGCGCTCTTCAAAGTGGGGTGATATTGACCAGCCGGTTCACTTAAAGGGAGGAGGCTTGGAATAGGAATAGCCAATGGCCGCTGGCCGGTGGAATGAAGTGTCCGCTTGTGCCCCGATCGGCAGTTCAGCGAGCCACTTAAAAAGCAGAAGCGGGGATAGCTGCGCGAATGGAAAAGAAGCTTCAGGAGAGGTTGGCCGGCGGCTGAAAGACGAACAGATCGACGTGTGCTGCAGCCAATGGCTTTTGCATACCTGTTCGGCGCAGCCCAATGAGGCGTTTGCGGCTCGGGCGGCAGGTGAGCAGTTCCCCGAGCACGGCCAGGAGTTTGGTGGTAGGGAGCGTGGATAGAAATGTTGTGGTCGCCGTCCTTGGTGCAGGCAGGGCTGCTCCTGCTCCTGGCGGCTCCGCTCCACGGCCGAGAGATCCGGTTCGGGGCGAAGACTCTGCGGGTCCGGCGGGGGTTACGCGGTGAGGCTGAGCCGGAGACTGGATGCGGCCCGCAAGACGAGGGTTTCGGCAAGGAGGTGCTTGGCAGCAACACTCACAAGGTGAGAGCAGGGAGTGGCTTTCCTGGCCGGGTCGAGAGGCGAGGCTTGGGGGCACGGATGGGGCTGCTAGCGCTGCTGCCTCCGCCAAGGCTCGTGATGTAGGGCGGGGGGTTTTTGACTTTGGGAAACCGAACTTCCCGCTGGAATGAAGAGAGAATTGAGGCAACGTCCGGGCGCGATCTCTCTGCAATCCGCCAGTGTCGCTTTGGTGCCTTTAACATGGGCAGAAGTGCTTTTTGAGAACCAACAGCTGGATGAGCTTCCTTGGTTCGCCCTGTTTATCTTGGACTGAGGACAGATCAAGTAGCACGACAACGAAGCAGATTGTTTTCTTTCGTCCTTAGGTAACACGACACCCAGTGTGTGTGTGTTTAGGTATAGAGGTGGAGTGTGGTGCATGTGTGGTAAGACAGCCACACCTTTAGATGACAAGGGAGCTCAATGATCTGGTAGGTTAGTTAGAGGGAGTTGGGCATAAAGTGCTTATCACCTTTTTTTCCCCTCCGCCTGAGCAAAAGGCTAGGCTGATATTCACCCGCTGTAATGAGAAAAATAGTGTGAAAGGTGCACCGTTTCCCTTGACAGAATAGCAGCCCCCAAAAACCGGTGTGGAGCTTTTGAAAGTAAAGGAACAACTTAGCTGGTCAGTTTTTCTTCTCTTGGTTGATTCTGTGTGTCTAAACACTGATGACATTCATAAAAGGTAAAGGTTGCCTAGAGCGTACTCAATTCTTAATCAGCGTCTGCTTTGGGTCTTAAAAGTAATGCATACTGATTCTGAGATTAGCATTTGTACGATCAAGGCCTCCTACAATAGCAGGGCTAGAAATTACTAGCTTGATTAAAATAAAAAGTCAATTCCTATGGAGCAAAGAGTCATCAGTGATGCAGTTAAATCTTAGATCAGGGGTCTTCAAACTCGGCCCTTTTATGACTTGTGGACTTCAACTCCCAGAATTCCTCAGCCAGCGCGCTGGCTGAGGAATTCTGGGAGTTGAAGTCCACAAGTCATAAAAGGGCCGAGTTTGAAGACCTCTGTCTTAGATCATTGTATTGAGGTCCTTAATCCCATCACTACACCAGTCTTTCTCGATGCCCTATTGTCCTGATGCTATCTGGAAATTTGAAGGTTCAATGCATTTGGTAGGCACCCTTTTAGGGGGAAAAAAGTTCTGTCAAGATAATGTGACAGTTGGACACAGGAATGGCCCTTGAGAGAAAGTAAACTAACTACTGAAGGCCTGAGAATAGGATTCTACAGTGAATGTTTATTTCCTATTTTTTTTCTACTTTTCTTTGATAGGCCTATTTTTCTTCCTTACTAATTCAGTCCCTCATTTGTATAACATGATCTAACCTGATGGCTTTCTTGGTGTGTTTTAATGTTAGATAATTTGAATCCATGCATTCACCTGGCTGCATTGCCTTTCCATTCCTGTTTCCTTGTTTGTATTTGCCTTGCTGAAAATAGAAAAAGTCAAAGTAGGCCTACATTTTATTTCTGATTTATGGAAAACAAATTTGTGGGCATCTTTAGTGATAATAGCTACATATTATTTCTAAATATAGGTAACAAAGGCCAAAACCAGTTCTAAAGAAAGAAAACCAGTTTGCATGCTAAAGCTTTTCTTCATCTGTCAGTATTCTGCAAAAGCTCTTTCCTGTGGTAATAGTTTTGATTTCTGTTGTGTTATTTTTGGAATTATATTGTTGCTTGCTTTTAAAATAAAATTCTAAAATGAAGAGAATAGTGAAAATCCTCAGAATTGAGCACTTCATAAGTATATATCTACCTTGAAAAAATACTGTTCCCATTCCTGATTACTCTTACATTTATTCTTTACTTATACTGTCCATATGGCTGATGCCATTTTTGTGTGTGTTATTACTCTTATATGTGACAAAGTAGAAAGAGCAGTTTTGTTCTGCCAGAGATTACGATAAATTCTCAGCTGGTATTTTGCTAAATCCAAGTCTTCTCAGTTTTGTCAACATGTAGGACTGAAAGCTCTGTTAAATGCAGATTGCCTCCGTTGAATCTGGTTCTAAAAAGTAATGTTCTTCTGACATGCTATTTATTGTGTTCTTTCTCAATAGAGATTGTGCTGCTTTTGTATTTTGTGTAATATCTGATGTATTATTACCCTTAAATATATGACGCATAGTATTGGCATTAATTTATCTGATTGTAATTTGCCTCAACGGGCTTTGTCATAACTGCTTTAGAACCAATATAGTACCTTACTGGATTTTCAAAGAGAGGTACATGTTAATACTTAAACGCTTTTATAGGGAAAATAATTATTATAAGAAGCAGAAAATAATTATTATAAGAAGCAGAAATGTGAATTTTTCTGAAAAATTTCATATGTAAATGAGTGTGATTCTAATCAACATATTCATCTTAATATCCATAGTCAATGGTATTAATTATTGTATTGTACATTGGAAGGGTTTTTTTCTAATTAAATCAGAATATTGCATGTGTGTGACAGTCTAAAAACCCTAATAAATAACTGTGGGTCATCTAATTCCCCATTGGTGAACCAGATGAGATTTCCTGCTCATTGTACATGCCTGTATTTCATTCTTTTCTGTTCCCATTCTCTGGAGTTAGTTCTGAATATATCTTTTGAGATACGTGCAAAAAAGAATATCTAGTATCAGGCAATCTGTATCCTTATGTATAATTCAATGACACTTTGCTTTTTCACCTTTCCTCCCCCTCTTGTCCATGAAATGTATTTTTTTTATTTGAGTTTTGTAACAAATCAATGTGTTATATGTATTTTGAGTATCCTATGTCAGTCTGTATCTTTGTGTATTCACTTGCCAGCATCTAAACAGAAGGATGCCTCCATGCCCCTTTCCCCCAAAGTCTGGCTTTTTCTAGTTATTTTTTTAGAGAGCTCAAAGTAGGAAGTCAGGTAATACATTCATTTCATACTCTTGCTGACCAAGCTGGAGATCTGGCCTTAATAGAAAGGGAGAACCTGACCAACTGGTAAGACAATGGGCCTGCATTTAGAATGTTTTCTTTAGGCTATTTATGGCGTACCTTTCACAGTATGGGAATTATGTCACAGTTAATTTACCAACTTGTTTAATGTTTCTTTTCCTAGTTTTCCTGGTTTGGGGGAATTTAGGGGGTTATAGTCAAAATATCCAACTATCCAAAATATCCAACTATCCAATACATGTCATTGGTACTATAGATTTTTTTTCCTAATATGAAGATAATTCAAAACAAGATTTGGCTGATCTTAGAAATGCTTAGCTGGATCAGACCTGGTCAATATTACACAAGAGTTCATTAAGAAATCTTGGAGTTATAAGCTTAGACCGAGAAGTCGAAAAACATTGTGAAAGAAAACAGCAGCAAACCACATCCATATTATTGCCAAGAAAGCTTTGTTGTGCAGTCACCAGTAGTAGACTAAAAGACAAAAAATAATTTGAAGTAGTCTCTATCCGGTCTGCATGTATTAGACTGCAGTTCCTATTGTCTTGTAGGAAAGCCCCCCTCCCCAGATTAAAATATTCTTTATTCTTAATATTAAGAAGAGGCAGAATATTTCCCCAAAGGAGAAATGGAGAAAAATCTTAACAAAGGCAGAAAGCAGCCCCAGTCTTTCTTAATAGCCTCAAGCAGAAGCCTCAAGTCTTAGAGATGGATATTTTGTACCTATTAAGAAAGACTGGGCCGCGAAATCATATAAAAATAATTATGAATTGTTATGGTTAAAAATACAAAAAGAGTTAGATAGTTGGAAAAAATTACAATTGTCTTTATTGGGGAGAATCGCAGCAGTGAAAATGAATGTTTTACCAAAATTTTTATTTTTGTTTCAAATGATACCTATACTCAAAAAAGAATGGCAGAAAGGTATTAATAAATTTGTTTGGGCAGGGAAAAGACCAAGAGTAAAATTGAAGATAATGCAAGATGTACGTGAAAGAGGTAGTCTTAAAATGACCAATTTTAAACTATATTATGAGGCTGCGGCACTATCATCAATTAGTGATTGGTTTAATCTAACACAAGGGAGATTACTGAATATTGAGGGATTTGATTTATTATTTGGCTGGCACGCATATTTATTGTGTGATAAGAAGGTAGATAATATCTTTAAGACACACATATTAAGGTATGCCCTGTTGCGAGTTTGGAAAAAATATCGACATAAGCTAAATTATAAAATACCAATTTGGGCAATACCTAAACATGCAATAGAAAATATAAGTGTGGGATTCAAACATGATGTGATTACATATAAAAAAATTCTCAGAATGGACAGGAATGTATGGCAATTAAAGCCATTTAATATTTTAAAAGAAGAAAGAATAGTGCAGACTTGGTTTCAGTATGGTCAGTTACAAGCTAGATGGAAGGAAGATCAGAAAGTTGGTATTTCGACAACCGATGAAAATTTGGTTAAACAAATAAAGAGATCAAAGTCCAGCGCATATAAGGAGGATATATAATGCACTGATAGAAATAGACTCAGAAACGGAACTTGTTAAAGATTGCATGATAAAATGGGCCCAGAATTTTCAGGAGCCCATAACGATGGATATATGGGAAAAGATATGGGTCAGAAATGTGAAATTTACACAGGTACAAAATTTAAGAGAATTTTTATAAAATGTTTTATAGATGGCATTTAGATCCAAAAAAATTAGCATGTATGTATCCGAATTATCAGCCCAAATGTTGGAGGTGTGGTTGTGATGGTGCAACCTATTATCATATATGGTGGACTTGTAAAAAGGTTAAAGCTTTTTGGATTAAAATTTGGTGGAATATGCAGAAGGTATTTAAGAAAAAGATAAGTTTTTCCCCACAGTTATTTCTGTTGGGTATTATTACAGATTGTACTGTTATAGATACTAAATTGATGTTAAATTTAATTACGGCAGCAAGACTCTTGGTAGCACAATATTGGAAGAAGGAGGAACTGCCTACTATAGAAGAGTGGACTTTAAAAGTTTCTCACCTGGCAGAAATGGCAAAGATCTCAGCATATTTGAAAAAACACTCGCAACAGAGATATATTTTGGAATGGAGAAGATGGATCGATTATATTCAGAATAAATATGGGACTAGAAAGTTTCATTTAGTATATGAATAAGTATTAGTATTATATGATGTATTACTAATTAGTTATTATTATTTAGTTATTTGGTTATGTTAAGAGGAGTTAAAGTGTGATAGAATCTATAGTGTCTTTGTTGGTTAGCATATTTGGTTAGTGTTGGTTAGCATATTTTAGCTTAAGTTGGTTAAAGTTTATACCCTGTATTCAGCTCTGGGAAGTCAGGGAGGGGAAAGGGGAAGTGGGGGGAGGGGGAGTGAGTGAGTGTATGTTTTTAAAAATGTATTTTAAAACTTTTCAATAAAAAAAAAGAAAGACTGGGCCAATCTATTCATAAACAAAACTCCTTCAATCCCCTCAGCTGATAGGATTAAGAATTTACATTTCCCTACCCAAATTCTAAGGACAGGACATGACCTTTAGGACATAATAGGATTAACCCACCACCATTGGTACAAAGCTCACTACATTGCACAACCCCCTGGAGCATCTCAATCAGAACCCTATAAAGATCCATCCACTCAGCCATTTTGTCCGCTGTCCCAGAACTGCATGCTGTTGCTGGTTCTGCTCATCAGTAACAAGAACCTTTTTTCCTAAGCAGTCAGCCTCCATTTTTTTCCTCCGGGCTTGGAACTGGACCTGATTTCTCTTACCATTAACCATACTGTGTGGGTCTGGTGGGAAATCAAGTTCAATATTTGGAGATCTGTACCTGCCCTCTTTTATTTTCTCCTTTCATCTATTCCTGCTTTTCCCTTGTTTGCCCTAAAATTTCATTGATATTAAAGGTCTGCTTTCAGTAGAGCTTTGGAAGTTGGAAATCATTCCTTGTTATGTGATATATCTCAGATATTCAGCTTATAGTTATTATAAGCTTCTAAAAGTCATTTTTGTTATATTTATTTTTGCTGGAATGGAAAGGAATTGAGATCTTGGTTTAATTCCATCGGCCACTGAAATGTGAAATACTTGGGATACTTGCTTGCCAGCCTTTTGCCTTTAGCTTACACAAGGGTTATTTTTTGTTTTTTAGTGGAAAGCTTATGTTATAAAAGAGCCTTATAAGAGCTTGATGTCTCAGCATGTGAAAGAATGTGGAATTGTTTGCTTGTAGTGTCTGTTCGTTGTCATCTGTAATAGAATAGAGAGTGCCTGTTGGAGACTAAAAAGCTAACAATGGTTTTCAACAATGTTCTTATAGACTTTTTCCACATTTAAAAAGTAATAGTTAAACTTATATCTGAACCTCATGCTGCTGTCTCAAACCCATTTTTATCAGCTAACTAGGACTCTTCTTCCAAATAGATATTTAAAAGTGCAGCCAAGTAAAAAGAAAAAGAAGGAAAAAATAAAAATTAAAAAATAGAAAAAGATTACAAGCTGTACAAAATTAAAGAATTTTTAATTAACTATAGTTCTGTGTTTAAAGATGACCTTATATCAGTGTACTACTTTAAAACTTGTTATCAGTAATTAGGAAAGGCAACCAATATGATATGATATGAATAATCAGAATAAACAAAACAATTTTGGGTGAATCTGTTAGCGTCTGTAGTTATTATAACAAGTAAGCAAAATCTTTTTTAAAAGTCTTATGCTAAAGGAACTCAAACTTCAGATGTAGTTTAAGTCCATGTCCAGAATTATATTCTATAAATGGTTTCTATTTTCTGAATTAAGTTTAAACTCAGTATCAGATTTATTTGATTTGTTTTATATATGACACTAAGGCACACTCTGTATCTTGGGAACCTATATTGGAGCTATCCTTGCTGGGCTATGAAATGTACACTTTCCCAACAAGGGCTAAGCCAAATCTAGGGAAACATAAAGGTAATTTGGCATAGGACATTTAGACCTTGCATCTACCATAGAGCTATAATTACACAATATTCATGTATTTAACAATGTCACACTTATTTTATACAGTTGTGTTACTTTAAATAATGATAAATGTAAGAAGAGTATACGTGCTTCTTCGTGAAGAGGTGAACTTCATGGCATATAAGATAATGATGTTAATGTCAAGAAATTATAAAGCATCTTAACACAGTTCAAAATTATTTACATTTTATGGAAAATATTCCAATGTTTAAATTTAGGATCAATTTAAGTATGTTTATGTTGCTTAAATTCAATTTAAGTTGTATTAATGCCCATTAATTCTCTTACTAATTAACTTTATAAATCATATTTAATTTATGTTCTGCCTTTTCAAAGTGATAAAATATCTTGAGACTAGCAGTGAAGATCTAGTAGTGAAAACAAACTTCTGTTATTTAAGATGCCACCCGCAAAGTGACAGCAGTATTGAGAATTGATGATTGACAGTGCAAAGGTGAATGCAACATGGCTGTGGTGGAAGATGTTCACAGGAGTGCAGTATGCCTAAAATCAAAAGTGGGGGAAGGATGATCTGCCCAGCAGCACTGTACGGCGCTGAATGCTGGCCAACCATCAAAAACACTTGAGTGACCTTTCCATGCCATGGAAAGCATGTTCCATTGGTCATTAGGCATTTTCCTTCTTGATCAGCTCAGTGATGATATAGTCTGGCAGCAATGAGTGTTGCAACCAATAACAGAGAAAATGTGAGAAAACTGCCTACGTTGGGGTGGGCTACATTCTACAAGTAGCACCCTACATTGTTTCCTGCACCACCTACCGCTTTAACAATGGTAGCAAATGACCAGGTGGAAGATCAAAGCAATGATGGCAGGACACAGGTAACATGGATATGAAAATCATTCATTTGGACCTGGTTGCTGGTCTTGATTGCATGAAATGGCATTCATTGATTCATAAAGCAGGCCTTGTACTGGCGAGAAAACACTAGAATGAAAATTGTTGTAACCATAAACCTTAACAATGTAGCATAGCACACAATATATAAAATAAAATGAAATGACAGTAAAAGTAATAAAATAAATATTGGTTGCAAAGAGGTTGAAATAAAATAAAGCAAGAGCTATGATTAAGATTTAAGTTTAAATAATAATAAAGCAAAAGTAGCAGCCTGACTATTATCAGTGGGAAACGCCGCAAGAAGATAATCCGATTATTTGAAATCTGAGCCTTTGAATTCTCCTATCATGGACAATTTGGCCCCTTATTTCATCATAAAGGGGATAGTGGAGGATGTAGTGAATAATGTTCTTCCCTTAACTGACATTACAACGACAGAGGATATTTAACAAGGCCCTTACAAAATCTTCCTTCAAAATGTGAGACCTGCAAGCAAAGGAACACAAATGTCTCTCTCAGTGGGACCCTGGCAGTGTTAAGCACATACTGGGAGAATCTTCTATGTTTTTAATGATAAATCCTACTTTTAAATCCAGGTGACTGAACTGCAGTAGCCTCTTCATTGGTATCCCTTTCAAAAAGTCTATTTAAGATAAGATAAGATAACCTTTATTATCATTTTACTGTGGGCACAGCGGCACACATCAAAAATGAAATTTAGTTGCCTGCTCTCAAAGTGAAACACATACATGACACACACCTAAACATACTATATACAACACATGTATAGACCCACACCCCTACATATACATAACAAATAAATATTAAATACTGTCCATCTTGAATATATAACGGAAAATATTTCTAATATTTTTCTCTGTTCCAAGAGCTACGTTATCCCAATGTGGGTAGGGCATACATTTATAGAAAGGACACAAAAGTTTGGTCCATAATTAGTGGTATAACAGAAGAAGTGAAGTCTGCATTCTGGGATTCTTAATGGCTTTCTGTACTACTTCCACTTGGGCAATAACCTTATCCACCATCAGATCTCATCCCCATCCCCATACAGCATTTGGATTGTCATCTTGCTGTGGAATATATTAAGTGTAGGGGCTATCAGCTGCCCTCTTTTGGAAGAGTAGTTCAGAGTAGTGTCCATAGTGGTTAAATGTGTTTTCTATACAAGGAACTTATGAAAGGTGATGCCTAGGTATTCAAAAGAGAGACCTAGGCTCTATTTGTTGGGCATCTATATTTGGCAGTGCTACTACTAACTCATAATTTATCCTCAAAATTTCCCTTCCTGATTTAGCCAGTATCTTCTAAGATCCATTGCAGTAGAAGAAATAAGAACCATAATTGACATAATTAAAACTGAATTTTTCTATCTGCTAAGTGGAATAGGGAGTTAATTTCTTTTTATCTGAATATTTTTTTAGCATTTTCGTATTGTCTTTCATTAACCAGATATGGTAGATTGTTTTAAAAGAATAGTTTTAAATACTATTTTAATACTTTTTAAAATACTTTAAAATACTATTTTAAATATTCATTATTTTTGGACTGTTATGGTGATCAGTCTCTACCCTATTTATCACTAATTTGTCTTTATATTTTTTATAGAAAAAAACCTTGGGAAATGGGCATGGTGATACAAAGTGCCAGTGTCCAGTATCATTGTCATAAGATTTTTTCTGGGTCTCCACAGTCCCCAAGACAATAAATAAAAAAATAAAAACAGGATAAATAACCAAATGTTATTGTTTTATTTAAACAGTAAGTAGTTTATTATTTAGCTAACTTGGAAAATACAAAAGTAAGGAAATGTGTTATGTGTTGTCTTTGTTTTTGTTTTAAAACAAAAAAAATGTCTTTTTAAAAATGTGTATTTAGTGATTGTTGTTGTCAAGTTTCCGACATATGGGCTTTTCAGGTGACTCTGAGGCATTGTTTACCTTAAAAGTCTTTTATTAGCAAATACTTGCTTGAAGGAAGCTGGAATCTGAAATCTCCGCCCCTTGCACCATATATTAAAACACAATTCTCCACCTTTCTAATTTTGTCATTAATCATATTCTCCAATTAATTTAAAGAATCAGTTTCCCTTCCGTTAGAAAAATCTGCCAAGGTCTTATCTTCTTTAGTTAGAGATGGCCTTGAAGGTACAATCCTCCTCTTCCCACCTCCCAACTTTAAACTGAATCTCTTAAAGCAATACACAAGTTTAACATATGAAATAGCTACTTCTTCATCTCTTGTCAAGCAATAACATTCGATGTTAGCAGCGTTGACAGTTGTGGCTTCTGGAATTCTCTCAGGAGAGGCCACTCTTTGTTCCTCATTAATCATCTTCTAAAAGTTGAGGATTCTTTTTAACAGTGCCTTCTTTACTATTTTATTATTTTACATATTTTTATTACTGCTGTTGTGTTTTTCTGTTTTTATTGTGGCTCGTTGTGAGATATCAGAGGGTACTTGGGAATCATTTCTGCACCATTGATTTATAACATTACATGTGGTGATATTGTTTGCAAGAAATAAACTATTGAGAAGAATGAATTACAGTGCTACTACTGTAGTTATATATAGGTGTTCTTTATATTTAGATATGTGGGCAACCCTAAAAAAGAAAGCTGTTTTGTGTGTCATTCTCAATCCATACTTTAATCTTAGGCCATCATGATATCACTTTTAGTAAGAAGGGCAATATATAATTTCTGGCTCAATAAGACCAGTTTTTCGTGGTTTGAATGAGTTTCTAGGAGTGCTAACCTTTCTCTGCCCTTTTTCTAGGTCTAAGACAAGAAAGGTTTAAATGGTTTGATACTGTGTTTTTATTTACTTTGCTATGGAAGATAGTAAGAAGAACTACATATTTCAGAAAGTACATATTACACTGAAAAGGGGTGAAGGTTCAATTTCAAGGCCTCCCCCCATTTTAATAAGGGAGGAAATTTCAGGGATTTAATACAAAATGAGTATGTCAGTCTTACAGTCTTTCCTCTCTGCAAAATTCATGTTGCATTGCACTACCGAATTTTGATTGTGTAGTATCATTGGTTCTTGAGGCTTCAGCAATAGGGCTGAGGGCTACTCCTGGAATAAGTAATGCTGAAGAGGTTGTTTCCCCATTTTTCTCTTGGGTTATTTCTTGAGTGCCACAATGTTGGAAGTAAATTAATAATTTCTTCTCTGATATGTGCTCTTGGCTGTTTCCATTCTGGCCCTAATGGGAAGCTATTATGGAAGAATTCTGTCCATAATAAGAATTAAGTCATCCATAGTGTCTTACTTATAGCGAAGTCAGTGTTTATTGCCCCTAATTGTGTAAAGGCAGAACAGCTTTTTCTTGTAGTCAGAGCACCCATGTTCTAGATTTCTCTTATTTTGGGAATAGACAGATTAGTCCTAGTAGTTGCTTTTCTTAGACAATGAGAGAACTAACTCTCACAATTATTTTCAGTCTTCCTGAAGTCAAATCGCAGAAAGCATTATTAATGCTGATAGGCCCAATTTCTCATCCCCTTCAGGTTTCTATGTAATAAATTGTGAATACTGCTCACTATTTACTATTGTTAGGATCATATTCAGTATGCTGAATGTCAACTCACTTGAGATATTGGCGGTTCTACCGGTATAATTTGTTATTGTTAATATAATTTGTTAATTTGAGGGAAAGATTGGTCTAGCAATGTTGCAGATTTATTATAATGCTTTGGGCACTGGGGAAACTACATCCTACTTCACAGTAATCTCATATATGTGGTTAAATAGGTGGTTATGACATTACCATAAGTGCATTCCTTTCAGTTTGTACTATCCCTCCTGCTTAATTATGGATGTTAAACATCATCAGAACTTATAAATTACAATTCTCCAGATGACAAATATGCTCTGGCAGTGTCATCTGAATGATTCAATGGTAATTGAACTGCCTTAAGTCAAGACGCAGGAAGATGCTGTGATCCTGCTATTTACTGTAGTCTTCCAGAAAGATTGTGACACTGAAGTGCTAAGGACACTAATTTGTGACACTAATTTGTTAACTTTATAGTAATTCTGGCAAAATAAAGTGCTAAGCTATGCTTTTCACTCTTGTTGAATGCTAAATGAGTTATTAATAGTGAGGAATCTCAAGTAAGCAATTTTGATTTTGAATGTCTGTTTTATTGAAGATCTGAATTTCCCCAGCTGTTCCCCAGCTGTTCCCCAGCTAACACGTCATTACTGCTGCATTTCAGGGTGGCAGCCTCTCGTGTAATCCTTCCTATTATTGCTAAGGTAGCAGTGATGCAGGTGCAGTGTTTTCATAGCTATAACATGCAGAGATAGATGATATATGCCGTTTGGTGCTAGTATTTGTGCTGCTATGTACAATATTGCACAATTCAATCGTGAGTCTTATTATTTTAAAGCATTATTTTTTGATTAATTTTTGGTGTTCATGTGGAAGAAATGAGAAACTGGGGCATTAAACTATGACATCTACGAGTAATAGAGCATCTTTCAGAGTTGCATACAGAAGGATTGCTATCCTTGCAGCAGTATGATAGTAATGTGATTAAATTTTTTTTTAATTCCAAGCAAATATGAACCTCTTAAATCAGCTGTGGCTAGATATTATTCGATCTGCTACACTTTGGATCTACTATGCATGTAACTACATAAATGCATGTATAGTCAAATAAGAAATGCAGTACCAAATTTAGGGGCAGATAGTGAAGATCTCGTGGTACAGAGCCTTGGTGGAAAAGAGCCTTGGTGGAGCAGTGGGCTAATGCCTCCTTAAGTAACACCAGCTGCCTGCAATGAGTGCAGGTTCGCATCCCACCAGGCTCAAGGTTGACTCAGCCTTCCATCCTTCCGAGGTAGGTAAAATGAGGACCCAGATTGTTGGGGGCAATTAAGCTGACTTTGTAATAATGCCGCTTGGGGGGTGTATGAAAGCCCTAATAAGCAGGCATATACATAGAATGAAGGCTACTGCTAAGCTTGTAAGCCGCCCTGAGTCTTTGGAGAAGGGCGGGATATAAATGGAATTTAAAAAAAAAATACATGTGCTTAGGTATAGTGAGGAAATTAGTTCAAGAAATCTTAAAGCATAAATACTAAACATTATTAATATTCCACAAATATTTATAGAAAGAAAAAATAGGCTAGTACATCTTTTAACTTGATCTGTGAAGTGACAGTGTAGTCAGATGATTATTAATACTAGTGACAAAACTAAAACAAAACAGGGATGGGAAATGTGGTTTCTTGAAGAAGATGCGGAAAAACTGCTAGAATAATGATAGGGCGTTGGTTGAAGACCTAACTCTACGGCAGATGGCTAGTCAGTTTCTGTTGCAATACTTATGGAGAAGGCGAATCTACCCACTCCCCCAGCTAGTGGTTTCTATTGTTGAACTGCTCTTATCATAATGGTGATCAAACTGAACTCTTTATTATCTTCCAGTGTAAACTGACTGTCATGTGTTCTAGAACAACGCTGAGCAAATTTATCTTGTTCTCTACATGGATCCTTCACATATTTCAGAGACCTCCCACATTACATTTTTGCCAGCCTAAACAAACTCAACACTTCCTACTGTTCCTCCTGGGTTTTTCCTTTTTTTATTTTTATTTTTCAAAACACACAAAACGAAATATTGACGAAACACTTAAGTACACTTACAAAAATTGAAACCAATATCTTGTTTTCATTCCATGAATATATTTGTCAGTATCCTTCCTAAGCTGCAGTGCCAAGAACTTGGCAATGTATTGTAGATGTAATCTGAACAATGCAAAATAGGGAGGAGGAAAGTGGGGTTGGTTCTGTTGATCTCAACCCGTTCCTTCTGGGGAATGCAGTCTAGGATGGTTTTGAGTTTTTCTGTGTACGCATCATATTCTTGGCTCATGCTCAGCTTGTGTTTCATCAAGCTGTACCAATAATTTTCTCATATGCTGCTACCCAATGTGGTATCCCCTATTCGGTGTACATAACTTTTTCCTACCCAAATTAGGATGTTTGTTCTACTGAAATTAATTTGCTAGTTGATGCCTATTGTTGCTGCTTGAATCACCTGAATAGTGATACTGTTCTACAAGATGTTTGCTATCCTTCCTTACCTTTGTGCTGTCAAGACATTTGATAAATCCAGTTTTAACCCCTTATCTAATTTAAAAGTATATTGAATAGCACAGGCTTGAGGAAAACTCTGCAATACACAGCTCAACCCTCTTTCAACTTTGATGCAAGAGCTATTCACATTAACTTGCTGGATATGATTATTTAACTATTTTATAGTTGAAGCCATCTGTTTTTCATTTTCTATTTGTTTTCCTTTTAATTCTTCCCGGTCCTTGTGCATCTATAATGATTTTGCAAATTGCCCTCTCTTATGGTATACATTTATAGTTCCACTATCTTAATCTTGAGAACTCCTCAATCCTCTAGCTTAAAGCACCTTCATGGATATCATTCAACTGATTTTTAAGTTTCCCTGCAGCGCCTTCAATAAAGTACCACAAAAAACAGCAAAACTAAAACGACAAACATCATCAATTCTAGCATGGCAGTGATGTTAAAGCCTATAGTCTCAGAGTGGAAGTGTGTAGCAGCGTATACGGTTTTAATAAATGAATATAAACTAAGAAATGCTCTTGCATCTGCAAACTAACAAGGCAGGGGAATTTTCCTAATAGATTCAGTTAGAATCAGTATTTTAATTGGATTGTGTAATACCTCAGCAAACTGCAGTTATTGCGATATGTCAACCATACATCTGAAGAAATTTGAAGAACCTGGCACTTGAGATTCAACATGAACAGGAGTTTTCCAACTTTCTCTAAAATGTACTTGTCATGTAATTCTACTCATTATGCAATCCATAACTGTTGATATGCAGTTACTTGCCATATGTTTCAAATTCTAATGTACATTTTGTTGAACTAACAGTAAATGCTAACTAGGTTTCTACAGCTTGAGTATAAGCACAAGGTTTTCATTAAATTCTGATTTTGACCAGAAACAAAGTTTCTGAGCTACCAGTTCTCATTCTGTATGCAGCAGAATGCTAGCTTGACTTGTACTAAAATATATAAATATTTTACGTATTTCTAGAGTCCATTGGAGTTAGGCGACTAATAAAATTGCTTTGTAAAAATTAATGGTGAACAGAAAACATAATTTATGTTGTGTGTCCTGAACATATCTAATGCTAAAGCCTCAGAAAATGTCATTTTTGTATCTTGTACACAATGCCTATGACCTGTATATTGCAATTTCTTAAAATGAATTTCACTGTAAAGTTGCAAAAAACATTTCAGCACACTGAGATTATTTTTCTGTACAGGTGGTCCTCAACTTACAGCCATCCGTTTAGTGACTGTTTGAACTTAACAAGGGCACTGAAAAAAGTGACTTATGACCGTTTTTCACTTTTATGACCATTGCAGCATCCCCATGTCACATGTTCAAAATTCAGATGTTTGGCAACCGGCATGTATTTATGACTTGTATTGTCCCAAGATCACCTTTTCTGACCTTCTGACAAACAAAGCCAGGCTCCCTTAACAAGTATATTACTAACTTAAGAACTGCAATGATTCACTTAATAACTGTGGCAAGAAAGGTCATAAAATGGAACAAAACTAACTTAGCAACTGTCTTGCTTAACAACAGAAATTGTGCTCATAAGTTGTGGGCTACCTGAACTTGCTTCCAAGGAAGATGACCTTAATTTTAAGACTCACCCAAAGAAATATATAGAAGGAAAATGAATATAAACAGAAATCTGTGCCACGTCCAGCTTATGATTTTAACTCTGTCAACTGTTCAATTGCCAGTTGAAATAAATGTATAAATGTTCAAAATAAATGTTGTATAGCAACCATCAATTGATATAAAATTGCTGAGAATTTAAGCAGCAAACTCTCCATATATTTATGAATGTGGAGTTTATAAATGTTACTTAGTACCTTAATGTGAGATAGAGTCTACCTACATAGATATAGGTAGGCTGTACCTAAATATGTTTTATAAATATAATTTATAAGAAGGCCCTGAGAAATACGGAAATCAAGAAAATTGATAGGACCAAATTCCAAAATAATTCTGTCAGAAATGCTTGTGAGCAACAGAAAAAAAGTACTTTATTAGAAACCAACTAATACATTAGGAAATGCATGCACTACTAAATAAATACAAAAAAATAGCAGTAAAAGCTATTAAGAACTAACAAAATAACTTCAGATGCCTAGTATGTAGCTTTGTCTTGGAGTCTCAAAATTAATAACATACTGCTGCAGTCTCTAATAAAAGATTACAGTGCTCTGAAAATGAGGACTAATGTGGAAGAAACTGCACAGTGATTCAGAACGCAGATGTTCTGAAGAAAGTAGGAGGATCCTACAGGATTCCGGTGTACTTCTTGGACTGCTGTATCAAGAACGGACCACTCACTGCTGATTAAAATTTCTGAATGCAGAAATTATTTTGACCATTTATACATTTATTTCAACTGACAATTGAACAGTTGACAGAGTTATAATCATAATACTGTCAGTACTGTGAGGCCAAAAAGGAACCATAGTCTTTTTATTAATAAAATGCCAGGAAGTAACTTTCTAATGCTGTTGACATAAAAGAATTGAGTGTAACCTTGGAAAATGGAATAGGTGATTATTCTAGAATTAGAACTATAGGCACTTATAAAAGTACAAAAATTGGGAGAAAACTATGCAACCAAATTTTTCAGTGCCTAGTTTTTCATATTCAAAACCAAAAGGCATTCTATGAAGCCAAAATGGCTTTAAAGCCAAAATGTTACGCAATTCTCTGGAGAAATCAGATTAGTCAATAATTCTTGAAGAGGAGTTGGCTGTCACAAGGATTCCTGTGTGGGAACCCAGCGTCAAATCTATCCTCAGCCATGGAAACTTTGTTAGGTGACTTTGGGTCTGTCCATTTCAACTCAGTACAGGTATTCTTCAACTTATTTTGTGTTTAGTGACTGTTCAGAGTTACTAATGACGTTGATAAAAGTGACTTATGACCAGTTTTCACACTTACGACCGTTATAGCATCCCCATGATCATGTGATCAAAATTCGGTTGCTTGGCAACTGGCATGTATTTATGACGGTTGTTGTGTCCCTGGGTCACGTGATCCCCTTCTGTGACCTTCTGACAAGCAAACTCACTTAACAAATGTTTCACTTAGCAACAGAATTTTTGGGCTCACTTGTGATCGTAAGTCAAGGACTATCTGTATATATCATGGGGTTGGGTGATTTTTTTTTTAAAAAAAAGTAAATTGCTTTGAGCTCCTGGAGGAAATGTAGAATTAAATGCTTGGGATTCTTTTAAAAATAATAATAATAATAATAATAATAATAATAATAATAATAATAATAATAATAATAATAATAATAATATAATGATAATAATAATGATAATAATAATAACAATAATGATGATGATGATGATGCAGGAAACCCTATACTATTACAGACAAATGGCTGTCCAGTCTCTTCTTAAAAACTTCCAGTGTTGGAGCATTCACCACTTCTGGAGGCAGGTTGTTCCACTGGTTAATTGTTCTAACTGTCAGGAAGTTTCTCCTTAGTTCTAGGTTGCTTCTCTCCTTGACTAGTTTACATCCATTGCTTCTTGTCCTGCCTTTAGGTGCTTTGGAGAATAGCTTGACTCCCTCTTCTTTGTGGCAGCCCCTGAGATATTGGAACACGGCTATCATGTCACCCCTCGTCCTTCTCTTCATTAAACTAGACATCCAATTCCAGCAGCCGTTCCTTATATGTTTTAGCCTCCAGTCCCCTAATCATCTTTGTTGCCCTTCTCTGTACTCTTTTTAGAGTCTCAACATCTTTTTTACATCATTGTGACCAAAACTGGATGCAGTTTTGTTGTTAAGTAATATGTTGTTAAGTAATATGGACAATACAGTTCATTGGGTCTGCCGTGGAGCCATCCAGCAGTTTAAGATTTTTTAAAAGCTCTGTTTCAAGTCACAAGTAATAATAACTCCTGGTTTTCTCTTCATTTTTCTGTCTTCCTTGCTCCTGTTTAACTTGTTCTTCCCCCAAATGCTCTCATCTAGTTTTACTGCTGCTTCTACATTTTAACTCTGCCAGTAGGCTGATATTTAGCAACAAAGCTAAAGATATATTTGAATTAGATACCAGCTTTTAGAATAGTTCAGGAGAAGCATTCATATTACCCCTTCTGTTTCTTTATTGAGGAAGCTGTCTGTTACACAAATGGCTCTTAGCAACCTCTTCCTCCTTCAGACTGGTTGCTAATTACAGCTATGTTTCCATAGCCAAGAGTAATTTAACCCTATAGTATCAGTTTTCTCTATTTTATATACTTGTATAGCTATAACACAGTGTTTGCTTCTTTCTTAAACTGTTATTCATATGAAACACATGGCTAGTTACAATTACTATAATTTTTATTTGTACAGCATTCAATATATGGTGTTCAGGAAAGCAGTATCAAAACGAGACTGTGTTTTGCAGCACTTCTTGTGTGCCCTCTTCTTCCCCCAGCGAACCAACAATAACACCTGGATTCCTGAGGATGAAGTCCTTTGTTTGGCTTTCTGAACTGTAATTGTGCCAATGTTGCATTGTTAATGTGCTTTTATTTTTCTTACTTTGAAGTAATAAATATGCCTGGGACGTTTTCATCTCATATATTTGGAGATTCAGGGATTGTGTGTTTCATATTGATTCTTAACACTGATCTTGGTTGATCAGTAGTATGTTTTCTACTTTATAACAGTGTTTGAATTGTGATATTTCTGAGTCAGGTGCTTACAGAGCTGTAAAGAAAACATTGCAGCCTTTGTAGAAAAATTAGTGATTTGAATTTGCTTTTGTTTTTCTTTCTGAAGTAATATCAACATATATCTTTAGGCATACAACAGCATGGTTGGTTTGTATCTTTGGAACATTAAGAGTGTCGTCCTTATGCAATATACAAGATTATTGTTATGGCTTTGAACCTACTGAGCAGGTGTTGGCACAGCCTTCAGGGAATACAAATAAGAGAACTTTGGACTACTATTGTACATTACACAGAGTTGTCTAATGCCGTATTCTGATTATGTATTGTGGCAGTTTTTGAAGACCAGTTGCATACTGTAACGATGGATGGTTGGCCTATTTAATTTATGTTTAGTTTACAGGGTTTTTTTGTTTTTTTTTTAATCCCATTTATATCCCGCCCTTCTCCGAAGACTCAGGGCAGCTTACAATCTAAAGCACAAATCAATGTGCTTAGCAGTTGCTGTACCCAAATAATTTTTTAAGCCATCTTGGAAGAGAATGTGAAATGTGAGGAGCCTTTTTTTATTTATTCCAACTTGGGTTAAAAAATGTTTGAGGGTTCTGATCTTGTACTTCTGTTAATTAGACTGTCTTAATTCTAATACCAAAAAAGGGGGGGGGAAACCATGGCGAGAACAGTATTTGCATCAAGTTGGAAATTGCTGTTTAGAGTAATACTAATAATAGTGTTAAATGATACTTTATGAATAAATGTTAATTCTGGGAAATCTATTAGTCTCAGCAATCTTTTCCCAGTTTAGGACAATTCTGAATTATTTTTAGAGCTGTATTATGTACCAAGAATATTTAAATAATTCTGCAAAATAAAACAGAAGGAAGTATGAAAGGAAGTAGTAATGTTCTATGCTAGAGCAAGAATTGCTTTTGTAAGTGTGCTTTGGCATTAGGTCACACAGTAATGTTAAACAATTACAATCTAGTGGGGCTGCATTACTAGCTGTCTGGGGCGTCATGTGACTGTGGGCTGCGCACACATGCTCTAGAGCAGGGGTCTTCAAACTTGGCCCTTTTATGACTTGTGGACTTCAACTCCCAGAATTCCTCAGCCAGGGATGCTGGCTGAGGAATTCTGGGAGTTGAAGTCCACAAGTCATAAAAGGGCCAAGTTTGAAGACCCCTGCTCTAGAGCAGTGTTTTTCAACCACTGTTCCGCGGCACACTAGTGTGCCGCGAGATGTTGCCTGGTGTGCCGTGGGAAAAATTGAAAAGTAATTATAAAATACTTTCTTTGTGTTTATTTGATTCTTATTCAAGAGAATTACTTTATATATAGTCAATATAGGCACAGAGTTAAATTTTTTAACATTTTCTAATGGTGGAGTGCCTCGTGATTTTTTTCATGAAACAAGTGTGCCTTTGCCCAAAAAAGGTTGAAAAACACTGCTCTAGAGGATCAACTCCATAAGGGTTACATTATCTGTTCTCTTGTATACCTTATTGGGAAATTATAACTATTAAATTTAACATGCAATAAGATTGTGAGGAATATGGTATCCAGAAACAAGTTTCTAGCCCTCTTGGAAGAAAGTGAAAGGGCTACCGTATTTGTTGAATAATGTCAGCAACAGGAGCAGAGACTAAAATGTATCTGCAATTGTCTTTACAGCGTGTCTTCAATGACCTCAGTGGCTCAGTGTCCCTTTCCTGGATTGGAGATAGCACTGGAGTAAGTAAGACTTGGTTGATCAGATATTTTAAGTATTCAGAAAAAGCAAAAGTATAATATATGAAATAATTCCATGCCATGACTTGGTTTTGTACTTTCAAATAAAGATGCTTTTGCCTTAACCATCCCAAATAAAAAAGAATTATAGTATTTTTGCCTGGTAGGTGATAAGAAACTATTCTCTACAGCTGCAAGCTATTCTGGTTCTTTTTTAAAATATTGCGGTCTTACTCAGGAACAAAGAACTCTTGTGGGTGTTTTGTTGTGTAAATGAAGTGACTCACAGGTTTGGTAAGTAACATCTATCTACTCATTCAGGGTTGCAGTGATAATTGCTTCAGTGATTAAGCCTTGTTGATGTGGAGAGAAAACCACACATTTCTTAATATCCTACACAGAGCTGTTGCTTGTTCATCCCATGCTGAAAGAGAGTGGTTCAGTTTCAGAGCATTTTTATATATATGTAATTTTGAGCCAATTTTTAGACACAATTAAGATTATCCATTGTACAGTGTAGGGCAAGTGACAGTAGCAGGATGGAATGGAACAACTCACCACAGCCAACTCACCACGGCCCATTCACCATGACCAACTCACAGCGGGACAACTCGCTGCAGGACAATTTAACAATTCAATTTAATTATTTAAAATAAATTAAAATTATTTTAATTTTTGTCATTCACATTTCGTTCTGCCCCTCCTTTTGCATCCTTTCTTTAATCATTCTACTCCACCATTTCTTTGATATTAGTGTAACTCTTGCTGTGCAGCGAGTTGTCCCACGGTGAGTTGGCTGCTGCAAGTTGGCCATGGGGGAATTGTCATAGACCCATGGCACAAGGGGTCATATAAATTGTCAGCTGACTTCATGGATAGTTGGATTTAATTGAGCATATTGGGAGAAGAATTAGGGGGAAATCATATATGTTTTTCCAGTTTTTCCTTTTAAACCAGGAAGAGACGTTTGGGAGGTGCCCAGCAGCAGATGATATAGTTTTGCCAACTTCCTTTTCTCTCTTTCAAAAATAATGGAATCTTAAATCAAGTTATTTCTGCCTGCTTCTCATATGCCTTTATTTAAATTACTAATAGTGTCAGTAACTTGGCCAACTTTCATCTCAAGATAAGGTGAGTAGAGTCAAACCTGATTAATATTTAGATAAGAGACTCCCCCCCCCCCGGGCAATAATTGTGGAAGAATACAGTGGCAAATCATCTTTGTGCCAGTGAAATGTATGGCCATGGCCATACTGAGTTCAGCCCATTGGAATTGGATGACAAATAAATAAATACTAATCTGATGGAATCTTTCTCTTCAGTTTCAATAATCCAGTCTAATGCTCATTCAGGAATTTCACTGATGCTCAGCATAAGAGAACAGACCCATTTCTGGTATTACTGAAAAGCAGACACTTCCAATTCATGATGTGTTAAGATTGGAAATATGTTTTTGGGAGGAGGGGACAAAATACCAAATTCTAAACATTCTAATTATTAATGTCTTAGTCTAATGAGTATATCATCCATGTATTTACACAGTTTCAATAATCAAAGGGCAAGTGGACATTCCAGAATGAAGGTGCACAGTTTAAAATATTTTATACTTGGCCAAATGAATGATCATATATTAGCTCTGATTCATAGCTCCATCAAAGCTATATAGATATTTTTTAAAGTATGACTCTACTGACAGTTTAAGTTCCTCTTTTGATTAAAGGTTATGAAGGTTTAAATAAATTATTCTTCCTCCAGCAAAGAAAAGGAGAAATAGGGTGATGGTTTAGGATAGGAATTTAAGGATTAGATAACTAATAACAAGGGTAGAATATTTTTTCATAAAATTATTTAATATAATAGAAAATTGTAATGTATAACACCTAATTTTTGAAATGAACATGCAATAATTTCTAGAGACTTATTCATCCAGCTGTATTAATTTTTATTTGGTTGATCTACCTTTTGAATAGACGCATTGTATGAGTATGCTGAAATGTGGCTGAAAGCAGTTGAGCCTGACAGAAACCAATTGTTAGCCAGAACCCTTTTGTTATCTTTGCTATTATATAGCATCTATTAAAGTAATTGAACGCTATTAAAATAGACAAGGTTGTTTTCTTGGACTATCTGAACTAAATAACTTTTCCACTTTCTGTTTCCAGGTTATTCTTGTGTTGACTACTTTCCAGCTTCCTCTAGTCATCGTGAGCTTTGGGCAGTCTAAATTATACCGAAGGTAAAGACTTTATAGTTGTCTATAGTTCTATGTAATCAGATATTTATTAAGTTTTCTTTCTTTTTTTTAAGTCAGCATTGCTTCAGTGCTCAATTGCTACAAAAGCCTGTTTCCATCCATTAAATGTTGGGTGACCTGTTCCTTTAAAATGCTGCTTTCCTGTAAATATGTATAGTTTTCCATGCTTAACTTTAAACAATGGCAACATAAACCTGTTTTTTTTAAATAAGAACATGTTGACCCAGGACTTTTTTATCTTAATAGATGAGCAAATATAATCCATCTCTTTCCTCTGCCTGTTGGAAATAACTTCAGAAGCAGCCCCCTTTTTGATTCCTAGTAGCAGGGCTTTTTTTGTCATAGAACGCTCAGAACGGAGTTCCGGCACCTTTTTTGGATAGAACCTTATAGGGTAGGCAAGGGTTGTATGACATGTGTGAGTTCCGGCACCTTTTTCTTTTACAAAAAAAGCACTGCCTAGTAGAGTTAATAAAACACTGAGATAAGATGAAGGCCTCACCTACCAATTAACATCTCGTATAATTCAGGCTAGAATTACAGTCATTTATTTTTTTCTCAGCTGGAAACAAGAAATATTGGTTAGACTTTTTCCTCCAGTATTTGCTTTGGTGTAGCTGACTGCTCCTGCTTTTCCATTTTTCAGTAGTTCCGTAGAACAAGTTGCACCAGAGAGGGGAAGCCTGAAGAAGTAGTCCTTTTTAGAAAGGAATTGCTCCTGCCAAGGGTTGGCATACTGTACAGTGGTAGTTTGCTCCCAACTTCAAGATTCCCACAGGCAGAAGAGGGATTTACTGACATGCGGTCAGTAAATTAAGATTTGCTGTGGAAGAACTGGGAAAGCCCCTCGGCTAAGGCTGAGTGGTCTTTCTCAGTCTCATCAATTTTAAGAGGTGTGGACTTCTGTTCCCAAAATTCCCCAGCCAGTGCTGGGAGTTGAGGTTCACACCTCTTAAATTGCTGAGACTGAGAAAGACTGCTCCAGAACAATCCTAATACAGACTGTTTCAGTGCAATAGTTACTGTGTAGATCAGGGGTAGGCAACCTCGGCTCTTTTATGACTCATGGACTTCAACTCCCAGGAATTCTGGCAATTGAAGTCCATGAGTCATAAAAGAGCCGAGGTTGCCTACCCCTGGTGTGGATCCTTCTAGCTATGAGAGAGCACCAGTTTTGAAAACCCTTCTCTGACTGAATCATCAGTGCTACTAATATCAAGCCAAATCAATTTTGTTCCGTAGAGGTTTAGTAGAAGGCGCCATTTATGATTATGGTTCCTACTTTCAGAATGGGTACAGATTTATGGGTTTTAATGGCATTTTTTACAGTGTAATTGACTGCTTGTTTTAATTTTTAATTGTGTTAACTATTTTGACGATTACCTGAAAATGAGAGGAATTTTAAAATATGGGAGCTATTTTATATGATAAAGTGTAGTACCGTATTTTCCGGCATATAAAATGACTTTTTAACCCATGAAAATCTTCTCAAAAGTCGGGGGGTCATCTTATACGCCCAGTCGTCTTATACACTGGAAAATACGGTAGCTGTATCTGTGTAAAGGATAATTATCACTACAATTTGTTTTTTTTATATTTGTGCACATATATAAACATTCTATTATTGTGCACATATTTCCTCGTGGAACTAAATCTTGCCATAGAAAACCTCTTAAGTGATTTTTACATTGTTAACTTTTACATTTTTCCAGTTCTTTTTGATATTTATTTTATTGCTTCAATAAGACAAATGATTATTTCAAGCTGTTTGGGTAATTTTTGTCCTTTGTCTTTTTCCCCCCTTTTATCTTAGTGAAGATTATGGGAAAACTTTCACAGATATTACAGACCTCATTAACAACACTTTCATCAGAACAGAATTTGGAATGGCTATTGGGCCAGAGAATTCAGGGAAGGTAGGAACAATTAGTTATTACTGTGCAGAGTAGGCTGTTTGTTAGCCCTATACTTTGTGATAAAATTGGAAGTCTTGAGATGAAGGGTCTAAAACGGCTGCATTTTAATAATTTAGCTTAGTATTGGAGAATAGATTTAAGATTGAACTTCAGCTGTTAACATGGCTGGAACTATTTAAGTTTATTACTTACCTAAGTGGATTTAAGTTTATTCTTAGTTTTCCAGTGGTTGCTACTTGCCAAGGCATTCTAGAGGAGTGATGCAAAAAACTGACAAGGTTCATCTCTGGCATATGACCATCTACTGCAGGGGTGTCAAACTGCTGGCCCGTGGGCCGGACGCGTCATCTGGAAGCCATGCCCACCCCATTGCCGGCAATGGCAAAACTGTCCCGATATGTTGCATGACATCACGTGACGTCACGAGTTTGACATTCTGATCTACTGAATAGCAATAGCACTTAGATTTATATACCGCTTCACAGTGCTTTTCAGCCCTCTCTAAGTGGTTTACAGAGTCAGCATATTGCCCCCAACAGTGTGGGTCCTTATGGAATCAAACTCCTAGCAGTGAGCAGAGTTAGCCTGCAATACTGCATTTTAATCACTGCTTCACCATGGTTTCATGAACCTAATGAATAGGTCCGAAAATATTGACTTTTTCTTGGATTTTAAAAGGTCAAAGGAAGGTTTGAGCAAACTGTGTTTCTTAAGCTTTTTTGGATTCCTACTTATCACTTTCCACGTTTGGATTGTGTTTTTTACTGTGCTGTTCAAAATCTGGGGTGCCCTTGACCTAAAGAAAATTGGGCAGCTCTGCAATGCAACCTCACAACCTTACTTGTTAGAGTAGGCTAGTATCATCTAATTCTTCTTTCCCCTTCTTGCTGCACACTGTCTTAAATAAACTGTATAGGACTTATCTGTCATTAGTGGGGAGATAAGGTTATGGTTTTTCTAACTTGTACTGAATTTTAAATTACTGCCATTAGTTTGCTTCCAGAACGAAATAAATGTTTTTTTTCTCCCAACATAATTTCATCCTACATTATTGAGGCTGTCCATAGATATAATATGGATAAGATTTTTCTTTCCCTGACATTTCTATCAGAGGGATAAGCAGGAATAGTTTAATGTTTTAGAGATTTCCTTATTGGGTTTCATAAAATCATTTGTGGCATAGCAAAGCAGTTCCATTTGTCATCACAAAAACCATAAACCCAGTGTCTTGCATTAGAATTTCTAATGCTACTTATGCTTACTTTTTTTTCAGGGACTTATTTTGTACTTTTAAAAACTTTTCTAAATAAGGATTCAGACATTCTAATTTCAATACATGACAAACTGGCAGTGGGGATGAGCTCCTATGTGAATGTTTGGGAGATGATTCTCATCTTTCATTTTCTAGGTCATACTGACTGGGGATAGATCTGGACCATTCCATGGTGGAAGAATCTTCCGATCATCTGATTTTGCGAAGAATTTTGTACTAACAGATCTTCCTTTCCATCCTTTAACTCAAATAATTTATCACCCTCTGAATTCTGATTTGTTATTGACCCTCAGTACTGAGGTAAGATTTGGAGAAAGGGGATGGAGGTTTCTTCATTGGTGTGGCAATTGAAATTGTGATCTTGTGATCTAAAATGGAAGTATTTTTTGGGGGGGATGATTTTGAATGACTACTTATAGACACAATTTCTATTTAGAAAAATATATGTTTTCTAGATTTACAGATGATTATTCAGATATTAGGACAGCATTGAATTAGGATAGCACTGAATATTGTGATTATGACCTGTCCTCAGAGTTCTGACCATCTTTGCATTTATATTATTGCAATCTGGCCATTTGCTAACTGCCTTGCGCTTATGACCTCGTGTTCACATGACTGTAATTTGCAACCTTTTCTGATGATTTCTTCCGAAGGTTAGTGGGAAAACCAGCAGGGGAAGTTAACAAATTGCTGGGTAATTCTGCAGAGTTTGCTGTCACTAAGTGATGTGATCATACTTTACATCAGTATTGAAATTCAGGTACCAACTGCTGTTGGAAGTTAAGGGCTACCTATATTTATATTCTGATTTTCCCTATGGAGCTCATGCAAGTTCATATAAAGGTTTTTCTTCATTTTGCCTTTATAACATCAGTTCCGTGAAGAAGGTGGGGCTAAAAAATAGTGATTGATCTAGATGAAACTTGGACATTTTATGGCCTGTGGGCCACATCTGGTCTATGGGCAGTCCCAGTCTGGCCTGTGTTATCAGCAGTGTCAGCAGCAGGGGCTGGGGTGTCAGCAGCATCGGCATCAGTGTGTTGATGGGGGGGGCAGTGTGTCAGTGCAGTGTTGGCAGCCTCGGAATCAGGGTGTCAACAATGAGGGATTGAGCAGTGATGGCAGGGGCCTTCCAGAGCAAACCATGTTTCTCTTGTGGTTTCTTTGGAAAATTAATTGCCCACCCCTGGCCTAGATCACAGGTCTGCAACCCGTGGCTCCGGAGCCGCATGCGGCTCTTTCAGCCGTCTCCTGCGGCTCCCAGTCCTCTGCCTTGTGCAGTCCAAAAAAAAAAAGTGGGACTAAAAAAGTTCAACCAATCAATTCAAATATGCAGGGTAGGTGCATATTTTGCCTTGGCTCCACTCTTCAGTCAAACCCTGTTCTGCACATGCGCGCATGTACACCCATGCGCACACATTTTTTGCGGCTCCCAGTTTTTCCTTTTGTGAGGGAACCGGTTCCAAGTGGCTCTATCACTGTTTCAGGTTGCTGACCCCTGGCCTAGATGAACAAGTCCTTTTCTTTGAGGATTGTAAAACATTATACATTTGATTAAAGTATGATTGAACTTCTTTAGCCAATTTTAATTGATAGACTTATATTACATAAGCTTTGGTTGGTCCAGAATAATAGGGTCCTAATTGGGAAGGACTGGTTTTTTCAGGAGTATGTAAATTCTCTTTATTTCTAGAGTTTAACTAGTTTCTGCTCTGTTTCTGGGCACATTTCAAAGTGCTGGTTCTGACTTTCAATGGTTTAACCGATTAGGTCCAGGATGTTAAAAGAACATTTTCAACAGATCCATCAGGCTATTCTTTATGTTCTTTATGTTCAACAAATTTGACCTTTACTGAGGCCATGTACTTTGCCTGCTAAGAGAGGCCTGTCTCTCTCCTACTGAAATTCAGTTGCTATTGCAGATAATGTTGCTCTTCTCAATCTTACATTTGGCCTAGTGAGTTATTTTTCTTATTGTAAAATGATTTTAAGTTTTTCCGTTTTTTGTTTTTTTTGGCTTTCTCTTAATCTTCATTGTTTTACATCAGAAATTTTAAATAAATTAGGTTACAGATTAATCTGTACACTATAAATGTAAACGTGTATAATTTTACTATGGACTTTTTGTTTTCTTAATTGCCAATCACTTGAATATGATGAACCAATAATAAGCAACTCTTTCTAAATGTTCCAGGGTAGCTTGTGGATATCAAAGACATTTGGTGAGAAATGGAAAGAAATTCACAAAGATGTTTGCTTGGCCAAATGGTAAATTTCTTAATGAATGCTATCCAGGGAAAACTGATAGTTTAATATATATTAAAGTAGCATAAATGTATATTGAAAGTTTAATGTATATTAAAATAAGTGTATATTAAAGGTGCTATACCTGATAGTTTGTAAAAACATGTAGAAAGCTGTTTAGAACAAAGCATTTAAAGACTTTATTTAGGATTACAATTGTATCATATGCCATTTCTGAAAAATAACCCACTCTTGTTTGTATGAGATTTTTTTTACATTATTTCAACATTTTGTGTACATAGCAAGAGCTGTATATATATATATAATGAGCCAATTTTGTAACTGTTAAATTCAAATGCATTGCTTTTGCTAATTTTCATCTTGAGTATACCAGGGTAATTTAGTGAGCAGATATAAAATAGGTGGGGAGATGACCACAGGCTGTCATAGGAAACCCAGATTTGGAACAAACATTTCCAAATAAAAGTATATTACATAAATGAGAAAAACTTTTGCATAAGACCTTGGGAAGTTGCTGTTTATTAGCATAGTGATAAACCAATAGTCTAATTTATATAAAAGTGAACTCCCTATTACTATGTGACTGTTACTTTCAGTGAGGCTTATCTGTGGATTTCATACAATCCTAATGCTTCTTCTGCCACTTAATGCATTTTTAACTTTCAAAAATCTTAGCTTGGCTTACTAATTAGATACAGTTTGTGACAACTCATCTGTATACATGAAGTTGCCCAAACTGATATCCTTCAGATATCTTGAACTTCACCCCTCATAATTCTTCAGTCAATTTATTTAAAATTAGAACTGAAACGTCCATATTTTTGGGTTACATTACAGCATTCCTGAAACTGAATTTTAAAACAGCTGGAAAACCTACTCTATACCGAACCCAAAATAATACTGTCACACAATTCTGATTTTTGATTTAGTGGTTTGTATCTATTTAACTACACAAAGTGTTATCATCTACCCCAATGTAGTAACAATCTGGTTAATTGTAGCTTATTTAATACACCATAGTGAAGCCATAATTTAATATATATGAAGCCATCCCACAGAATTGAAGTCTCAATTGTTTAGTTAGCCTTCTACCATTACCCTAATTATATTCTCTTGATCTATCCTAGGGGTTCTGGTGGAACTATCTTCTTTACTACCTACCTGAATGGCTCTTGTAGTAAGTAACAGTATAATAAACAAAGCTACTTCTGTTTAGAGCTTTTTTTGCAGATTTTATGAATTCTTTTCTTTGAGTCCACAGCCTCAAGACGTCTTGACCATAGCTTATTCATCTGCAGTTATTTTAATGCGGGAAAATGATATTCTTGCTATATCTATATATTTGTTTATCAGTGTTTGGAATCTTTTCCCTGGGATCCACCCATAGAAAATTGTAGTTATAAAATGTCACTGTCTTGTGACTAAACGTTGTGGGAAGTGTCAAAACCTCAGCTTGCTTGCTAGTGCTTAGGAGTTACAGTAGTCCCATTTTGTTCCCTTCTTTCTCTCTTTCTGCTGCTGATGCATTTCCAATTCACAGAACTTTTGCCTAGTAAATAGGTATTTACTGCCTTTATACGGCATGAAATTAACTTTTGATTATGATATTGAGGGAAGTTTCAGAGGAGAGGGATTTGACATGTGACCCTTGGTTTTCACATATCCCCTTTTCCAAAGTACTTATGAATAACACCTAAAGTTTATAACTATGAAGATAAGAACAATTATAAATCTGACTAGCCATCTTGGAAAAAAAATACACCACTATTGTATTAGTGAAACCATAATCAAGACAGCAGTAATTAATTTTTCCTACTTTCCAATGACATATTGCATGAAATGTAACTTTTAGGACAGGGGAAATTTAAGTAGTTAATTTTTTTTAACTAAAAGATGCAGAATTGAGCCAGTTCATGAGTGATGGCGAGCAATAAAAGAATCTTTTTATTACAACTAGATATAAATTGCTGCTTATGGAAAGCCATATATAACATAACCATAAATATGAATCAACTAGATTGCTGATGTAAAGAGGTCTTCAAGTATTTAATCTGTTTTCTGAGGTAGTTTGGTTTTCCAACCTGATGTTTATGTGGATGTCTGCAAAATGGAAGTCTGTGTGTATAAATTCTTTCTTCAGATGCTCATGTTCACTATGCAGGCTGGGTTCCTGCACAAGGTTGGAAGGAGATTAGCTGTTTCTTTAGCGTGTCATGGAGGGAGCGTGTCTGTTTCTAAATGGAGTGATCTTAATGCATCTATTTCTCTTCTGAAGAAACTGATATCGGATTATTGGAGTTAAAGAAAACTAAAGACTTTGGGAAGACATTCAAGACTATAGGAAACAACATTTACTCCTTTGGCCTAGGTGGTCGTTTTCTCTTTGCATCCGTGATGATAGAAAAAGTAAGAAAACTATGCTTGGGCCTCTTTTGTATTTCTATAGACTTGATGCTCTTTGTTCACATCAGGCTCTTTTTTCTTTCCTCTAATAATAATAAACCTTTATTGTCAAAGTACAACATGTGTACATTGAGATTAGCTAGGCCTACATATAACAGTCATCAGTTCCACATCTGGGGAGCAATACGTGTACACCAATCTGCTGTTAACACACCATTCACAGTGTATATACACATACAGTCCTCCTCCTTTACCCTTCCTGGAACGTTTATCTGTCAGAGCGGTGAAAAACTCGGCTTATCAACTCCACAGCTTCATTCGATATCTCTGAATGAATGCAATGTTCCTAAACTGTTAGCAATTGAGTTGTTGCAAGAGGTCCACAACAAATAAGGTAAACAACAAACAAAAACTATTCACAGTTCTTCCTCTGGTGCAGATGCTGATGGAAAAGTACTTTCCTGGTTGATGTGAATGGGAAGGAGACAAATACTCGACTGGCCTAAGAGAAAGATTGCAGAAATAACGCCAGTCAATTTGGTCTGGTTCTTCCTCTTTCCTGGCCTGCATCAGTTTTTTTGTTCCTCCCAAGATATACCACATCCATGAATTTTCCCCACTACAGCCCAAGTATCATGCTTGGCTATGAGATCTGTAGATGTTGCTAGATGTTCTCACCTTATAACTAATATCAGTGTTCTTTATTGTCTGTAGCCTGCTCTCCCTCACACAGCTAGCCTGTTACCTACCAGATCTTCCTACCCATCTGTTGCAGGTCCTTTTATATACATTTCTCCATCCATATATTTTGGCACCCTTCAGCCTCAGCCTGTAAGGCAGGGGTGTCAAACTCTCAATGTCACGTGACATGTTGCGACGTATTGCAACTTTTTTTCCATTGTTGGCAATGGGGCGGACGTGGTTTCGGCATGACGCATCCGGCCCGCAGACGGGCAGTTTGACACCCCTGCTCTAAGGCCCCGCCAATAATAATAATAATAATTTTATTTATATACCGCCCTTCTCCCGAAGGACTCAGGGCGGTGAACAGGGCAGATATATAAAAAATACAAAAATACAAAAGTTAAAAAAAAATTAAACATATGCCCAACTAAAAACAGTAAATACAGATATTAAAAATGACCATAAAAACCCAACCCATCCCCCTTCAGGCCAGGCCGGCTTGTTCAAATAAGAATGTCTTCAGATCGGGACAGAAGGAGCGAAGGTCGGGCGCCATCTGGAGCTCAACCGGCAACCGATTCCATAGCTCCGGGGCACCCACAGAGAAGGACCTCCCACTGGGGGCCACCAATCGACATTCTCTGATCGGTGGCACCCTGCTCTGTGGGAGCGCACAGGGCGGAGGGAAGTTGATGCCGGCTGCTACCACCCCTTTCAGATTCAGGAAACAAAGGCTATTCTAGAGAAGTTGAGAAGATACTCTCAGTGCACACATATCATTTCCATCAGCAGTAATTCCAGCATCCTCATTTCCAAAAGCTCCTTTGTCCATGTAGTGGCCACCACCAAGCACACACACGGCCCAATTGAGCCCCAGAGGATTTTAGCTTTACTTTGCCTGCCCCGCTTCTGTTTGCTATATTTTCTCAAAGGCAAGGCTGCTCTAATGTGTAATTGTTATAAAAACAATATATCCTTGTAAACATTTTCTAGTTTCATATTATGAACAGCTTCCTCATAAATGAATATGGATGTTTCTAGAGAATTTTTTTTTGCTTTATCTAGACTAATACAAGAAGAATCCATGTGTCACTAGATGAAGGTGAAACGTGGAACATGGCTCAACTTCCTTCGGTTGGACAAGAACAATTTTACTCTATTTTGGCAGCAAATGATGACATGGTGTTTATGCATGTAGATGAACCTGGAGGTGAGAGGAATACAAAATGGGTGATGTATCATTCAGTATATCCAAATTTTGCTTTGATTATGCTTACATAATTTCATTTTAAAAGAAAAGTGGTTCTCTAAATTGTTACCATTATATAGGGACAAAGATTTTATCTGAGACAAAAGTGTTTGAATTGCACATTTAGTAAATAGATTTCCAGCAAATTTACAAATTGTTGTTTTGAAAATCTGTTCTCAGTGTCAGTATAATGTATATAAACGTGGACTTCTTTACAACTTTCTTTTCCATGCTAGTTTAAACAAATACATTGTATGAACATGTTTTTTACTTAGGTAGACTTCATCTGGCTCTTCATTTAGCGTACTATTACTGCAATAGGTTTTAGGCTGATCTGAAATACAGATTGTGTGCAGGAGCTTTCTAGTAACTTACAGTTTGTTGGTGAATTATGATACAACTTAAAACCACCTTCTGTAAAATGCTGTTTCTCACCTTTCAATTTGCTGTTTCTTTTCCAGATACCGGACATGGAACAATTTACACCTCTGATGATCAAGGCATCATATACTCCAAGTCCCTGGAAAGGCATCTCTATACTACCACTGGGGGAGAGACAGATTTCACTAATATAACCTCCCTACGAGGCACCTACATTACCAGTGTGCTTTCAGTGGGTGGGTTTTCATTTTTCAAATTTCTTTAATTGTCACTGAAAGTTTATAGGATTGCTGAATTCTTCTAAGATAATGGTTAAAATATTTGGATACAATTTCATTTAGAATGAAAGAAATACTCCTATCTAGAATATATCTAGAAGATGTTCTTGTGGAACACTTTTATAAAATGTCAGAATTAATTAGCACTTTGGTTGTCATTGTTTATGCCATATTGACTAGAACTATTTAGTTTCTGCCGAAAGTTAAAACTTTTTACATTACTTGGGTAAAGTAAGAAGATAAAATTAATATGTGCCAAATTATGAGGTAAGGCAAGCAATTTCTGCAGATGGAGATCAAACGTTTTATTCAGAGTGGAAATGTAAAACTTTGAAATTCTATATGGAAATTATGTTTTATTCAAATCAAAAAAATAACACCTGTGCATAGGAACGGGTGTTTGAAACGTTGAGGTCAAACTACATATAGTGGCCCAATTGCTTCTAAGCATAGGGATGATTATTATATTGTAAGTAACACAGACAGGACAAGCTGTATTTCTATCTTGTTTCCTTCCTCATTTTCTGAGAAATGAATTTAAATCAATGTATATAAAGTGCTTTTTCATACAATGTAAATCCCTGAGAAGAATCTACAGTCCGTTGCTATTATAAACTTGTAAAAAGAAATTACTGAAGGAAGATTATTCTTTCTTGCATGACACTAATGGGTGGTTTGCTTGTTGGTTGGTTTCCTTATCTACTTATTTTCCTGAATAAACTTCAGATGTTGTTTTCTCTTTAGTTTAATTAAAGTGTAATTTGCCTTTGAAAAATAAAAACTGGTTGCTAAAGAAAAAACTTTTTAGTATTTTTTTTTGTAAAAGTTCATGGTTCTTTGACGCTTGGAATAATAGCGGTTGCATAACCTGGAAACAAAACAACCCCAACAAATTTTAGGTTTTCTGAGGATATTGTATGGATTATAGTATATTAGACAAAATAATGGATTTTTTCTTTTTCTTCCTTCTATCAGATAATTCCATTCAGTCTGTGATTACCTTTGATGAAGGAGGGGAATGGGTCCACTTGAGGAAACCAGAAAATGCCAAGTGTGACTCAACAGCCAAAAGTAAAGAAAAGGTTTGTTTTTTAATGCAAAAATGAGGTGTAAATTCAATGTTGACAAGCAAAAGAAATATGTACGGTAGGTCCAAACTAATTTTTACTGAGATCAAGGAATCATGTCAAGATGTTACACGAACAAAATTCATGTATTGAACAGCCTTTGGAATTGTTTAGTTGGAAGCTGACCTGTGTGGTTGTTTTAATTCATGTGCAAGACAGATTAATGCCTAGAATTTGAGATAAAATTAAAGTTAAAAATATTATTAGGAACATTTTGCAAGGAAAGTAGAATTCTGAAAAAATGTATACTGAGTGGATTTTGATTTAGCCAAAAGAAGAAAATGTAAAACTGTTGATCCTATAAAATTAAAAAGTTGCTTGGACCATGTAGGCTCTGAATGAATTGCTTCACTTTTGAGATTTTGATTCTTAAATTTAGTCTGCCTTGGCTTTGCGTTAGTAAAGTTTTTCTATATTGGCAGATGCATTGAGATGAGTAATGATGCTAGCTTTGCATTTAATGAAATCAGATCCATGATGCACTTGTATTTTGTCTCTCATTCTTGTTTGGATTATCTTATATTTACAGTGCAACCTTCACATTCATGCATCCTATAGCATCTCCCAGAAGCTGAATGTACCTATGGCACCTCTGACTGAACCAAATGCTGTTGGAATTATTATTTCTCATGGTAATGAATTAATCTTATGCACACATAATATGCAATGAAATAATGTACAAGAGCAGAGACTTTTCTTGTTATCCTTCCCTACCTTTAGATTGCTTTTTTTCTCCCTGCTTAATTAGGAGAGATACACTGTAAAGCTGGGGTGTCAAACTCAATTTCATTGAGGGCCGCATCAGCATTACGGTTGCCCTCAAGGGGCCGGGTGGGTGTGGCCTGGGTGGGCGTGGCCTACTGGGTAGGCGTGGCTAGAGTGCGTATGGCCTACTGGGTGGGCATGGCCAGCTCTACATCGTTCGCATCAAGGGAGCCTATGGGGGCCTGGGCAGGAGTGGGACAGATCTGAAGGTCTCTGGCAGAAGAAGGGTCTCTGGGCCAGGGCCAAGGCAGTGGGGGCCGTTCCCTCACTGTTTCCAGGATGGCTTCGTGGGCCGCATGAAACCACTTCGCAGGCCGGATCCGGCCCCCGGGCCTTGTGTTTGACATGTCTGCTGTAAAGGATGTGAGAGACTGTGGGCTTGACAAAGAAATACATGTGATAGGTCTTCGTGAGAAAATTGATACAATTGCCATTTATGGTGCTTTATGTTGCAGGAAGTGTTGGTGATGCTATCTCAATAACAAACCCAGATGTTTACATTTCGGATGATGGTGGCTACACCTGGACACGGACACTTGAAGGTCCCCATCACTATGCAATCTTGGACTCTGGAGGCATCATTGTGGCTGTTGAACAAACTCATTTTGTCAACGAGATTAAGTACGCAAGAGTTTTGCTAATATTCGTTTAGTAAGAGGACAGAAGTTCTCTGTTTGGTTCTCAGCCTCCACGTGACTGGTTACAGAAGTTCAAAGAAATTGTTTTCCTGGTATAATGTCAAATGGGATCGCTCTGAAATTAGAACATATGAAATATATGAAAATGGACAAGAGCCAGCTTTACATAAAAAGGATTACAACAGAATTTGTAATCTTATTTCAGAAATAAACTCCAGAACAATTTGAAGTTAATATACATGGAATTATATCCAAGGAAAAAGTGTGCAAAGAAGAAAGGCAATCATAGTTGAGCATATAGTTTGGGGTAATACAGGTAGTCCTTGATTTACAATTTAGTTGAGTCCAAAATTACAGCTGTAAATCATGCTGATCATCAATTGGGATCACTGACCCAATTCTATGACATTTTTTGTAGCACATTTTATAAAGCAAATGTGGCAGTTGTTAAGTGAACATCACTGTCACTAAGTAACCACTGTGGTCTTTAAACAAACTCATTGTTTGCAGTGACCACTTTTGCTGGAAACCCAAAATAAACATTGGTTTATGGCAAAAACCATAAATTGCGGTTATCTGACCTTAGGTTGCTGCAAATGGCTGTAAATGCAGGACAGTGGCCGAGCACTCAAAATGTGATCACATGACGGGTGGGGAGGGAGGGAAGTGTTGGAACATTATCCGGATCATAAGAAATTTCTTACAGCTTCGACCAGTTGCTCGGTGACTGGTCATTAAGAGAGAACTACCGTAATCTCTTGTGAAGACGTGAGTTGTTGAGGAAAAAGGAAAAAAAATCTATTTTTCAACCATCTCCTCCTCATTCCCCCCCCCAAAAAAAACAGAGGTGGGGGCAAGGTTGTTTTATGTATATGCTTGGGTTTCTTTTTCCTGTATGATTCCACATTTTTTTGGCTTAATAAGATGAGTCATCTTGTTAGGGACTGTTGTTAAATTAGCTGTCTGATCAGTTTAAATAGATCTGGATCATGATTCGAAACCAAATTTCTAATAATTATTTATTTTAGGTTCTCAACAGATGAAGGACAGTGCTGGCACAGCTATGTTTTCAGCGAGCAGCCTATCTTTTTCACTGGTTTGGCCTCAGAACCTGGAGCAAAATCAATGAATGTTAGCATCTGGGGATTTCAGGAGAGCTTCTTATCTCGCCAGTGGATCTCATATACCATTGATTTCCAAGATCTCCTCAGCAGAGACTGTGAGTGATCTTATTCCTTACAGAAATAGCAGCAGCCACCCACACACGATTACGGCTTTATGAATCCAGAAAAGCAACTGAGGCAGAACATCCTGCATAGGCTATGATGTTATACTGATGTGATTTGGTACCTTTCCAATTAGAATACAGGTAGTCCTTGCTTAGCAACCAGTTGTTCAGTGAGTGTTCCAAGTTGCGGCAGCACTGAATGAGTTGTACTTACAACCAGTCCTCAAAATTCCGGCCCTTCCGGTACCCCTACACAGTTGCGTAATCATGATTTGGGCAATTGACAATCTGCTTGAATTTAATGACAGTTGTAGCATCTCACAGTCAGATAATCACCATCCAGAATCTTCCCTGTTGGCTTCCCACATGCAAAGTCAAAGCCTTCCTGAGCACTGTGCCAAACTCTGCTTCCCTCAGCCTCCCTGAGCTCTTACCTCACCATGCCTTCCTCTGCTCAGCCTCCATGCACGCCTACCGTGCTTTCCTTTCCTCAGCTTCCCTGCCCTCGCACTGTCTCTCCGTCTCTCAGCTTTCACAACACAGTAGCCCACTTGCCCAACTTGCATGTGACCTGCACCTTCCCCACCCTCCAGCGGCACCCATTATGATGCCAGCTGCAGATCTCCAGTCACTAATATTTTCAGAGCTAGGCAAGATAATTTTAAATCGCATATTTAATTCTGGAAATCTCTGAATTTTTCAAAAACAATTGGAAGAATTTGAGCAAGTTTTGGGGCCAATGTAAGAGCACAGATAAATACTCCAGCTATTTATATATGTAATTCTAGAAAACGTCTCCTCCGTCTTTGTTCTCTTAAATTGTACAGGGGAGCAGGGATGTCTCCCTTCATCCCTTTTTGTTGATTGGTGTATATGGCACATGCAGGGCCCAGGAGATGTAGTTTTGCAAACTCCCAACTGGAAAAACTACACAATTCCCCTAGGGTCCCGTAATACCCGAGTGTATCACTTTGCGAAGAATTGAAAATTGTCAGGAAAAACACTTATTACTCTTTCTAGTTTCTTTTGGCAATCTTAGAAATCTGGCCATTATTCTTTCCTCAGGTGAAGAAAAGGACTATACAAAGTGGTTGGCTCATTCCAGCAATCCCAATAATCCCACAGATGGATGCATACTGGGCTACAAGGAGGAATATAGACGCCTTCGCAAATCATCTGTCTGTAAAAATGGCCGGGACTACATTGTGACCACACAGCCATCTGTCTGCATTTGCACATTAGATGACTTTCTTTGGTACGCTAAAAATCAAGAATCTGGTAGCACCTTTTTCAGTTAACAAATTTTACTACAAGGCATAAGCTTTCATAAGTTGCTTTTAGAAACTTCATTAGATGCATAGAATGGCATTTTCCTTCCTTGGTCTTTTTTAAATGTTATGAAATGGTTAGAGCGATTACTTTTTCTCGTGTATGTTTTTCCACTAGAGCTTTTCTACAGGCAGTAATAATGGCACAGCATTTGCTCAAGATTTTCAGTTGTATCATGTGGTTGAACTGTACCAGAGACACTGTGTGCCTTCTTAGTCCCCCCCTCCCCCTCCTCTGGGACTGCTCCCAGGTCAGGCCCCATTTTTCTGCTTCCTTTGTTCTACTCCACTGGATCAATTTTCTTATTGCCATTTTCAAGTCTCTTCTATTTTCTCAGACTGTGACGGCAGAATCCAGCTCCACTGTCATTAGGGAAGTTGATCTGTGTCACTGGTGACCTATTACACGTCAGACATTAGATAATGTCTTGATTTACATATAGCAGTAAAATATGCTTTGTTTTAAGCACTGATTGATGAACAAATCATAATGGCCTAATTCTGATCTAATTGCAAAGCTATACATGTTTTATGAAATCTAGTGGCTGGATTCAAAAACCATAGTATTTTAGAACCACACTAACCACATTAATAAACGTGTTCAAATGAATTAAAAAATAAATAATGAAGTGTGAACACTGCCACCTTCTGTGTATGACATGACATAACACAGTTATAGTCCAAACTACAAAATTTATTGAAATAAGTGACCGTTGGTGAACTAGAGAAAGCAATGTGAGTTAATGTGTCAGAGATTACTACAGCAAGCAGTAAGAGTTGTGCTAGAAGCTGGTTATGATTACCATGTTTTATTTATAGGTTTGTTTGAGATGGCACTATTTTGTGCTTTTGCACAAAAGACCTGAACTTATCCTCTCAGTTATGGCTGCACTTGTCAATATTTCTTTAAAAAGGCATTTCTCACTGCAGTAAGATTCAGCAAACAGTAATACCATTGTCCTAAAATTGTAATGTATATTATTCCTTTAATTTTGGCACAAGACCTATTTTTTAATGTATTTTTCATTCATACAATACATGAATGGATATAATACATTCAATTATATACATGTGTGGCTTAAATATTTAATGTATTACAAATTAGATGCTTATTCTGGAAAATGAACAGGCAGTTGGAAGCGCAATGCAAAAAAAAAGTGTCCTCTGGAAATATGGGAATCTTCACTAACCAGCTCATCAGCTGAATGTTTGCAAACAGGTTAGATAATGGTAGTGAGAAATCAGCAGGCTTGTTAAGCATTGTCCCATTTTTGTTAATCTTAAAGATTAGTGGATCAGTAAACTGGTAGGACCAGATTTCTGATTTGCATTGTTAATGAAAGTAGAAACCAGTCATCTTAAGTAAGTTTGTTGGGAGGATCAGGATAAGGCTTTCTCTCAGTAAACTTATTGTTTACCTGTTATATGAAGGGAATCTTGATGATAATTCAAGAACTGAGATTCTGTACAGTGCTGTTGTTGAATATCGTACTCCCAAAACAGCAATAGTATAAGCCCGAATATGTGCTTTAACCTGGATTTAATAGAATTTAATTAAGCTTTCTTCTACCACTCTGAACTTCCTGGAAAATTAGCGAACTTGCTTGCCAGTATTTTTATCATTGCATTGCATGAACTATCTGTGTTATTTCCTTTTTTCGAGCAGTTGACTGGAATTGAGTAGAATCAAGAGATATTAAAACAGGAACATGGTTCCCCCAGGAGCCATCGCTGTACATTTCTTAGTAAATCTTCCATCTGTACAAATTTTATAGGCTCATATTTGTAGGAGTAGACAACCTAATGTCCTAAGTCATCAGGGCTAACAATAAGAGGTTTTGAGAGTTGTAATCCAAAATATGGAAGGCAACAAGTTACCTACACCAAACTAAAACTTGCTACCTAATGACCTGTCCATGAAAAAAATGGAACAGAATGATGTCCAAGACAGTACCATTCAGAGTATGTCCTACTACATGGCCAAATACAGGTAGTCCTCAACTTACGACCACAATTGAGCCCAAAGTTTGCTAAGTGAAACATTTGTTAAGTCAGTTTTACCTGTTTTATGACCTTTCTTGCCAGAGTTGGTGAGTGAATCATAGCAGTTGTTAGTAACACGGTGGTTAAGCGCATCTGGCTTCCCGATTGACTTTGCTTGTCAGAAAGTTACAAAAGGTAATCACATAACCCTGGGACACTGCATCATCAATCATAAATATGAGTCAGTTGCCAAATGGCTGGATTTTGATCACGTGACCATGGGGATGCAGTGGCCATAAGGGTGAAAAAACATCTATAAGTCACTTTTTTTCAGTGCCGTTGGAACCTTTGACCAAATCACTAAAAAAGAGCCATGGTGGCACAGTAATTAGAACGCACTATTTCATGCTAACTCACTTCTCACTGCCAGGAGTTCAGTTCTGACCGGCTCAAGGTTGACTTAGCCTTCCATCTTTCCGAGGTCAGTAAAATGGGGATTCAGATTTTTTTGGGGGGAAGGGGCAATATGGCGGCTCTGAATTGCTTAGAGAGGGCTGTAAAGCACTATGAAGCAGTATATAAGTCTTAAGTGCTATTGCTATTGCTAAATGAGCTGTTGTAAGTGGAGGACTACCTGTAGAGTTCAGGATAGCCTACTGTTTGAAATCCTGAATAAATCCCAAGAAAGTAAGGTATGCATGAGTAATGAGGTGGGATGATGTCATCAGTCTAGAAACATACCATACAGTAAGCTCAAGTAGAGAAACGACTGGTCCGTGGAGTTAACAATAAAAGTAGTTACCGTATTCTTATGAGCCATTCCGGCACCTTCCACCTGCCTGGCAACAGCCATCACTGGACCCGCAGCACTCATGCCATCCTTATCTGCTTACTAGCCTGTTTAATGAACACTTCTCACTTAATGACAGCATCGGAGAGTGCTGGGATCGCTGCTGCTAAGCAATGTGGTCACATGACATTGTGCTTTGCCAGCACCTTGCTCCAGTCCCAACTACAATTGTTAGTCAAGGACTCTCTGTAGTTCAGGTGAATCTTCATTTTGTTCTGGTCATTTCTGCTGAAAGACAAACATTCAAAACTCCTAAGTTATTAAGCAGGGCACTTTGTTGGGAGTGAAGTCATTATAAACTGAAGCAACTATGACTTTTTGTCCCCAGACCAGTATGGCAAAGAGAACAGGGACAATTTCACCTCATCTTTTCCAACAACCAGATCTCTGTAATACGCGTTAGGTAAGGTCAATAGCGCACAGCCAGATGATCCTGAATGTTATCATAATTTTATTGTTTTCTAATCTGGCATTCAGGAATACCATCTTCATACTGAGTTGGGAAGGCACCATCAAATAGAAGACTATAGCTGAGAGACTAACAGAAATCAGGAACACCTGTCATTTCTGTATCTTCCTCTGCTTGCTCTGCTTGCACTGCCTGCCACCGAAAGACCTTTCATTATTTATTTTGAAAGGGTATGCATGCACGTGTGTCTATATGTGTGTGTATGTGTGCATTACATTCATGATAAAGCATCTTAATAATCACCTGTCCCCTCTGCAGATATTTATATAACCACAAGTATCATGATAACAGTCAAAATATTTACAGTCTTCTTTACACACATAAGCTAAATATCAGTAAATATTTGTGTAAACATGCATATATATGTTTCAGATGAAGTCAGTGGCTTTTCTTTCTAATGTAGTTGTTTGTTTATTCTTCCCCTAGTGATTTTGGCTATTTCCGCCCAGAAAATCAGTCTGAATGTGTGGAGCAGCCAGAGCTGAAGGGTCATGACTTGGAATTCTGCTTGTATGGGAAGCAAGAGCTATTAAAGACCAGCGGGTAATTTTCTTGTAAGATTCTAATGCATCAGCAGCAGCATGCAAATTGATGTCCTTAGCCAGCAAGAGAAATTGGAAGATGGCCTTAGTGTTGTGGGTCCTTTTATAAAATAGATATGTTTAAACTGTTGGGTCTTTTAGGGTCCCATAATCTCCTGACTTAGATGTTACATTGACCCAAACGTTTTATTGATGAAATATTTTGAGAGCATAGAGCTTGATAAGAACATTCATTGATTGTATGCCATCATGTTAAATGCCATTTTGAAGGGCCAGTCCGAAAGTAATGCTGACTGTAGGGGCAGTGGCGTAGCGTGGGTTGTCAGCACCCGGGGCAAGGCAAGTAATTTGTGCCCCCTAACCCGTGCACCACACCGCACGCCTGGCACCCCCCCCACCTCCACAGTGGGCGGCGACCCGGCGGCTCGGATCGGATTCGCACAGCCAGCACTACAGTGAGAGAGAGTGAGTGAGCCAGGCAGGGGCAGAGAGCTGCGAGTGCGAGCGCCCCCCCCAGATGTTGCGCCCGGTGCGGCCGACCCCCCCTGCAACCCCCACGCTACGCCACTGTGTAGGGGAGTGTTTTAGAGCTTGAGATAACTCAAGGTTAATCAGACAAATAAATAGCCTTCAACTTCCCTGTTCTGAACTGGCACTGGTATAGAAAGCTGATCTTTGCTGGCGTGAGATGCTCTCACTCATTAGAAGAAAATTTAATGAATGAAGAGAAGGGCGAGGGGTGACATGATAGCAGTGTTCCAATATCTCAGGGGCTGCCACAAAGAAGAGGGAGTCAAGCTATTCTCCAAAGCACCTGAAGGCAGGACAAGAAGCAACGGATGGAAACTAGTCAAGGAGAGAAGCAACCTAGAACTAAGGAGAAACTTCCTTACAGTTAGAACAATTAATCAGTGGTACAACCTGCCTCCAGAAGTTGTGAATGCTCCAACACTGGAAGTTTTTAAGAAGAGACTGGGCAGCCGTTTGTGTGAAATGGTATAGGGTTTCCTGCCTGAGCAGGGGGTTGGACTAAAAGTCCTCCAAAGTCCCTTCCAACTCATTATTATTATTGTTATTGTTATTATATCCCCAATTCCCTATTAAAACTGTTTTTGATTTTCAGATATCGGAAGATTCCAGGGGACAAATGTGTAGGTGGGAAGAATCCCAAACGTAAAGAGACGGATCTGAAGCAAAAGTGCACAAGCAACTACCTGCATTCAGGCCCCTTGGTAGGTTACCCAAAAAAATGAAAAGAAAAAAAATATCTGCTGAAATAATTGTGGTGGATAAGGGAAAACATTCTAACATAGTCCAAAAAGTGGGAGAATGCCCAAGAAGTATTTTTCATAATTTTTCATTCATTTTTCTGATACTACGTACCTCAATTTTGTGCAGTCGTTGTGATAAATGAGCTTCGGAAACCAGCTGCTGAGACCAGCTGCTTTGCAGACGAGCTGCTGACTAGCATTTTGAGGGAGGGAATCTTAACTGCAAAGGGCTTCACCTTTTTCAAATTTCTTTCTTTCTTTTTTTCTTTTCCAAATCTCTGCTGCATTCAGGACAGGAGTGCAAAGGCCCTTTTGGTAAGGAGCAATTGAGAGATGCTAGAAAGATCATTAGAGAAGCACCTTGTAACTATAAGAGCCTTGGTGGAGCAGTGGGCTAATGCCTCCTTAAGTAACACCAGCTGCCTGCAATTAGTGCAGGTTCGCATCCCACCAGGCTCAAGGTTGACTCAGCCTTCCATCCTTCCGAGGTGGGTAAAATGAGGACCCAGATTGTTGGGGGCAATTAAGCTGACTTTGTAATAATTTTTTTATTTTATTTATTTATTTTAATTCCATTTATATCCCGCCCTTCTCCGAAGACTCAGGGCGGCTTACAAACTTAGCAGTAGCCTTCATTCTATGTATATGCCTGCTTATTAGGGCTTTTTCACACACACCCCAAGCGGCATTATTACAAAGTCAGCTTAATAATGCCGCTTAGGGGGTGTGTGAAAGCCCTAATAAGCAGGCATATACATAGAATGAAGGCTACTGCTAAGTTTGTAAGCCGCCCTGAGTCTTCGGAGAAGGGCGGGATATAAATGGAATTAAAAAATAAATAAATAAATAATGGTCTTGTGTCTAATAATGTGTTACTTAAAGCTTTAGACAGCTTTCTGCTTTTTTTCCTTGCAGAACACTTCTTCTCACTCTACTCCAGTCATCCTGGCTGTAATTGCCTTGATGCTCATCACTGTTGTGGCTGGAGTAGTCATCATTAAGAAATACGTCTGTGGGGGAAGGTGAGCCTCAGAGTGGAGAATGACAAATAGAGCTGTTAAGGGGGGGGAGGAAATGCCGTCTTTGTTACATAGATGTGGAAGCAACAGAATGAGACTGAAATGTATTGGTAGCAATGTCATCCTTACGTGAGGAGAAACAAGACACGTGTTCCTATAAACTGAGTGTTAGTGATACTGCTAAACTCTTTCCTTTTTCCTTTTTCTTTTTTTTGTCTCCAAAGCAGTCATTGATTTTGTTTGTTTCCAGAACTGGGCTTTGTGATTGAATGAAAGCAGTGGGGGGTGGGGAGGCCTCTGGGCCCTTTGAGCCAGCTGATTGTTCCAGATATGAAGCTATGCTGCTGCGAATAATCTAGAAGAATCTGCTTTTAGATTTAGAACAATGAGAGACATGAAATGGGGGGGGGAGCATTGAGAATGATGAGCAGCTGGGGGGAGAGGTTTTTTTTTTTTTTTTAAGCTGACAGGCTTGCATAGACAAAATCAGAGCAGTGGCAACCTTCACTTTTGTTTGCCTGAGCAAACACGTAAGAGGTTCACCCAGAGCAGGAGTAAAGCTCAGATCAGACTTTCGGAAAGTTTGGCGATCCGTCAGAATCATCCACCAATCACTGAAGTGTTGTCTGGTTGTATAAGGGGTGGGGATGGAGGATTGCCTATCGTTTAGAGAGAATTTGGTATCACAGACTTGGAGAGCCACTGATATAATGAGAATCACTGTTTACTTCTAGGCTTAGTAACTTCTCTGACCACCGTTCCAGTTTCTGTCATTTTGAAGGCCTTATTCCTTCCAGTTTTTATAGCTTACTGTTACTGTAAAACAGCTTACTGAAGAAATTGAGATTGGTAATAGCAGCCGATATATTAAGACCTGCAGAAGATCTCTGCTTTAACTTCTCTTTCAAGGAGTCTGAACTGATACAGTCAAATGTACGATGGTTCTTTCATCAGTGTTTTTCATATTCCTAGATTTCTGGTTCACCGGTATTCTGTCCTGCAGCAACATGCAGAAGCGAATGGCTTTGAAGGACTTGACGTACCTGGTGCCAGTAAAATTGGCTACCATGATGACTCTGATGAGGCAAGTGACTGTGCCCCTAAACATGCATCTTTCTAGGCAGTCTTGGTTAGCTAAGAACCTGACAACTGTGAATTGTTTTTCTATATTGTTTAGCATATGTCAGTTTATAAAGACAATACGATTTCCGAGGTAATGGGGGCAAGAACTGTTTTAAGAGACTGGCTAGCTTTACATTTACCACAGCCAGCTTGAGAAGAATTCTTAATTCAAAATACTAGTTTATAATAAAAAGGGACGCGGTGGCTCAGTGGGTTAGGACGCTGAGCTTGTCGATCAGATGGTCGGCAGTTTGGCAGGTCAAATCCCAAGTGCCGCGTAACAGAGTGAGCGCCTGTTACTCGTCCCAGCTTCTGCCAACCTAGCAGTTCGAAAGCACGTAAAAATGGAAGTAGAAAAATAGGGACCACTCCGGTGGGAAGGTAACAGCGTTCCGTGCGCCTTTGGCATCTAGTCACGCCGGCCACATGACCACGGAGACGTCCTCGGACAAGCGCTGGCTCTTCGGCTTTGAAACGGAGATGAGCACTGGCCCCTAGAGTTGGAAATGACTAGCACGCATGTGCAGGGGAACCTTTACCTTTACCTAGTTTATAATATTTTTTTTTCTTTCTTTTTTCTGCTCAGGATTTGTTGGAGTAGTGATGGTCTCACTCGGATTGCACACTTCATAAGTTTGGCTGCTGCTATAGAAGGGCACGAATGCCAACAGTCCATCTTACTTTTGATATGGATGCCTTTCCCGTATCTGAGAAAGTCTATATTCCTTTTGCTTCTATCAAATGTCTAAAACCAACAGAGCTGCAAGAACTGCATTAGATTTTTAAGGGGAGGGCAAGGTTCTCTAACTCTGATAAATGAAGAAGGAAAGCTGTTTAATTTAAATATAATTTTATTTTAATCAGATTTCTCCAGCTCTAAAAGGAGAACTAATAGGACTGTGAAATAAGGATTTCACTAAATATTAGCATTACTAGGTACAATGTACTATGCTGCTTGAAGAAACTCCCAAATCCCCAAATGGGAAACATACTGCACTCCAACACTGTGATAAAATTGCATTGAATCTCTTTAGCACAACAACACTCCTAGCAAACAGAGCAATGAGATGCTGGGCAGAGATTGTGGGTATTAACCAGCATCACAATGGGCTGTGTGCCAAAATGCATTCTATTTTTGTTTTATCTAAAATGTAATCAAATGGGTAGATGTGTACTGTGTAACATAAGGATGTCTCCAAGGCTTGAAATACGTCTGCAGCCCAACATCCTACGATTCCAAGGAACTGAACTGTGAAATTAGCATGTGTCCTGTTACACAATCAAAAACAAGCTCTGGATGGGAAAGAGATGTTTTTTTAAAAAAAAAATCTTAAAAAATAAGAAGTACAGATCTGTTAGAAGTAAGAGTTATTTAAATTGTTTAGGTACCAAATTAGGTACATTGCTTAGGTACCAAATTAAGTACATTATATCAGCTTCTTGAAGAAAGCTTGTTACTTGCGGCAGCACTATGAAGTTTTCAATATTTTCCTTTTCACTTCTTGAAAGCAATAGATTGGTGCTTGCCACTTTGGCACCATTTTACTATTGTGGCTTTCTGAGCCCCTTTATGTCAGTATAGTTAAACTGTTGTAATACCCTTTTGAAATCATATGTTTGGTTTTCCGAAAGTAATAGAAATGGAATCTTCACAATATTTAATTCAAACTGTCTTGAAGTCTAGATAGAAACTGATTCTGCTAAAAAAAAAAAACACTTGACCAATTAAAAGCACTCCAGGCCAATAGGCAACTTTGAATTTTATGTGGGTATTCTGCTTTCCCAATGGGGTGACTCCATTGCTTCCCTCCTGCAGTTTCCATCTTGACTCCGGGAGGTTCTTTAATCCTCCAAAATATATTTGGGGTGCATGTTGGGATGGAAGGAGAGGAATATATTCCAATACATTCAGCAATTGTTGACATGTTTCAGTCAATGGTTGAAAGGCAATTGGGTAAATCCAACTCTAACAATGGTGAGGTTTTTTCCACTGGTGGTGGAGAGAAGAGCTGCAGTGTACAGACAGTAGTACATGGTTACTGAAATTGAAATTTGAGGTTTTCCCCTCTTAAATTTGGGGAAAACGCTGGGGGAGGATTCTTCGTTTTAAAAATATTTTAAGACTATTTTAGGGATTCCATTACAGATATCATGTGCTTGCTTCAAAATATTAGAAAACCGTTTCCAGGTTCAACTGTTGCATCCAGAGTGATAAGTAAGCTGCCAAACACTCAGCAATATTGCCCACCTCATTTATAAAACAAACGGAATCCTTTTATTTGCACTCCAAAGGAATGTTCATAAACATTAACCTTAGTTTTTGATGGTTTTTATTTGTCCTTTCATTAAAGGATTATACCCACAAGAAAATACTCTTGTTTCAGATAATAATTTCGGTTTCTTTCAAAATAATGAATTGTGACTGACTTTTCCTCATTTGAGAATTGGGCTTGGCAAGTAGAACTATTTTTAAAAAATGGAAAAGAGCCTTTTTTTTAAGGTCATTTCTACATCTGGATCTCAGGTTGTTTTGCATGATGATGTTCACCCATCTATTTCCTTCCTTCAGTCTTACCTGTAAAAGGATCATACCAGCAAAAAATATCCATTCAAGGTCTGTGCATGAGACTTCTCTTCTCTACTGCCATACTACCAATCTGGTATTTGAGATATACTTACGATGCTTGAGATGCTGCTATCACCGCATTGGAAATCATAGTTGTTGGGTGGGAGAGTATGCAAAGACTGGACTGACTAAAAATGGAGAAAATCGAGCTTATATTGCGCTAAATTGGGTAATTACAAATATCACCAATGTTACACATTACACGATCTCATCCTGATCTAGCATACACATTCCTTTTTGCAAATGACCCATCTTCGGCATTCTTTGGTGATTAATTGTTTAATATTTGTCTCACCATTCATTTCCATTTCATTTCATCTTCACGCAGACCCTAAGACTAAGCTTGATCTGTTTGAGATGCAGTTAACTTATCACTAGTGACTTGCATCAGACCACTTAGGATTTGTTAGCTGTTCAAAAGCTAGCTGGTACTTCAAGATAGAGCAGGCTACTATAGTTGTAGTGCTTTCCAACTCTCCTTTGATAGCAATAAAATGAGAGTGAGAAGCCTGAAAGCAAGTGGTTGTCTTGAATTTGTCCACCATCTCTCCCAATTCTTGTACCCTTACTGTGGTTTCTAATCCTTTTTTCCCTTTGTATCATTGTATAATATAATGATGCCCAGAGTAGTAATATTTCCAGATTGTTGATCCCTAATGAAAAAAATAAATGCACCAACAGGAATACTTATAAGACAAGAGAAAGGGCAGGAAGAAATGTCTGTTCCTGGAAGACCTGTTCCACATAAAACTCCCACAAGTTATCTTTTGCTTATAGTATTGGATAGTACACAAGCATACCTGATATATTACTAACATGTACAGTGCAATGATATCTCTTGCAGCTCATGGTTACCAGTTCTTGAAGTAAAACTTAGTCCTTTATTTTACTCTAAAACTATTTAAACATACTTGTGCAGAAACCCCGTGTGTAGAATCAGATTGCTCCACTAAACTGGATCTGATGACTGAAATCTGGTACTAGAAATATAGGAGAAAACCTGTCAGATCTTCTCCAGCACAATGTGTATGTAATAAGTGATTACTTCCTTTTTCTAGTAAATGTCAAATTTCTCTGTGTATTAAGGCATCTCTGACAGGCTTAGAAATCTTGTTACTGGATATTTATCTCTCAGGCTAGGAACCTCTTCCTTTGCCTCATTTCTACTGGCCGTTTCTTCTCAAGATAGAGTACATTGACTGACACAGTGACAACATTCCAATAAACTGAAATCTGCCCAGTAAATCAGGGGCTTACTACTGCTACACATCTACGCTGGGCAGTGGTAGTCTTCCTCCCATAGTGTTGAATATGTAGATAATGTGAGATATTTCTCACTGTTTTGTAAGTGTTGCCCAAGCAACATAGCAACCATGGCAGTGTTGCCATTGCATGCGCTTTGAAGCATAATTGTCTTCCTAATGTGCCTGCAAGGCAGACCATTCTTGTTCCATACCATCTGTGGGATGGCTACAGAATGCTATGTAGCCAAAAGCCATTGTTAATAGCACTCCTCTATACAGAATTTCCTAAGATGTACAGTCTGAGGCAACATGAAAAAGATAACAAAAAGGAGCCATGTATAGAGTTTTGTAAATATGCCTGGCTATATTATAAATTTGTACTGGTATTTTTCTGTATATTTGCAATATTTGGGTTAGAATTAATAAATAGGCTTTTATTTGGATTTTATGTTGTCTACCTTTACTCTGAGTATCAAGGGTCTTATAGGATTATGTTTACAACTAAGCATTACTTAGCTCATGTTTTCAGACTTCCTGCGCAATATTCTGGTTTTTGTATAAATGAAAGAGATCTAGTTTCTGTCCCTGGTTTGCCTTTAATTGACTGCTTCTTACTCTCTCAACCAGTGTGCTCTTCTGTACAGTAACTTGACTGATTCTTTGATTGCCCCTGTGAATAGTCTGCAAGACCTCTATTAGAAAGGTTAGATCTCTTTTGTTTCATAAAAGAAGCTCAAGGCTCAAGATTTTTTATTTATTTTGAAAAACTATGCTTCACACTAAACAGGTCATGAATAAGAACGAACGGGAGAGCATTGGGGCATCTGTCATGATGCTCTGTCATCCGTCAAGAAATTTCCAATTCTTTAATGCAGTATTTTTCAATCACAGCAATGTTAAGATGTATGGACTTCAGTTCCCCAGCCTGGAAAGGGACAACTCGTTGTGGGATAACTCGCCCCAGGACAATTCAACAAATGCAAAAATTAAGTTAATTTCGATGGAACTGAGGCCAGTACAAGAGTTACAATAATTTCAATGAAAATGTGGTCACCAATAATAAAAGACACACACGCACACACACACCCAGTATGCTTCCATTCTGAGAGTGGAAAGTTGAGGTTGAGCAAAACTCATGTTTCACGCTGTTCAGATCTTAACAGGCATAAAATTATTCCTGAATTGATTAAATGCAGAATCATATTTTAAGAGCAAGCAACCTGGTTTCACACTCTTAAACAGAGAGAGATGAGAGAAGACAGTGATATTTTTAGGCTTAAAAAAAAACACCTGGTTTCAGAATGTGTGTCTAGCTATATAGCTATATGTAGCTTAGGGAAGCGATGGAACCATTCTTACCACACTGATTAACCGGCTATAAGTGGAGTAAGCAAGCATTAAAATCTGACGTTTTGGATGGAATGGTAACAATTTTCTTTGAATATTTTAATGCATAATGCTCCCATCCAGTATCTTTGGACTGAAATTTTGTCTTGTCTCCTTCCCAATAAACAACTGCAGTTTTATCAGAGTTTCCCTTTCACATCCTTGTTTGCCCATCTTCCTCACATGTCTGATAGGACTTTTACTTCAGATACATTTCATATCTAGATTTATTCTTTATTTTGCCACTCCAGACTGAATTGGGTATACCACAAAAGGCCCAGAGTTTGTAAGAGCCTTTGTAGTTCAAATACATTCAGATTAAAACCTTGCAAAATGGAATTACTGTTACTTGGTGATGGATCTGGCTCTATTTCACTCCTGATCTTAGCTCTTGAGAAGGTTGCCCCCTTATGGAGCAGGTATGTGATCTGGGAGTTCTCTTGGATTCATGGGTTCTGCTAGAGCAACAAGTGGAGATCACAAAAGTTGTGCCAATTATGGGCCACATTGGTCCAGGATGTCTGAACAACAGTGATTCCTATTCATGTACACACTGCTGTAATATCCTCTAAATACGGTTGCTTTGAAGATGTCTTGGAAGCTTCAACTGGTCCAAAATACACATGGTGGTTGAATTACTTATGGGTAACAGATTTAACAATGTTGCAATCACTGCATTGATTATTGGTTTTCATCCAGATCTAAATAGTGTCAAAGTACTGTGGCTTGCATCCAGATATGTACAGGTCCACTTCTGCTGCCCATTCAAATGTCCCTCTGCAATCTTTTAAGAAAAGAAATGCCCACCCCATGGGCGATAAAGGTAGTGGCCCAGCAATGTACCTTTGTGGCTTCCCTAATCCTTTAAAATTCATGGCTATTCAAGATAAAAGCACTTCTAGACGTTTTAGGGAGCCTTGAAAGCATTCTATCAAGAATAGTCAGCCTTCCTAATAATTTCATATTACTATGTTGTTTTTATTGATTATTCTTGTAGTAAGTCATCTAGAACTATGTATGAGAGGTGGGTAGCTATATGAATGCAATAAAAATGATTCAAACCATCTCAAATTTTTAAGCATGCAATTTAATAAGGAATCTGGTCCCAGCATCTGTTTTAGCATTTCGGTTGAAAAGGTATTTGGCCTCCCAGCCTCCTGTATCTCTGACACCAGTATCACAAATTTTCTGAATTTTTCTCTCTGGGGACCAAATATGGTCAATTTTTATACAAAAGGCTACCGACACCATTTTTAAGCATGAAATTTAACAGCAAATCTAGTCCCAGCCTCCATTTTAGCATTTTGGTACAGAGGATTTTTGGCCTCCAGGCTTTCCGTGTCCCTGCCTTTGGCAACACAAGTTTTCTGAATTTTTGTTGCTGGACACTATATGTCATTTTTTTTAAAAAAGCAACAAAATATTTAAGCATGAAATTCAACCCCGAAGTATTACATGGAATGCGTTTTAGCACTTTGGTTTAAAAAAATTTTGGACTGCAGGCCTCCCATGTCCCTTACTTTGGCAATACTAATTTTCTGAATTTTCATTGCTGGAGATGAAATTTGGTCTCCTGGCATCAGTTTTAGCATTTCGGTTGAAATTGTTTTTGCTCACTGACCTTGGCAAAATGAATTTTTTGAACTTTCGTTGCTGGAGATGAAATATGGTCTATTTTTTTAAAAAGCAACCAACACCATTTTAAGCATGAAATTTAGCCGCAAATCTTCTCCCAGCATCTGTTTTAGCATTTGAGTTGAAAAAAAGTTGGTCACCAAGCCTCTGGCATTCTGGACATGGCAACACGAATTTCCTGAATTTTCATCACTGGAAATGAAAATGGTCAATTTTTAGAAAAAGCAACCAATACATTTTTAAGCATGAAATTCAGCACTGAAACATGACTCGGGATCCATTTTACCATTTCGGTTGAAAAAAAATTTGGCCTCCAGGCCTCTCACGTCCCTGACATTGGCAACATGAATTTTCTGAATTTTCATTGCTGGGGAACCAAATACAGTCGTGTTTTTTTTAAAAGGCTATTTTTAAGCATGATATTTAATGTCAAATGTTGTCCCAGCATACGTTTTAGCATTTTGGTTGAAAATTTTTTGGCCTTCAGGTCTCCCACATCCCTTACATTGGCAACACAAATTTTCTGAATATTCATTGCTGGAAACAAAATATGGTTGATTTTTTTAAAAGCAAGCAACAACATTTTTAAACATGAAATTCAACCCTGAAACTTGACATCTGTTTTAGCTTTTCTGTTGAAGAAAATTTTAACTTCCTGACCTCCCATGTCTTTGCATTGGCAACATGAATTTTCTGAATTTTCGTTGCTGGAGACTAAATATAGTCAATTTTTAAAAAAGGTTACCAATACCATTTTTAGCATGAAATTTAATGACAAATCTGGTCCTGGCATCCATTTTAGCATTTCGGTTGAAAAATTTTTTGGCTTCCCAGTCTCCCATGTGACTGACCTTGGCAACACAAATTTTCCGAATTTTTTGTCACTGGAGACAAAATATGTTCAATTTTTTAGGTTACAAAATCACTATATGATGATTCAGGACTGTGTTGATCCAAGTGACTAACAGAACTGAACAAATGACACTCGAATTTTGGAACAAACTACAGCCGTTAGTATTTTATCTATCCTTGACATAAGTTGTCTGTCTTGGATCTGATCAAAGTAGAATAATAGAACAGCAATTATCATTTCCCCCCTCCTCTGAAAAGCTTTACAGTACTTGCCATTTCAGTCAAAATAAATTCAAGCAGTTCCAGCGCATTAATTCAGCTCTGCTTCAAATGTGTTGTCTTTTATCCTCACCAATAAGTGCTGAAATTATTCCTGCTTCTCTCAACAAAATTACAGCCTTCGGGAAGTGCTATAGTGAGTTTTTGGGACCTACTGATGAAGTCTTGAGGATATATTTCCATGATGACTTTTTTCTTGTTAAACTATCAAAACTCAAAAAATCAAGTCCACATCAGTACTTCTCATTAGCATAAAATGACAACTGTAAAATATTTGTGGAAAGATCTGAAGCATGGAGTCATTACAAACAGAAATGGAGGAGATGGATCTTCTGAATTTAGGAACATTATTCTTCCCCCTCAAAAGAGCAGCATCTTTGACTGTTTCCTAGTCAGCACAAATATTCCTCTTATTGTTTACAGGATGCTAAGTTGTATAGTACACAATTATATTGGTGGCTTAAGTCATTTTGCCTTTCTTAAAAGAAAACCTACAGTAGTAGTGCTGCCCTATTGATATACTACTTAAAAATCAATATTAATGCTCAAAGCTCAGCCTCTTACCCAGTGCTTTTTTTGTAAAAGAAAAAGGTGCCGGAACTCACACATGTCATACAACCCGCCTTGCCTACCCTACAAGGTTCCATCCAAAAAAGGTGCCGGAACTTCGTTCTGAGCGTTCTATGAGAAAAAAAGCCCTTACCCAATCAGAGGGCTACTGAGAGGGCTTTGTTTCATGTTTTTTTTCTGAACAGCTTTAAAGCCCTGGGAAAAATCCTTAAATTTCATACCCTCATTAGCTGCTCAGTGCTTATAGTCCATCAGGATACAACTGTTCTTCATCCCCTTTCTGCAGTTATTTTCCACCTGAGAGTTTTAATTGTAGCGCTTAAGTTGTGTTGCTCCTGAATGCTGCTTCCTTTGTCCTTCCCTGTAACCCTTTTATTCAGCAATGCACTTGTGAAAGACATTATTCCATCTTTTCCCTAAAACTGGTGCATGAATCTTATCTCTCTCATACACAATGGGATTCAAGCAGGAAGGCAAGCTGGATCAGGAAGGATCTGCTTAACATGTTTAGATTTGCCCAGAACATGCAGTCTGCACAAGGAAAATACAAAGCAGTAAAGAAGATATGAGAGAAAACTGGAGATTCAGTGTCGTATACGCTATTGATAACATGAATTGTTAAAAAAGATATGGAGGAAAATGGAGTGAACCATGAAGATTAGATGTTAAGGTACCTTATATATCTGTGTTGTTATAAGTAACGTGCCTGGAATTAAAAGGAAAGCAAGATAAATAGCAAGAATAGCTTCTTATTTCTAATCATAATTAAACAATATGACAAGGCGTGGAATGTTCAAGGATGTAATATTTTTGAGGTTTCCAAACATCTCCCTCTAGTTTTTAGAGAAGAAATGCATTTTCCTGATTTCATTTTAAAAATCAGAATTAGACAAAAGGAAAAATGTACAGAGCTTGGTGTGGATTTCAGTGAAGATTATTATTTATTTATATGCTAAGGCAATTTTTGATACATGCAAAATAAAGAAGCAAATCCCAAAGTGATATCCTAATTGGAATTATATCTAGTAACAGTTGAAAACATCAGATTACTACGGCAGCGAGACTTTTAGCAGCGCAATATTGGAAGAAGGAAGAACTGCCGACTATAGAAGAATGGACTTTAAAAGTTTCCAATTTGGTGGAAATGGCAAAGATTTCAGTGTATTTGAAAGACCAATCGCAACAGAGATATAGTGTGGCGTGGAGGAGATGGATTGATTACATCCAGAATAAATATGGGACTAAAAAGTTTCACTTAGCATTTGAATAAGTAGTGGATTTATATGATGTATAACTAGCTTGTAGTTATTTTATTAAGAGTTAAAGTGCGATAGAATTTAATATTTTATTGTTGTTTGCATATTTTAGATTATGTTTGTTTGTATTTTTATACCCTGTATTTAGCTCTGGGAAGTCGGGGGGGGGAGGGGAGGGGAGAGTTGGGGAGGTTTGGGGAGAGGGGAGGGGGAGGGGAGGGGTTTTGAATTTAAAAATGTACTGTAAAACTTTTCAATTTAAAAAAAAAGAAAACATCAGATTACTAAATGTCAGATACAAACCCGTCGTATGATTCTTGTCGCCTACGTAGGACTTTTACTGTATTGATGAGATGTGTGATTTTACAAGCTAAAATCTACAGTCCCATGGAAATTGCCTGCAATTGTGTAATAGAATACACAATTGTTAAACTTTTATATTAACCTTTGGGTGATGAAATAACAAATATGAGAGAGAATACAGACTAAGAGATGACTTACACAGAGGTCAGCTAAGTACCTCATCCCTTTCCTGGATGTCATTTAATGGCACCAATTTGTTTTTGGAGTCTTTGTCAAGCAAGATCCTTTGAAGTAGGACCCACACTATTGTTGGAGGTGGTGATGCCAATAGTAAACTTAACACAACTCTATTTTTGAACCATCAAGGATGACCACCATTGAAAAATGACTCATTACATTCCAGTTGGAAAACCCATTCCAATTTCCAGAAGGTGAAATGCATGGATGAACCTATAAACCAGCTGCCTGCTGGTGCAAATGATGGGTGGTGCTGACAGGCAAGCTTTCCTTGGTAATAACTGTCAGCACAACAAGTCAGCATTCCCATCTGGTGGTAGGTATGTGGGTGTGCACCTTTTGTGGTTTGAAAATAATATAAATAGAGGTACTGAAAAGTGAAGGCAACTCATGAAGAAATTGCTCCTGAACAATGCAGCATAACTTGCAAATCACTTGGCTTTCTTCTGGAGGTACCTAGTACAGGCACCAGCAGTGAGGTAAGAGCTATTGCTTCAAAAGGCCAGGAAACAAACCGAGTTACTCATTTTCAGGTTAATACTCATGGAATTGGTAGACATGGTTTTTGCTAAAAATGTGATGCATTAGAACTAAAAGGTGGTGGAAGTTGTAGAAATAAGTTTAGAATAGATGTCATGTTGTCCCATTTGGACTACCTCATATTACAAACAATGCATTTTGTGATAGAAAAAGTATGGATGCCACACATGATGGTCTATTGTGTGTTACAATTAAATACTGACATTTTATACTCCACATACATTTGCTGGACCTAAGGCTCTGAATACAGTATGGGGAAATTTACTTCTTGTTCCATGATGGCAGATATAAAAATGACAGAAGATATAACTTAAGAATGATGCAAGAATAAAATTTAGGTTCCATTAATACTTATGTTTGACTAAAATCTAATTCTTTAGGGATATAATTACACATAGGCTCCTGTGGATGTTTGATGTTTGGTTTGATGAAATCCATTAACCGAGCACCCGATTTCTAGGCTCCAGAGCACATTCCCAACTTTGTCTTCTTGCGTGAGCACCTGTAAAAGCTTATTTTTATTGGAGCCAAACAGGTGGGTGAAATTATGAGACCCACCCTAATAGTTTGATTGGAGGAATTGAAGTGACAGTCATTTTCCCATGTTGCATTTACCACTTTGTTCTAGAAATCGGCGTTGGAATGGCTCTGTGTAAAGCCCCATGACTTCAAATCACCCTCTTCAAGTTCTTTATTCAGTTTTCATTGACCCATAAACACAAAATGTTCAGTGAGTGCATGCAAGCCAAATTGGAATATACAACAGATCTTAAAGTGAAAAATAACCTATATATCATAATTAAAATAACTGAAGAAATATTGTAGAGCAGAGCAAGAGACAGAAATGAAACAGGTAAAAGAACTCTTGGAAAATTCAGTACTTTGAAGGACACTTTCACTACTGAAATTATCCCACGTTCTGTTGTTTTGGGTTCAATTCATTGTCACATTTTTTTTGTTTTCAGAAGAAGGAAAGCTAAATTATTGCTAAACCGTGTAGCAGATCAGACCTCCTGCAACTATGGCTTCAAATTCCAGTTCAAGGAACTACACCGGCTCTAGCTTGAGTGGACATTTCCTGTCCTACAGCAAGACAGTGTTTATTGTTTTTTATACTGTCTTCTTCCTTGTGGGCATTCCAGGAAACATCTTGCTGCTCTCCGTCCTCATCAGAGGTCTCCAAAGAAAAAGTGGCAGCCACGTCTCACGCTTGACTGATCTTCTCTACATCAACATAGTAGCTCTTGATCTCTTCTTCTTCCTCTACAGCCTCCTGGTGATATTTGGCAATTCCATTCTCAAGAAGTGGTGTTTGAATCACCTGTTATGTGTCACTAATCACAGCTTGTCCTTATGGATCTCCTTTGCCGACTTCTATACCATGTTGGCTATTTCTCTCCTCCGCTATACTGCTATAATCCATCCAATGCGAGTGATATCCGTTTCCCTAAAGCAAATAGTTAGTGTTTGTGTGTTAATTTGTATTGTTTGTCTTTTATTCACTATTCCTGTTTGGATTCATTATAAAATGATCCCCCTGGAGAATTTTGTAGAAGGGGAAGGGGAAATATTTTGCGTGAACCAAATGGAAAACAAAGACATGACCCTTTATTTAAGACTCCTGGGAGGGATGGGATTCTTGCCTCCCATGTTGTTGATGATGATCTGCTACTCAAGGATCATCTTCACCCTAAGGATGAGGACAGTAATATCCATTCATACAGCTGCTATCTTGCATATTAATTGGCGAGCTACAGTGATGATTTTGGTCAACTTGGCGGTACTTGTGATCATGTGGCTTCCATATTGGCTAGTGATTTTCTTCATCAGGTATGAAGAGTTATTAAACACAGCTTATAAGTATATAGTGTATCACCTGACATTCTTCCTGGCCTTTGCAAATCGCTGCATTAATCCATTTATCTGTTTTTGTCTCTCCTTCCAATTTCGAGCTAGACTAAAGAATCTCTTTCAGAGGGTAAGGAAGAGACAGAATCGGCTAAGCACCATCCACCTGGGTAGGATAGATACTTTGGATAGCTCATCATAAGGCTTACTGTATGTTATATAGGCTGTGATTACCAAAGACATGGGACTACAAAGTTATTGCCAAGCTGAAAGTTTCCTATGAAGCGTTCACAAGAGCCACTGTAATTTGCACCAATTTTAAAATATTTACTTGGTTACTTCATCTGAAAAGATGATAGTTCTGGGATATTTTTTGTTTATTGCAGTTCTAGTTGCTTTACTCCCTAAAATGTCTGAAGGAACAGTTGCTTTTTAATTTCATTATTGTTCCTAAATAGGGCTTCTTTTTGAGCCATGTCGTTCAACCAATGACATATTTTACTGCATCTGGAGAGAGCTGCTCAGTTTGAATGTCTCCAGATAGTTTTCTTCCTGTCTGAAGTACAGATTGCTGCGTTTGCTTTGTTTATTTCTGAGTTGTTTGTGTACCTTTAATTGGACACTGATTCATTCCCAAGGAATATTACATGTTTGTTCACTTCAAATGGTTCTAGTTGCAACAACAGAAGGAGGTCTCTCGACGCAATGTTAATTGCATGGAAGCTTCTGCACTGGGAATTAAGAGTCCCTGGAATAACCGTTAATATTTGAGTTAAGAAATCCAGTGCCTTGCCAAATAGGCTAATGAGATCTCAGGAAGAAAGATTCTCTGCAGTCATCCCTTAAGAGTCATAATTTCAGCCTCTATTGTGAAGATGGGGAACCAGCATCTTTTCAAACCTACAGTTATTCAGGTTACCCCTAAGACTATTCCCCCTTCCATCCACTTCTCTACTTCACATTATTCAAATTGCCCAGCTCCTGATGAAAAAGATTGCCTAGGTGTACTTGTCTTTTGTTGTTACTGCCTCACACTGACACACGCTCTGTTCATAGAAAAGCCCCCTCTAAATCTGTCCACTTTGATTCTGGCTATAGCCAGTAATGGAATGAAAATCTGAGAAAAAAGAGCTTATTCACTCCTGAGAAATATAGCTACCACCTCTACCTAAAGCTTCTTAACGTGAGCTGTGATGCTTTAAAAATGTACGTATCCTTCATAGGATTATATGACTTCTTCCATCTATCTTGGTGACAAAGAAGCAGTAGGCCTATGCCTAATTCAAGGAGAGTGGAAAATGGCAATAGCTCATACAGGGAACAAGACAGAAGGGGTTCTAATCTGGAGAAGGCTGGGATGACCCATCTGGATTTTTTTTTTTGAAACAGTAATGTTATTGAAATTTGCAGTACGGCAGTAAAAACTGTTAGAAATTAAAAAGAGAGAAAAAAAGGAAAAAATAGAGGATGCAGAAAAGAAAAAAAAGAACTTTTTAAAAAATAGAATATAGGGTAGTCAAGAAAAAGAAAATAAATATACAATATAAAGAAGTGACTCCCCTCTTTATTACAACAACTATAAATAATTGTAGTAACTTATCATTGTGGGGTTAAAGTGAAGATCGGGTAGGGTGTGTTGGGGGGACATGAGAGGCTTCACGGGGGGCAGGGAGGATGTGTGTGTGTATGTGTGTGTGTGTGTGTGTAGGGTGAAGCATAGACCAGAGAGGGTGCGTGGATGTGCGCAGAGTGTGTGAGAGATGCCAAGTGGGTCAGGGAGGATGCCTAAGAGTGAGACAGGAGTGTGTGGAGGCACAAGAGGTGCCATGTGGGTCAGGGTGGGCCTATGGGGGTACGGAGCAGGTCAGGAAAGGTGCGTGGGATAGGGGAGTGACCAGCAGAGTGTGAGTGCAGAGGGGCTGGGGGAGGTTGTGTGGGTAAAAGGAAGATTCAACAGAGCAACTTCCCTGCTGGCTCTTATGGGAAGCTGGCAGATAGTGTGGGTAATTATGATGGAGTTTACACTCCCAGCTAATTTCCCCCCTGAAGAAGAGCCAGATTTCTAGACATTTCCAAAAGTCCATGAGAGTGGAGGCTGCCTCACCTCTGGAAGGGAAGGTACAACAGCAAGGAAGGAACCTCTCACACACTCTGTGCACGTTCACACGGCCTTCCTGATCTATGCTTCACCTCCCCCCACACACACACCCTCCCTCCCTGCCCCCCCCTGTGAAGTCTGTCATGCACCCCACACAGTCAAAATTCTTTAACTGGCATGGTCTGCAACATTTATTTATTTATTTATTTTATTTTATTTATATACTGCCCTTCTCCCGAAGGACTCAGGGCGGTGTACAGGGCAATACAATAAAATACAATGTACAAAAATTAAAAATATTAAATACTACAGCCCTATTCAATAAATTAATACAAAGCATTAAAATACCCCTAAACCCATCAGACCAGGCCGGCTTGTTCAAATAAATGTGTTTTTAGGTCACGTCGGAAGGAGCGAAGGTCGGGAGCCATCCGGAGCTCAACCGGTAGACGGTTCCAAAGGTCTGGCGCGCCCACAGAGAACACCCTCCCCCTGGGGGCCGCCAGTCGACACTCTTTGACCGACGGCACCCTAAGGAGGCCCTCTCTGTGGGAGCGCACTGGACAAAGGGAAGTTGATGCCGGTGGCAGGTGTTCCCGTAAGTAACCCAGACCCATGCCATTTAGGGCTTTATAGGTCATAACCAACACCTTGAATCTTACCCGGAGGGCAACCGGAAGCCAATGCAGCTCACAGAGTAGAGGTGTTACATGGGAGTATCGGGAAGCCCCCACCACCACTCGCGCGGCTGCATTCTGCACCAGCTGGAGCCTCCGAGTAGTCCTCAAGGGCAGCCCCATGTAGAGAGCAGTAGTCCAAACGGGAGGTCACAAGTGCATGAGTGACTGTGTGCAAGGCATCCCGGTCTAGATAGGGCCGCAACTGGCGCACCAGGCGAACCTGGGCGAAGGCCCCCCTAGTCACAGCTCCTATATGATCTTCCAAGGAGAGCTGTGAATCTAGGAGGACACCCAACATACCTTCCCTGCCTGACTGGATAGAACGGGCTGAGGTAATGGGGCAAAGCCAATCCTGCAGATAATCTGGCCCCATGTCAGGCAGGGCTTTAAAGATCACAACCAAAACTTTGACCTGGATCCAGAAGTAAATTGGCACCAATGCAGCTTGCACAGCCGAGGTTACCTGAACTGTCCTCGGGGTGTCAAAAATTGCTCATGTGACCACATTCTGTACAGGCTGAAGCTTCTGGATACTTTTCAAGAGTAGCCTCATGTAGAGCACATCATAAAAGTCCAATGACTGGGAAATGACCAGGGCATGCATGACCAAGTAGAGAGTCTCCCTATCCAGGAAGAGCTGAAACTGGGGTATGCACTACAAAGTTGAGCAAAGGCCCTCCTAATTATCTGCCACCTGCTCTTCAAGCAAGAGTTGGGAGTTCAGGAGAACCCCCAGATTGTGCCCTGGGTCTGTCTGGGTAGTGCAATCCCAACCAAGACCAATAAATTCCCAGATGCAGAGAAGCCTCCAGGCAATGCAAAAGAACATCCACAGCATCTGAGCCTGAGTTCAGAAATGGTTTTCCATGGCCTCCTTCCTAGGGCTGAAAGATAGAGACTGACCCAAGGTCACCCAACTGGCTTTGCACCCAAGGCAGGACTAGAACTCACGCTATCCTTGTTTGTAGCCTGATACTTTAACCAATACACCAAGCTGTCTTGAAGATCTGTTGATCTTTGCTATTTCTAAATTAATCCAGTTACAATAATAATAATAATAATAATAATAATAATAATAATAATAATAATAATAATAATAATAATAATAATAATAATAAAAAGTTGGAAAGGACCTTGGAGGTCATCTAGTCCAACCCCCTGCTCAGGCAGGAAACCCTATACCATTTCAGGCAAATGGCTGTCCAGTCTCTTCTTAAAAACCTCCAGTGTTGGAGCATTCACCACCTCTGGAGGCAGGTTGTTCCACTGGTTAATTGTTCTAACTGTCAGGAAGTTTCTCCTTAGTTCTAGGTTGCTTCTCTCCTTGACTAGTTTCCATCCGTTGCTTCTTGTCCTGCTTTCAGGTGCTTTGAAGAATAGCTTGGCTCCCTCTTCTTTGTGGTGGCCCCTGAGATATTGGAACACTGCTATCATGTCACCCCTCACCCTTCTCTTCATTAAACTACACATACCGAATTCCAGCAACCGTTCCCTATATGTTTTAGCCTCCAGCCCCCTAATCATAATTTAGGAGGAGTAATTTAGGAGGAGGCTGGCAGGCCGTTTAGAAATAAAGATCCAGCTGAACCTTGTGTGGCATCCTGTTTGTGTTCATAGTTTTTATCCCACAGATACAGTGATTTACCTCTCTGCCACCTCCAGCTTTCCACAGACTCCTACGTGTTTCCTGGGGTTGTGGGTGCTCCGTCACTGGAGGTTCTCAAAAATAGACTGGACAACTATTTGACTGGGATGGTATAAGACTCCTTTCCTTGAGGAGGGGGTTGGACTAGAAGTCCTCCAATGTCCCTTCCAAAACTATGATTCTATGATTCAATCTTAGGCTAATTCTACCCAAGCTATCAGCATTAGAAAAGAAAATTGTTCATTGATCTGGCCCCTAGATGTCGCTGCTGCATTTTAGGAAAGTTTCTTAATGAAATAGGAAGGCAAGCCAGAGTTCTGAGCACAAAGCAGCACTTTTAATCTTAATGTTAAATTATTGTTCTCTGAAAACAAATTGCCAATGCTTAAAAGTATTAACACCGCAAGGAGTTCTGATGGCGATGAGCTTTCAGTGGTTACCTAAATAGTGAAAGAATTGGGGGAAAAATCAAATGAAAATATAAACCATTTTTTTCCAGCAAGATGGAAGTTTCTGATAAATGAATAATACATCTGAATAGTACCAGACTGGTACAAAAGTTAGACATCGCAGGTTTTTTTTAACAAAATTGATTAGTAGAATAGATCAGGGGTCCATAACCCCAGGTCAGTGGATCGGCACCAGGCTGCAGCATGCCAGAAACTGGAAAGCCCCATTCGTGGGATGCAGGCAGTACATGAAACCATGCTCCCTCTGGTCCGCAGAAAAACCTCTCTCCACAGAACCGGTTCCTGGTGCCCAAAAGGTTGGGGACCTCTGGAATAGATGGCAACATGACTGATTGCCTTCTCCATTGTTTATCTCCTACTTCCAGAAGAAGTGGGATGCAAAGACAAATCTAGGTAAAGGTAAAGGTTCCCCTGCACATGCATGCTAGTCGTCTCTGACTCTAGGGGCCAGTGCTCATCTCCATTTCAAAGCCAAATAGCCAGCGCTTGTTCGAGGACGTCTCCGTGGTCATGTGGCCGGCATGACTAGACGCCAAAGGCGCATGGAACACTGTTAACTTCCCACCGTTGTGGTCCCTATTTTTCTACTTCCATTTTCACGTGCTTTCGAACTGCTAGGTTGGCAGAAGCTGGGACGAGTAACAGGTGCTCACTCTGTTACGCGGTACTTGGGATTCAACCCGCCAAACTGCCGACCATCTGATCAACAAGCTGAGCATCCTAACCCACTGAGCCACTGTGTCCCTCTCAGAGACAAATCTATTGGGCATAAAAAAATTATTCCTATACAAACTCCCTGACTCGTAAATATGATAACATTGGTTGTACTTCCTTGACATACTGAAACATAGTTTGTTTTATAAACCACAATTATCTGGGTTGACATCACACATTAAGCTACAGGCCTTGCTTTAGAAAACATTATTTTGGTTCATGCAACATACTGAGCTACAAGCAAATCACCCTTGTATTGAACCCTGGCTTGTGGCACTCATTTATTTGCTATGAGATAGGAAGAGTAGAATAACACTAGAGTTACAACCACCTCTGCTCTCTGAGTTGGCTAAGAGTTGTGCCTTTCCATCACTTCTTTTGGCAACTGTGTTTCCCTTTTTCCTAGGCAGCAGGAGCCCTCTTTATTGTATGAACCTCTAAATAGATTCCAAGAATGTATACGTGACTCTCTTTAGCTGCAGTATGAACATCATTACCATAGCTTTCTTACTGTTTGTAAAGCTGGATATGTTCTTTCTTATCTGAGTGAGCATCAGAGACAATGACTGAGTTGTCTTGTGCCTTCATTCCATTCAAGACCCCATGAACTCGACCTTAAAGATTCTGACCAGAAAGCTGACTCCCTAGACATATGTCCAAGCTTCTTCGTCTGCCTCCCTTCAAAAAAGATTAGGCTGTGGTTCTCCGAAAATGAGTTGGGAGGAGAACTAATGGTTTTAATTTAATAGCTAAAACTTGAGCAATCAGTATTGCCATTTAACACTACCAGACCACAGCCACAATTCTAAAGATTCCAGCATGATCAGCTCAGCACTCTCCCCCTACCCATACTCTGTGAAGAGCATGGATGCTGCAGAGATGCACAACTAAGGACAGCTGGAGGCGCTTACTGTTTTCCTCAGTGAAAGCATTGTTGTGGCATCCCACCACAAGCCTCACCCATTTCATACCTGGGTGCAATGTCATGAGGCACCTACCAAAGAGGCAGGACTTGTGACACTGCCATTGTCCTCAACTCCCTTATGTCAGATCAGGTGAATCCTGCCTGCATCTGCTGTATTTACATTGGGAGTTTATGGAGAAATCTTTCTTCCCCAAAAGTTCAGGCAGGAAAGAGCTAAAGGAAACACTGAATGTCCTCTGACAATCAAATCTAAGAAATCCATCAAGGTAGCAGTCAGAGATCATCAAAGTCCAGGAAAATCAAACTCTCAGCCACTCACCAGGCATGGAAAAGTTCTCCTCTCTCAGTGAGTTTCTAAGAAAGGAGAGGAGCAGGCTCCATTTTGTTTTTGTTGTGGTTTTTCCCTCCTGGAAGGAGTGAAGCATCTTTTCTCGGGCTGCCTCTAAGCCAGTTTGGGACCGAAGAGCCTAGAAATATACACAGCACTCTGGAAACTAATAGAAGCTAGATGTGAATTAGAATTTTTATTTTATTTTCTGGAAAACGATCTGTGAGGGTGGTGCCTTTGTTATCCTATGACCTAGAGTGCTTTCCCATATTCTTTCTATGGGTACTCCTGACTGAAGGCCATACAGTGCAAGAAAAACCCTTCAGAGTCATTGTTACTTTTGCTGCTTCCTGCTTTGGTCTTCAGATCTCGTTGTTTCACCTAGATATACGGAACAAAGGGCTCTATTCTCACTGAATCTCTCTGCCCAGCTAAATTACTGCCTAGATTAGAAGGCAGATGCATCCCCTTCTTTCTCTTGAGTAAACCAATACATATGACCACCAGAGGGCAGCAGAGAGAGACAAACAAATTGCTACTATAATTCTTTGTTGCCCCCTGCATTCACTGACCCTCACCCACTGGCCGCCTCTTCCCTCACCTCAAGTGGTCAATCAAATTTATGTCAAATTTAGTTTTAAAAAGCTATGTTGAAATGGGGATGATGGAATAGCATATGCACATGCACCTATCATCTTCACCAAACACCGTGCTCTCCTACTTTGCAATACTTTAAAGTATAGACAGAATGTTTATTTAAGCAGGGCATCCCTGCTGTTTGCAAATGCTTATTTAGTGGCCCACAGTGGCAGACAGTATGAGAAAAACTTCACTGGGTGAATCTATTATTTATTTTTCTTCATTCCCCCTCCCCCTTGCATATTTGGATAGGTTTTGCTACTTCCTGCTGCTTTTAATTCAACAAATCCTCTCATGTGTTTTACTGTCCCTCGCCTCCAAACACAAAAAAATGCTTTCATAATTTCAAAAACTCCTTTGGAATTGTAACTTGCCGGATAGTTGTCCTCTTGTTTGTACCCTGCCCACCTCAATTTAGCCATTTATGAAATATTGATACAAACACGTTTTACCAGTAAAATGCTCATCAGTTACTTCTTTGACATCCCTCCCTCTTAAGAACTAGTTTCCACTTAAATGCTAGATTTCTGCTTGTAAGTATGTTTAATATTTCAAATTGGTTCAGGTCTGTGGTGCAGATTAACATCGTGTGTTTTAATTAAAAGTACACTCTTGCAAATTGTGTTGGAAGCGGTGACACATTGTCTTCTCCCAGAATGTTTTATTTCAACTCCCTTGCATCGCAAGGGTGCTCAGAGGATGTGGTCAGAAAAGTCAAGATGGCAGCCATGATTGTGATCAAAGCTCTGTCAGTTTTTTCTGTGCGTCATAACATTGTCTAATATCTTGGAGGGGGGGGATAGTTTAATTTAATTTAATTTAATTTAATAATATTTCTATACCGCCCTTCTCCCTGAGGACTCAGGGCGGTTCACAGGGCAAGAATAAAATACAAAGTTACAAATATTAAAAGGAAATTAAATAATTGCCCGATTTTAAAACAATTGATATGTTACAATTATAAAACCCCAAAGATACAATATTAAGAATACAAGAATAAAAAACCCCACCAATCCCCCATCAGGCTAGGCCGGCTTGTACAAACAAAAACGTATTGAGATCGCGACGAAAGGAGCGAAGATCGGGCGCCATAGTTTCCGGAGCGCCCACAGATTCCATAGTTCCGGAGCACCCACAGAGAAGGATCTCCCCCTGGGGGCCACCAATCGACATTCTCTGATCGGTGGCACCCTGAGGAGACCCTCTCTGTGGGAACGCACAGGGCGCAGGGAGATTGATGCTGGCAGCAGGTGTTCCCTGAGGTACTCCGGACCCCTGCCATATAGGGCTTTAAATACCATTACTAGTACCTTGAATCTCACCCGGAAGACAACTGGCAACCAATGCAGCTCACGGAGCAGAGGTGTAACATGGGAGTATCGGGAGACTCCCAACACAACTCTCGCGGCTGCATTCTGTACCAGTTGGAGCCTCCGGGTGGTCTTCAAGGGCAGCCCCATGTAGAAAGCGTTGCAGTAGTCCAGACGAGAGGTCACGAGTGCATGAGTGACCGTGAATAAATCATCCCGGCTTAGATAGGGCCGCAACTGGCGCACCCGGCGGACCTGGGCGAAAGCCCCCCTAGTCACAGCCACTATGTGGTCTTCCAAAGTAAGCCGTGAATCTAGGAGGACTCCCAAGTTGCGAGCCCTATCTACAGGGGGTAATAGTTCACCCCCCATAGAAAGAGATGGAATATCCGAATAAACCCGGGATGAAGGTATGCAAAGCCACTCAGTCTTGTCGGGGTTGAGTTGAAGTCTGTTCCTCCCCATCCAGACCCGTACCGCCTCCAGGCAACGGGACATCACAGCGAGGGCATCACTGGGGTGGTTTGGGGTCGAAATGAAAAGTTGGGTATCATCAGCATGTTGATGATACCCAACTCCAAAACCACGAATGATCTCACCCAGCGGTTTCATGTAGATGTTGAACAGGAGAGGCGAGAGAACCGACCCCTGAGGAACTCCACAAACGAGAGACCTAGGGGCCGATCTCTGCCCCCCTGCCAACACCGACTGCGAGCATCCCAGGAGATAGGAGGAGAACCACTGAAGAACTGTGCCTCCCACTCCCAATCCCCTGAGACGCCGCAGCAAGATACCATGGTCGATGGTATCGAAAGCCGCCGAGAGGTCTAATAGGACTAGGACAGAGGAATATCCCCTATCCCGAGCCCTCCAAAGATCATTCACCAGCGCGACCAATGCCGTCTCCGTGCTGTACCCGGGCCTGAAACCCGATTGGTACGGGTCTAGATAATCCGCTTCATCCAGGACCAGAGGGAGCTGATGCGCCACCACACTCTCAACAACCTTCGCAAGAAAGCGAAGGTTGGAGACTGGACGAAAGTTGTTCAATACAGCTGGGTCCAAGGCAGGCTTCTTGAGGAGAGGCCTCACCACCGCCTCTTTCAAGACGGCAGGGAAGCAGCCCTCACTCAAAGAAGCTGATATAACTGCCTGGAACCAGCTGCGCGTCCTCTCCCGGGCTGCATAAACCAGCCAGGAAGGGCACGGGTCCAATAAATATGTGGTGGAGCTCAGCCTCCCCATAATCCTGTCCACTTCCTCCGGAGTCACAGAATCAAACTCCTCCCAGGTAATATCGACAAGACCGCCCGTGTCCTGATCGTCAGACTCTGCCCAGTCAGAGTCCAAACCGGTCCAAATCCGAGCGATTTTGTCCGACAGATGTTGGTTAAACTCCTCGGCACGACCCTGCAAGGGATCCTCCCTCACCTCCTGATTCAGGAGGGAGCGAGTCACCCTAAACAGGGCGGCCGGGTGATTATCTGCGGACGCGATAATGGTTTCTCATCCAAGTGTGACTAATCCAGTCTGACTTTGCTTAATTTTCAGAGGTCAGCCAAGGCCAGCTGGGAACTGCACAAGCCATAGGTGTTGCTTAATAGTCTCCTACTGATGCATTTCCCTAGAAATGTTTAATATTTCTTAAGTATTTTCCCACATTTAATATGTTCAGCTTTATGTGTGGTTCAAATTCTCCTCATTCAGTTTTAGTAAACAGCCAGTTATTTTTAAGGGCCTTAATTATGATTTCTTTGCCTTCTCTACCTTCATTCAATATTACAGGTTCTGAATTGGTGCATTCAGCTTGTGGGCAACAAGCATCAGTATGTATAAATGTCTCAAACACAATGGTTGTTAATAGTTTTTATGTGATGATAAATATTGGCTGGTTTATATAATTGAAGTTGGCAGGCTGAAAAGCTGCATGTTTATGTGGATTAGAATTCATACTTTGAGTGAGTCCCTTTGAACTCATGGAGCTATTTTGGGGCTGTTCATCTCATATGACCAGTTGAAACCCTGTCTCAGGTTGGAAATGTGCTAAAAGACTAAGGGCAACACGTAGAATCCCTTGGATTCTGATCTCCTTTCCCAAATCCTATGCAAGACATGGACTCTCTGGGAGCTTTCCAAGCTGAAAATTCCCATTCAAAGAGTCAGTCTGGAAAACTGCAGATTCCCTCATCTGAGATCAGAACACTGATTTGCAAGGATGAGGGAAAGACATGCTTTGTATGATCCAAGATCAGAGAAATCTTAACCTGGATGTTTATACATTTTTACCACCATAGTGACAAGTAGCAGGTTTGTTTATTTTGTTCTGAACAACTCATTGAGTATAAATATAATCATCCAAAAGTTTGGAAAACCATCTAGCCAAATTATTTCAGCTTCCCAGACAGCTGATGTGTGCCAAACTCAATGCAAAGGACAGTTTGTGTAATGATGCTTCTTGTTTATGGACCTATTTTTGCCTTAAAAATGTGTGGAAGGTCTTGCTCATTTGACCCCTCTTTGTTGAGGGGTCAAATGAGGGATTTTTTGTGTTAACCCTACTTATCTTGAAAGCCAGTGTTGGTATAGTAGTTAAGGCAACCAGGAGACTGTGAGTTCTAGTCCCACCTTAGGCACTAAGTCAGCTGAGTGACCTTGAGCCAGTCACTCCCTCTCAGCCCTAGGAAGCCAGCAACTTCTGAAATCTTGCCAAGAAAACAGTTGCCAGCAGCCAACACAAAGACAAAAAAACAAATATTTCCCTCTGTAAGCATAAGCTCATCTGGCACTAACATTGATTTTTTTTTTGAGTGCCAGGCTCAAGTTCTTTTTTGCTTCTTCTTTAAAATCTGTAAGCCTCTGTTTTGATTCCAATGCCATTTGGAGGATATGATTTTAGTTTCAGTACTGTACTGAAGGGACACGGTGGCTCAGTGGGTTAGGACGCTGAGCTTGTCGATCGGAAGGTCGGCAGTTTGGCGGGTCGAATCCCGAGTGCCGCGTAACAGAGTGAGCGCCTGTTACTCGTCCCAGCTTCTGCCAACCTAGAAGTTCGAAAGCACGTAAAAATGCAAGTAGAAAAATAGGGACCACTACGGTGGGAAGGTAACAGCGTTCCGTGCGCCTTTGGCGTCTAGTCATGCTGGCCATATGACCACGGAGACGTCCTCGGACAAGCGCTGGCTCTTCGGCTTTGAAACGGAGATGAGCACCGGCCCCTAGAGTCGGAAACGACTAGCACGCATGTGCGGGGGAACCTTTACCTTTACCTTTTACTGTACTGAGTGATTTTAATTCTTAGTCTATATTGCATTAGTATTATGGTAGATTTGTCTTATTTAGTTACTAGTTAGCATACTGCTCTACTGCTAGGCTTAGACCAAGGGTCTAAATGTTGGCAATTTTAAGACTTGTGGACCTAAATTCTTGAGAATTCCTCAGCCAGCCTGGCTGGGGAATTCTGGGAGCTGAAGTCCATAAGTCTTAAAGTTGCCAACTGCAGAGATCCCTGGTTTAGATAACTACCATCTTCTAGATTTTTGCTACACTGTATTACACTCTCATTCTAGAATGAGTGTCTGAAACTAGGAGTTTGTTTAAGCAATATGTCAAAATGCCACTTTAAAGATGAAGGGGGAGAACAGGTTCCATGGATTCTCCTCATAAAACTGTACTATGGATCAAATCTTTCCTTGGTACTCTACATCAGGCTACAACAAGGTGATATCCCTTTGATTCTGTTTTCTCAACAAGAGCTCCTGATTCCACCCTGAAAGACATTTCTTGAGTCATCTTAACATTTTAGAGCAAGTGAGATCCAGAGAAGAGCTTTGTGTGAAATGATTTATGTGTATTGCATTGACTAAGTGCAGAGAGGTTGTATAATGTAAAATACCAGATTGGGAGGCCGATACTCTATAACAGGGGTGTCAAACTCAATTTCATTGAGGGCCGCATCAGCATTGCGGTTGCCCTCAAGGGGCCGGGTGGGTGTGGCCTGGGTGGGCGTGGCCTACTGGGTGGGCGTGGCTAGAGTGTGTATGGCCTACTGGGTGGGCATGGCCAGATCTACATCGTTCGCATCAAGGGTGCCTATGGGGGCCTGGGCAGGAGTGGGACAGATCTGAGGGTCTCTGGCAGAAGGAGGGTCTCTGGGTCAGGGCCAAGGCAGTGGGGGCCGTTCTCTCACTGTTTCCAGGATGGCTTCACGGGCCGCATGAAACCACTTCACGGGCCGGATCTAGCCCCCGGGCCTTGTGTTTGACATGTCTGCTCTATAAGTATAAATGCCCAGCACCCTACAGGGAGAGAATATAGCATCTTTTTTACATAATTCCACTTGCTGCATTTCAAATCTTTCTTTTTTGTTTTTCTTATTCTTTCATGTTCTTTATTTTAATACCAGTCTTCTACGGTGCCTAATTTCCTTCCCAATGCCAGCAGTATGTAGGTCTGTGCTTCTTGCAGTGAATTAGCATGTTGCAAAGCCATAATAACAAGGACAGCTTTTCATGAAACACAGCACTTTGCAGGCAGCCAGAGCCCTTTTGAATGTTATTGCACACTGATCTGTGTGAATTTGGTAGTGTCAGTTGTCCTAGACATATCAAATTGATCACAAAACCTTTCAGTGATTTAAAGTTTACACTGAACAACCTCAAAAGTGTTTAAGAACTTTGTTATATAACATGAATTTTCAAGCCCTAAGATTTTAATTTACCAGGGGGATAAAGTAAAGGTAAAGGTTCCCCTCTCCAGTCATGTCAAGCTCTGGGGGCGGTACTCATCATCTTCTTAGCTGAGGGAACCAGTATTGTCGGAATGCATTTTTATTTATTAATTTTATTTGTATACCGCCCTTCTCCCGAAGGACTCAGGGCGGTGAACAGGGCAGTACATGTTAAAAGACAAAATACAAAAATTAAAAAAGATTAAACAAAATGCCCACAACTCTTACAATAAGTTAAAACACATTAAAAAGTAGGTTCAAACACATTAATAAAACCCAACCCCATCCCATCAGGCCAGGCCACCTTGTTCGAAGAGGTAAGTTCTTAGATAGCGCCGGAAGGAGCGGAGGTCAGGCGCCATCCGGAGCTCAACCGGAAGATGGTTCCATAAATCTGGCGCGCCCACAGAGAACGCCCTGGTGGTCATGTGGCCACCAGGACTAAATGTCTAGGTATACAGAATGTTACCTTCCCACTGAAGTGGTACCTATCTACTCGTGTTTGCAGGCTTCCGAACCACTAGGTTGGCAGAGGCTGGGGCAAGTAATGAGAGCTCATCCCATTGCACAGTGCCCAGGTCTTGAACCTGGACTGTCATCTTTCCAACTGACAAGCTCAGTATCTTTAACTGCTGAGCCTTACCTGGAGGATAAGAAACTCTAAATTCAAACTTCTCGCATCAGGATCTCTCTTCACCATTGTCTAGGACTTTTGTCTTTACCAGTTCTACTTTGAAGGAATAATAGCAATACTGGCCTTTGTTAAGAATACATTACAAGTCATAACCAATATTATCCAGTAAATAGCTATAGTTAAGACTTAAAATCTTACGCAAAACCTTACCAATTTGAACTATTTCTATTTCCAAATGCTCCATTTTGGGTTGAAAACAGCAGCTTCCAGCTTCAATCACTTGTTTTGCATTCAAAAGAGGCCATTTGGGTAATTTTGAGGTATTTCAAGCTTGAGACATGTTTTCAGTTTTGGAAAACTTTCAAGTTCACACCATCTCATTTGAAATTCAAAATTGTTTCTGGTTTTCTACTAAGTGCTGTATCTTATTCTCGTGCTCTTTCAGGCACGTTCAAAATCTATGAGTCAACACAAATTGTGTCAAAAGGGCCTTTCTTTATATGTATTTCCTATAAAGATAGAAAAAAGTTATAAATTGAGCCTATCTGTCCTGATTTCAGACCATTTAAATTCTGCCTCCAGGTTTAATCTAATTATAATAATTGAACAGATGTACTCAATATCTGCTCTTAGTAACCACCATTGTACCTAGTTTAAAGCTATTGTACTGTATTGATGTCCAGGTTGCCCACTCATTGATTTATGTTATTAAGTATATTTTAAGTACTATTTGGATGAATGCACAAATATTTATTCTTTCAGAATTTGTTCAAAGATTTTGTACATACGCTTGTAACGATGAGAAAAAAATATCAGTAATGATTATGTCTCCAAATGTTTTCTACTATAATCTGCTTCTTTTCGGTATATGCAATATAACAGCATTGTCTCTCCTGAAATGATTTTTCCAACTTGTCCTCTCCAATTTTGCAATCGGCATCTAATAACCTTAACAAATTATGCTTGCTTCCATGCTATTTAAATAAAAGGAATAATTTATTTCAATTTAAGGCAATCCAATAGAAACCATATTACATCAAACATTCAACATAGAATATATCGTAGCATAAAAGAGATAAAAGTCATTGTCATGCAAATAAAAAGAGCTATGAATGAAGAAAGAAATATAGATAGGTGAAAGCATGCTAAGTGGCTGTAAGAGTTAGGTAAGTAGATGATATTTTGATTTGGGCAATAGACTGCATGTTCAACAGCCTTACTTCATGTCTTCAAAAGATTGCCTAAAAAAAAAGTCACTGTTTCCATTACAACTTAGTGCTATTCAATGGGGCTGAGATTCAGCAGTTTTGCCCACGTAAAAAGCTGACTTTTATGTCAGATATCTTTCTCTTGCAAACATTGCATCTTTACTCAATGGAGCACCAATTTGCATGATGTAGGTTTTCTTGCTCTTCCACTCACACAAGTGAGGACAAGATTGTTCTGACATGCTTCACCATGCTTTTACAAAGATGCAGTACAGAGAACTGCAGAGTAAACAACATCCACCAGTTGCACTTTTACTGTCAGCAATGCACAAATAGAAGATGGGTTACAACCAACATGCACAGACATTCTGCTCATTCAGTATTTGGGCCATGATACCTCCCACTGTCTCCTTTGGAAGCTTTTCATTCTGAAAAGGACAGGGAGGGCAAGAGAAATCTCCGTATAGTGCTAAGACAAAGAAATTAATTTATTTTGAGGGCTGGAAGACCATATAGCTGTGCAAGTAACATTTTGGGGAGTATAATTCACAGCAAAAGCAAAGTGAAAAATAGAACTCTCATTCATTGTAAATAGTTCAGGATTTCTCCCTGAGATTATATCATTCAGCACATGGGCTGGGTAGTTTTATACAATAATTCTAGCCTCAGTCCAAGAATTTCTAGCTGAAAATAATTTCACCAACTAGTTGGGGGTCAACAGAGGATCTGGACTGAACTGTCAGTCACTATCAGCTGCCAAAATCCAGCAATTTTTACTAAGCACCAAAAGAACCCCACTACTGAACTCTGGAATTTTTTTTAAAAAAATGTTGACTAGTTTATGGGCAAGACAACCACTAGCACAGAATGGGTATTATAAAGATAAGTGGCAAAGAAAACCACTAAGATAGCCATAAACTGGATCCAATATAGCCGAAATGATAAGAAAGGACACTGCATATCTCTTCCCCTAATTCTGTATCACATTTCTGTTGCTGCAATAATGTAATCTATAAGGACATCTTTGATCCATAGGTAGGGATAATAATAATAATAATATAAAGTTGGAAGGGACCTTGGAGGTCATCTAGTCCAACCCCCTGCTCAGGCAGGAAACCCTATACCACTTCAGGCAAATGGCTGTCCAGCCTCTTCTTAAAAACCTCCAGTGTTGGAACATTCACAGCTTCTTGAGGCAGGTTGTTCCACTGGTTAATTGTTCTAACTGTCAGGAAGTTTCTCTTTAGTTCTAGGTTGCTTCTCTCCTTGACTAGTTTCCATCCGTTGCTTCTTGTCCTGCTTTCAGGTGCTTTGGAGAATAGCTTGGCTCCCTCTTCTTTGTGGCGGCCCCTGAGATATTGGAACACTGCTATCATGTCACCCCTCACCCTTCTCTTCATTAAACTACACATACCCAATTCCAGCAACCGTTCCCTATATGTTTTAGCCTCCAGCCCCCTAATCATCTTTGTTGCTCTTCTCTGTACCCTTTCTAGAGTCTCGACATCTTTTTTACATCGTGGTGACCAAAACTGGATGCAGTATTCCAGGTGTGGCCTTACCAAAGCATTGTAAAGTGGTATTAGTACTTCACTTGATCTTGATTCTATCCCTCTGTTAATGCAGCCTAGCACTGTGTTGGCTTTTTTGGCAGCTGCAGCACACTGCTGGCAGCTGCAGCACACTTTCTTCTTTCATTCCAGTCCCTGGGTTAATCTGCTTTGTTCCAATTTACCTGATGGTTATACCTGTGGGAAATTACCTGAAAGACATCATGTCTAGTAACAATTAGGACACCGGGCTTCTACAGAGTTTTGCAATATCCTGTTATTATTTCTACTTACAGTGGAACTTGTCTTAATTCAGGTACATGAGACATTTTAAACAGAGGAACTTCTGGACCACAACTGTCATGGACCAACTGGTTCATCTGATCTCACATGTTAAGCATGCAAACTCCTTTGTCCCTCACATCAGTGACCCAGTAGAGCAAGAGGGCTTAAGTCCTTGAATTTTCTTTTACATTGGGGACAAAATAGAGGCCTTAAACCTTGATGTTTATAGCACCCATGGCATTATTCCTTATGTTCCCTGAACCTTCTCCCAAAATAGGTCCTGGGTCCACCCACTTTGGAAGTATGTGCTGTGCAAAGACCAACATGGCTGATGGGCTAATCAAGGATGCACACTCTTGCCGTACAAATTGTAAGAGCTGAATGATGTTCCAGTAAATAGAGACTGAGAATACCTAAGGTGTTAACTACCTTTAGTTAAGTGAATGTCTATGGAGATTCTCAGTCATCCAGATCATGGTTGTCTCAAAAGTGCTTTTTCAAGAGGCAACTGGGCTTTCTTGTTTTTATTTGGAGACGTTTCACTTCTCATCCAAGACACTTCTTCAACATCGTCAAAATTGAACAGTCCTCTCTCAACAGAGGGGGAGGGATACGACATCATCTAACTCTATATACAACACAGTCCTTTCAGCAGTTCCAAGAAGGGTCCACTTGCACCTCTCAGGTGATCTTGAGAACACAGATAAACCTTCAAGTGGCCTCAGTGACTCTCTAAAACAGACATGTCAAACTCGCGACGTCACATGACATCGCGCAACGTATTGGAGCCTTTTCGCCAATGCCAGCAATGGATGGGTGCAGCTTCCAGATGATGCATCCAGCCTGCAGGCTGGCAGTTTGACACCTCTGCTCTAAAAGAATGCAAATGACCAGCTGTCTGCAAGGAATATAAATCATTCCATTCCCCACTATCCAGTTAGAGCTGAAGAAGCTTCTTGGATGAGAAGCGAAACATCTTCAAAAAAACAACAAGAAAGTCCAGTTGCCTCCTGAAAAAGCGCCTTTGAGACTACCTTTAGTTAAATTTTGATTAACCCTAAACAAATTAATTGTAGAACAAGTGCCTTGCAACTTGTATCCCTTGTATTATCACTCTGAAGGAGACAGCTGGGCATAATTGCTCGGTTGCTGCTTAATACCTCTTTCACTCTCCTACAATTGAGCAAAATGCCAGCCAGCTGCAATGCAAATCTTATTAACAGATCAGAAAGATTCAAAGAGTGATTTCTTGAAGTAGACCTTCTTTGAACTTCTACAAAGCAGTCAGTTAAAAGGGGTGGTGGTGGAATATTTGAGATGCTGCAAATAATTAAGCAAAGTAGTACATCTTTTGCCAAATGAGAATCAACGTTTGGAAAGTGGAGGCTTCACCGTAATTTTTTTTAATTGGCCTATATAATCAATATATTCAAATCCTCAGAAGCTTCAATTCTTGCACTTAAGCCTGAGAAGGAACATAGCATAATCTTTGATTTCATTTCTGTTCTCTGTCTTTCTCCTTCCTACCTTCTGGGAATAATTTAGGTACCATCATTGGACAGGGAACTGTTCCCTAGCTAGCTCTCCTATGGAAAGAGAACATCAACTACCAGAGTGGTTGTATAATTGGATAATAATAGCAATGCAAAAATTTGGTCTGGAGAGCTGGAAGGAGTCTCAAGATGGGCAAGCAATTATGAGTAAGAGGAAGTTTACCTACTGCCATTGAGGGAATTATTCATGAGCAGAATCCAAATAGGCTTTCCATCTGGTCTTAGTGATAGGATTGGAATATCTGCCTGGATAAGTATAATAGGGCTCATGGGGTCTGCATTTGTCAGGGGTGATGTGAGGATTTCTGCCTAAATGATCTGCTGTCTGCAAGGAATATAAAACCTTCCATTCCCCACCATCCAGTCAGAGCTGAAGAAACTTTGATGAGAAGCTAAACATCTTCAAAGAAAAACAAGATAGTCCAGTTGCCTCTTGAAAAAGCACCTTTGGGATGCTCTAAGGCAGGTGGTTGAAGACCTCCATGATCCCTTCAAACTCTTATGATTTTAATTTCTTCCAGAAAAGAATGGAACTGCTGAGAAACTGCTGGAACTCTGTACTGGGTTGCATTTGCAAGTTATGAAATTTGGACAATTTTCTGTTTTCATGTGGCAGCTCTCATTTGCTCTGAATGAGCAGACTGTTGTTAATGTTTTATGTTGCTAACCTGATAGGCAAAACCACAATAAGGTATTTAAACAAATCAGGCTCAGTTTTAATTTTCTTCTCTAATGTTCCAAATACGTCATTAATGCCCCACACAGAAATGTCACATATCAAAGGCAAGAGAGAAATTAGTTTCCAGGTAGATACTGGAAACCAGAGCTTTAGAAAAATTTAAAAAGGGACTTAAGGGAGGCATTAAGACATACTAATTAACAATCCAAACCTGCACAAATATTGCCAAAGCAGATTTACAAACAATAAAGGGAATTGGGCAAGCTAGGGATGGGGTTTAGTACAGGAACTAGTAGCAGCATCAACATGACATCAAACAGATACTCAATCACAATATTTAGCCTGCCAAGTCAATCCAGAAGTTGAGCTGTTACAAAGGAAAGACAGAAGGCCTAATATGTGGCAGGCAGATGATACACAGGCTATAAAAATTCCCAATAATTCAAAACTTCTCAAAGCTGGAAGGAGGAGTGGAAAGGGATGCTTGGAAGATTTATGGAAATCCATCACACATACCATAAGCAAAATTACTCATGTAACTTCCTGAAGACATACTAGACTCCATCTTGGTTACTTTCCTGAAAGGAAATGAGGACGCTTACCAATGATCGAGTGTGTCCTTTTTAAAAAACACCCCCTCCCATTTTTGCTGTTTCCCAAATGGAAATGTCTATGAGTTAAACATATTGTGTCAACATTTCAGCATAAACAGTTCTCAATATGAACTTTTTGGAAAGAGAACACTGTGGATTTTCTCATTCTGGTGTGATACTGCCTGGATCTCAGGCCCCAGAAAACAGATAGGCAGACACCAAAGAGTGACCAGGTGTTTCGACGCCTCTCTCTCTAAAATTGCTCTTTTCTTTGCCCGATCTTCAGATTTCGGTCTGAAGGGTGTGGCTTGAGGGGGAGTAAGGAGGTGGAGCTGGATTAGGCTTGATGCCACGCCCCTTCATGTAGGAGATGAACTGATCTGGAATCTCAGCCAGCACATCCTTAGCCAGCCGTGCCATACTCAAGACGTGGTTTCCTGTGCGGTCAATGTAATCGCGGAATGGTACAAACTGAGAGAGAGAGAGATCAACATACATATTTTTATAATCATTTCTTTTTCAGTTTAGACAGCATCACAAAGTAATGTAAAAGGTAATCATGTATTTAAATACTCCAGCTGCTTATTGTGCCCAAACCTCCCAGCTGAAACACTTCAATAGAGACAGAATTTGTTAGAGAATTCACTAATCTTAGATAAATTAAAATAAGTGGCCAGGCTATGCTATTAAGGCCAACATAATGGCCAAGGCTTTAATGTCCCCATAATTATTAAATTATCTTTAAAATACTAGACTGGGAAAGAACAACCTAGGGGGCTATACAGGAATGGGGAGTTACTCAGTTATGTTAAGTTGATAAGGGTATTTTTGTTGCTGGCCATGCCTATAACAATAATCCTTGAGTGAGCATTCCCATGTCATGCTTGCAAATTCAAAATTTGCTAGAGTCTCAGCTCTGTTTAATTCCTCTTTGAGTGTAAATAAAAATTAGGAGTACAAGAAGTTGAGTTATTACCCCCCCGTAGATAGGGCCCGCAACTTGGGAGTCCTCCTAGACTCACAGCTTTCTTTAGAAGATCATATAGTAACTGTGACTAGGGGGGCCTTCGCCCAGGTTCGCCTGGTACGCCAGTTGCGGCCCTATCTAGACTGGGATGCCTTGCGTACAGTCACTCATGCGCTCGTGACCTCTCGGTTAGACTACTGCAACGCTCTCTACATGGGGCTGCCCTTGAGGACCACTCGGAGGCTCCAACTGGTGCAGAATGCAGCCGTGAGAGTCGTGTTGGGGGTCTCCCGATACTCCCATGTTACACCTCTGCTCCGTGAGCTGCATTGGCTTCCAGTTGCCTTCCGGGTGAGATTTAAGGTGCTGGTAATGACCTGTAAAGCCCTACATGGCATGGGTCCGGAGTACCTTAGGGAGCACCTGCAGCCGGCATCAACTTCCCTCCGCCCAGTGCGCTCCCACAGAGAGGGCCTCCTCAGGGTGCCACCGGTCAGAGTGTCGACTGGTGGCCCCCAGGGGGAGGGCGTTCTCTGTGGGTGCGCCTGATGTGGAACCATTTACCGGTTGAGCTCCGGATGGCTCCCGACCTTCGCTCCTTCCGACGTGATCTAAAAACCTATTTGTTTGAACAAGCCAGCCTGGTCTGATGGGTTTGGGTTTTATTACTGTTTTTATGTAATTTATTTATTTTATTTGGGCATTATGGTTTAATCTGTTCTTAATTTTTGTATTTCTGTATTTTAGTATTTATTGCCCTGTTCACCGCCCTGAGTCCTTCGGAAGAAGGGCGGTATACAAATTAAATAAAATAAATAAATAAATAAATAAATAAATAAACTGCTTTATACCACAACAAATGTTTGTCTATCAACTCTCCACTGTTCCATGTAGGCAACTTTTATATCATGTATTAAACTTGGAAATTTCTCTATGTAAATATATGCTCTCCCAATCAGCTCTTCTCCTGAGAGTTGCTTTCTTTCCATAATAATCCCAAACTAGAATGTTTCCATGTCCATTAGGCTGGGGAAAACTATTTACTCAGAGCTTGACAGATTTTGTTCAGACAACTTGCAAGGTGGCTATTGTTGCTCACACATAATCTGAGGTTTAAGTGTTCTACAAATTTTAGAAAAACCTCACTGAGAAACCACCTGGTTTCAAGATTTTGCTAGTGAATGTGCACAATAAAGCAATATTGTTCTCTTCTAAATACCTGGACAATGTCACGTTCAGCAGTCCTTCCACGAGATGTGATCCGAACGTCATCTCCGTCTAATTCCACCATTGCTGTTCATTGGAAGAGGAAATGAATGCTTATCAACTATTAAACATTCAGTGGGAATAAGAGTGAAAAGCCAAAAGCTCCAAAAATTTGTTTGTGCCACAAACAACTGATTAATGACTGGGGGGGGGACTTGTAAAAAATAGCATTACTCTTTTCTTTCAAAATGTTGAACTGGAATCATATACTGAATATTCTCTTTGCATGTTGCAACTTGCTTTCTTAATGAACCAATCAACGTTCAGGTCCCATTTTTCTCCACAAAGTATAATTAAGTCATTATACTTTACCTGTTGAATTGCATTATTCAGATGTTCAGCAAATGATAGTTCTTGCACAGATGACTATCAATACAAGGCTTAACAGTTGCTAATTGAAAGCTCAAGCAAATACATGACAGATATATTCTCATATATCTTATCTCATATTGGAGACAAGGTACACAACATAGATTCTTACCATCAAATTCAGCTTGTCCAACACCCACAATTATTATAGACATTGGAAGTCTGGCAGCCTGAGGACCAGCAGGAAACAAGTAAAAATAGAGGAGGACATGCAAAACGGAGATGGGAAGAAGAAACAAAGAAAGAGCCTGAATTAAGAACAGACAACTACAAAATAATAGGGAGAAAGCTGAATTAAATATATCCAGAGGTCCACTCCCTCCCTTCATGCAGTCAACTTGCTGCCTGTACTCAATTCATCATAATGTCTTCACTACTTGGCTCCACAGCCCTCTGTGCATTCATTCATTCATTCATTCATTCATTCATTCATTCATTCATTCTTTATTTTTATTAAATTTTATTAAATTTACATGCCATTCATCTCACTATATGCAATTCTAATTCTAATTTTAATTTATTTTAATTTTTAATTTTAATTTATTGTACAGAGGCCTTTAATTTTAATTTTATCTTAATTTCTGTATTTATTATATGTTATGGTTGTTAGCCGCCCTGAGTCCTTCGGGACATAAGTCCCATTAATAAATAAATAAATAAATAAATAAATAAAATAAATTCACCTGTGGGGCTTACAGCGTGATAAAAATAATACAAAAGGATTAAGAATTAAGAAAGATTAAATAAAGACTAAAAATCAAGAGGCGGAAGTTACTGAAAGAGTAAAAAATAAAAAAAAAGATTTCTAATGATACGCTGTGTTCTCTAATCTGCCTGAGCTTGTCCTTAACACGCTGTCCTGTTATCAAATTATCTAACTCCTATTTCTTCCCCTTCAGCAATCACTGACTGTTTTTGCTGTTAAATGCAGAAGTGGCAATAATCAGTGCTCTTTGCTATAACAGATCTCTAGCAATGTTGAACAATGGACTGCAGCAACAATTTAATCAGGAGTACACTCATTACTCATCAGCACTCGAATCAAAAGCGGAGCACATGGCAGTGTCCTAATGTCTGGAAACAGAAGGGTGGGGGCAGATGGTGCACAGAAGCAAACACCTGCATAACAAAGAAGCTTCGTTTATTCATACGGTCCAGCTGATCTTCAAATCCCCTCTGGGAAACCTGAGTTCAAGGTTCATTGGAGCCATGGGAAGGGTAGCTTTGGGGAAGTGATTTTTCTTCTTCTTTCCCATTATTTGTGGGAAAAGCCTGCAGTGACCTCTTTCATTTGTCCCACAGTATACTGAGTGTTTTGTAGTCGAGGGAAGACCAGGAGGCAGCAGGCACAGTTTAAAACGATTTATTTTGGGATCGTGTCCCGGGCGAGGCACCGCCAGGATTCCCTCTTATTTCTACTCTAACTCTGTAACGTTAAACCAATCAGCGGGTGGTGTTCTTCCGCCGCGTGGCGGCAGCCAATCAAGCGTGGTCAGCTGTAGCAGCCGCGGGCTGTCAATGGGCTGTTGCTGTGGCCAGCTGGCAACTTCTGACAGCTCCGGATGTTCTGCGCATGCGCGGCCCAGGCAACTTTGACAGCTGTCAGTGAGCTGCGCCTGCGCGGCAGCTTGACAGCTGTCAAAGTCAGCCGCTTTGCTGCGCCTGCGTGGATGAGAGGCGGCAGCCCTTTTGACAGCTGTCATTGGGCTGCCGTGTTCTTCCTCACAAATGTGTGAGGAGAATAAACAGTTTAACATCAATATAAAACACTGAGGCCCAGTTCCTGGGTAGGGCCAGGATACATTTGGCTGAACCTCCTAAACCTGATCCAAACTCCAACCAAAATAAAAAAAGAGGGGCTATGAGTTTAGACCTTCTCCATGATGCAGTCCCCAGAAGGAATGCTAGCAGCCTTTTTCTTTTTCTCTTGCTGTGTGATTTAACGCTGACTGCTGTTTATCTGCTTTGGCACCCCATGGATTAGATGAGGCTAAATATTTGGTTAAATAAAGCGTGGGGAATCCATGGGCTTCCAGCCTTTGTTGAACAGCAGCCTCAGCTAACATGGCCACGAAGGTGGATGTTGTAGCTGAGCATCATCTGGAGGGCTACAGATTTTCCCCTTCTAGTGAAAGGATTACCAATACACTGAGCACTTCATGGCACGATGCACACAATATTTAAGAGCTAATGCATTGAGTATGGACTTAGCTTGATGCCCATCCATTTTGTCTTGTAAACCCTGGTTTCTTTCTTGTAGGCTGGCATTATGTATGAATGAGGCATATGAATTATCAGCAGTGGCCTCTGGAGGATCTTGTTGCTTTTGTTAGAATAAGGAAAGAGACAAGCTTGATCTCTTTGGGGTCTGTGTAACACCACAACATATGTAAGAAAGGGGAAAGGCTACTTTTGTGATACCACAATGCTGCTTTTGTCAGAGTGACCTACTTTGCCCCTTCTGGTGGATGCCACTGATTCTGAATCTAATTGGAAATGCTGTATTAATAATAGGAACCAAAAACCAGTTGCTTGGGAAAAAGAATATGGACACAAAATGACAAAATTGGAAAGGTCCATTTCGTACCCTGAGTCCAAGCCTTGCTCAATACAGGAATTCAAATGGAAACATTCCCAACAAATGCCTTTCCTGCCTCTGTGCTTCCTCAGGGTTTCCCATATTTAGTAAAAGAGGCAGTGCCCATGATTCCTGTTAGGGAACATTCAGTAGATTTACAATAGGGAAAAGAGGAATATGCAACGGCTGCAAGATTATACCTCTTAACTGTGGCTAGCAGTAAATTCCAGGCGCTCAGCTTACTAATATGCTATGCTGCAGAACTGAAGCCCTTTCTTCCCATCACGCCCACCACATATAAGAATATGTCTGTCATTTGACAAAGCTGAAATCAGACTGCTACATTCCCCACGTGAGCTACTCACATTGACAATTGCTTCTTTTGTCTGAGCCATGTCTGATATCACACCATCCGTGATGATCAGCAAAATGAAATACTGGGAGCCGTCCTGCACAGCTGAGGCATATCTGATTTGGGAGGAAATAATATTGAATACGATAAGATATAGCTTCTTGTGGACCTCTGAACCCTGAACTGAACACAAATGGTGAAGTTAACCGCATCAAATTGTAATCCTACAAGCATTAGTAGAAGCAATTCATTTCTCAAAAAAAAGTGTCCATTGCACTTTTACTTGTAACTGTACAAGTCAGGAGGATTTGTAGGATTCTGGGTATTATGAGAGGGTTTTGCTTATGTTAAGTGTATGGGTAATGCGTAATCATTGGATGCTCATGATAGTTGAAGTTGAGGGAATGGGCTTGTGGCATATTAGGATGGATATAAGGAAAGGAATGTTCTTTGCTTCCAGGATAATGCAGTGCAAAATAGACTAGGACTTCGATAGGCAGGGGAAGAGTGAGGTGCAGATGTGATAGTATGTGAAATGCTCGCATTGATGAAGAGCACTTGGATATAGTTAGATTGCAAGTGCCTTTCTGTGGAATTAAGTAGCAAAGACAAGCTTGGGCTGCTGATGTATACAGTCCATCTAAACACCAACCCTCTATTAATTCCTGGATGTTGTCTTAGGATTGGTGTTGGAGTTCCCCAGATTTCATGGGTGATTTCAACACTACAAACCCTGGGGGGACAGTCCATGTAGCTTGTGTGTCCCAATACAATCATGGGCTTGTTACATGAAAATGGGGGAAACAACAGGTATGAGTGGGCATGTTTGACTTGGTCTTTCTTTAGGAGCAGATGAGATGTCAAACTGAAAAGGAAGGACAATGATACCTACCCTGGTCAGTTAATTCTCTTAATTTTAATTTTAATTTAATTTTTAATTTTAATCCCATTTATATCCCGCCCTTCTCCGAAGACTCAGGGCGGCTTACAATTTAAGCACAAACCAATGTGCTTAGCAATAGCCTTCATTCTATGTATATGCCTGCTTATTAGGGCTTTCGGCCCCCGCCAAGCGACATTATTACAAAGTCAGCTTATTGCCCCCAACAATCTGGGTCCTCATTTTACCTACCTCGGAAGGATGGAAGGCTGAGTCAACCTTGAGCCTGGTGGGACTCGAACCTGCACTAATTGCAGGCAGCTGGTGTTACTTAAGGAGGCATTAGCCCACTGCTCCACCAAGGCTCTATGCCTATCAGACTGCCTATCATGATGTTGTGAACCTCCATATGGCCCAATTGTTTTGAGGAATGCAAATTAGCATCCCATAAGTGTACATGTGACCATCTCCAATTCAGAGTTGTTTTCCTTTTTTGAATATGAATGTGGGATATGTTCTGTCACTTGGCTATGTTCCCTTCTGTATTGCAATCCTAATAAATACAACATGCAATTCCATTGAAGCTGTCAGTTTATAGTAGACATGTCAAACTCATGATGTCATGTGATGTCGTGCGACGTATAAGAGCTTTTTCTCCATTGCTGGCAATGGGGTGGGCGCAGTTTTGGGATGATGCATCTGGCCTGTGGGCCGGCAGTTTGACACCCCTGTTTATGGGGTTTCTGACTTGTAAAAACAAGTGGTATGAATTTGTGTGCCTGTTTTATGGCAAGAAGCTTTCAAAGTCATGCTTTATAAAGTACTTTATTACTTGTATGAACCTACCCAGCCACGTGGTTTACCACTGGTGCAAAGTTAGTTGGGCCATAGAGCTGCACAGTCTTGAGACTCTGGTGATAGGCTTCAAGGATTCCTTCTATTCCACTACAGTGAGGATTGTCACAGTTGCCATTCTGCAACAGAAAAATGGAGACACAACTAAAGGCAATCTCCAGGCAGTGACTGCATCCTAACCATCTTCCTTTGGCTGCTTGAATCCTTCCATCTGTCTCTAAACAGCCCTTTCATCTAATAATGTGCCACAACAAAGTGAAAAATACCAGGCACGTGGATGGTTACCTATGAATAACAGTGTTTTTTTTTAAAGACCCAGTTATAAAACTTGGCTTCCTTCTTAAAAGAAAGAGTGTATGACTGCTCCAGATCAGAATTTTATTGAGACAGATTAGGAGCTTTATCTTTGTGGTTCTCTACGGCAGCTTTGATCTATGACTGGATATATTTCATGCAACATGTATCTTATCTCTCTCCCTGCATGTTAGATCACACAACATGCATGCATGAAAAAACAAAACTATTGCTAGCTATCTCTAAGTAATGCATGCATCCTTAGATTTATCATGAAGGACTTCCTCCCTGTTGGCAGCATAGATTAAGCAGATGCAACTGAAGCTGCCTCTCAGGGGTTTAAAGGGATAGCAATGGTAGTGAAGACATTTTTTCTTGGGTTGAGGGTTCATGCTGATTTTACAGATACGTCAACATTTAAAAGGGCCCCAGATAACATTGCTTCTTTTGTTATTATAATCCTCAAGGCTTATAACTCAGGAGTAGGCAATCTTTGACTTCCAGATGCTGCTATAGTACTTAGCTGAGCCTGCTAAAAGATGTAGTGAGGAAAATTTGGGGGTCCATAGGACTTTTTGTAAGTAAATTCCATGCTCCTTGAAAAGCCAGGCCATGGCCAAGGAAAGCAGGACTACACAGTGCCAGCCAGCCTATTCATTTTATCCAGGAGCAAGGAGAAATAAACAGGGTAGAAAAGAGGGCTTATTCCCTAGTCAGTGTGATTAGGATTGCAGCTTAAAAGATCCACTGATTCTACTGTCAATGAAACAAATTCTCTGCCAACAGGATTATATGGCATTTTGCTCTCTACAGAAAAAGCATCTCAGAATGTGACACATTGAACTCCTCAGTCTGGCACTTGATCTGATCTGAAACAAAGCGTCCCCCGGGAGCTGTTTTTGAATGCTGGTGTGACTCAAAGGGAAGTGTCAGTACCAAAGGGAACTCATGAGACACACGCCCGTCGGGGGGAATCTTGGCTCCAAACCCAAGCGCTGGGAACATTTTATCACTGTCATAGTCCTGGATGATCTCCCCAACAGCCTTCAGTGCCATGGCGTATGCATTGAGCTGGTATGGATTCATGTAATGAAGGGAGGTAGACTGAGAAGGATTGCCTGCAGAAAATAGAGAGAGAAAAAGGAAGAATCCGAAGGAGGGAGAAGGAGAAGGAACAGAAGTGAATTCACTGCCTGGGAGCCAGCTGCATTGATGAAGTTTGCTTAAAGTAAGACAAAACAAAACAAAACCCTTATCTGGAATGCTGTAATTGGGAAGCTCTCCGTGAGGAGCTTCACCTGATGCTACATTATTTTTCAGAACTGGCAATCATGACGTTCTCATCCTCTCAAGCACTTCAGGGGTTGGTATTTGAAGTACTGAAAGGATGCTATATTTTAAACACATAAAGTGGAATTTGCATTGCTATTTGAATTAGTATTGAATCTGTTATTCACTTGTATTGCTCTGCTATACCTGCTCAACATTACGCAGGGCCATATACAAATGCTCTAAACAATTTAAACACATCAAGCCAGTTATACACACCTTACATACTTGAATTGTCATACAATAGCAATTTTTAGAGTTGCCTTTAGACACTGCCAAGTAAAATCTATACAGCACGGTCATTCTGTTGTTTTTACATTGCTAACTTTCTATGGCAAGGGAAAAAAAAGATAATAGAAGCACAGGAAGATGTGTAAGGCTTAGAAGTTAGAAGAGGTAGTAATTGTCATTACTGTACAGGTAGTTCTAGACTTACAACGGTTCATTTAGTGACTGAAGTTACAATGTCACTGAAAAAGCTGACTTATGGCCATTTTTCTCACTTATGACTGTTGCAGCATCCCCATGGGATCATCACAATTTGGATGCTTGGCACCTGGTTCGTATTTATGATGGTTGCACTGTCTCCGGGTCATGTGATCATCATGTGACCACCTTCTGCAACCTTCTGACAAGCAAAGTCAATTTATTTATTTATTTATTTAATTTTTTATTTTAATTGGATTTGTATACCGCCCTTTCCCGAAGGACTCAGAGCGCTTTACAGGGAATTAAAACAAGAAATACAAAAGTTAAAAACAAGAAATACAAAAGTTAAAAACAATTAAAAATATTATAATAGTCCCTGAGAGAATAAAAACCCCAATTAAAATTAAAATTAAAATTAAAATAATTAAAATTAAAATTCGCAGCCTGGGCCAGAGAGCTCGAAGAGCCAGGTCTTCAGGTCGTGGCGGAATGAACGGAGGTCGGGGGCAGTCCTCAACTCCACGGGCAGCTTAACAACTGTGTTACTAACGTAACAACAGCAACGATTCACTTAACAACTGTGGCAAGAAAGGTCATAAAATGGAGCAAAACTCATTTAACAAATGTCTCACTTAGCAACATAAATTTTGGGCTCCATTGTGGCCATAAGTTGAGGACTACCTGTATCTGGACATCTAATGAAATTTCATGAAAGAGACAGCAGGTGGCATAATAAGTCTTATCTTGCTATATTGAAACACTCTTGAATCTGATTCAGAGGTCTTATCTACAAGTACAAGCAGACGTGCATTGTGTGCATGTACAAAAGAGAGCATTAGCTTGTTTATGCAGCTAAAATAAGGAAAGTTCTTGGCAATGATTTTCCAAGGCACATATTCGCACCTTTTACATTCATATATGCATCACCAGTCTTGCTCACCTCTTCTAATTTTGTCCCTGAAACCAGTTCACAAAAATCAATACAACAGGAGACCACATTCCTGTCTAAAGTGAATTGAGGCTGATTTTTAAAGCAAAAAGTGACGAGAGAAGCTAATTTTGCCTTTTTCTTTATTATCTCACCACACCTTTCCATGGTTCCTAGCTGAACTGTGTTTCCAGAATAAATATTTTGCTTTATCATTTGATACTGAATTTGGTGATAAGATGCCATCCACATTTACAGGGCAGGCAATGCAATCTGACCTTATGTTACAAAGCTCAGAATTAAAAAAGAATTGGCTTCAGAAGTTTTCATAGGTTTAGAAGAGATATTAGATAGTTTTTCTGGGGTCCCCTTAGGTTATGATCTAATGAATGGTAGCTTCCTTGAAACATAATAGGCACTTTTATGCAATATGCTTAAGGTTAAGATTTAATGACTTTAATAAAAGTATAATGATCCAATTTTATTTTTAAACGCTAGTAAATTGTATAAGCAAATAACACATTAAATACATAGCATACTAACAACAATGAATAAATCAAAACTTACCATTGGAAGCTGTGAAATCAATGGCCACTGTGAAATTGATCTGTGTCCTAGAAAAAAAATCACAGAATCTTCATTTAGGCTATATAATTGTACAATCTACAACTGTAATTTAGTCCATAACTTTTGAGAGAAATGAAATTCACTTTTGAGAGAAATGAAATTCATTCTACTTCCTTTTTCCTTCTATTATTATTCTTATGCCAAGAATTATATTTATAATAATAAATTAAAATAAGATTTAATTTTTAAATCTCTTTCCCTAAAGAGATCTCAAAGAAAAGCCAAAAAGGCAGATGGTGCTATTGTAAGCTTACTATGTTTCTCATATATGGCTGACATGCTGTTTGTCTGCCATTAATGCCTGTCTTATTTATTTATATAAAAAGAATACTTATGGGAAGTTCATACTGGAATTTTTCACTGAGGAATATCATACAAACCAGAATTGTAATGATGACGTTAGACTGGTTAGGGTACAGAATGAGCTGAGATTGGTGAACAATGTTAACAAAAAACAAATGTGTCCTCAGATATGATCAGAATAAGAGTAAGAGAAGAAAGAATCAGTATGTCAGCTGCTTATTTAGAATGTAAGTTTCTAACAGATAAGAAAAAAAATAGAACTACTCAACTCTTATTTTGGTTCTGTTTTTTCCAATGGGAAAACATATATTCCAAACAACAACAATGAAAACTGCTGTATGGTCCCATTCAGATGGACCAGGAGTGAAGCTTGAGATAGGTAATATGAAGAACACTAGATGAAATGCTTTCTAGGTCTAGGATACTGAAGGAAATTGCTGATAGTCTAAACACATATTGTGGGAATACTGAAAACATAATCCACAATGGCTATGATGGCATTTTGTGACAGCAAGTGTCTTAGACTTAAAGAAAACTAACTTCAACAAACTTAGAGAAAGCTTAGGAAGGGTTCCATGGATGGAAATTTTTAAGGGGAAAACAACTCAAGGTGCTTGGGAAACTCTGAAAAATGAGATTATAAAAGCTCAGTCTAACACAATACCATTGAGAAAGAAAAATAAGAGGCCTTAGATGAAATCAACATGGTTGCCTAAAGAACTCTCTGGTAAACTGAGAGACAAAAAGGACAAGCATAAAAGATGGACAGAGGGATGCATAACAGAATACCAACAAATAGCCCTAATCTGCATGGATGAAGTCAGGAAAGCTAAAGCTCAGAATCAACTAAGTCATCCAAGAAATGCCAAAGATAATAATAAAAATTTCTTTCAACATGTAAAAGACAAGAAAAAAAATCAAAGAAACAATTGGTCCACCAATGAGAGAAGATGACAAGGAGGTGAGGGAGAAAGCAGAACTGATTAATTTTTTGCATCTGTTTTTACACAAAAGGAAAAAACAGACCAACCTTTCAAAAGCATTATAGTAGAAGACAGACTAGGAATACAAGTCCAAATAGGAAAGAAAAATGATAAGAGAACACCTAGCCACTCTAGCCGAGTACAAATCACCAGGATCAGATGTATTGCATCCCAGAGTTCTAAAGGAGCTGACAGATGTGAACTTGGAACCACTGGACCAAATCTTTCAAAGCTGAAAAAATGCCAGAGGACTGGAAATGGAGCTTCAAAAGGGGGAAAAAATGGATCCAGGAAACCACAGACCAATCAATCTGACATTGACACCTAGGAAAATCCTGGAAAAGATAATCAAGCAATGGATCTGCAAACACCTAGAAATGAGCAAAGCTATTACTAAAAGCTATTACTATTACTATGGGGAAGAAATGGAGGTAGTGACAGATTTTATTTTCCTGGGCTCCACTGCAGATGGGGACTGCAGTCCTAAAAATTAAAAGACATTTGCTCCTGGGGAGGAAAGCCATGGCAAATCTAGACAGCACACTAAAAAGCAGAGATATCATTCTGCCAACAAAAGTGCGTATAGTCAAGGCATAGTCTTCCCAGTTGCAATGTATGACTGAAAGTTGGACCATAAGAAAGGCTGAGCGCCAAAGAATTGAGGCCTTTGAACTGTGGTGCTGGAGAAGACTCCTGCGAGTTCCTTGGACTGCAAGGTGATCAAACCAGTCAGTCCTAGAGGAGATCAACCCTGACTGCTCTTTAGAAGGCCAGATCCTGAAGTTGAAACTCAAATACTTTGGCCACCTAATGAGAAGGAAGGACTCACTGGAGAAGAGCCTAATGCTGGGAAAGGTTGAGGGCAAGAGAAGAAGGGGATGACAGAGAATGAGGTGGCTGGATGGAGTCACTGAAGCAGTCGGCGTGAGCTTAAATGAACTCCAGAAGATAGCAGAGGACAGGAAGGCCTGGAGGAACGTTGTCCATGGGGTTGCGATGGGTTGGACACGACTTTGCAACTAACAACAACAACAACAACAAATTACTAAAAGCCAACATAGATTTGTTAAAAACAGATCATGCCAGATAAACTTAATTGCCTTCTTTAATAAAGTGACTAAATTAGTGGATAAGAGAAATGCCATAGACATCATTTACTTAGACTTTAATAAGGCTTTTGACAAAGTAGACCAGGCATGTCCAAAGTCCGGCCCGCGGGCCATTTGCGGCCCGCGGGGCGGTTCAATCCGGCCCGCGAACAGCCCTCCCTGCTCTATGTAAATGTGGCCCTCCCACGGCCCTCCTGGCGTCACCGCCCAAACCTGGAAGACGAGCGGCGCAGGAGGGCCGTGGGAGGGCCACATTTACATAGAGCAGGGAGGGCTGTTCGAGGGCCGGATTGAGTGCAGGGAGGTGGGGTGAAGAAACCCGACACCGCCTCTTGTCCGGCTTCTCTGGCTCTGTCTCTCTCTAGCGGGGGGACGATCTCGCTGCGCCTCCCACTCTAAGGACCAGCCGGGCAGAGCCACGCAGGTAAGCCCTCCTCCCTCCCTGGTAAAAAAAAAGAAATGCAGCAAGGAGGTGCCTGGGGCGGACCACCTTTTCCTGGCTGGCCGAACCGCCCCGGGCTTGGCGCAGCGTCTGCCCCGCTGGCCAGGGAGAAAGGGCCTGCCACACGAGGGAGGGCGGTGAGAGGGCCGGCCAGGGAGAAAGGGCCTGCCACACGAGGGAGGGCGGTGAGAGGGCCGGGGAGAAAGGGCCTGCCACACGAGGGAGGGCGGTGAGAGGGCCAGGGAGAAAGGGCCTGCCACACGAGGGAGGGCGGTGAGAGGGCCGGCCAGGGAGAAAGGGCCTGCCACACGAGGGAGGGCGGTGAGAGGGCCGGCCAGGGAGAAAGGGCCTGCCACACGAGGGAGGGCGGTGAGAGGGCCGGCCAGGGAGAAAGGGCCTGCCACACGAGGGAGGGCGGTGAGAGGGCCGGGGAGAAAGGGCCTGCCACATGAGGGAGGGCGGTGAGAGGGCCAGGGAGAAAGGGCCTGCCACACGAGGGAGGGTGGTGAGAGGGCCAGGGAGAAAGGGCCTGCCACACGAGGGAGGGCGGTGAGAGGGCCGGCCAGGGAGAAAGGGCCTGCCACACGAGGGAGGGCGGTGAGAGGGCCAGGGAGAAAGGGCCTGCCACACGAGGGAGGGCGGTGAGAGGGCCAGGGAGAAAGGGCCTGCCACACGAGGGAGGGCGGTGAGAGGGCCAGGGAGAAAGGGCCTGCCACACGAGGGAGGGCGGTGAGAGGGCCAGGGAGAAAGGGCCTGCCACACGAGGGAGGGCGGTGAGAGGGCCAGGGAGAAAGGGCCTGCCACACGAGGGAGGGCGGTGAGAGGGCCAGGGAGAAAGGGCCTGCCACACGAGGGAGGGCGGTGAGAGGGCCGGCCAGGGAGAAAGGGCCTGCCACACGAGGGAGGGCGGTGAGAGGGCCGGCCAGGGAGAAAGGGCCTGCCACACGAGGGAGGGCGGTGAGAGGGCCGGGGAGAAAGGGCCTGCCACACGAGGGAGGGCGGTGAGAGGGCCAGGGAGAAAGGGCCTGCCACACGAGGGAGGGCGGTGAGAGGGCCAGGGAGAAAGGGCCTGCCACACGAGGGAGGGCGGTGAGAGGGCCGGCCAGGGAGAAAGGGCCTGCCACACGAGGGAGGGCGGTGAGAGGGCCGGCCAGGGAGAAAGGGCCTGCCGCGCCCTCGGATTCTCTCTGCACTGCGAGCACCGCTCGGTTGCCAGGTGGGCTCCAAGTGGCAATTTTCTTTTCCGCTGCATGGAAAGGGCTCGGCTTGAATTCTTCCCGGATGTTTCTGGTTGGTCCCCTCTCAAGTGCTAACCAGGAATGCAGGTGAAGCCCTTGGTATGTGGCAGCCGAGAAAATTGCCTTTCAGAGCCCCTTTGTGCAATGGTTCTTTTGTCAGCCAGAAACAATTGGTTGTGACCATCTACCTGGGCACCCTCTACTCTTCAGCAGCCTCAAGGCCAGGCAAGGGGTGGGCGTGCGGCGCTGGTTCTCTCCTCGGCAGGGGGGAAGGTGAGGCAGCGGCGGGGCAGAATTTGTGAAGTGGTGGAAGTGTGTGAGCTGTTACCAGAGAGTCTGACCTTGTCAAAGCAAATAACACAGTTTCCATCTTCCAAGGTCAAACAGAAAATGGCGACTATAAATAAGAAAAGGAAAGTTGACAGTGAGGGCCGCCGTTTCCAGGAAAGGTGGAAAGTGGAATTTTTTTTCACTGAAATACGGAATCGCTGTGTTTGTCTGATATGTCAAGAGACTGTGGCCGTTTATAAAGAATTTAATATCAAAAGACACTACCAGACAAAACATAGCACATATGACAAACTAACAGGGCGTGACCGCAGTGAAAAGTTGAAGCAACTTGAAGCAGTTTTAATGTCACAACAGCGATTTCTCACAAGAGCCCGTGAGTCAAATGAAAATGCCACAAAGGCAAGCTATGACGTGGCAATGTTAATTGCTAAAAATTGCAAGTCTTTTGCTGAGGGTGATTTTATTAAAGAGTGCGTTTTGAAAATGGTTGAAAATATCTGTCCCGAGAAGAAGCAAGAGTTTGCCAACATTTGCCTGGCTCGTAACACTATAGCACGGAGAATTGAAGATATTTCATCAGATATTAAGAGACAGTTGACGTCCAAAGGACAGGATTTTGACTTCTTTTCAATAGCCTGTGATGAAAGCACAGACCTATCTGACACAGCTCAGTTGCTGATTTTTTTGAGAGGGGTGGACGATGAAATAAATGTGACTGAAGAGCTACTTGACCTCCAGAGCCTTACGGACCAAACTAGAGGAAAAGATTTATTTGTTGCTGTTAGTTCCGCAATAGATGACATGAAACTGCCCTGGAACAAAATTACTGGGATTATTACTGATGGGGCACCTGCTATGGCTGGTGAACGAAGTGGCTTATCAACCCTAATCTGTAACAAGGTGATTGAAGAAGGAGGCAAAGCTATTAAACTCCATTGTATCATTCATCAACAAGTTCTCTGTGCTAAATATCTCAAATATGATCATGTTATGAAACCGGTTGTAAAGACTATTAATTTTATTCGCGCTAAAGCTCTGTACCACCGCCAGTTTAAACAGTTTCTACTGGACATCCAGGCTGAATATGAAGATGTTTTATATCACAACGATGTAAGATGGCTCAGTCGAGGGTCTGCGCTGCAGCGTTTCTACTCTCTCAGAAAGGAAATAAAAGAATTCTTGGAAACAAAGGGACAACCGATGCGAGAACTATCTGATCCTATTTGGCTGGCTGATTTGGGGTTTCTAGTTGACATAACAAAGCATCTGAATGTACTAAACACGAGTCTTCAGGGAAAAGATGCAGTGGTGAACCAGCTTTATTCACACATCAAGGCCTTTGGAACAAAGCTGCAACTTTTCCAAAGGCATTTGTCACAAACACAGCCCAATACCATACATTTCCCAGCATTGCAGGAAATAATGAACAGTTTTTCACAGGACAATATCAGTGTGCAAATGAGCAGGTATGCAGCAGACATCGCATCTCTGGCTGGAGAGTTTAAACGGCGCTTTCAAGATTTTGCAGCTATTGAAAAGGAGATCAGCCTTTTCTCCTCTCCATTCTCTGTTGACCCCGATGATGCTCCAGATCAGCTGCAGCTTGAGCTCATTGATCTGCATTGTGACAGTGAGTTACGCAGTCGTCAGCAACAGCTCTCTCTTGTGAACTTTTACCGCCAACTAGATAAGGGCAGGTTTCAGGAGATTCGGACATTTGCAAAGAAAATGCTGAGCTTGTTTGGCTCAACATATTTGTGTGAGAAGACATTCTCTACTATGAACTTTAATAAGAACCGTGTGAGGACAAGACTAAGTGACTCACATCTCCGTGACATTTTGCGTATCAAAACCACTGCCTTTGTACCAGACCGAGCCTATTTGCTGCAGTACAGATCTCAGTTTCACCCTTCACATTAGTGCAGGTAAGTTTTTTTTAAAATTTATTTAAAATACATTGTGAAAACTCAGCTGACAGTTGATCTTAATGTTATAAAATGAAAAGTATGCCATTTGCAATTAACTTGGCATAAAATAATTCATTTGCATTTAATTGCAATTGTTCAAAGAATGTTCGGAAAAATGTTCGGCCCTCCAGCATGTTCACTTCATCCAATCTGGCCCTCTTTGAAAAAAGTTTGGACACCCCTGAAGTAGACCATAGCCTAAGATAGAACAATATGGGATAGAAGGATTTGCAACTGGATGGCCAGTCACATTCAGCAGGTAGTCCTCAATCGAACTACCGGTATATTTAAATGGAGGGAAATATGCAATAGGGTACCTCAGGATTCTGTCTTAGGCCCAGTACTCTTCAACATATTCATAAATGACTTAGTTGAGGAGATAAAAGGGGAATTTTATCAAATTTGTGGAGAACACCAAACTGGGAGGAATAGTCAGCACTTTTGAAGATATACTCAAGATACAGAAGGATTTTGACAGACCTAAATGCTGGGCCCTATGCAATAGAAAGCAATTCAGTGGTGAGAAAAGTAAGGCAAGAAAGTAAGGCAAGTAAAACAATATGCACAGGTGTAGAATAGGTGGTACCTGGCTCAATAGAGTAACTGTGGGAGGAATCCTGGCCTAGATGACAACCACTTATGTATGAGCCAGCAGTGTACCACAACTGCCAGAAAAGCCAATGCAGTCCTAGATTGCATCAACAGAGGGATAGTATCAAGATCATGTGATGGGATAGTACCACTTTATATTGCACTAATAAGATCACACTTGGAATACTGCATCCAATTTTGGTGACTATGATACAAAAAAGATGTTGAGGCTCTAGAAAGAGTGCAGAGAAGAGAAACAAAGATTATTAGGGGTCTAGAGGCTAAGCTGTATTATGAACGGTTGTGGGATATAAGTAGAGCGTGTCTAGTCTAGTGAAAAGAAAGATTAGGAGTGACATAATATCAACCTTCCAATACTTTAGGGGATGTCATAGAGAAGAGAGGTCAACCTATTCTCCAAAGCACCTGAGGACAGGACAAGAAGTAGTGGGTGAAAATTTGTCAAAGAAAATCTAACCTAAAATTAAGGAGAAATCTCCTGACAGTGACAACAATTAATCAGTGGAATGGTTTGCCACCAGAAGCTGTGGGTGCTCCAACACTGGAGAGTTTCAAGAAGGGACTGGACAACCATCGTCTGGAATAGTGTAGAGTCTCCTGCTTGAGCAGAAGTTTGGACTAGAACAGAGTTCCCCAACCTTTCCACCTTGGCGGCCCGAAAGAAAAGGGAGCAGCACAGAAATGTGCAAATGGGTGCGTGCAGAACAGCGGAGTTAGCATGCACATGCATGCGCAAGTAGGCCACGAACACCCGTGGTGCACGAGCTGGCACCCCCACACATGCGCAAATTGGCTGCTAGTGCCCGTGTACTGGTGTTATGGCGAGTGGGGCAGGGCTCGCCAGCTATTCCCAGGGCCTGGTGGTCAACAGGCTGTGGCCCGGTACTGGGCTGCGGACTATAGGTTGGGGACCCCTGCACTAGAAGACCTCTAAAGTTTCTTCCAGCTTGGTTATTCTATACTTTATTCTATTCTATGCCCTGCTGAAAGTTTCACCCCAGAGAGAAGAAAGAAGGGAGCCTTTCTCAATGGTTGCCCTCATTCTGTGAAACAAGCAATCTCCTGAGATGGACTTGACCCTATTCTTCTAGTATTCAGGAAGGCACTGAAAGACATTTCTAAAAGACATCTACCTATGTATGTTGGGTGGCCTTCCGTTACATTTAAAATAATTTTATGATTTATATTAAAATGCTGACAGGTTTTTATGGCAGCTTTTTGTATGATAAATATAAAAATCCCGCCAAACAGTGGCCTAAAATGCTATGAAATGAAATAAAGTGAAGACGTGTTTCATTGCTGCCAATACCAGATACTAACAACTATATAATAGCTATATAATAATAATAATAACCCTTTGTCCCTCCATGAGTTCCTATGAATCAGCGCAATTCTCAGCTCCAGAGCCTATATCTAGGTGAACAGGGAATAGGGGTTTAAAGGACAGTGAACATTAGTGCTATTAAAATGGATGATTGAAAAAGCTGTCTGCAGACATTTCTCTGGCAGCCTTCTTAGATGAGATTCCAAATCTGTCATCTCCCACCCTCCACCAAAAGCAATTGCTCCCATGACAGGTCTTTCCTTCAAATGTCATACAAGCCTTCAATGAAAGAATGCAGCTGTCAGTGGGAGATAACATTTTAAAATGCCTGGTGGAAAGACAGAGACCAGGTTGAGGGGAAAGGCTTCTTTGTTTTGCTGCTCTGGAAATACATCCAAATTAGATCTAGCATTGCCCAGGGATGTACTTTTAACTCTAGGAAAGAGCACTAAGATGTAACTCTCTGGGGCTATGCAAAACTGAGAACCCCATACTTCCATTTCTTCAATTGGTAGTGTTTGAATTTTCCTAAATACTCAGAAGCTCAAAGGCCATGTGGGACGGCTTAAGGACACTCCCCATTTGTGTTTATTTCCATATTACCTCTGAGCCTGGAGATGTGGCATATCCAATAAGTAATAAAGGAAATTTATAAAATGTAAAATCAAAGTTATAAAAAAATAATAATCTCCTGCAATACAGAGCAGATTGGTCTCCAGGCCTTAAGCACTAACCTTTCACACAGCTTGCTGAGTTCAAAACAAACTTCATAATAATCAATTATGGTTGGTGACACAGCCAATAGACTGAATTTGGCATTTTTATCTATCTAGAGTCCTTCAAAAACCTGGGATAAGCAGATGTTGTAGTTTGATGGTGTTAAATGTATCATTACAAGATGTAAGCTGTTTCAAGTACAGCTGTCTTCTGCAATTGACAGATGATGATTTTGCCCATGCTGATGATGTTTATGTTGTGCTCCAGTCGTTTTGGGATTGCATCCAGAAACCTATCCTTATTGGTACTATCTTTGCAATGACACTGGAACTGCTGGCCAGAAATGGTCTGCACACGGGTGGTTCAAATCTGGCTCCGTGAGAAGGAGTGAATACCTGTTGATCGATCCCTAGCTCCTGCCCTCTCCCCCCACCCCAGCGGTTCAAAAGCATGCAACATTACAAGTAGATACTACTTCAGTGGGAGAAAAACCTAGCTCTGTTCGTGTGTGGGGATAGCGGAAGCTGGCACTGGACCAGGCCGGATGTGAGGCATCGCGACACAAGGCAAGGTGAAGAAGCTCAGAAGAGTCAGCATCCTGAGCGCCGCTAGTTAACTGGTATAAAGTAAACCGCTATCTCCCTGCAGTACAGTAAGGATAGGCACACAAGCACTGAACAGAATGAACTAGCAATTTAGGCTGTCAGGACTGCAGTGCGTCCAGCATTGTGTAGATTTCCCTGACATTGTATGCCACATGCTAAATAAATGCTTTCTTTTGTCACAGTCATTCTACAGTACTTCTATTTGCAGGACTATGTTTTTTGTGATTTTCTCATTATTATTTAATTATTAATAACTGTTCAGGATAGTAAGAAATCATCAGACAAGCTTGGCAGTGGAACCTTGCTGGGAAGCTCACTTGATTTCTACCAAAAAAGAAAACAGATGGTCAAGGAAAGGAAGGAATAATTAGTAAGATGTTATACTAAGTACCTTTCTCCTGAAATGAGAGGACCCTAAGGAAAAACTGGCCAGTGAGAGGAAGCATGTTGAATTACTAACATGAAAAGGGTAACAGGATAACGAGTTTCAAGAAAAAGAAGAATAAAACAAACTTACTAAGACATTTCAGAGAATGTATGCTAGTTACCAAAAATCATTCAAGGTCCTCTTTAATACTGAATAACTATAAGAAGTCTCTTCACCCTTCAAAGAATCTACATCTTTTAGGATTCCTTCTGAGAAATTAATAATGGGTTAACAACCTGTTGGTTGTTAAGTGCTCTGAATGTGCTTAGATTGATTTCTAGACTCTAGTACTTCTCAAAAGCCACAAACCGATCTCTGATGGATTCTTTGGTGATTGGATATTTGCATATGGAGAATGTGGGATTTTTATGGGCCAAGAATGGCTGGTAGATACATCAGCTAAAATACTCTTGGCTGCAAACAACGAGCCCACTGCCCAATGTCTAAACAAAAGCCAGCCATCAGCAATATATAGAAAACAACAACAACAAAGCAGTAGCAAAGGCTGGAAATATCCTTCAGACTTGGGGAACTGTAAGGGTTGCAGAAATTCAGGACACTTGAAAAGTAGAGGACTGCATAACAGCCCGATCAAGACTTTGCTTCCTAGTAATGATGAAATGGTGACTGTTATTACTTAGGGAAGGGAGCATTTTTAATGGGAGGTTCCCACAATGCAGCATTTTGTTGCAGTATCCTTCACATTGTCTAATCCAGATGCATTACAATAAAATAAAATATGGCTAGCATTTTAAACTAAGCAATTTGTACAGATGATCCTCAACTTACCACAGTTCATGTAGTGACCGTTCAAAGTTACAATGGCACTGAAAAAAGCGTCTTATGACCCGTTTTTCACACTTACGACCATTGCAGCATCCCCATGGTCACATGATCAAAATTAAGATGCTTGGCAACTGGTTCATATTTATGATGGTTGCAGCGCCCCGGGGTCACGTGATTACCTTTTGAGACCTTCTGGCAAGCAGAGTCAACAGGGAATCCAGATTCACTTAACAATCATATTACTAATTTAGCAAACGCAATGATTCACTTAACAACTGTGGCAGGAAAAGTTGTAAAATGGGGCAAAACAACAAATGTTTCACTTAGCAGCATAAATTTGGGGCTTAGTTGCGGTTGTAACTCGAGGAATACTTGCACTTCTAAGTGTGACTAAATAAGTTAGTGACCCTTCAGGCAGAGCACATCTCCAAATTTCACAATACCAGTTCTCAACACCAAAATGTGCACCCTAGGGAAGACCACCTACTAAAGGCATTTGTTAGGAAAAGTTGCAGTCTTGTAAGTGGATGGGAAAAGTGATGCATGGGAAAACTGAACAAAAGAGGCGTTTGATTAACTATATGAAAAATCATGTGGACTGAATATAAAGAGATTTTTCTTATGAGAACTGGCTGTGATGACTCAGTATTTGGCAGTCAAAAGGGATTCTGACTGAGACAAAAGTATATCAGCAAAGCACAATCTCTCCAAGGTGTTTTAGCTTCTTTCTTCAAAATGACTTTGGACTTTTAGAAGCTTTTCTTCATTTTTTTTTTGGGGGGGGGTTGCAGCTTTGAAGAGAAATAGGAAGTAATAAAGCTACATCATGTAAGATGAACGCAGAAAATGGTAACAACTAAGCCTCTCCTAATTTACCTTATTTCTCATTTGTTTTACCTGTCTTCAATCTTTTATTGGCTTATGCTTTAAGATTCTACCCCAAATGCTTGTTTTATCTAAGGTAAGTTGTTCTTTTTAGGTCTAATAAATTAGGCACTGGACCAAAAGTATTACATGGTCTTATACTGTTCCAAATATAAAGATATTTTCTTGCTTTTGTTTGCATATTTTGACATTAATTTTATATCATGAAGTCCAGTAACATCAGACTAAAATCTCCTTTTAGCAGGCATTCTCCATGCATGGCAAAAATTAGATCCAACCCTGTGTGTTTTTAGCAGCTTTTTTTATGTTCTTGTGTAACAGTTCCACTTTCTAAAAAATAAATAGTCTGCTCACCACCGTTGGGCATGGATTTTGTACCCAACAATTTTCTTTCCAGTGTTCATTTGAATAATTTATTAGTAATTCAATGTCTGATGGTGCAAATAAGCACAATTCAAATCAGGAAGCAAAGCCATTTGTTACACTGACATAGCTAGGGGAATCTATCTGTTTCTCTTTCCATTTTTTTATCATAAAATCCCATGCACTAAGCTTTTTGAAAAGAGGATGGACAAAATGTGATAATAAATATGACATTATACAGATGTATCTGATACATGACCTTGTCCAGGTGTTTAACTGTATGAATGGCAGGCATATGTGAAGTTTTAAATCCTAAATAGCTCAATGGCTGCTCTTCTGTGGCATTTTAGAGTTGTTTATTTGGCAAGAAAATAGCACATAATTAGCTTGTGTCAGAGAACTGCAGCATCTTTCTTGATCAGTTCTATTGGTAATCACTCTGATATAAGCTAAACATATTGAAACAAAACGGAAAGTGTAATTTTATCAGGAGATTACAGGTAGCCCTTGACTTACAACTGTAATGGAACCTGACCCAATTTTATGAGTTTTTTTTTGTGGCAGCCTTTAAGTGAATTACCAGGGTTGTTAAGTAAATATGTGGTCATTAAGTGAACACCATGGTTGTTAAGTGAACCCACTGTTCACTAGGGAGCACTTGTGCTGAAAATCAGAAGAAAATGCTGTTGTTTTTTGGCAAAAACATTGTAAATTGTGGTCACATGACTGTGGGATGCTGCAAATGATCATAAATGCAAGCTGGTTGCTGAGCACTCAGAATGTAGTCGTGTAACCATAGGGCAGCACAGTCACCAGAACTTTGGAACCAAGTTGTGAGTACTTCTGGGGGGGGGGGAATCTGTTGTAACTTTAAACAGTCACTAAGCAACCTGAAGTAAGTCAAGGACTGCCTGTATACTTATTTGAGGGATTCTCAAAGTAGAAGAAGTCCAATTACCACCACTAGATAAAACTAAACTCGTTTGTCTAGTCCAGACATGTCAAACATAAGGCCTGCGGGTTGCATCTGGCCTGTGATGGGCCCAGTTCCAGCCCACAGGGCCGCCCTGGAGACAGCGAGAGACTGGCCCCCACCTCCTCAGCCCACCCTAACCTGGCTGGACGCCCCCTAGGCACATGCATAGGAGGCAGTGAGCACGTGGTGGCCGACAGTATCTGGCAGCAGTTGTATGCCACCAGTCCCTCAGCCACCCATCAGATCCTGCAGACCAAGCAGTACAGCTGGGTCCAAACGCCACGGCTGACAGGCCAAACCAAGCAGCAGGTGGAGGCAGAGGCATTTGGGGGAGGGGAAGGCATGCTATCTGGCCCACCAGAAGCACAAGGCAATCCGCCGCCCACCCACCCCACCTAGCCACGACAGGTGTGGGCAAGCAAAGATAGACGGTGGGTCTGAGTGCCATGGCTGCTAGGCCAGCCCTCCAAGCAGCAGGCAGAGGCAGGGTGAAGGGGGGAAGGCATGCAAAAACTGCCATGCTGTGGCCCCTGCCCCCTCAGCCTTCGCCATCCAACTTTGTCCTCCAGCTCTGCCACACACACTGGACAAGCATCCCACCTGCCTGATGGTCCTGGCAAACATGAAAGGCAAGGAGCACTCCATCCCCAAGATTCAGCCGGGACTTCCATCCCTGCCTCACTGAGCCCAACCTTGGAGCTGCCCCAAGTGCAGTCAGGCATCCCCCGAGAAGTGGTGCCAGGCTGGGTAATGGGGTCCCGGCTTCCTGGGAGCTTGAGGCCTGCCCCCCCCTCAGTGCCCCAGGCAATCCACGCTGCTGTCTGAGGGACCCTCACATGGCCCAAGAGGGATGGCAAGACTCCTCCAATGGACCAGGCTCTGGTGCTCGCCCCAGTCCTGCCCCCTCTTCTGGAGACCTCCGGATCTCCCCATAGCTCTGCCCAAACCCCCACAGGCGACCCCCCAACACGAGTGACATTGAGCAGGCCATGCCCATTCAGTTGGCCACCCCTACCCATCCCCCCAAGGGCAACAATAATGCTGATGTGGCCCTCAATGAAATCGAGTTTGACATTATGCCACCAGCCCAGTGCTTCAGGGTTTTGGTTAAATCTTTATCATCCATCTCTAATCCTACAACATAGTTTTACAATGAAATGTGAGAATCACCTATTGCATTCCAACGTCATGTCTAATGAGGATAATAAACCATTGCTGGAACAAGAATCATGTTGGTGCAACAGCTGGATCCCTTCTGTTTGCTTCTTCTCTTTGGAGAAATGAAGCAAAGAAAGCTTTATATGGGAGCCATCTTTTGATCTTTGGGACCACAACTCCAGTGATGTCAATGATGGGATCAGAGAGACCAGGGATAAAAAAAATATTAGCCTGTTTTGTTTTCTTTGGTGTATGGTGGATTGGGTTGGAAATGGGAGCATTTCACAATACTACAACTTTATCCTTGCATTCCCATCTCTATTTCTGTTTTTTCAGCTGAAAATCTTTGGCCATTTCGATGCTATCTTTTGGCAGCATGATTTGGATCTATCTTCTGAAGATTTTGGAGAATTTTAACAGGACATGTTTCGCTTCCTGGAGACTTGGGGAACATTCCCACTGTTTCTTTAGATATTTTCATACCTAAAATCATACAACTAAATATTATCATTTTGACACTCTGTTTTGGCAGGAGAAATTTCTGGACGTTTTAGAGGCTATAAATGGGGTGCCAGACTTGCTAAATCTGTAGCAGGCTGTAGCTTGCCACTGAGGAACATTTGAACCTAGAATTAATATTACAAACAAATCAGAATTCATAAACCTTACTTTATAGCTTTTAAAAGTAATCCAGTTTTAATAATTTAACCCTAAATCTGATGGTGGGGTTAATCATACTATGCCTTCTTCAAGATCTTGAAAATGAAAGAGCAAATTAACACTAGCCATTTGCATAATTTATTCTATTTATTTGTTTTGGCTGAAATACAATTCCATCTTAATTAATTTAATTTAATTTAATTTATTAATATTTCTATACCGCCCTTCTCCCGAAGGACTCAGGGCGGTGTACAGGGCAAGAATAAAACATAGAGATTTACAAAAAATAAAAGATAATTAAATACATGCCCGATTAAAAATACAGTTAATACATAGTAAAAAACCCCAATAAAAATAGTAAAAAACCCCACCAATCCCCCCTCAGGCCAGGCCGGCTTGCTCGAACAAGTATGTTTTCAGATCGCGGTGAAAGGAGCGAAGATCGGGCGCCGTCCGGAGCTCAACCGGTAACTGGTTCCATAGCTCCGGGGCGCCCACAGAGAAGGATCTCCCCCTGGGGGCCACCAGTCGACATTCTCTGACCGGTGGCACCCTGAGGAGACCCTCTCTGTGGGAACACACAGGGCGGAGGGAAGTAGACGCCGGCAGCAGGTGTTCCCTAAGGTACTCCGGACCCCTGCCATGTAGGGCTTTAAACACCATTACTAGCACCTTGAATCTCACCCGGAAGACAACTGGTAACCAATGCAGCTCACGGAGCAGAGGTGTGACATGGGAGTATCGGGAGACTCCCAACACAACTCTCGCGGCTGCATTCTGTACCAATTAGGCTACAGCAAGCACAGGTTGGTAGGAATACCTAGCCCAACAGTCTTTTCCATGATGTCTGGGTTATGTTTCAGTGTTTTAGTAAGAGAAACCACTTACCCTCCTTTGATGTAATCAAGAAATGTATGTTCTGATTCTGTGGCAAATGACAGCAGTGTTACCTTGAAAAGGAAGAAACAGGATGTATGTCACATAAGGACCCATGAAATAATTGTTACTGGGGCAGGAGCATCTGTTGCTAAGGATGATTTGCAGTCATGTCCAAGGCCATCCCATCTTCAGTTTACTGCCAGTCCAATAGGTTACCACACACCTGTTTTTTTTAACATTATCAAATCTGGGTTGCAAAAATCCAAAAGAAACATTTATTTCTTTACTGAAAATTTGAACTCAGACTCACAAGACCAGTCACAGCAGTTGGAGAATCTCTCAAAAGAAACAGTATATGTAAATTTGTTTAAAAAAGATAATTCAATGTTCATATTTTTCACACAAATGTGAAAGACTGCATTAAACGGTATCATTTCTACAGTAAAACTTAAATGACTAAATTAAAAGGTCAAAAGCGACTTTTTGAAAAATAAAATCTAAAGGATAACTTTTTAAAATAAAGGGTGTTCTTTATAATAAAGACCATATGGTCACTGTACTCATAAGGAACAGAGTGAGTTAGATCATTTAATTAAAGAACATCATTGTTAACAGTGGCTTACCAGTTTTTCAAACAGGAATCTCTCTGGTCCATAAGTTCATACTGGGAACTAAAGCTCAGACTTTCTGTATGGGATCTACTACTATGGCTCTTCCTTATATATCTAACAATTTAATCATTTTCTCCTATGGACAAGGAACAAAGAGCAAGCTACCATAATATATCATGCCAGAGACATCAGCCAGATTTAACAATTACCAACAAAATAATCTGGATTTATCTGGCAAATGTATCAATCAGCCCAAATGCCTGCATTTTTCTTTGCGTGCAGGAATTAACATTAGTTCAAAATTCTTTCTACATTTACTCTGTGTTGAAATATTTATCAGTTCTGTCTGCCTTTGATTCAAATCAGATTGCACTATTGTCTATTATTTTAATTGTGGAATCCTGGATACAGGACTGAAAGCCACCTGTTTTTATTGGCCCTTCCTCTTGCTGGTATTTGTATAATACAACTGCTGGGGAAAACAACAGCGAAGGTCATGCATTATTGGTGGAGCAGTGGGCTAATGCCTCCTTAAGTAACACCAGCTGCCTGCAATTAGTGCAGGTTCGCATCCCACCAGGCTCAAGGTTGACTCAGCCTTCCATCCTTCCGAGGTAGGTAAAATGAGGACCCAGATTGTTGGGGGCAATTAAGCTGACTTTGTAATAATGCCGCTTGGGTGTGTGCGTGTGAAAGCCCTAATAAGCAGGCATATACATAGAATGAAGGCTACTGCTAAGCTTGTAAGCCGCCCTGAGTCTTCGGAGAAGGGCGGGATATAAATGGAATTAAAATAAAATAAAAAAATTATTTGCTGTTTAGTTTACATCAATATATACAATTTGATGTCTATTTTCTATGGTTGCAGCTCAAATAAAAAAAAAAAAGAAATCCCAACTTCAAAATTACTCAGATAACATGTTGGGGAAGTATTTTAATACATCAGGTACATTTATACTAATGTTACTCACTGTTCCTGAATTAGAGTATTTCTTTTTCTTCATTTTCTTTTTGGGATTTACCACCTGAGAGAAAGAAGAAAAATTATGCTTAAATAAACATCTCTGTGAGACATCTGGTCTGGCTGAACCTGCAATGTATACTAGAAGCAGTAGATGCTCTCCTGGTGTTTATATTAATTCCATCTCTATCTATGACACTTTGCAGAGGGCTACTGGGAAACAAAATAAAAGATGTGATGCAGCCCCAAGGAGTTTACAAATTCTATTTAAACAAAAAGGAAGTCTAGGACTGAAGAGGCAAGTGGGAAAGGAAGCCAGAGAACAAAATGTGGGTATGCTGTAAACAACTTCATTTGCAAATCATCCGGCTTCTGCTTTAGTTATATATGCTAGAGTTCTATTTCAGCCATGCAGCGAGCAGGGACTTATGCTAAAGCTTCCCACAAACAAACAAACACTTTTGAAAAGCGATAGGAAGAATTCAGCTTTTCTTGTTCTTGTCCTTGCAACTATCCCGCAAGAAGCCCAATGAGAATGAAAACTGAGACACCAATTAAACTACTCCAGGCAAGGAGATGGTGAAGCTTTGCCACCTGAGGTCCCAAACAGATCAACACATCTGTTACAGTCAACAGATCTTTCTAAAAAGGCAAATGATGTTATCTTAATCCAGGTTAATCTTAATTAGTGTACACTCCTTTTCCATGACACATACAAAAATAAGATTTTATTTTAATATGACACCAAAACCAATTTATATTGTTCTTGCCCTGTGAAGCAGGTATCTTTTAAGGAGTTGGGGAGGGGGTATGTATTAAAGTGGAGGTATTTTACCATAATATCAATGGAATTTAAACTGGTTTTTCATCTTAAATAAAAGTTTCTTTGTATACATAAAATAAAATAATAAAATAAGTATGACAGTAGGTGTAATTCCTAGCATGCCAAATATGAAATATGAATTAAATCAGTTGTAATATTGTATATGCGTTAGGATGAACTTGGTACCTATGACTATCCAGTCCTTTATCCCACCTACACTGACTACATTTTTGCAATGTTTTTATGCCATGACCTCCCCCGACCCCAGATTTTAATCTTATCACACCAAACACCCATAATATCTGACACTGCACTCTGCATCAAGCACATGATGGCCAACACATGCTGCGGTATCACCTTTCCTCCATCATGGGCTGCCATAGATCAAGTTACATGTGTGCCTCACTGCCTGACAAAAATATAGCATTAGTATAGAATAAAAAAATCTTCTTCTGTGTTTTTTTTGTCTTAATCAAAGGAATATTTATCGAGCAGGTGTCCAGCTAATGTTTTGTTGTTGTTAGCTGCGAAGTCGTGTCCGACCCATCGCAACCCTATGGACAACATTCCTCCAGGCCTTCCTGTCCTCTACCATCTTCTGGAGTCCATTTAAGCTCACGCCTACTGCTTCAGTGACTCCATCCAGCCACCTCATTCTCTGTCGTCCCCTTCTTCTATTGCCCTCGATCTTCCCCAGCATTAGGCTCTTCTCCAGGGAGTCCTTCCTTCTCATTAGGTGGCCAAAGTACTTGAGTTTTAGCTTCAGGATCTGGCCTTCTAAAGAGCAGTCAGGATTGATCTCCTCTAGGACTGACCGGTTTGATCGCCTTGCAGTCCAAGGGACTCGCAGGAGTCTTCTCCAGCACCACAGTTCAAAGGCCTCAATTCTTTGGCGCTCAGCCTTTCTTATGGTCCAACTTTCACTGCCATACATTGCAACTGGGAAGACCATAGCCTTAACTATACGCACTTTTGTTGACAGGGTGATGTCTCTGCTTTTTAGTGTGCTGTCTAGATTTGCCATGGCTTTCCTCCCCAGGAGCAAGCGTCTTTTGATCTCTTGGCTACAGTCCCCATCTGCAGTGATCTTGGAGCCCAGAAAAATAAAATCTGTCACTACTTCCATTTCTTCCCCGTCTATTTGCCAGGAATTGAGAGGGCCAGATGCCATGATCTTGGTTTTCTTAATGTTAAGTTTCAACCCAACTTTTGCACTCTCCTTCTTCACCCGCAACAAGAGGCTCTTTAGTTCTTCTTCACTTTCTGCCATTAGAGTGGTATCATCTGCGTATCTCAGGTTGTTGATATTTCTTCCAGCAATCTTAATTCCAACTTTTGATTCATCTAGCCCTGCCTTTCTCATGATGTGCTCTGCATATAAGTTAAATAGGCAGGGCGACAGTATACATCCTTGCCGGACTCCTTTCCCAATTTTGAACCAATCAGTGGTTCCGTGTCCAGTTCTCACTGTTGCTTCTTGACCCGCATATAGGTTTCTCAAGAGACAAATAAGATGGTCTGGTACTCCCATCTCTTTAAGAACTTGCCACAGTTTGTTATGATCCACACAATCAAAGGCTTTAGCATAGTCAATGAAGCAGAAGTAGATGTTTTTCTGGAACTCCCTAGCTTTCTCCATGATCCAGCGTATGTTGGCAATTTGATCTCTAGTTCCTCTGCCTCTTCGAAATCCTGCCTGTACTTCTGGTAGTTCTCGATCCACATACTGCTGAAGTCTAGCTTGTAGGATTTTAAGCATGACTTTACTAGCATGAGAAATGAGTGCAATGGTGCGATAGTTTGAACATTCTTTGGCACTGCCTTTCTTTGGAATTGGAATGTAAACTGATCTTTTCCAATCCTGTGGCCATTGTTGAGTTTTCCAAATTTGCTGGCAAATTGAGTGTAGCACTTTTACTGCATTGTCTTTTAAGATTTTGAATAGCTCAGCTGGAATACTGTCACTTCCACTAGCTTTGTTGTTGCTCAGCTTTTCTAAGGCCCACTTCACTTCACATTCTAGGATGTCTGGCTCGAGGTCAGTGACCACCTCATTGTGATTATCAGGGACGTTAAGCTCATTCTTGTATAGTTCTTCTGTGTAATTTTGCCACCTCTTCTTAATCTCTTCTGCCTCTGTTAGGTCCCTGCCATTTTGGTCCTTTATCATGCCCATTTTTGCATTAAACGTTCCCTTCATTTCTCCAATTTTCTTGAAAAGATCTCTGGTCCTCCCTATTCTATTGTTTTCTTCTATTTCTTTGCACTGTTCATTTAAGAAGGCATTCTTATCTCTTCTAGCTATTCTCTGGAATTCTGCATTCAATTGGGCGTATCTTTCTTTTTCTCCCTTGCCTTTCGCTTCCCTCCTTTCCTCAGCTATTTGCAAAGCTTCCTCACACAGCCATTTTGCTTTCTTGCATTTCTTTTTCTTTGGGATGGTTTTGGTTGCTACCTCTTGTACAATGTCGCGAACCTCTGTCCATAGTTCTTCAGGCACTCTGTCTATCAGATCTAATTCCTTAAATCTATTTGTCACCTCTACTGTATATTCAACAGGGATATGATTTAATTCATACCTGAGTGGCCTAGTGCTTTTCCCTACTTTCTTCAGTTTAAGCCTAAACTTTGCAAGGAGAAGCTCATGGTCTGAGCCACAGTCAGCTCCTGGTCTTGTTTTTACTGACTGTATAGAGCTTCTCCATCTTTGGCTGCAGAGCATATAGTCAATCTGATTTCTGTGTTGACCATCTGGTGATGTCCATGTGTAGAGCCGTCTCTTGGGTTGTTGAAAAAGAGTGTTTGCTATGACCATCGTATTCTCTTGACAGAATTCTATCAGCCTGTGCCCTGCTTCATTTTGCACTCCAAGGCCAAACTTGCCTGTTATTCCAGTTATCTTTTGGCTTCCTACTTTAGCATTCCAATCCCCCATGATGATAAGAACATCATTTTTTGGTGTTAGTTCTATAAGGTGCTGTAGTGCTTCATAGAACTGGTCAATTTCATCCTCTTCAGCACTGGTGGTTGGGGCATAGACCTGGACTACTGTGATATTGAATGGTTTGCCTTGGATTCGAACTGAGATCATTCTGTCATTTTGAGGATTGTATCCCAGTATTGCTTTTCCTACTCTTTTATTGACTATGAAGGCTACTCCATTTCTTCTGAAGGATTCTTGCCCACAATAGTATACCTGATGGTCATCTGAATTAAATTCACCCATTCCTGTCCATTTTAGTTCACTGATACCTAAGATGTCAATGTTCAGTCTTGTCATCTCTTGTTTGACCACGTCCAGTTTTCCTTGATTCATGGATCTTACATTCCAGGTTCCTATGGAGAAAAAATCTTTACAGCATTGGACTTTCCTTTCACCACCAGACACATCCACAGCTGAGCGTCCTTTCGGCTTTGGCCCAGTCGCTTCATTCTTTCTGGCGCTACGAGTACTAGCCCTCTGCTCTTCCCCAGTAGCATATTGGACGCCTTCCGACCTGAGGGGCTCATCTTCCAGCGTCATATCGTTTTGCCTTTTGGTACTGTCCATAGGGTTTTCATGGCAAAGATACTGGAGTGGGTTGCCATTTCCTTCTCCAGTGGATCACGTTTTGTCAGAACTCTCTGCTATGACCTGTCCGTCTTGGGTGGCCCTGCACGGCATAGCTCATAGCTTCATTGAATTACGCAAGCCCCTTCGCCACGACAAGGCAGTAATCCATGAAGGGGAGCTAATGTTTAGCCAACACCTATTAAATCTTAGCAGCTAGTACTGCAGCTGCATCAGGCTTCCAATGCTTGGGAATGAGGTTAAAATGCCCTGCTTATCCTCTTCTCAAAGCCAGTTAAAAAGTAAAGAAAAAAAGTGTATAATTTATTCATATTAGGAAACTCAGATTTCCTTGCTAACAGATTTGAGATATTCTGGAGCAAAAGTTTCATTTTTACCATGACGTACACACCAGACTGCTACTATCTCAGCAGTTAAAGCACTATGCTGGAGGCCATGCAGTCCTTCTGCTTCGTTCAACAGATCATCTGGCTATTGGAATTATTAGATACTCTGATGGAAGACCCAACATTCAAATAAACTGGGTGTTTCCTTCTGTTTCAAATCATAAATGTCTCCTGGGATATAATCCATGAAATGCGGCTATGAAATATAAAATTATTTTAAAGAAAAGAAACTGAAAATGCAAAGTGTACTATGTAATCTAGTATTGTAAATGACCATAGCAAGTGTGCAAATTTGACTTCTTTCCAATAGAAGATTATTGAACTATGACAGTTCTAAGTTTAAAAGAAAATATTTCTGAATTAAGCTCTAATGCCAATGATCAAATTCTAAATTAACCACTCTGAGATAATTTTCTACTTATTATATAATATTTCAATAAATGAGAATAGACTTAAAGTTGGAAATGCAAATGTAAGAGAAATCCTGTTCTGAAGGATCTTTAGAAAGAAATTTGAAAATAAAGTTCCCACCATAATATTTTATACCAATTTATGACACGGCTGTATTTGGAATTTGTACGTGTTAAGACAATTCACTGCATATTCATTTGAAAGGGGCGGTTTTGCAAGGCACCTTGGTGCCAGCAAAATATCCCTCTTCAAAGCATTAAAATGGTTGCGAGCTTTAAAAGATTTATGTGGCCACTTTGAAGGCTTACTGCAGCATAGATATATCCATGTGGTCACCCCAGTTCACTGAAAATCTCAGTAGGTCACAGTCTGCATACAAATGCACACATTCAGACAACTGGAAAAAGACCTAAAGCTTTTACATGAAACTTTTAAGTAATGTGACTTTTCCAAAACTTTGGTGAAGAATGCTTCATTCATATCTGTGAATGTTTTTTTTTAAAGTGCTCATTGCCAAAGTTTTATACAGGCTTATTGGACATAAGAAAAGGTACTATAGCAGATTAGTGGGAGGGTCAAGGCTAATCAATGGAAGTGCCCTTCATAATGCAGACTCTCTGTAGAATTCACTAATCCATAAATAACAGTGGCTGGGTAATTTTAAATGGGGATAGGGAAAATGAAAGGAAATATTGTGAATGGGCAGGCTAAAATATGGCATTCATAGGTGACCAAATTCATGTCAGACAGTTAATCCACATCCACAAGTGAACCATGATTCTTGGCCACATTTAAAGTTAAACTGAGTCCCTCTCTCTTCTAAAGAAAAAAGGGATTTTTTTCAAGCAGTGTGTGTAGTTGAACAGGGGAAAAGGAATGAAAAAGATTGAGAGTGCCTTACTTCTTCTGATTAGTCTCCCCCAAAGCTGGAGGATGCAGAAAACTACTATTTAGATATTTCTTTTGAAATACATAAGGGTCCAGCTAGAAAACTGTGCTTGTTTTTTTTCCTTTGCTTTTTCTGCATGGAAAAGAATAAAAAATTGGGGTAAACCCAGTTTTCTAAACTATGCAGAAAAATAATATTAATTTTTGCTGCTTACTTCAAAAAATTGAGATTATTTTTTTTGTTCATATAGCAGGGGCATGAAGAGTGAATATTTTCTTTAGGATCTTCTTAAAAATTATATATTCATCTGGAATGTTTGTATTCTCCCTTTTCAAGAGTCTGCTGGAATGCTTTCTGTTTATTTGTAGCAGGTCCACCCCATTTTGTGGCCTACCTTCTTTTGATTTTTCTATGGCTTTTTGGTTTAGTTCAGGGGTCAGCAACCTGAAACAGTGAAAGAGCCATTTGGAACTGATTCCCTCACAAAAGGAAAAACTGGGAGCCGCAAAAGCTGTGTGCGCATGCGTGTACATGCGCACATGTGAAGAACAGGGTTTGACTGAAGAGTGGAGTCAAGGCGAAATATGTACCTACCCTGCATATTTGAATTGATTGGTTGAACTTTTTTAGTCACACTTTTTTTTTTGGACTGCACATGGCAGAGAACTGGGAGCCGCAGGAGACGGCTTAAAGAGCCGCATGCGGCTCCGGAGCCGCGGGTTGCAGACCTGTGGTTTAGTTGGTGACCCTGATTAAGGCAACTCTGTAACTTTTTTTTAGAATGTTAAGCATGTGTAATTTAAACTTTAACATTCAAAAGGAGCATTGTAGTTTATCTCCTTCTCATAATAAAATTTGATTTTGTCTATATCTTGTGAGATTTGTCCATATACCAAGCAAGGACTGAAATCTTTTAGCCATATGCCTCTAAGCTACACACTCAGAAGCTTGTGTTATAGGAAATATTCTATTTTATTTTTTTAACCTTTTAATAGCTAGAAAGGGAACAAAAGGTTTGAAAATCCCGTATTTCTCATATATTGGGATGGGAAGCCGCCCAGAGTTTTGTAAAAAAAAAAAGGGGGTGGAGGCAGTTATGTAAATGTTATGAATGAATGAATGACACAGAAAGGTTACAGGAAGTGTGTCAAGTAGGGAATTGGGTGATGGCAACAGATATCAGCACTAGTTAGTAACTATTTTAAAGCAAGACATTAGGCCAAAGTGTGAAGACCCAGATGATTTCTGGGAGAAAAAGTTTGAAATATTCAGCTTTCCATTGAATGGGTTCAGCTAGCTCCATTATAAAAAGATAACACAATAAGTATCTACTAATCATATATTTTCTAGAAGCTCTTGCTAAATTTTAACCACCAGCAATCTCAGCCAGCATAGTCAGTAGGGAGGGTTACAAGGGCTACAGTCAAGCAATATTTGGAGAATCACAAGTTTTCCTATTAATGGCTTAAATATAATCTTATATATGGGTTCCTTCATTCCTTTGAAAAGAAATAAGAAAAAATATCAGATTTGATTTTATGGCCCTTTGCCAAAGAGAATGTCTTTCTTTTCATTATTATGAAAAACAGAAATGTAGATTCCTTTTCCAATTTCATGGCATTCTGTCCTCTGGAAGAGCAGAGTTTGTGAATTATATAAACTATGCAAATTTCTCGTCTCTATTTTCTTCTTCTCCTACCCATTTTTCCCGTGCTGAGGAGACAAACTCTTTGAGAGGAGCAGCTGGGATCTCCCTCCGCCTAGTCAGGCCAGTCATATGAGAAATTGTCCTAGAACTGTCACATTAGATACTATTATGATAGGACTACTGAGCATAAGACATTACGATGCAAAAAACGATTGGTAATAACGGGAACCCCAGGGTCTGAACTAACTGGCCACATATGTAGGCGTGCACACTGCTGCAGCTCTGTTTTTCAGCTGCACATGGACTTTGTCATCTGTTGGTCAAGTCAGATCTTCAACTCAAGCAGAAAGGCACCATCAATGCATATTACAACTAGAACTAGTGACAGGATACAAACTCTATTGGCTGAGATCACATGTCATGCCAAGATGTGATTTTTAAATCATGTTTTATAAAAAAAAATGGTTGAATTTTTTAATATTAAATTGTTCATCATTTTTTACAAGGTACAATGGCAGGATTCAACTTATAGTGGTTTAGTTCACCATATGAACAGAGCTGCCCTGGCAGAGACACTGAAAAACTTACCTAGGTAAAAGGGGCTAAAACATTTTTAAGTCTGGAACATTCAGCTAACGTTCAGAAGTGGCTCAGGCCTCTTGAATTCACTGAACTGTAGGCAGGAGGGCAAAGTACAGCACACTTAGCATGTGCAATATTCTATTATAGTGATCACTTTCAATAAAAGCAGTTTTTGTCAACTCACAGACTTGATTTCATGTTCTGGTCTGCTTAAGTGGGGCTGGCATTGTGTGAACTCAGTCAAATCTAGTTCCAGACTCTTGGCACTTGTGGAGCACTATTTAAAGCTCAATATTAACCTTACATGTCAATAGTCTCAAGAGGTATGTAGATATGCACGGGTATCTGTGCATATCGTGACACTATCACATAAATTATGCCAATTATATAACATCAGCAGTGCTTTTACCAAATGCTGTACAGACATGGGAAATATATATTCTTCAACTTGGAAACAGTTTTTGAGGAAAAGCTTTTCCCACAGACTCCTGTAATGACCTATAAGTTATCTCATAAGAATGTTTGTGCATGACATGGAATTGAGGAGAGAATTACAGTTTTCGCAATGGAACAAGTGATGACCTCCCCACACCTCTCCCACATACCCCTCCCCTCATGTTATGCATTTTATTCATCAATGACCCGGGGTCAGAAGATGAGCCCTGAAGTTGCCAAGCTTGCCAAGAACACTAAATTATTCAAGGTGGTGAAACTACAATTTGACAAAAGCCAAAGCAACCCCTTCAAACTGGATTAGGAAAACAGAATTCTTTGCCAGATCTACAGGTAGCCTAAGCTCTAATGATTCAACAGGAAAGAGATATTTTGGTTGTGGTGGATAGGTTAAAAAAAAATCATCTCAGCATGCAATCGCAGAAATGAAAAAGGCAAACGCTGTGTTTGGGAAGATCAGGAAATAGGTTAAAAATAGAACAGCAAGTGTTATAATGCTTTTATATAACTCAGTGGTGAGAGTGCAACTGAACTGTTGCATAAAGCTCTGGTAGTCCCATTCCAAACAATGGGAAGTTCAGGCTGAAAAGTCTGAAAGTTTTTAGATCAGAAAAAGAATCATAAATGGGGAAACGTCACCGAGACTTTACAATATCTGACCAAAAAAAATATAAAAGTCATATAAGAGAAAAGAATCCACATTAATTTCTTGAGTTCCTGGATGAATTGGAACAGAAAATTAGCAAAAGCTATATACATTTTAAGGCATAGAGTTAATATCTTTCAAATGGCTTTCTCTAAAAAAGGAATAGGGCAGACAGACTGGTAATCATATAGCTGGAGCGGATAATAGTCAAGCTACCAATTCACTCTAATTATGATACTGCATACAATCTGGCTGAAATTACTTCTCTCCACTCTCATACTGGCAATCCCTTATTTATGTTTTTATTGAGATTTGAAATTAGCACGGTACTGTGGTTGCCAATGCCCTATCAGTGGTTTTTTACTGATATCTGCTTAGCTCTAGAGCAGATATACTTCTTAGTATTTTAGTAGAAAAAAGGGGTTTAGCGTAAAGATATAAGTCAGGCTCAAAAGTTATTGTTCATTTTTAAACTAATGTATTTTCATCTAAAATAACAGGTGTATACTTCAGAGGGTATTCTCCATGTGAACACCAGACTGTAAATATTTTATTTACATCTTCTTATAGGATTGTGAAAGCTGCTAATATAGTATAGAGAAGCAATGGTCTGAAACTCGTCTAAATGGAAAATTTTGGGAGAATTTGAAGGGTTTGTTTCTCCCAACTGAAAAATGGGGGGAAAATGCTTCTATAAATACAAGGAATGTGTGCATATATTTTTAGGGGCCAAGTTCAATTTATAGGGCAGAAAAATTTCCTTTGTTTTAGGCCAACAACTCTGGAGGCACCACATTTAGAAAACGTGGTTAATGTACCAGGATAAACATTTCATTCCTTGCTGAATGTTACCTGTCTTATGTAGACCAGAATTTGGCCAATAGCCTTTAGAAAATACTGAAGATATATAGCAATATGATAGATAGATAGATAGGTAGATAGGTAGATAGGTAGATAGGTAGATAGATAGATAGATAGATAGATAGATAGATAGATAGATAGATAGATAGATAGCATTACTCCATTGGCTTAGAGCCTCAGTATTTCAGGAGTATACATGGTTTTTGAAAGATTTATATTAGAATTTTTTCCCCTAGCAGAGGAGAAAACTATATTGATACATGATGCATAGAAATGGAAAGGGTGTTGTAGTCTAAAACAAGTTTTAAAAATAGACTGATTGTGAGAGGAAAGACCTGTGTTGGGATTAGAATCTTATTCAACAAGAGAGAAGAATTTCTGCTACTGCTCCAGGAATCAAAGGAATCAATTGTAACTATAAAAAACTGTTCTATAATATTAATAAAAGTCAGTTTGGTGTAGTAGTTAAGGCACCAGGTTAGAAACAGTGAGACTGTGAATTCTAGTCCCACCTTAAGCACAAAGCTGGTTTTGTGATTTTGGATCAGTTTCTCTCAGCCCTAGAAAGAAGGCAGAGGCAAATCACTTCAGAAAAACCTTGCCAGGAAAACGGCAGGAACTCGTCCATCCAGTCTCAGAAAGTTGGCACGATTGAACAGAATAGATAAAAAAGAGGAAAAAATGTTAATAGATCACCCTTCCACAGTCTGATTCTTTCCTTGCAATTGCCATCATTTCCAGCCTGCATTATTCCCAGTCAGGAATCACACTGGCAGGGTTAATGGGTGTTGAAATTCGAAAGTTTTGGAGGGTTCGAACTGATAAAGGATGAAATGAAACCTCAATGGGACAGTATTTTCTGACAGGGGCAGCAATACTATTATGAACTTTGAAGTAACTGCCTCCAGCTGAAAGTCATGAAAGAGGTGGAAATTATCCTTATTCGCTTTGTATTTTATCTGCTTGGGAGAAAGATGATCTTTGATATTTCCTCCCCTTACAGTAATAAAATATTTTACCAGGCTTTGGGTATCACTTCCTATAACTTGGATAGCTAAAGGGTACCATTTGCTGTTCAACTATTATTTATTAAGATATTTTAGATCACAGTCTGCAGAAACCTTATTGAATTAATAGTGGTCTTATGTAACTCCCACTCATTTTAATTAAAATTAAGCTGGGATTTCCTAACACAACCTTCCCCAACCAGCTGCCCAACAAATGTGTTGAGCTAAAGCCCCTTTAAAAATAGGGAGTATAGGACTAGTCCAGGGGTAGGCAACCTCGGCTCTTTTATGACTCGTGGACTTCGACTCCCAGAATTCCTGAGCCAGCATAGAGAGCCGAGGTTGCTTACCCCTGGACTAGTCCAATGTATCTTGAGAACAATAAACTGAAGAACTGATGCTCTATGGGAACTCCCCCCCCCCTAGATCTATGGTTTCGGAAAGGCCTAGGGAGAATGTCATAAAGCCAGGAAAAAGTAGCATAATTCATCATGCAGATGGGCGAAGTTGATAAATGACATCTTGAATTTGAAGAGGGAGGGAAATTTTGCTTTGTCTTTCTAAAAAATTAAGTTAAGCCTATGTTAAGGCTTACACTGCCATTTCCTACAATTTCACACTTTAAATGACAAGAAACCATACAGGTTAATTTGGTTATTTGGATGGGAAAGATTGTAATAAGTACAGAAATGTGGTTCAAGGAGAGCATGTAACTATTGAGAATAGTACAGAATAGAGTAGAGTAGAGTAGAATATTTTTTATTGTCCAAATATGATTGGACACACAAGGAATTTGTCTGCAGTGCATAAGCTCACAGTGTACATATAAACAGCAAGTAATAGGTTATAGATTATAAACCATAGTTACAATCATTAATCATAAGTTACAAACAACAATGAATAAATCATAAGAAACCAATAGGAGAGGATAGTAGAAAAGATGAGAAGATGAGAAAATATGAGAAATGAGACAGTGGTCTGGGAATTAAGTGTTCAGCAGAGTGATGGCATGGGGGGAAAAACCCCATGGTTTTAATCAAAGCAGCACAGAATGCAGGGGTCTTAATAGAATGAACCACGTGTGTCATAAAGTCTGGCTGCTAGCTCAACGCAAGAATTCGTTAAAACATTTCAACCATTTTTTTCAGTCATCCATCAATATCAATTAACTTTGGATGCTAATATTAAGGGGCACCTGTAGAAGCTACTCACCTCATAGACATTAAACTGGCTTTGTCCTCGTGCCAGTTCTCTATAGCTGGTTGTAAACTCTCCAATGAAATCATGACTGTTAACAGAAAATAGGATTGTGAGAGGTGATATACAACAAAGATTCCTATTTCTTTATACCTTGGTCCAGATGAGGAATAACAAAATGTCATAGCCAATCAGTGGTAATTCTGCCTATTCCTCACTTCCTTAATTTGTATATACTGGTCCAACTACCAATATACGGAGTTCTAGTTTACTTTTCATTCTTCCCCATCATTTACTTAGACTCTTCATTAAAGTTGATTTATAAAGCCTTTACAAATCTAGGGGCTGTGAGGTGTGTTTGGATTTATAATTCTCATCATTCTCAACATCACAGCTAGAATTCTGGTGGGATAGTAAGCCTTTCCTCTTTTGTGGGGAACGCAGGCCCGTAAATTCAAGCATGCTGCATGCGTTTTCCGCATTTTATTTTCATTTAATTTTTATCAATGTAGGTTTTATTTTTTATTTTTTTAAAAATGACTAAGTGAAGGAACTAAATGCTACTTACCTGCCATCTCGATCCCAGTCATACACTTCTACTTTTATGGTTCTGCAAAAAATGACATTAGTGGTTAAGTTGCAATTCCTATTACAGTTTTCTTCTGAGAAAACCACAGACATGAAAAAGTGTCAAGCTGTGCATTAGAGATGGTATTTTTTTTTCTTTTTAAGAAAGCTGAGCAAGTAAGCCAAGTGGGATTTAGGGGATACTGTATCAACACTATTCCAGCTACCCTAAATAGGACAAAATCTCCTAAGTAAGCCTACAACTGCCCTTCTTGCCTTTTCTGGATAAGCATCTTGGAACCAATGTATTAAATAAGCACATGATTATATCAAAGTCTCTCACCATGTAGGGAAAACAGAATTACCAGGGGGCGAACTACTCCCTATCTTTATTCTGACTCAACATAGAACATGATACAATGATACAACTTCCTTGCTAGCCATGTAATAGATTATAAGGGTGCCAGATTTTTTTTAAGATTAGCCTTTTTTGCTTCCTCTGGACCATTCTACTTGGTAAATTAAAGTATGTCCTTTATCCAGAGAGTTGGGATGCACAAGATGATACATGGTTCTATTGGGAAAATGGCTGCCTATAATGTGCTTGAAGGGACTCATTAAAAGCTTAATTTAGACAAGACAGAGAATCTCTCTCTCTCTCTCAAAAAGGGCAGTAGAGTTAATTTTCTTAATGAGGGGGCTTATTGATAGGGTCTCCCCACTTAAAATTAATCCCACAGTTTGGGAGTTCTCTTGGTCCTAGTTTGTTAATTAATGTTCAGATAACAGCTCTGGCCAAAAGGTTTCAGATGTGGAAAGGCAACAAAGTTACTCTGTTTCAAAAGAGGAAATGAAAATAAAACAGCATCATTAGCAATAAGCATCTAGGCAGAAATCAAAATAATTTTCTTTTAAACCCAGGCTCTACCAGGTTTGTGTCTTTGGATCACTTTCCTGCCAATACATAAAACCGGAAAGTTATTTTTCTGTGTTCCAAGATGAATAGCTGCAAATTAGCCAGAAACATGTGATGTATCATTTTTCTGATAGCACCCCAAAATACTAAAAAAAAGCATTTTCTCTCTCTCTGAAGGTCTGATTTCCTGTCTTTTTTAGCCTTTTCTGGCAGGTGAAGACAACTTCAGACAGAATTTTGATCAGCTGTGGCATTTTACACTGCATTTGTCAAGCAATAACATTCTCAACTTTTAGTTACATGTGATTTCTTTGCATCTATTATCAGCTAATTATTTCTGTTTTCCCGTGTTTTTGTAATGTTTTAGTTACTTGTATGTTTCTCTGTGAGATTGAAGGATGAGATATACATTATTGTATTAAATGCATATAAATTGTTGTTTGTCTTTAAAGTATGAGGAAAAAGGGAGATTTCCACACATGTATTTTATCTATTTTGTCTGGGTTACATTGGAGAGATGTGAACCATTTAAATGTTACTAAACAGACAGGCTTCTGAGACAAAATTTGCCAATGGCTGGTTGACATTATTTAATCCCAACAGTTTAATATATGTCTTACAAGGATTCCAGAGGTATTTGTTGTTCCCAAGTAGGCAATGGGGACACTGGCACTTTTACCCTTAACTCCAATGCAATTTTCAATGTCAGGCACTGCTCATTCTCAGTAAATACTCCAGCCTAGTGGCTTCTTAAACTCTTGTTAGCAAAATGACAGTGATTAAATTGCCTGTGGCTGTATGTATGCTGACAGGTGACATGTGAATCCTCAGAGGCACAGGAATGAGTGGAGATGTCAGACCAGACTTGAGTTCCATTTGGAGCTCATTTGCAGAGACTGCCACATCCCCTCACCCTTGCCCACTTCTGTGACTTGAGAATTGCTTTCTCAATATTTTCAGTGCTTCTTGAAGTCAACTAAACTTCCAAACTATTGCACACACCAGCAATTTAAAGAAAAGGCTCATGTTTATAAAAGCAAAGCAAAACAGAAGAATGGCAAACAATTCCAATATTTCAACTAGATCAGGGGTCTCCAACCTCAGGTCCGTGGACCAACACTGGTCCGTAGCATGCCAGCAAGTGGGCCGCACAAACAAGCAAAGCTCCATCAGGATGCAGCAGTATTCAAAACCACACCCCCGCTTGTTCACAGAAAACTCTTTCTCTATGGCATTGGTCCCTGGTGCCCAAAAGGTTAAGGACCTCTGAACTAGATTATAATAGACGAGCAGAGATGGGCAACAATGAAAAAAAAATCATTCTTGAAAAAGGTAAAACTTTAACGAGTATTCACTGAAGTCAATAAACACAACTGATAATAAGTATTCTATCATTCTGTTAACTAGGAGAGATCTCACGCACAAATGCCCTGAAAATGGCAAGTCACACCCTGGAAACTAACATTCAAGAAGAGTATCCTTTTACAGCATTGAGCACCTGGAGACTGATTCCAAGGTTTTTCATACAATTACTGCATTCTACAAAATGTATTCAAAGTGACTGATAGCTTCAGTTTTATTCCCTTCCCCAAAATGGAGAATAATCCTTTCTTAAAAAAAACCAAACCTGAGGTGATTTTGTTGGTAAACAACAATTCAGAGAGATCAAGTGAAGAATTTGCTGAGCTCCACTAAAGGCTGTTTTCTAAACAGTCAAAGTGGGTTTGGCAACCTTTTCTTGGGTTGCTTACTAAATGCATATGTGTATACTTTAGAGTGTAGAAATCTGGGGAGATTTTGAAGAAAAAAAATTACAGTGAATCGTGTAGAATGCAGAGATTTGAATTATGTTCAGTACATTTGATCCTGGACAGATAAAATAAAACCTTCAAAAAATCAGGAATTCAGATGTACCTTTGTTTATTCTTAATTTTCCTGATATATTTTGCTGGCAAATTTCACAACCAAATCTTAGACAAACCAAATTCATTTATATTGTTATTCCACTTCAACTTTTCAATGTTGACTGAAAACTTGCCATTTGATTTTTACTGCTAGCATAAACAGTATGCACCATTCCCTTAGTAGGATTCTGTAAGTAAAGTTAGGAGTACTGCAACTGGAAAACAAGGTGTCCTTGGTAAATACAAAAGCTCCAACTGTCCCAAAACCTAAAATAAAAGCAATCCAAGTATAAACACAGATTTTTCAGGGAAAATAGTATGATGAGTCCCTGGGAATTGGGCAGCATATATATTTAATAAACTATTATAGGGATGGAACATGTCTTGTGTGCACATGAGTAACACAATTGTCACATAGCTGGGACTTAAAAGACATCCAGGTTTCACTTATATCCAAGCTTTTTGCACAGGATCTCAAGGGGATTTGCATCACACAACTTCCTATTTTCCCCATACTACTTTATGAAGTAGGTTGGGTTGAGAATAACTTTCAATGAGCTTTCATGGCTGAGGGAGAACTACAATTTAAATCCCCAGCTCCTGGTTCAGTAGCTTAACTGTAAAAAGTATTCACTGGTTCTCTGGATCTGCCTCTGTAAACTCTTCAATTTCTTTCTCCCAGTTTTATATCTACAGTTGGTCCTTGAATTCATGATGAAAAGTGGCTTATAACCAATCCTTGCACTTACAACTGTTGCAGCATCCCTACAGTCACATGATCATTATTCAGATGCATGGCATCTGGCCTGCATTTAACAACAACTGGTTGCAGCATCCTACAGTCATATGATTGCCATTTGTGACCAATTGGCTTCCAACAAGCACAATCAAAGGGGAAGCTGGCAGGAGGCTGCAAGTTGCAGTTGTATGAGCTACTGCTTAACAAGCAGGTGATTCAGTTAATGACTACAGCAAAAAGATCATAAAATTGAGTGCAGTCACATGAGGCCTCACTTAATGATTGCACCACAATGAATTTTCTGGTCCTTATTGTGACTGTAAGTCAAGGACTATCTATACTAGCACCCGAATTTACTCTTTTTGTTGTTTTCTCCCATTTTTTTCTCTTTGTAGGTTGTTGAGTTTTCCCCCAATCAGTAGGTCTCTTAAAAGGTAAAGGTAAAGGTTCCCCCGCACATGCATGCTAGTCGTTTCCGACTCTAGGGGCCGGTGCTCATCTCCGTTTCAAAGCCAAAGAGCCAGCGCTTGTCCGAGGACATCTCTGTGGTCATGTGGCTGGCATGACTAGACGCCAAAGACGCACGGAACGCTGTTACCTTCCCACCGTAGTGGTCCCTATTTTTCTACTTGCATTTTTACGTGCTTTCGAACTGCTAGGTTGGCAGAAGCTGGGACAAGTAACAGGCGCTCACTCTGTTACGCGGCACTCGGGATTCGACCCGCCAAACTGCCAACCTTCTGATTGACAAGCTCAGCGTCCTAACCCACTGAGCCACCGCGTCCCTTATGTAGGTCTCTTAGAGGGTGGTAAATGGTTAAAGAATGGAAAGCAAATGAGAATAAAAGGCTTTCAGATTAGATAAGTATGCAAAAAAGGGTCTGTCAAGAAACTGCATCAGGATTGCAGTTTTGTTTTATTTCAAATGTTGATAAAGTCACCAAGATTTTTGATGATACTAATTTACTCAAGTTGATAACATCAAAATAGGATTAGAGAGAGCTTTCAAAAAATCCCTCCCCCTCTGTTGAATGGGATTTAAATTGAAAATCCAGTTCAATGTAAACAAGTGCAAAGCAATGGCACCCTCTTGCAACACTTCCTGCTCTCAGATTTCATATATACAAAAGTGGGGGCTGAGTTGGCAGTAACTGATCAGAAAAGATCAAGAAAGGGAACTTGGAATCAACAGTTCCATGAAAATGTCAACCCACATTAATCCTTGAAATCATTAGGAAGGAAACAGAAAACTGCCAATATAATAACCATGTACCCGCAAGAAGCCTTGGGCTGAGGCAGCACTAAAAATCACCATCTAGTTCTATTTACTGCACCTCAAAAAGGATATTATAAAGCTGGAAAATAATATAAGAAAAGCAGTCAATATTATAAAGAACCCAAGAAGCAATTACAAGCACAATGAAGTAAACCACAATCATGGGGAACAACATATATAATTTTGATTTTACACAAAAGGGAATGATCTGGAAAAAACCAGTCATAAAGATGTTTGGGTTGAACTACTAGACTATTATTTTTATAACAACATTAGGCATGGGAAATAAGATGGTGATATATACCATTTTATACTGTATAGAAAATATGATAGTTTCTCCAACAATATTAGATCCCAAAGTGATCTAATTAATATTACCACTGGAAGAATTCAAGACTTTCCTCAATAAAAGGAAGTAATTATTTACCCAACGAATAGTTTTCTGTTATCATATATGCCTACTGGCATTGAATTAACTGGTTTTCAAAGGGGAGAAAACAATTCATGGACGATTGGACAATGAATAGCTACACATGTTAATGCATCCACAGATTGTTTCCTTGAACAACAGGGAGTAATCTTTTAGTACAACAGTGGAAGAGGAACAATAGTGGAAGAGGGCATCATCCCCATATTTTGTTTGTGAGCTTTTAGGATACCTTTGGTTGTAACACAAAATGCTAAGATAGGGGAGCCTTTAGCCTCAAGCCTGGCAGTATGATTGTGTTGCTCTGGTTACAGATTATAGAGGAACAGATTTCAGAGCATGGCACACCAGAGAATATGCCAAATAAAGGTATCTTTAATTCCTCCTACTTTTATAAACGTCGACTCTTCAGATAGCAAGGATTTGTAGCAGCTTTATAATTCATCCACTGGACTAGGAAAAGGTTAATATTTTAAAGCATACTTTCAATCAGGAAACAGAATGAGACTATTGCGTCTGTTGTCTTGATCTGTGACTAGCTTGGTCCCAATGTCATACGTTTCCATAGCAACCAAAGCTAAAAATATACCATCTAAAATGGGGGAAAGGCCCACGCAGCAGTCAAAACAAACTAAATAAAGATCAAATTGCAATCATAATGAGGAAAAAGTAATTTTAATAATTTTTCTGGACTTGTTCAGGAGGTGATGAAACAAGATGGAAGAAAACAACAGATTCTGGGGATAGAAAGCTTGCAGTTCCGTCAACCACTGTGGAAAAGAGGCTCAGCTGTGTTGGAAAATGGGATTCCTCAGGCCACATTTCCATATGAGTGTGATCAAGTGAAAAAGCATTTATTTCTCCAATAATGATTTTGGTTCAAGATATCTGGCATTGTGCACCAGACAGTGGTCCGGATTAGGAGCCTCATATGGTCTAGATTCAATGACTGAACAGATTACAAATATAAGTAAACCCAAACTTATATACACAGAGTGACATATACGTACGCTTTACTTTAGCAAATAGTTAAAAATGAGTCCACTTGCACTTTTCATAGCTCTGGGGTAATGTATCAAACACCAGAAGGCAGAAGAATTTAAATTTAAGATGAAAAAGTATTGGGTGTTAAAAGTAAACTTTGGCGATAATGTTACAATACTTAAGGATAATATCATGATATAGGATACCCAAAAGCTATCTTGATATTTGTTATCTTAATTATTGATAAGAGCAATATGAAGAAATTTGTTTCATGGTCAAGAGAACAAGGAAAATATTGAGCTTTATGTTCAAATGGGATATTCCTTGTTTGAAAAGAATCTTATTATTCCACTGTCATATATTTGTTTCACAGGAATAATAAAGACTTATTTTGCAGTGTTATTATAAAGATTACAGTAAACTGGTGGAATTTTTTCAACTTCCTAAATTATTCCATGCAACCACATATTTTGACTACATACATCCAGTTAAGTGTCAGACTTAATCTATCAACTTACAATATTCAAGTCTCTACCAATCTCATGTTGGGCCATTTGCTCTCTTATTCTAGTCTACCTTAGAAGATCCTTGTTATAAAGTAAAGAAAATTAGAGGATCCATATAAAATGTGATTTATAAATGCAAACAATAACAACTGTACCTTATAGGAAACTGATAGCCAAAGTTAATATCCTTATGACAAAGTAAAAAAAAATATACTGGGGAATACAAAAACTGAAGCTGTTGTTATTAAACTCCCCGCAATGAGGTACCTCAAGGAATGTCCACCAGTTTCTAAACTTTTCCAAACTCTACTTTGGAATTGCAACTGGAAGCCTAAGATGAAGCAACTTTTTATCAAGATATTGTCCCAAAACAGATCACTTGAGCTGAGGCAACATAACCAAACAGCATTCTTTCATACAGACCTTAGAGGCATGTTCACATGTGCATAACTATTTGTGTCTCTCTGCACACACACATGTATGCATATACAACATACACTAAATTGCAAGTACAGTAATCAGGTAAACAGCTTTTCAAGCTCTGTTCTCACCTCATGGATGTAGCCACTGACATGAATTAGTAAGCCACAACAAATTCTGAATTCCTCCAAGAGAAGGGAATGAAGAGGGATGGTACTGCTGAGCTGGTGACAATAATTAAGGCTGATCAAGACTTTTGTAGCCATCAAAGAGTCTCTCATTTCTACTCTAAGCAAAATAGGATAGGGATCAGGCAGCATCAAGAACAGGCTTAATAAAATAGCCTGCTACATTTATAGTACTATTATTCTAGCCTATCATTTGGGAATTACCTTTTATCTCAAGGAGGAATAATATTAGTGATGTCGGTTTCATTTTTCATAAACTTGTAGCTAGAAAATTAGAGGCATGATTTCTATACATGCAGGAAGATTGCATAGACTTTGTGATGACTTTGATCTGCATCTTATTAAAGCACAGTATCAGGATCCTTTATTTCTATTCTTGGAGGATATACACTTAATTAGCAAATAAAATAAAGAAATACAAATAAGTCTTGGTAATCTATTATCTGTATTAAAAGTATAACAATGATATTTGGATTAAAAGCATTTTTTAAAATTTATTATTTTCATACAGCTAAGAAATATCCACTGGCTTATTTATATTTATACAACATACATTTATCCAAGAAAATTAGGAAGCACACCTTTATTTAGCATTATGGTCAAGAGCAGGACAAAGTTATCATGAACTTGGCTTAATACTCTCCTTTATTCAGTCAGTACAAGCCAGTGAGTAGTGACATTTCATTAAAAGTCATCTATTATTTTGTGCACATTAGAAGTTATAGTTTAAAATCTGTCAGTTATGAAAATAGCCATCGGTTATTTGTTCTAATTAACTAAAGCTTATTTTATATTAGAGAGGTGCATGATAGCCTGAAGCTCACATAGCTCTAAATTATGGTTTAATACACATAGCTCTAAATTATGGTTTAATATTATGTCCTAACTGAGCCAATTAGTATTACTTCCCAGTTTCTAAATTTTAGTGCAAACTTTCCCCAATCTTGTACAAATCAGACAGTATAATGGAAAAAAGCAGCTTTTTACATAAATAATATTTCCCTCCCAATTGGCTCCTAGAAAAACTCATTATATCAGCACCCTCTCATTATCTTGAAGACAGCCAAAAATCAATTATCTAGTTTTATTTGGATTTTCTTTTAATGTTCTCAATCACATGAGTTTCAAACCACCACTATACAACCAACCGCTGAGTCCCTGAAATTATTATAAAATGAATAATTTTCAAACTTGTAAAAAATGGATCTGATGTAACATAGATTATTATCAGCACATTATGCATGTCTACTCAGAATAAATTCCACTAAGCTTGACAGGGCTTAATCCCAGTGTATATACAATATTCATGCATATACTACTCTTGGAGTAAATTCCACTGAACTCAGAGAATAGACAACTTTACTATTTCAGTTTTAAGGAGACATATTCAGATTGCAGCTTATCTTACTGCCTTCATATCTTATATCTTACTGCCTTCAATAAAAAAGAATACTAAATATAGGAATCACATGGATTTTACAAAAGAGAACTTGAAAAATGTAGCCTTTTGGTAAGGATGCCTGTATTCAGATGTTTAGAAACTAGAAAGAAAGCGTCTGATGAAATAAAATGAACTCTTTACAAATCATTCTCTGATATCAAACAGTTGAAAAGATAATTTAAGAAGGTTAAAAAAATGGACTAACACACATTTTTATTTGTTTCTTAATCTAACAGCATAAAAAGAGTTATATCATAAGATCAGTGAACACTTCAAAATCTCAGGATCCAACTGGCTTTAACTAAGCAGTTATCACTTTTCCCAAAAAATAGAAAATGCTGGATTAACATTGGGAAATGTCTGTCACCTTGCTGGATGATTAATAATGACTTCAGAATTTAAGTTTGGAGAAAGTCAAGACCATAGATGAAAGTTTCTTCCTTTGTGTATACTATAAAGCAGGGGTGTCAAACTCAATTTCATTGAGGGCCGCATCAGCATTGCGGTTGCCCTCAGGGGGCCGGGTGGGAATGGCCAGGGTGGGCATGGCCTACTGGGTGGGTGTGGCTAGACTGCGTATGGCCTACTGGGTGGGCGTGGCCAGGTCTACATCGTTCGCATCAAGGCTGCCTCTGGGGGCCTGGGCAGGAGTGGGACAGATCTGAGGGTCTCTGGCAGAAGGAGGGTTTCTGGGCCAGGGCCAAGGCAGTGGGGGCCGTTCCCTCACTGTTTCCAGGATGGCTTTGCGGGCCACATGAAACCACTTGGCGGGCCGGATCCGGCCCCCGGGCCTTGTGTTTGACATGTCTGCTATAAAGGCTTCAACTGAATGCATACATCCTATTTTTTTCATTGAGGCTTATTTCCAATAAGAATATAAAGGACTGCAACTTTGAAGAGTTTACTTTGGAATCATACGTACATATAGCAATGAAGAACTGTAAAAAGAATCGGGGACAGGAACCAACTTGCTGCATAGGCTTCTGCAGCCAATAGGGGGTCAAAGTTCTCTCCCTCTCTCTTCCACATTTCTGTGCCTAGCACTTAAAAGGTTTACAAAACATAAATATGGTTGCTAATTACTTCATTAGTGTAATGTTTTCTGTGTGGGCTCATATTTCTAAAGGCTGTTTACCTCCTGGGAAATACAACCACAAAGATCTAATTCAGATAGCTTTTGTGAAACGATTGTGATTAAATATTTTGCATGGTTAAACAAACAGTCCTCCGGTAATGCCAGCATTTTTCCATGATACTATGACAATATCATGGAAAAATGCTGGCACTACCGGAGGAATGTTTTGAGCTACAGCTTTGGATGGAAACCTTGGCATGAACCCTGACAAATATTCTGATTTATTTTCTTTTAGTAAGCATTTCGGGATTGCATGTTTGTTTAGCACTTTATGGCTGAATTCACGCAGCACACTTACCCAATAAACCTGAGCCATGGTTTATTCAATGTTCTAATTCTCATAAATCACTTAATTAGAGGCTATCTATCCATATAAGGTGGATTCACCCAACATGTGCCTGGTTAATCTGTGGTCTTTTGAGTCATGAGAACCCAGCTTAAGGGTGAATTCTGGCTAAAGAAATTCAAATAATGTATTCCCAGTCTGACTTTCACCTTTATCATGAATACACCAGGTAGATTTAGCAAGCCACTTTTGGTTACAATGTACCTATCCAAAACAGTAGTAGATAATATTGCTAGAATCACAACCAAATAATATAATTTATGTTCTAGAGATGTTTGAAACTTCTTAAAAATATTCATCATCGTTTCCAATAATTTAACAATAGTGCTTAAGGGAGGGAGATGGGCAGCTAAGAAAAATATAAAAATAAATAAAGTAGGTTCAATCTTTATCAATAAATAGAACTCACAAAGGGTAGGAGCAGAACACACACACACACACACACACACACAGAGAGAGAGAGAGAGAGAGAGAGAGAGAGAGAGAGAGAGAGAGAGAGAGAGAGAGAGAAGATGCCCCTGTTCAGGAAGGTGAAAGATCTGGAGGAAAAATATCAAGCAATGAAGGATGGAGAAGATGGAGGAAAAAGCAGATTTAGTCCCCATCCTTTTAGGTTCCATTTTGTAAATAAGGCAGATTGCTGACCACTTTATAGCTAAATTAATGAGTGCAACTTTTCCAGAGAAGCTAGGGTAAATCCATATTCATATATTAGTTTATTAAAAATGGATTTTAGTGATATTAAGCCATAACTACAAACCACCATAGCTGGGTTCTCTGATATAATGGGTAGGCAACCTTTGGTTTATGGCTGCACATAATCCTGAAGCAACAAGATTTTGAAGTTCAGCACCATATTATTTGTTTGGAGTTTCCCCCCCAAAATTTTAGGTGGGAACAAGAGTGGGGGCCCTCTGGGAAGCAAACTATCCTCTTTCTGATCCTTAAAATATCACAACCACCCCAAATAGTTCTAAATGTGTCAACAACATTTAGCAATTGATCAGCTCAGTTTCAACAACAATTTTTCAGGACACTTAAGGAGGTATGGAAGAGGGGGGGGGGAAGGGAAATGGAAATAATTTGCTTCCCAAAGATCTCCTATTTCCCTTTCCAAGGTTAAATCTCTACTCACCCCCAGGAAAAGATTGGGAAAGTCCATTGACACCAATTGCAGACCTCTATATCAGTCATCTCACACAAAGTTATCCATCAATATGGCTTAGTCCAATATGTGAACCAATCTTATTCAAATTAGTTACAGACAAAGCTTCATGCTCCACATGGCACATTTGCCAGCATAAACACAGCTGGTGTGAAGATACAATATGGAAACCAATTTTCCCAAGCCACTGGATTACTTAATAATAAGGTATTCTAATTAATTACGGAAGGAAGTGTTAGGGACTGAAGGCTTAAATTCTTAACACTTCTAACTTTTGCCAATTCAAAATACTACATACAAAGTTGGTGGATAAATTAAATTCTCACAGGAAGTTTAGCTCCATTAGGTGAACATAGTAGTAGAAGCAAGGAAAAAAGTCAGACCCATGTAACTAAAGGCTTACTTTAAGCCAGTCTCTGCAGCAGATGAGAATCATCTAAAAGTGCAACTATGACATTTTAGGAAAATAAATCTATTGTGAATAAATAGATTTTCTATTCATTTTTTTTATTTATTTACATATTTCTTAGATCTATGTTTGCCTCTTCCCAGGAGCTCAGGGTGATGTACATAGCATTGCATCCTATGGTTAAGGCTGCACCATGACAGAGTGAGTGGCCCCAAATCATCCAGTCAATTTCCATGGCAGAGAGTTGGCTTGAACCAGGGACTCATCAAGCCCAACTCAACACCTTCATCAGAACACCATCCTGACATTTGTATGAAATTAATTAAGAGAGGAATTTTATTTGCTTTCATCTCTTCAAAATCTCTTTTAAGAAAAATTTACAGGGAGTTGCATTAAAAAGGTGCTTTAAAAAAAGAATTTAAATTAAAATCAGTATAGTTTTTTTTTTTTTACTTTTCTCCTGGAAAAGTCAGAGGGCATTTCTTGCTTTTGATTCTTACAGAGCTTTCTCAGAAATAAGTTGCGTTCTATTAACACAAAGCACTGATGTGAAAATAGTATAGAGGCCTGAGCTGCTAATCAACAGGAAATATGCTGATAAAAGCTACGGTTAATGCGTAGTTCTCAAACGAACACAGATGCAGAGATTCAATTGTGATGTAGGAAATCATCAAGCTTAGTGAAGAGTATATTGCCCTGATAATGGAGCCAATCATCCTTGGGTGCTCTTGAGGACATCCGTCATCAGCAAGACTCTCGTTCCTGAATTGAAACAGACCTTTGCGGTGGACTGACAGCCGTGGCAGATTTTATCAATGTAGTAGTAATCTATTGCCGATGCTTCTCCCAACAAACCTGTTCTACTTTTTGGGTTCATTCCCATCCATTCATCACTCCCTAAGTACATTTCAGTTGCATCTGTGAAGCCAGGAAACAGCCTTCCCAGGGGAGCCCTCCCAGCTGCTCCCCCCCTTTGTCTTTTCACTAATGCTGACAGAATAACAGCTCCCTAATTTAGAACAATAGGGACGCGGTGGCTCAGTGGGTTAGGACGCTGAGCTTGTCGATCAGAAGGTCGGCAGTTTGGCGGGTCGAATCCCGAGTGCCGCGTAACAGAGTGAGCGCCTGTTACTCGTCCCAGCTTCTGCCCACCTAGCAGTTCGAAAGCACGTAAAAATGCAAGTAGAAAAATAGGGACCACTACGGTGGGAAGGTAACAGCGTTCCGTGCGCCTTTGGCGTCTAGTCATGCCGGCCACATGACCACGGAGACGTCCTCGGACAAGCGCTGGCTCTTCGGCTTTGAAACGGAGATGAGCACCGGCCCCTAGAGTCGGAAACGACTAGCACGCATGTGCGGGGGAACCTTTACCTTTACCTTTTTAATTTAGAACAGCTCTGAGGACTGTCAGTGTTTTTTAAACCCCCTTAAGAATCTTTAGGGAGGAAAAGTCTTTTGTATCACTAAATTCCTGGATGTGACAGCTTCTGCCATGTTCGGTGCATTCATGCAGCCATGGAAGTTGTTGAGTTTAATATATAAAGTATTTAGATATTAATATGAAATATTAAATATGTATTTTCTGCCCATCTATACCTACAGTAAAGTGAACCCCAGTCTGGGGACAAGTCTTACCTATCCAAACTATCTTTGCAGGAAGCTCCTTGCCCCCCATTAATTTTTTCTACAACCAGGTCTAATAAATTCATCCTCAGCTTTCTTTGTGCATTAAGTTAAGGTCCAAGGTTGCTAATGGGTGCTTACAAGTAACTCTAGTACATTTTAAGCATGTATGACAGGCTTTCATTTTCATTACAGATGGTAATAACTAGCCAACTTTGACTGATCTAGAAATCTAAGCATGGCTGGCTCTAGTTTGTCCCAGATGGCTGAGGAACATCTGGAGTCTAGGGATATTGGCTAAACTAAAGGGGGCTGTTTGTAATTCATTTCTTCTAAGCTGATCTTTTCCAAACTGGTCCCACTAGGTATGTTGGGATTACCTCCAGCTATTCTAGGAAATAGGAACCATGAGGGTAATTTGGTGGACACCAGTCCTAACATCATTTTTAATGAACAAACCATACCAGATGTTAACTCTAATTCTATAAAACTTGTACCTGTCATAATCTCCATTGCACAAGGCTCGCACAGGGATAGCAAATGACTGCCATACTGGATTCAGAGTGTTCTTCACCACTTCAGTTTTATGACAGATGGTAAATCTACCAAGATACAGAAAGTCCATTTAGTTTGTAAGTTAATTCTCAGAAACTGAAAAATGCCTTGGGTTTGACAACAATAGAGAAGAAAGAAAAATCTCATTGTTTTTGTTTTTGAAATATGCTTCTCCAACCCACCATGGACAATGAAAATTGGCACCGGGTTGGATCAAGACAAAAATGGATTACTTTAATAGCTGTAAACACTGGCATTCTCTAAGCACTTGCAGCAGAAATAAGCACCAACTTCATGCAATATTAGCTAACATTCTTCAGAGGATATAAATATTTTCTATTAAAATTATACTTTTATTAGCACAAGTAGTGCAATATCCATTCCTACAGAGACAAAACTTACTGAAAGCAGAACTACAGTATATTGGGAACCAGTTTAATAGCAATAACCAGAAAGATATGGCAATATCTCTAGAAAGGAGAAGCTCACATTCTCTCAAACAAGGGAGGGGGAAGTTTTTTTTCCAGGCAGGGGCTGTGTTTTTAAGAAATAATCTGCTGGGAGCCATGTTCCAGTAATGACTGGAGCCAAAATTGGGCAGATCACTCTTTTCTTCTTCTCTTTTTCTATTAGCTCAACTTTCCATAATGTCCACCTTTCCTCCCATCCGACCTTTTTTTGGAAGGACAGATCACTCTTGCTACCGACGTAAAACAATCCTTTTGCAAAAATCCTCTGATGCTATGCTAAAGGCTACATGAAACACAGAATACATGAATTACCCAAATCTGGCATTCTGACCATCCTTGCTGTAATTTGGTTGGGACATTTCAATGAGAAAGCGTTTGCCTAGAACAGTGGTAGCCTATCTTAGTTCCAGACTACCAAACCTATCAGATTTTGATTCTGGGAATATGGATCTCAACCCTGCTCACACAAAAAATGTTAGGGTCTGAGCCTGGGAATTTGGATGCAAGCCAATATTTTATTTCAGCACTAGCCTTGCACTTTGAAAATTGAGGGAAATGTTCACAATTTCAAGGAGATCTGACTTTCATTTGCCTATTTAATTATTCAGAATTGTCAGCTAGGGAATTGTCTTGTTGTTAGCTAACTTTTGCCCAGAACCTTTTTCTATTAAACACAACTTCTCATTTCACATCTTACTGGCTTAATGAACAATTTCAGGGATATCCATAAATCATCTTTTTAAAATGATCCTGAAAGTTGAAAACTTAGCATATTTAGCATAGTCTTTTTATTTTCTCCTCAAATCAGTTTGTTACTTGAACTGGTCCAAAAAACCCTTCCCAACTCACAAGAAAAGTTTGTTCAATTGACATGGTGGCCATCACAGCATGATCATGCATAAGAACAGGTAAAGCTTCAATCACACAATCATAGCCATCATCTTGTTGTTTTTTTTACAATACAGATCCCCTAATTCTTAAGACTGCAAAACTGGAAGAATGCTAAAAAAAATACTTATCAATCTTCACTTTATTTTCTTTGATATTATTGCAGAATGATGATCTTTTCAATTAACCAAAATGACTGTATTTTTGTAATGTGAGGTAAAGAACATTTAAGAAGAAGGGACCCATTGTTTTAGTGTCAAGCCCAGGGCTTTTTTTGTCATAGAACGCTTAGAACGGAGTTCCGGCACCTTTTTTGGATGGAACCTTGTAGGGTAGGCAAGGCGGGTTGTATGACATGTGTGAGTTCCGTCACCTTTTTCTTTTACAAAAAAGCACTGGTCAAGCCAGATTACATATGGCTACAATAGTCTTGTCTGTGATGCGCATTAGCCTGGACAAGTTCTTTATATGAAGCTTTTAAAAGATTGATTACTAAGGAAACCCTAAGTAGGGAGCAGCTACCAGCTACACTGACTGACCTAAACAAAAACCTTTTGGATCTGACTGGCATTTGAAAGAGTGATCATCAGAAAATGCAGACTTATAAGACAGACTGGGAAATCATCAACAAAATTCCAGAATGACCAGCAAGTGCTAATGGAAAATTTCACTGTGTGCTAGTGAAGAGTCAGTTAAAATTGGAACAAATCTATTCCCAGAAAAAACCCACTTGTACTCACGTTCCATCTTCATTACTTCTGAAGAATACCATGAAAGGGTCTGATTTCCCAAAGAAGTCTTTCTTGTCCAGCTTGTTGGCACAGAACTGCATTGTGGCTACATCCTTAGAATTGGAAGAAGAAAATATATTGTCTATTGCTGTTGAGCTAACAGAGCAATTTTAAGAAGTTATACTGGAAAGTGGTACAGTAAAGTACTACACATAAACATAACAGAGTTTGCAATCGGCCCAATAAGACTGAAGCTCATCATGGAAAGAAATTCTAATCCAGTGTGTAACTGAAAGGACTATAATAGCATGAGCAAGGTTTGAAAAATCTGGGAAAGCTATCAGTTTGGCATCAAACAAGGATACTGAACCTACAACTAAGACTTTTTACTCATAGACCTTGGTACTCGGGCATTTTCTTTCCCCGCACTGAAGCATGTTAAACTGAACTCCCCATAGAAGAGTTATAGCTTGCCAATGATTTTCATAGTAGATAAATCATCCACTACACTTTTTCACTTCCTGGCATTTAAATCAATCCAGGCCCTTAGGATTATAATGGAACTAGCCGCTTCCATGAGTTAGAAAAATATAAATACCTTTATATACTTATCAATCACTGTCACTGCTGCTCTGTGATCATGCACACAAAAATCTTGTTAGGATTGGCATTCCATAAATACAATAAACTTGCTAAAATATTCCCCCTAATTCTTGTATAAGTTGCATTTTCACTTGCAAGAATGTGTGGATTTTATGTACAATTTCCCCTGCGGTGCATTTTATGAATATTTTTCCTAATGTAGATGAAGCTTTTCTGGAGTACTCCTAGATACTCCATACATTGCTGCTAAATCAGGTCTCCCTAATCTCTTTCCTATTTGCCATAGTTCAACATCATCCTGTGGATTAGGTCCAATGCTCAATCTTATCAAAGTAGTTTCGAGCTGTGATTTTGTGCTCTGAGATATTTCTCAATTAGCTCTGTATCATCTACAGATTTGATAAGAGTGCCTTCCATTGCATTTCTAGACCATTTATCTAGATATTGAGTAGCAGGAGGCCATGGATAGAGTCCTGGGGAATCTCACTTAATCCTTCCCACCGGGATAATACAGAACTACTCACAAGGCCCCTTTGGATGTGATTGTTCAACCAGTTACAAATCTAACAGATCACAGTATCATCTTGTAATGTATTGGGTTTTGTCTTACTAAAGAGTATCACGTGGGGTTAATTGCTGGAAGGTTGTTTAAGCAGGGAAGCTGGCTAACGGCTCCCAGCTCCTCAGACAACCCTTCTCCGGCGCCACCATTGGTTGCTTCTAGGGCAGCAATAGGTTGCTTTAAACCAGGGGTGTCAAACTGCCGGCCCATGGGCCGGACGCATCGCACCAAAACCGCACCCACCCCATTGCCAGCAATGGGGAAAAAGCTCCGATATGTAGCGCGACGTCACGTGACGTCACGAGTTTGACATGTCTGCTTTAAACCTATTGGCTGCCACCTAGAGGCCAGGGTATAAATAGCTGCATTCACAGCCCTGTTTCTCAGTTCAGTTCCTGTAAGCAAATAAAGAATGATTCTTGCTGAACTCACTCGTCTCATCTCGTCAATCAAGCAACGAACCCAGTATATAACAATCTAGCCCACATTTATCCTTTCTGTCCACAAAAATATAATGAACGTCCTTGACAAATGCTTTTCCGAGATCAAAGTATATTACATCCACAGTGCATCCTCAGTCTTTTAAACTATTCATGTTTCATAAATAGAGGAAACACCATGCCACCATTTTTCTACTTGGCAACATGAAGATATGTGAACTTCAACTCCCAGAATTGAATTGAATACATCTTCAAGTTGGAATAGAAAGACAACACACAACTAACAATCACAGTTAGCTCCTGATAATGGTAGCATTCTTTTTTAAATGCTCATAGCCACACTGCTTGACAATTTATTTAACAGAGATACTAAATAAGAGGTGCATTATTTTCTCAGGTGCTCCCTCTACCATTTTGTATATTGGTTGCTCTTATCTAGCCTTCCAGCACCGCCAGGAGTTCTCAAAGATCACAATCAGTCAGCAGGAGTTCATGTATAATACATTTTTTTTTTACTTCATGCTTGCCAGGACCAACCATTTGGCTTGAACTATCTGCAGATACTCTATAAGATATTGCTGTGTTAAGGAAATAATAGCCTTGCTGTTGTAAGCCAAATGTTTCAAGCCGTAAACCATTGAAGATCACACTGTGTCTTGAAGTGTCATGTTTGAGATGAAAAGTCAGTTTTATGAGACTTTTTCCACCAGTAGGGAAGCATGAAAGCAGGCCAGAAGAGATGAGTACCCCACTTATCAAACCTTTCTGATTGCAACTCAAGGCATTTTTGTTCTGCAAAATTCTCTGCCAGTGCTGCTGGAGGCAGTCAGCAGTGGGTATTTTCCAGGAGAAAATTTAGCGAATCACTATGTGTGTATGGACACTGAATTTTTCCAAAAGTACCACTTTAACTGGGAGAAAAAGAGGAATAGAGCATGCAGGGTAAAATAAAGAAAGAGTCTTGCTGTCTTTACCTTTTTAGGAGTGGTTGTTACCTGGTAAGGCCCTTCTGATTTTCTGGGGTTTTTTATTTTTATTTACTAATCTGGACTTCATAGTTTATAAACAAATACCTAGGATTGCTTGAAGCTTAAAGTGAAGGGGGGGAAAAATAACAACCACAGATCAGAAATGTAAATTGTAGTTCAAAAGAGGCAAAAATCCAGACAGGTTGACTTATGAGAACATGAGCAAGCTTCCTTATCTCTGCTTCTGGCACATGTTTTCATGCTTCCTAAGGGAGTTTGGAAAGCATTAAGAAATGGAATATCACTGCCATTTCTGTTTAATGTACCTTGCAAATCATACAGGAAAATGCATAAGGAATGAAGCACTGAACTTGGACAACAGGGTGACAAATAACATTAATATAAGATATAATCTCAGGAGCAATGGTATATGAATAAGCACCCAGGATGCCAAGAATACACAAAATGCATCTTTCCACTTAAGAAAGCTGCACTTCAACCTAAAAATATCCTTGGGGATTAGAAATGGAAGGGAATCTTGATTAATTTGCATTTGGAGATAAATGTAATAAAATTACCCTTCCTAAATCAATATGGAACTGGGATCCAATTATCCTATGACAGACATGTCAAACACAAGGCCCGGGGGCCAGATCTGGCCCGCAAAGTGGTTTCATGTGGCCCCCGAAGCCATCCTGGAAACAGTGAGGGAACAGTCCCTGCTGCCTTGGCCCTGGCCCAGAGACCCTCCTTCTGCCAGAGACCCCCAGATCTGTCCCACTCCTGCCCAGGCCCCCCATAGGCACCCTTGATGCCAATGATGTAGAGCTGGCCATGCCCACCCAGTAGGCCATACGCACTCCAGCTGCGCCCACCCAGTAGGCCACACCCACCCTGGCCATACCCACCCGGCCCCCTGAGGGCAACCACAATGCTGATGTGGCCCTCAATGAAATGGAGTTTGATACCCCTGTCCTATGGTATTAAAATTTCCCAGAATGTTGCAGTACAATCTCCCCCCCCCATAGAAAAATATATGAAAAATGTGTGTTTCGGGGGGATATGCATATGTAAAACAGATTTAAGGAAAACTCCTTATATAAATTAGCAAATAATCAGACCATGTCTCACTGAAAACAAAAGATGTCCTTGGGAAGGGCATTAGAGTGAGTCCTTAGGACTACTGGCTCTCCAGTATAATGGCTTCTTCACTGACATTGTTTGAATTAATGAATATTAATGCATCACATGGGCTTCAGTGGAAGAAGCATCTTGGAACATTATTTAGTCTCCTTAGCAGGTACAACACAACAGTTTCTTGTCCATTTGACTGACTTCCTTTTCCAAGCTGTAGTCATGAGTAGATCTTCGACGTTAGAGTGAAGTTAGTAAGCCACGGGCAGGGAGATATGGCCCTGGGTGAAGAAGCAGAGTCATCTCCTGCTTCTAATCATCTTTGTGCAAGTGAAAGAGTTAACCCAACTTCTAGTACAGGCTGCAGGACTGCTCATGTAAAGCTAATTGCTTAGGTCTCGGTTTGTTGTGATGGAAAGGGGAGTTAAATTCCCTTTACAGCACAACAGATGGGCTGCTTCAAATGCATTCAAGCGTACCCCTGAAATTCTGAGTGGATCTTATGTCGAAAGTAGCATGCAATAGCAAGGCTGTGTGTTTTGTGCGTTGAAAGAGTAAATACAAATATGCAAACCTTTCCACATACTTTAGATAACAAACAGGGAGTGTGTATAAGCATTCAAGCACAAAAAAGCAATAGAGATAAAATATAACATGGTATAATTTTTTTTAAAATCCCATTTATATCCCGCCCTTCTCCGAAGACTCAGGGCGGCTTACAATCTAAGCACAAATAATAAAATAATAATAATAATAATAATAATAAACCTTTATTGTCAAAGTACAACATGTGTACATTGAGATTAGCTGAGCCTCCCCCCGTGCTCCCTCCCCCCAACACACAGTGACAAAAAACCCTCCATCCCACCACACTATCTGAACCAACTACACCACACACCGGCCTCCCAAGTCAATTCTGCATAAGATTACGTCCCATTTAAAAGCCTAACAGCCCACGGATAAAAGCTATTTTTCAGCCTGTTGGTACGGCTGGCTATATTCCTATATCTCCTACCGGATGGTAGGAGAGTAAAGAGATACCGTCCAGGGTGTGAGTCATCCCTGAGAATCTTCCTCACTCTTCACCTAAGCTTTCACCATGTACATGGTATGTGCACCCATTTCCACAGGTATACACACAAAAGTCTTTTACAGGGTGAGAAAGTGCTGATCGGCATGCATGTTTTGAAGGCATGGGAATTTAACATGGGTATGTCTGAGGACAAAGAATTGTACAAACGTGTGTAGGAGAGAAATTAGGATTTTATTCCTCTTGTAGACATCAGACTTGTGGGTGAGATGAGGTGAGATAGTGATATTGTTTGTGCTATCTTCTGTACGTGGGAGAAAACGAGATTGAAAATATCTGGCTTGGCTGGAGTTTAGATAGGCTGATGCTTTTCTAGAAACAGCCATTGCTTTATTTTGCTCTCTTTGGTTGTAAAGAGATAGTGAACCTCTACTGGCCCACCAATACTTGACTGTTGGGATCACTCAAGCATAGTCTCTTTCTCTTCTTTTGTCACCAACACAACTCAGCCAAACTCTTAAAGCTCCAGATGCTCTGAACCTTTTCTGTGGAAGAAAGCATGCTTTTCTTCTGTCTGTGGCAAAAACAAACTTGACAGCATTTTTTAGGTCAATTTACTATAATGGAAATAGGCTGTGCAAAAAAAAATCCACAGCAGCTTTCTCCTGATGGGATAGACTTCAAATACATACTCAGCCTGACTAGTTCTCAGAAAAGAGTGAAACTCTGCCTTTTATGATGTGGGTCCACTGAGAATAATTGTTCCAAGTTGATCTTGTGAGCTTCGTAGTTGAGAATGAAATCTTGGCCTTTCTATACCTAGTGCAGCATGTCAACACGATCTGTGCATGTGCACCTTCGAGTCAGCACTGATTCCTCGCAATGGCTTGGACTAGTAATTTTTGTGACAAGATTGCAAAGCAGTTTGACTTTGAGGACTTCCTAGGGCTGAGAGAGAATGACTGGCCAAAAATCACCCAGCTGGCTTTGTGCTGAAAGTGGCTATAGAACTCATGGTCTGCTGGTTTCTTGTTTAGTGCCTTAAATGTTACACCTAATGGGTTCTCTGTTGCCTGTCTGTAATGCAGCTCACTATATGTCTCCTACATCTTACAGATATTGTTTCATCCAGATGAAGAATGGCTTGACATGAAACTTTTGTTCAATATTGGACATATCACAGCAGGCCCATTTAACATAACTCTAATATGAGCTCTACTAGCTCCCAGGGACTTCTGGGTATAATCTAAGGTGCTGACTCTTAGCTTTGAAGCTCTACATGGCAAGAATCCCAATTACTTGCAGGATTGTCTATTCCTAATAGTGTCTGTCTGTCCCACCAGACATGACAAAGTGGGTGTGGATTGGTTCCCCTTGGTGAAGTAGTGTCATTTGTTGGGACCTAGGAAATGTGCCTTCTCTGTCATGGGGGCAACCATATGGAATAACCACTTCCTCCCTTTTAGGTAGCCTAACTCTGTGGTCTTCCAGAAGATTTAAAGACTTGCCTTTTCTGCCCTGGGCATTGGAGCTAGGATGTTAGTAAAGTCTCTGTGTGTATATGTTTATTATGTGATTAGGATAATTTTTGTGGGAACCGGCATCAACTTCCCATCGTCCTGTGCGCTCCCACAAGGAGGGCCTTCTTAGGGTACCGCTGGTCAAGGAATGCCGGCGGGTTATTCCCAGGGGAAGGGCGTTCTCTGTGGGCGCGCCGGCCCTTTGGAACCAACTTCCCACGGAGCTTAGGACTGCCCCCGACCTTCGCTCATTTCGCAGGGACTTGAAAACCTGGTTTTTTGAGCTGTCTGGCCCAGACTGAGGGGGTTTTAATTATTTATTAATGGGGTTTTAGTTTAAATTCAGGGACTTAATTTAATCTTAGTTTTAATCGATTTTAACTTTGTATGTTATGTATTTTTAATTTTTCCCTGTAAACCGCCCTGAGTCCTACGGGAATAGGGCGGTATACAAATTTAAATAATAAATAAATAATAAATTATATACTTTTAAGTGATTTTATTGGTTTGGTGTGTGTGTGTGTGTGTGTGTTTGTTTGCCACTCAGGCACTTATATGAAGTTCTCAAAAAATAGTCTAACTAAATAAACACAACAAAAAGAAAAAAAAAACAGAAAGCAGAACTCCCCAGCCCCCCCCCCACACCAATATTCATGCTGTAATTTCCAGTGCCATGATAACTTGGGATATGAAGTTACACAACTCAATCCCAGATTTATATCTCAAAAACCGTTAGGTATCAAGCCCACAATCTTCCTCTGTCCATTTTTTTAAGATATTCATCAATTTTTGGTGAGCACCCATTATTATCTTTTAAGCAACACAAATTTTAGCTCTTAGTTTTCAGCTATAAGCATTCTTTTGGTACTAATGTTGACTGTAATCTTGGTTCATGTTCCCATAATTATGATGAGAAATGTTCAGTTAACAATTACAGTAATTTCCCTTTTTTTGAGAAGTAGGGTGAAATATCTTGTTGCAGCCTTATGACTCCTTGGGGCTGCCCAGCTTACTTTTCTGCATATGATTTACTCCTGCTGATCTACTAGGGGTTCACCTGATTTACTTCTGCATGGTACATCCTGCTGAGAGTTTTACTCATATTGCTGGCTGCTATCAAAGTATTTAGCTAGGAAAGTATGTTATATTTCATTTAGAACTAGAAGATGGGCTTTTTCCTGCTATAGCCCTGCCTTGTAGAATATTCTCTACTTGAAGAGTTAGAAGAGACCCAATGCTGTTGGCTTTTCACAAAGCTTTAAAAACATGTCCATGTACCCAGGCCTTGGGCTTGTAATGTATTAAGTATCCTGTTACTTGCCTTCACTATTATTTGATTAACCATGATGGCTCAGTGGGTTAGGACGCTGAGCTTGTCGATCAGAAGGTCGGCAGTTTGGCGGGTTGAATCCCGAGTGCCGCGTAACAGAGTGAGCGCCTGTTACTTGTCCCAGCTTCTGCCAACCTAGCAGTTCGAAAGCACGTAAAAATGCAAGTAGAAAAATAGGGACCACTACGGTGGGAAGGTAACAGCATTCCGTGCGTCTTTGGTGTCTAGTCATGCCGGCCACATGACCACGGAGACGTCCTCGGACAAGCGCTGGCTCTTCAGCTTTGAAACGGAGATGAGCACCGGCCCCTAGAGTCGGAAACGACTAGCACACATGTGCGGGGGAACCTTTACCTTTACCTTATTTTGTAGATGTTTTTCATTGTTTCTACAGTTTTAAAAATGGTTTTAAGTATTTTATAATTTTATAATGGTAAGCCATCCGGAGTCACTTGGTTGAATTGAGTGGCTATAGAAATTGAATAAATAAATAAGTAAATTTCAATGGTTTTACTAAATACCCACAGGTCTATATGTATACATACAGCTAGCATTTTCCCCCAGGAGGGGAAGAGATCTCCAGTTTGCTAGTACTGCAGTTGTGTGGGTCAGGACATATAATAAAAGCATTTAAGAGTAGCAGTTTTTAGATGGAACTTGCTTAAATATATACCTTATGTGTGGTTCTGCATCACAAAAAAATAATATCAGAGTCTCTCATTATCTTTCACAACGTGATATCTCTGACTCGGATGCATCATGGCATATCTGTGTAACTTTAATAGAACAACTTTCTAGACCATCAGGGACTCCCTAGCACTGGGGCTTTTGAATTCAAAGACATCCTTTCTTCTTTTGACAAGCTTTTTGAAAGCAAAGACATGAACAGAAATTCAAAGAGAAAAGAATGACTCACCCTACAGTTGCCCAGTTCTTCAGCTGACAGAATGATGGTGCCACACTTTTTCCCTGGAATTCCTCTATAATAAGAGAGAAAATAGTTTATGAAGTGTATAGAAAAGGGAGGAAAGAGACAGTTTGACTGATGTTTCCATCCATCTTTGCCCCCAGTATAGAATAATGTTAATTTTATTTTTCTGTTCCATTTGCAGTGTCTCCTTTTATGAAACTCCAAAATGTCAGCATTAAGTTTGAGTTTTCCAAACCTGTAACTTCTTTTCTACATTCTGCAATGGAGTAGAAAGAAGAAGAGATAGCTTTGAGGGACAGGCTAAAGAGCCACTACCAAGGCAAAGGCCAGATTAGAGGATGAGTCAAGGGCTAGAATGTAATACAAGTAAACAAACCCATAGTTTGCATCAAGATACTGGGAGGGAGGGGGGGAAAGCATGTTCAGACTTGCACAAATCCGTCATTAGGGCTGACAATACTGTGTTTTGATTAAAGCTTTGATCAACACACTTTCAATGCAGCTCCATGAAGCATAAAGGTGCCCTGTGTTTGGTACTGTGTGAAAACATCCTGTGAAATCAGCCCCAGACAATCTCTGATGAATGTGTGTGCGTGCATAGAAGATATATTTGCCAAAGCAGATCAGCTGGGCTAAGCAAGTTGGCCCGCACAGAGGTGAAATGCTTGACTTTTCCCTTTCAACATACTGCGTTAAAGCCCAAAGCTCCACTTCCATCAAGTGAAGCAGGACCACATAACACAATTTTGGTTTAACTACTGAGTGCCTGTGTTAGATGGAGATATAGGCTTTATACTGTACATAGTAATAAGCATGTTCTTTCATGTTCTGTTTATTAATTATTTTACTGTTGCATGGTTTGGATTCCCTTATAAATGTCTCAGTAACCCTATACATTTTTCAGGAAACTCTGATAGGTGGATTAAATAAACCAAGATATCTAAAATGTGTAGCTTTTTCAAGCATCAGACTTATTCTTTAAAATACTGGAGCCATTTCTAGGGGGTTTAATTAATTTACTATTGATGGGTGATTTTATGTGTGTGTTTCTATGTGGAATTGGTTGTTGGCTTGCTGCAAGCTATCATTTTGCTGACAGCTGACATTGTAAAAGTATATTAAATATTACAAATTAAAATGAGTTCTTTCAAACATCAGATATGTTCAAAGGTGGTATAAAATCTGAATACCAAAGAAAGTTTTTTCCCAAGTTAAAACCATATGATGGTTTGGGGCAAATTAAAGCACTGCCTGAATGTGTAGCAACTGAACTGAACTATTTATTTGAATGCTCATATCAAGTTGACTATTGAGAGACATAACTCAAGATAGAACAAAGCTAAGAGGAAAAGTGGTTTACCTGAAACCCACTTTTTCTTTTTCCTTTTTAAAAAAGTGTCAGTTTTATGATTTTGTCAATTTAATTCCACACAGACAGATGATGTCTTGGATAATGATGGTTCAAAATGGATTTAATTTTCAGAGCTGATGACAAGTCTATTTGTTCATGGAGTATGGAAATTAGAAGTATGACAGTGAATAACTAATATGATCTTTCAAATATAAATCACATAAAGCCCTAAATTATATCAGAAGGATTACCCTACTTATGATGTGTATTATTTTCATTCACCAATAGATGAAGAAAGGATTAGTTTAGAAAAATGATATGGTTATACATACAGATTCAACTAATAATGAATGGAAATATGAAAATATTCTATTTCTTATTCTACATAGCGATTGATGCCTAATGATCACAGCTCCAAACTCTAAACTCTCTTCATAGTCAAAGTCAGAACTAAATGGTTAGTATGAACAATTTGCATTACTTTCATAGGCAAGGTTTGATTTTAAATATCATCTTTCAAATGGCAAATGGAGTAAGGTAATGGAGTGGTGAACTCAAAATCCTGGTTTGTGGTAATGGCTACCAACTGTGATGAGTTTTTCCCATGTATCAATTTGAATGTGGCCCAGCAGGTGGCAGCACATAGCAAGATTTGGTTGATCTCAAATCACTTTTGAAGAACTGGATGCAATTAATTCTTGGATGGGAGACCACTAAGATCCCAGGCAAGATTGGGAAGTGAAAACATTCCTTGAAGGAAACAATCGGTTCTACAGTCAGAAACTACCCGGAGCTGTCCATGTAGTAACATGACCTTAACCAAAACAAGCCAGCTTTAGTATTATGTCTGGCTGATGCAACAGATATCGCAGTAATCTTTGCTGCAATTTTGGATATTATTCCTTATAGGTTGTTATTGTTTATTTTCCGCCTTATACTTCATCTATGTTCCCTTTTACCACCACTTTTCTTTAAAGGGCATCTTTCAATCTTGAGCTGTCCAAGTTCCTCAGATAAATGAGACTGGCCAGCCATTTGTCTGAAATGGTATAGGGTTTCCTGCCTGAGCAGGGGGTTGGACTAGATGACCTCCAAGGTCCCTTCCAACTTCTTCTTCTTCTTCTTCTTCTTCTTCTTCTTCTTCTTCTTCTTCTTCTTCTTCTTCTTCTTCTTCTTCTTCTTCTTCTTCTTATTATTATTATTATTATTATTATTATTATTATTATTATTATTAAATGGGAAGAGCTTTTTTGCTCATTCATTCATATTATAGGGCTGCCACTTGCCGTGTGTGTGTGTGTGTGTGTTAAATTTGTGTTATATTTCCATATGATAGAAAACACTGTCATACAGTTGTAGGGTTGTAATTGGACATGTCATGTATTTGAAGGGAAGCAAGTATCAATTAGCCTGTCCACACATATCAGGAGTGGTGACTTCCAGTTGGGATGGGATAAGTCAGAGCAGCCATGTTTAATTCACCATGGCCAACTCGCTGCGGGACAACTCATTGCAGGACAATTAAACAATTCAATTATTAAAATAATTAAAATATTATTTAAATTTTTTGTCATTCACATTTTATTTTGTCCCTCCTTTGGCATCCTTTCTTAGTGTAACTCTTGTCCCATGGTGAGTTGTTCCATGACAAGTTGGCCATGGCGAGTTTTTCCCAGAAAGATTCAAGAGATATTCATGTTTGTTTACTATATTTCAGCTTTCTGTTGAAGATTTAAGAAAAGAAGAACAATTCAAGACCACAAGGAATTCTAAATCAAGCATAGAATAAATTTTGTTAATGTTGTCTGGCAAAAACACTCACCTCTGATTTTTTTTTTCTAGACAACACTTATCTAGTCTCCTGATTATAAGAATTGGCTACATGCTTAACAATCCACATATTTACCAAATACGTGTGATTATCCAGATGATTTTGTGAAGATACATAATATATTTAAAGACAGATGACTCGATATTCAAGATCCAAGCTCAATCAAGTCCTACACTGGATGTTATAGTCAGGAAGGAGGAGGAGAAGCCCAACAGATTTTGTACTACCTGCTTTGAATATTAAATAGGAATGATGATATGTGCGTTCCCCTTCTCTCCACACTTTATCAACAGAGTTATTATGGGAATAAATGAGACAAGAGTTGTTGAATTCTCACTAAAAATGAAAAGAATGAGAGAAAGAGCCAACAATAATAGACTGAGTTTGTCAAGATCACATCTGAGCTGTTATGGACTTGATCACAATAATGATAAACTGAGTTTGATTACATTATATTGTTGCATGAAATTCTCCATCAAAGCATAAATGAAGCACTCCATCAGCAAAATTAGATTACTTTGATTTTGACCAATATTAATGCTAGGATAACACTGTAGGATTTTTTTTTAAAAAAAAAACAATAAGTAGATATCTCATAATTTGGCAAGAAAGACTTTGATTCCTCATGCAGTTTATATTGATATTTTGAATGGGTGGAATGCACCAACCCTTCTCTGTTTTCTAATCTGCAGGAAAGCTTAAATATGACTTACCCATTAGAGACAGATGGCATAGGCTTCCCAGTTTTGGAATGCAACGTAAATGCTCCCATACTGAAAAAAAGAATAAAACAGACTTAAAATTATAATTTATTTATGTTATTCAGTATATATGTCTGCATATCTCACATAAGCCACTCTGTGGGTGAACACAATTAAATATGTTAATATACTAATGCAAAATGAACATGAAAAAACAGTATATGAGAATAAAACAAAAATGCAGTATTAATTTCCACAAGTACCATTTCTACTCTTTTCATAACACCCTGCATGATTTTTTCCCTCCATTCTCAACTAATGCATTATCAATAACCCAGGGCTGGTTGGTTTTCTCATTTTGCACAGAGCCCTGAAGTAATAAACATTCAGCAATAAGATCACATATAATTCAACACCATAAATCAGAAATTGTCAGCTTCTTTTGAACCAATAGGCATTTCTAACATCTGAAGGGCCCCGTCATCGGTGTTCTCATAAAATGGCAGTTGCAAAATGCTGAATTATCAAACATGAATTACAGGTAGTCCTCAACTTTTGACCTCAACTGAGCCCAAAATTTATGTTGCTAAATGAGTTTTGCCCCATTTTATGACTTTTCTTGGCGCAGTTGTTAAGTGAATCATGGCAGTTGTTAGTTAGTAACACAGTTGTAGAATGGATCTGGCTTCCCCATTGACTTTGCTTGTCAGAAGATCGAAAAAGGTGATCACGTGATCTCTCAGGATAGTGCAACCATCATAAAAGTGGGTCAGTTGCCAAGCATCCGAAGTTAAATCACATGACCGTGGGGATGTTGCAATGGTCAGAAGTGTGAAAAATGGTCATAAGTCACTTTTTCAGTGCCATTGTTAACTTCAAACGGTCACTAAATGAATTGTTGTAAGTCAAGAATTACCTGTACTCAATTTATACCTTGCCATCGTTTCACTTCTCTCCTTCCACCCCACCCGCCTAAAAATACTTCCTGTCATCTTCCTTCCAAAGTATCCACCATTTTTATTTTCCAAGAATGCCTATAGGAATTTTGCAGGATCAGAGACACCTCAGAAGTAAAAAAAATCATACTTATATGTGAATTTCTCTAATCAAAAGGGTAAAAAAAATATGAGTTGGTGAACCTGATGCTGTCCACATACCCCCATTCATAAATATTTCCAGATGAAATAAAAGCGTAAACATTTGTATTCTTTGGCAATATCTTCACTATGCATTGACTTAACTGAGATTCATTGGAATAGGAAAGTAGGAAACATCTGTTTAATTGTGATGTTTCTTACTTTCAAAAACCATCCATATTCTATCCTTGATGATCACGTAAAACTCTTCTAGCTCATCTATCTTGGCCTGACATTTTGACATTGAACTTTCTTACTATTCTTGAGTCTATCAGCTGCACTGTGCCTATGTTTTCTGTTATAAACTGATCACATTTACTGATGATTGTCATTGGCAACTTTGGATGTGGGCTTGGTTAAGTGATACAACGCAACGTTCCACTTTAAAGGAAGTCTGAGGTTGCCTCTGTGTAAATTAATGAACTGCATGTGTGTGAAACATTCTCTCAGGCTATATGGCTCAATAAGCCAAAAACTAACAATATAGGCTAGATTCATTCACAATTCCAAGCTAAACTGTGGTTAGCTAGGTTATTTGTGTTATTGAATAAACCAACATCAAGCCACATAAATCAAAGACTCAGTTCAGTGTAAGCAATTGAAACTGTAAGGTGAGTGATTTAGAAGTGCAAAAATTGACAAAAACATTTTATAACAAACAACAGGAGCCCCTGAAAGGATAAACAGAAATTCCAGTAAGATCTGGGGATGTTGTTTGAACACAAGCTGAACTCATCCACTGCAGCAGAAATCCAGAAGTGAATTTCCCTTACGAAGTTCCCAATTACATCTCCCAGTATGCAGTTATATGATGAACGAGGAAGGAGACTCTTCTGGCCATGATGCCCTGAGTCCTGTTTTTGTTCACTCGCCTGTCCCGATTCTCCTCCTTTACAAAGATCCCCCTGAGATCACATGCAGCACAGAGATATGATAATTGTAGAATCTGCATGCCTGCCAATGCTTAATACACAGCATGACCTTGACAAAAGGTCTCAGTTCTAGAATATAAGTTAGCAACGCTGGGTACTTTCCAGACAGCAGGCACCTAATGTTGCCAGTCACATTATACCATTCAGCTTTTCTGTATTCCCCTCTTTAATGAATTTCTTAGAGAAGAAAAAGTAGATAGATGCGATAATGCAGTGTTTCCCAACCTTAGGAACTTGAAGATGCGTGGACTTCAACTCCCAGAATTCCCCAGCCAGCATAGCTGGCTGGGGAATTCTGAGAGTTGAAGTCCACGCATCTTCAAGTTCCTAAGGTTGGGAAACGCTGCTATAATGACACTTCCATCTCCCCACTAAAAATCTGCAAGGCATGACAATTAGACAGTAAAAACCATTGCAAGAAGCACCCTTAGTTCTTATGTATATTGGGCGGGGGTGGGTGGGTAGAAAACCACTACAATAGGGCCTGAATTTTTCCCTCCAGCATCTCCCCTAAGAGCAACAATGATACCTTCTAAATTTCCTTGGCATGGGGCCATAGCTACAGAGACAGTGACTAATTCCTTTCTTACACTGATACAATTTCCTTGACAATATTTATAGAACTTGACTGAGGTTTCCTCCTCCTCTCCTGGAATGTTCAACAGTTGCAGAGTCTTCTCTCTGGCTGCTTCCGCTCATACATTCAGCTGAATGGGAGGCAACTGGGGAAAAATAGCTTCTACAGTCAGTCGGAGTGTCTTCCATCCCTTTTATTCATTAGCAGGATTGGTTCAGTAAATAGCATTGCATTGAATTGATTGAACCAGTTGTCTTCTAATGGTCAGTTTGATCAATAGGTATTAGGTACTATTAGATAAGTACTATCTGGTAGGTGGCAGTCTCTACAGCAGGGGTCTTCAAACTTGGCCCTTTTATGACTTGTGGACTTCAACTCCCAGAATTCCTCAGTCTGGCTGAGGAATTCTGGGAGTTGAAGTCCACAAGTCATAAAAGGGCCAAGTTTGAAGACCCCTGCTCTACAGCTAGCTATTAGGAACCTGTGCCTTCAGGTTCATTAGATTCATAAACTGTGCTTTCTCCAGGCGCTCAAGACATACATAGTATTTCTCCTTCCCCAACTTTATACTCACAATAGCAACCCTTTAAGGTAGGCTAAGCTGAGATAATGCCTGTCCCAAAGTCATCTAATGAACTTCAATAGCTAAGGGCAGACTTGAATTTGGATCTCCCTAGTCTCAAGATTATTTCATGTGATCTGCAAAACTATCCAGCTGTTTTATTTCACCCCTTCCCTATTGTTCTGCTCCTTCTACATTCAGTGGCATAACCTAGTTCTCAATGTTTCCTTTCTCTCTCTCTCTCTCTTTGCAATTTGAAAGTTTGGGGTTATGCAGGGATGGTAGCATGAAGCACCACTACTGTTTATTTTACACATAATGTCAAGCAGGCCTTGCCATCTTGGTGTCCTTCAGATATGCTGAATTATAACTCTCCAGAATTCCCAGCCCACCTGACCAGTGGAAGCATTGATTTCCAACACATCTGGATAACACCAGATTGTGGACATGCTCTGAATGAAAGCTTTGCAAGCTTTAAGTCCACATGTTCTTCCCATCCTATTTCTGGCGGGGCAATGAGATGGAGAACAACAGAAGGAATCCCTTCTGTATAAATGCTCTAAAAGTTTACTTAGCAGAAGCTATGGTTTGTTCAGACGTATCATTAACTTTTGCCTAAATAAACAAGTCTTCTTCAACTTGGGCATCTTTCAAATGTGAGGACTTCAAATCCAGGAATTTATTCCAATGGCAATATAAAATTTCAGAAGCTGAAGTCCACAGATCAGAGTGCAGTCAGTATTGTTACCTGATTCTGAGCCCAAGAACAAGGAACTCAAGTTAGATATATCTCAGATAGCACAATGACTGGTAGACAGCCTCTGCAAAATAAGCAATGTGGCTTTCTCCATATGATGCTAATCCATTATTAGCAATAAGGGAGCAAATTCACCAAGGCTAGTTCCTGCTACTGAGTCTCAGAGAGGCTTCTTGAGTCTCTTATTAAGATTGTGATCACCATGCTGCCTGAGTAATGGTAGTGGTAAATGAGCAGAGATGACAGATTGCCCTAGCTGCAGTTACTTGACAGTGAAGCGTGGCAACCTTTCTCCTACCAGCTGGAGAGCACTGACTAACAAATTGCAGAGACAAAGGACATGGCTTTGCCAGATGCCATTTCTCTAGCAAAAACTGAAAATTTACCCAGGCCTTGCCATTAACTCATAAGGCTCAAACCAATTAGTCTTCAGTAGCACTTAAGGAACTGGTGAGAAAATGACTGCTCTGCTGAACATCTCCCCAATTACTTATATCAACTTTCCTCAAACAGATGCCCTCCAAGTAGGTTGAACTTCAACCCCCATAATCACCCAGCCAGACTACGGAAAGTTGTCCTACACTGTACACTGGGATAAATGATTCTACTTGGGAAAGCAAATTCTGCCTGTATTGTTGCAAATTTGTACATATTAAGGATCTGGTGAACTGTACATGCAGGAGCAAGACCAAGGAACCTCATGTACAGTCAGACTTCCTGAAGAACTGGGCTCAGGAAAGAAGAAAGAAACAGGTTCTGAAACAGTAAAGCAGGAAAATGGCTAATTCTAGAAGAGGGGAAAGAAAAGAAAGAAACGGGGGCTTCCGGTTTGCTAAGTCAGCCGACACAGACGTCTGGAGGATGGCTCTCGTCTTCCACGTCCAGTTTCGCATCACTGGGGGGTCCTAAAAGGGCCGAAGAGCCAACTTGGAGGGGCAACCAGATAGAAGGGGCTTTTGCAGAAATGCGGGGGAGCCGCAACCCCCCTGTTGGTGCCTGCATTCCCTTTGTACCGGCAGATGAAAGACTGACCATAGTAATATGACCAGTTACTAGGCTGCAGACAGCCAAAGTCAAACTTACCATCAGGCAACATTAAAGCAGTGTGGAAGAGACGGGGCGGCGGGGTGGTGGTGTAAGATTCCTCTCATATACCTTAATCTTCTTATTTTCACCTAAATAAGCTGCTAAGTACCTTCCCCCCTGTGGAGAGGGAGGGGGGAATTCAACCTTCCCTTCAAATAAGCGGCGAGCAAACCCAGGGGTATTTTTAAAAAAAACATTGAAAAAAGAAATGGGCTAAAAGAAAAGAATTTTCAAAGTACTTGGGGAACACCCAGTGGCTAAAGCTGAAACTGTAATCTGACTTTCTCTTTAAAAAAATCAAGAAAATATTTAAGAAAAACAAGATAAGATCAACCTTGAACACCAGATGTGAAACTTCACTATGGAAGAGTTTCAAAAACAAATCTATGCTATGTGGGAAATATCTTACCAAACTTATCAGTTCCTTTCTTCAGCTGGCAATGAAATAAGAGCTTTTGGAAAAGAACTAGAAAGCATCTCAAAGAAACAAACTCAAACCGTGACTACAACTAATATTTTATTGGGACAGAACTTAACAGAAGAAATTGAACAATCAAATACATTGGCAGAAGAATTAAATATTCAACAAATACAGACTTTTGAAGATTATAATGGAAAACAGGTGGAAAAAAGTCTATTCAGACCAGGACAATTATATCAAGAGGTGAAAATAATGAGAAGATTTGGTGCTGTTAACAGACTCCTCTATCCTTCAAAAATGGAGACTGCAGGGCCACTTCAATATGATATAACAACACAAAAATACTTTGATAACCCTGAGGCAAAGAAGCGAAAAATGACAAGGCAAAGGAAGAAAGCAAGAATAAGATTGAAGAAATATGGACATTCTTAAGAGGCCTGAAATAGATAATACCAAAGTAGACAGGATTGTACTTGGATTACGAGAGATTGTTTTGATGAGTAGATAAAAATACTGACTAATTAAAAAATAAAAATAAAACACAGATGTATGAATACTAACACTGAAATACTGAGTTCCTTAAATGATATGGATTAAGATGTATATATGTTAAAAATGATAGAATTTAACTAATATACTTGGATGTAGTGACATGAGAGGATGTATTAAATGTTGAAACGGAAGAAATTTTGGTTACTTTTTAATATGTGGAAACTATAAATGAGAAATAAGAATATTATATTGTCCTCCTCCTCTTTCTCCTCCTTGCAATTGTTATTCTAATGACTACTATTCTAATATTGTACTACTAATATTGATATGGAAATGAGATAAATAAGAAGTGTATTACATTACTAGGTATTGGAGAAAACTGTATAAAGGGAAAGGAGGTTATTTAGCAATATGAAAATGAGAAATTTTAAATGTTTAATTTTAATATCAATGTAAAATTAAAGCTAGAAAAATATATAAGGTGTTTGATGTTTTAAAGACTGATGGATAGCAATGAGAAGTATGTTAATTTAGATAAGAGATAGTATATATTAAAGGAAAAAAGAGAGAAGAAGTATTGGTTACAACAATTTGGAGATTTGTAATACCGTAGATTCCGGCGTATAAGACTACTTTTTAACCCATGAAAATCTTCTCAAAAGTCAGGGGTCGTCTTATACGCCAGGTGCTGAAACTTTAGGGACAGGGCTGGCTGGAAAACCTGGAGCGGATCTTCCATTTAGTCTGCGCAGGGAAAGCGGGACCAATTGGAGTAGAAGCTGCAGTCTGTGATTTTTTACAGGCTGGGGTCTGGGCTTTTTTCCTTCTAAAGTTGAAGAGCAGCTGTAGGCAGGTGGGGAATGCAAGAGCAATTTGAAAGGCAGGTGGGGAATGTGTAGCAGAGCAGCAGCTTTGCTCTAAGGACACATTTGACTCAGGAACTGGGCGGGCTGGCTGGAAAACCTGGAGCGGATCTCCCATTTGGTCTTTTTTTTAATCCCATTTATATCCCACCCTTCTCCGAAGACTCAGGGCGGCTTACAATTTAAAGCACAAATCAATGTGCTTAGCAATAGCCTTCATTCTATGTATATGCCTGCCTATTAGAGCTTTCACCCCCCCCCACAAGCAGCATTATTACAAAGTCAGCTTATTGCTCCCATCATTTTACCTACCTCGGAATGATGGAAGGCTGACTCAACCTTGTGCCTGATGGGATGTGAACCTGCACTAATTGCAGGCAGCTGGGGTTACTTAAGGCTCTGTGCAAGGAAAGCTTTAGAGTGAATTAGGAAAAGTGAAAAAGTGAATTAGGAAAATAGGAAAAGGGTTGCTGGAATTGGGTATGTGTAGTTTAAAGAAGAGAAGGGTGAGGGGTGACACGATAGCAGTGATCCAATATCTCAGGGGCTGCCACAAAGAAGAGGGAGCCAAGCTATTCTCCAAAGCACCTGAAAGCAGGACAAGAAGCAATGGATGGAAACTAGTCAAGGAGAGAAGCAACCTAGAACTAAGGAGAAACTTCCTGACAGTTAGAACAATTAACCAGTGGAACAACCTGCCTCCAGAAGTGGTGAATGCTCCAACACTGGAAGTTTTTAAGAAGAGACTGGACAGCCATTTGTCTGAAATGGTATAGGGTTCCCTGCCTTAGCAGGGGGTTGGACTAGATGACCTCCAAGGTCCCTTCCAACTTCTTCTTCTTCTTCTTCTTCTTATTATTATTATTATTATTATTATTATTATTATTATTATTATTATTATTAAAGTTTAATCCACTTGCACTGTTTTATGTTGACATGTTTGATGACAAACAGCCTTATGTTTACAAGTGACAGTTTTCCTACTAAGTACCTGCATGTCATAAGCATTTGAATTAAAATTACCATATTAAAATCAAATCTGATGTTTTTTAATTTTTATTTGGTGTGCGTTGGAAGAGGGGTAGTTTTATACGGCGAGTATAGCCCAAACCCTATAATTTAACAGGAAATGTAGGGGATCGTCTTATACACCCAGTCGTCTTATACGCCGGAAAATACGGTAATATGTATTTGTCTGAAATGGAACTATTGTAACCCAGACACCACGTTGCTTTTTAAAGATACTATTGTAATATTGGAAAACTAATAAAGAAAAGAAAAGAAAAGAAAAGAAAGAAACGGATTTGCAGAAGATATAAAAACAATTTCAGGTGCAATAAAGATAACCTATGTGAAAATGGTTTGCCAGAATCTTTCTAGGCTTCCGTTTTTCACAGTCTGTGCTGACAAGATGAATTTAATAAGCCAAGACAGAGGAAATCAGTCACAGCTTTTTGCAGATCAGCAAACTGAGACAAAGATTCCTGATAATGCACTGAATGCTTTCAAATTTCCAATGGTCACCATAAAAATCAGCACCCCATCACTATGGAAGTAAGATGGCAGGGACAGCAAAGTGTGATTATTCCTTATTGTAAGTGGAATTTTCCCTGCTTGCCCCACTTTTTTATTGAGTCAGTGGAGGATTAAGGGCTGCTTCCTTCAGCTGTTTCTCTCTTATACATAAATAGATTGTTTAAGAAACCATTTTCTGAATTTCATCCCCTTTCCTCATTTTGGCCACATTGATAGCCTGGATTCCTCTCTTGGCCATTATTAAAACAATGCCTGATCAGTGAATTTTCCAGCTTCATTCTCCTACCAATCCCAGAAAAACATGGGCTAATTTCTTTTATGGCTCTTTCAGTTGCTTGGGCTAAAATGAAAAACTTGGCAATGTCTTGTCAATTCTATTTGGGAGGAAGGGAAGGAAGGAAGGAAGGCCAGCACTTCACCAATCAACCTTTGAACCTGGAAAGAAAGAAAGAAAGAAAGAAAGAAAGAAAGAAAGAAAGAAAGAAAGAAAGAAAGAAAGAAAGAAAGAAAGAAAGAAAGAAAGAAAGAACCCCACATACCCAAAGTTCAGCTTTTCAAGAGAGGCATCCCTATGCAAAACAGGTATTGAAACCCTGGTAGCGCAGTGGTCAGAATGCAGTATTGCAGACTAACTCTGCCCACAGTCTGGATTTGATCCTGATTGGCTCAAGGTTGACTCAGCCTTCCATCCTTCCAAGGTTGGTAAAATGAAGAGCCAGATTGTTGGAGGTAACATACTGACCCTGTAAATCTCCCAGAGTGTGCTGTAAAGCACTATGGAGCGGTATATAAGTCTAAGTGCTATTGCTACTGAAGGCAGAGAGCAGGCACATAGAAAAATATTTCCCAGAGCACCCACAGCCAATTGGAACAGACACATTTGTACACAATGGAATGAAGTATAGCATGTCAACCAGATAGCTCTACTCGCACCAGAAGAAGACCATAAATATCTCTGATGGAGGCTGATTGTCCAGCAGCCTAGGGCATGTCGAGAACACCATCCAGTTCTACCATTTGACACAATAGATAGCCCATTTTCATGCTGGAGCAAGCATAAATTGTGAATCAGCCCTAAGCAGCCTTCATTTTATGAAATAAATGTGAAGTTCAGAGAGACTTCAAGGAGGTCTTGTCTGTCTCCTATCAAAAGTTTCAAGATTCAGTAGTATGTTAAGATCTGGCTTGCGTGAAGAAGAAAATATAAAGAATCTAAACTTCTGCACTAGAAAGAGCTAATGAAGGAGATCCCACAGCATCGTATTTCGTATGGGAACCAGCTGCAGAAGCAAGCAAGCAGAATTGTATCCCTTTTTCTGATTGTTCTAAAGAGGAGCTGACAGATTGATTCCATGTCTACCCTCATCCTCAATACATCCTGCAAAATTAGCCCTGAGGCTGAACTGTGCCCCCATCCCACATGGCCCTTTCGTAGCCTTGATGAATATGGCTTCTTTCCCTTTGAATGGCAGCATTCTTTCACTAGTATATCTGAATTCAGTGGACCTGAACATTGCACAGGGCAGCAAGCAGCTCATACTCAAGGAAAGCTGTGAAGAGTTATCTGCATAATGAAACCGAGGTTCCAATAACAAATAACTACTAAGCTGTGTTTTGTATGTGTATGTTGTTGTGAAAGAGGGGGGAGGAAAAAATGAACAATTGGATGGGTGGATTTAAAGGATGGCTGAAGAAGATTGGACCATTTGCTCCACACTTTTAAAAATTTCATTAAAAAAGTAACTTAAAAAATAATAATCTCATGGGAAATAATCTTGAATTAACTTAGCCCAAACCATACTTAAGAAACCTGCTGCCTTCAGGGCATCATTTTATTATTAAAGCCTGTTGGAATTATATTGAGAAACATAATTCAGGGGGGGGAGCCATTTTCACTACCAGCATGTCTTCTGTTGTTGTCAGAAGAGGTCCAAATGAAAAAATAAAATCCACTGAGCATCCACAATAAGTAAAAGACCTCCAGACCATCCAGTTTCTTTTGCAGAGATGTTCTGAGCTTCTGATCTGATGCCAAACACCAGGCCAGGAGCTGAACAGCCTCCTAATTCCAAAGCCTCCTAATTCTTAAATGATAATATTTAAATGTAACCCAGAAAAATGTACATTGTTGTTTTCCTCTAAGGAGGATGGAACTTAAATGTTCTGCTTCATCTTCCCAAGTCAATGGGACTTCTGTGATGAGAGTTGTAAATTAGCACACTGACTTCCTTGTCCTGTGGTGCCCTCACTTTTACTGAAGCAAGCAGCAGACAGATGTTTGGAATCAGAGGTCCAAGCAGATCTTCACAGGCTATCCAGCTCTTCCAAATTGTCCAATTTTATTACGCCAGATTTTTGGAGTGAAACATGAGGTAGCAGGAGCACTAACAGGAGAAAGTGTGCTCGAAAGGCCTGCTCACAGCTCCAGGAAATCTAAACAGAACATAAATTGTGCCCATATAGAGTCAGCTTTTTTTACTTCTTATTAAATCAATACTGTTGTGATTTTGCTTTGAGAAACCTCAGCCTCCCAACTATGGCTCTTGCGGAGCCATCAAACAGTCCATGCTGAGAACAGACTGATTGGGCCCAATGAACTGGGAAGTAAAGGACATTGGTCTACACTGGTCCTTTGGAAGTCTGCTTCTAATATCATCTATTCATTAGGATCCACAAGTCATTCCTGTGAATGAGAGACTTAAGAAGGCATAGACTTCAGGCTACAGCAACAAGTTCCAGATGATAGCACATTCTACTCAGGTGACACTATTTTTTTCTTTATTAGGTTTGTAGAGGGGTATACAGCCCTTTAGATAGACACTCATGCTCTGGTCACACTCATGATTAGAAAACTACATGAGGCTGTGTTGAATATCATCCAGAAGCTACAGTTTGTTCAGAATTTGACAGTCTGGACAGTTGGCTTCTGGGTGGTTATCATGGCAGAACTCCTGTCTTTCTGAGGGATCACTTATTTCTGATTAATTCGGGCTATCCAGTGAGATCTGACAGAGCAAATGCGCTCCAGGTCCCATTGATTAAACAGTGTCATCTTGCAGAACTCAGGAGGAACGCTTTCTCTGTTGCGACACCTGCAAAATCCCCCCTTCCCTGGAGATCCATACATTTCTCACATTTTTGAAAATCATTAAAAACTTGGCTGTCTCCCAGCCTTGGGAAACTGTAGTTGTGGAGTCTCTACAAGTTGGATTTTTTTTATTTTCTATTATTAAATTAGTCTTTTGCTCAGCTAATTTTTTCTATATGTATTGTTTTCTTTTTTTATTGTAAACCACACAAAGTTGCTAAAGTACCTGGGTTTGAGCTGAATTAATTAAATTATTTAATTAAGTTTTTCTCTCATAATAGCAACTCAGTGAAGTAGCCTGGTGTGAGAGAGAATAACTGATCCTAAGTCATCTAAGGCATTAGGCGGACCTCTATGGTTGATGATTTCTATGATCCTAATTCAAGACCTTCGCCAATATACTAGACTGACTTGGGAACACCTGAGTGCAATTGCTTATGTAATCCACTAAGATATATCCGTAACCAGGTAGATGTTTTTTTAAAAAATGTAACAAGTAAATATTGTCTTCAGTTGCAACATTGACTGCATAGTTATTTTCAGCTTAGAGCAGGATGACTTGACCGTAAATCAGCATGTATTGTATTGTGGGTAACTTGGGGGTGACACTCCACAAGATTATTCATGAGCTAACAAAAACTAACTTTCCTTTGATATATGTTCACTTGCCTATTTGACTAAAATACAGTATTTAAAATTATTCTTCAAATATATTGCTATGCATACATAAAGGTAAAGGTAAAGGTTCCCCTGCACATGCGTGCTAGTAGTTTCCAACTATAGGGGCCGGTGCTCATCTCTGTTTCAAAGCCAAAGAGCCAGCGCTTGTCCAAGGACATCTCCGTGGTCATGTGGCCAGCATGACTAGACGCCAAAGGCGCACGGAACGCTGTTACCTTCCCACCGTAGTGGTCCCTATTTTTCTACTTTCATTTTTATGTGCTTTCGAACTGCTAGGTTGGCAGAAGCTGGGACGAGTAACAAGCGCTCACTCTGTTATGCGGCACTCGGGATTTGACCCACCAAACTGTCGACCTTCTTGATTGACAAGCTCAGTGTCCTAACCCACTGAGCCACCGTGTCCCTCATATGCATACATAGATATATTATATTTGGCCACATAAAAATCTTTATAGATTCTGTGGGGGGCTACAGCCAAAATGTTTGGAAGCTGCAGGTAGCTTGATCACCTCAAGGTGAGGATCTTTGGTTTTAAAGCCATTGGTAATGAAAGCTGAAAAGGGAGAGAAAAAGAATGTCTACAATAAATTTTATGGTCATTGTTATCAAGATTTCCAATATATAACTGAATGACTCAAGGCATATAAATCCTTCCTAACTTACAGACCTCAGGAGCACTAGCTGGAATTTTAATGGAAAGGTGGAGAAAAGAAACAAAAATATTGATTTTTATCCAGTAATTTAGAAGTGTTAGGAAGAAAGTTTTAGGACACAGAAAAAGCATCAGTGCTTCAGAAGATCAATGAGCTACTCTATTTCTGAACTGAACTATTTTAATAATAATGCCCAAAATTGTTGCATGGATAATTGTTATTATTTTGCAAACTGTGCTGCTACCAGAACACAGTTTGCAAAGTAACAGAATGGACAGTTTATTTTCAGTAAATGTCTATGGAGATTCTCAGTCATCCAGGTCATGGTTGTCCCAAAGGTGCTTTTTCAGGAGGGAACTGGACTTTGTTTTTTCTTTGAAGATGTTTCGTTTCTCATCCAAGAAGCTTCTTCCGCTCTAACTGGATGGTGGGGAATGGAAGGATTTATATTCCCTGCAGACAGCTGTTGTTTGCATTCTTTTAAAGAAAAACAAGGAAGTCCAGTTTCCTCTTTAGTTTCAGTAGCTACCTGAAGAACCCAGCTTTGGTCCTTAAGAGAATTTGGATTATGAGAATGATCTACAAAGAGGAACCATCTAGTGATGCTGCAGTTCCAAAATATAACCATGCACCCATCCTACACACGTGCCATATTGCTCACCAAATGTATTCCTCCTCCCAGTAACTTTCATTTTTACTAGTCATTTCTACCTGGCTGCTAGTTAATTATGTTGGAATTAAAGCTCAAGAATAATTGGAGGACACTGGAGAGTCCAGAACATTTGGGGCCTCTTCCCAAAGAAGTGTGGGGCATGCTTAGGCATTACTGGAAGGAAAACTCTACCTTGCATTGATGAGGGTGTGAAATAGTCAGGAGATCTGAACTAATTATGACATTCTGAAGTACTTCAGGAAAACCAATTCTTGATGAAGGGGACTTCTCCATTTTAGAGAAAACTGCTTGGAGACCATGTGCTGCAGCTCACCTGCAAATCTTAGGTGAGCAAAAAGACAATGTATCTTGAGCAAGCTTCCAAAAAAGCTCAGAAACAAATCCCTTAATAAAATATATATGTTCTTAACCCCCATCGGGTCTTAATGCTTGTACAGCTCATTTTTACACCTGATCTTTTGTGTTTAAATTTGATAACTGTACATAGCAAAGCCCTCTTTTGTGAACTTCTTTCCGCAGTATTTACGGTGTTCAGAATCAAGAGCTCTGTGTCTCTCTTTATGTTTTTTTTTTCCTATCTGCTGCTTCTCAAGGGAGAAGCCTTGGGCTTTGGCTTCTTTCCAACAGCAATGATAATTAATTCCACAGTGGGCTTCTGTAACGCCCCCACCACTTGTACATGCTGCTTTGCACCTTGCATTTACCCTCCCATGGTGCATCTGAATTAATAAGCTGCTTCTCAAAAAGACAGCAGAGAGCTTCTCTTTTTCGCTATATGTATCTCTCTTTTTCAATTATGGCTGGCAATTGCAAGAAGAGCGTTGGCACCTGCTTCCTTCTGGAGACTCTGGAGCTGTTTTCTGACAATGAGGAAAAAGGTGTCGTTTGCTGGGTCTGGAAGCTGCATGCATACTGCTGCATTAGTGACATTTTGCACTCGTAACATCAACTTCTCACCAAGGATTTGATGAGATTTGACTTAGCCCAAGAAGTTGGGATCTTCCTCAAGGTTCTCTGCTGAGTGGAGAACAATAATGTGTCCATAACAAAATCATTATACAAATGCTATGAATTGAGTATTTGCATCAGACATCAGGATATCATTACATAATAGAAGAATTTGCATGATGATGTCATGTTGCGTATGTAATTTTGGCATTGTTATGGTTTGCCTTGGATGTCACTGATCCCACTTTGCTTCTCCTAAAAATACCAATGGCTCTGACCCAACATATTGGTATTATGAAGGACTCATTATGATATTCCTGAGCTGGCAACTGACTGTCCCCTAGATGTTGTCAACCCCAGAAGACATGATCAGTTGTGGAAGATGTAGCCTAAAATCTTGGCAGGCCTTGCTGTATCCTGTTTTCCTAAGGGATTCTGAGTTCAAATTTTTAAAGACGCTGCACAACAGGAAAAATTCCATCCAGTGAAGATGGTCTTTAACCACTGCAGCACGTTGACATGATGCATGGTAGAAAGTGCAGAATGCTATGTGTTCAAAACTTTGCATTATATTTATTTATTAAGCAAAGTCCTGACTGTCCTTCAAATTTAACAGCTCCCAATTTGCAAAACAAATTAAAAAGGATCCACAGTAAAACCAATCAAATCTAAAAATAAATCCATAATTCCAGCAAGCAATGAAACCAAAGAGAAGCATCAGGAGTGCAATCAAAACAGAACATCAGAAGAAGCAAAGCAAGCAGCAAAAGTAAATTGCTTAAGGCTACATCAGATATGACTTCAGGCTTGTTTCAGAATACTGCCCATATCTTAAGATGTGGCCCACAATCCAGATTACATGCAGCAGGAGAATTTACCTTTCTTTACATTGTTTTCTCACAGACATTGGCTCCATCTTACTTCTGCCTCACATTGAAAAATAATCTACTACAAGTAGGTCTCAACTGACACCCATTCGGATAGCAATGTTTCAAAATTACAATGGCACCGAAAAAAGTGACTTACACTTATGAGCACTGCACATCCTCATGATTCAAAATTCAAGTGCTCGGCAACCGGCAAGTATTTAGGATGGTTGCAGCAGTCTGTGTAATCCCCACTTCAGAACTTCCCAGCCAGATTCCATGAAGCAAAGTCAACAGGGGAAGCCAGAGTCATTTTAATGACCATTATGATTCACTTAACAATTGCTTAGCGACAGTGGCAAAAAAAAAAGATTGTAAAATTGGTGTAACTCACTGAACAACCACCTTTGCTTAGCAATGGAAAATCTGGTTCCAATCCTAAGTCAAGGACTATCTTTATCTTAAGAAACCATGTTTTCTATAAACCACTGTTCAACATATTTAGGTGCCACTGCAAAGAGCAATTTGTTGTAAATCACATAGCCATCGTGTTCATGCCTCTCTTCCTTTTCTTTGAGAGATCATAAGCCCCAGCTTCTTTTTAGCATTCTAGCTGCAGAAGGAGACGGTATAGAGTTTAAAATGTGCCAAAAAATGAAGCTGGAATTAGCTGCAAATCCATTTGACCTATAGAATCAGCACTAAAAATATTTTTTTCAAAACTGGAGTGCTATACTGAATTTAAAAAAAAACAATCATATTTCTCTACAAAATGAAGAAAAAGTAGCTAACAGAGCTAGTTCTAAAACAAGCTAATGCAGATGGTAAATTCAGTAAAAGGCAGATGTCCTTGAGATGAATATTAATGCATCTGAGAGGGAATATAAAAAGTTATAAAGTGTGCAAATTACATATACGAGAAATAGGAGAAAAGATTCAAGATATAGACCTACTCTGAGGTTCATCTATGTGAACCCAAATTCACCAGAGATACAAATAGACTTTTGTATTTACTATTTTTGAACATGTTAAAATGACTAAATTGTTTTGGTGACTTTATTTTCAGTGCGTTTAGGTTTAGAACAAAATATTACACGCTGACTTTCACAAACTTGAGAAGAATTTATAACATGTGGTCTTTTTATTTGGCTTTCCTTCATGTATCAGAGACCCACTATTTATGTAGTTTCATGCACATCTAGGGAGAGCATCAGGTTGGGGAAAGCTGACATAGACATAATAACGAATGGGAAAGAAGCTAATATCTGGTTGCTGGTTTTACCCAAAGTTAAATTAATCTTTAGCCTACCTTTTTGATAGAATTTATCTAAAAACCTCAGTGTATGCCTTACACATCACTAGGTGGGATGGAATGAACCCACTGCAGAATAAGAAAAGCTGGAAGGCCCACTAAAGGCATCACAGTTGACATTGACTACTAGACACTCACATCAAAGGCTTCTCCAAGCGACTTCCTGGTGATCCAACAACCTCCCCCAGAGTGCAGAATGTTTGACCAAGGAAATCCTGATGAAAGAAATTGACATGAATGTTATGAAAGTTTTCCTCCTAGCAGGGCCAACTAAAGTTCCTAGAGACTGAAGGCAAAACATTATTAAAAACTTAACTTCTGTTCTGGTTAACTTATGGAGAAGAACAGTCTTTCAGTCAGCTCATGTAGCTCCTTTTTACAGTTCTCACAACAGAAGTCTGGGATTAAGTAGCTTGAAATTTATGAATCTGGCCACAGTACGTGCTTTTATATGTATTGAGTTAAAAACATTGCTGAATTTTAAAAAAAATCAGGCTGGTGGAAAGATAGTAGCATGAGGATAATCGCATGGAACAAGAACATTTTATATATCAGGCTCAGTGTCTAGTCCAGGCGTGTCAAACTGCTGGCTCGCGGGCCAGATGCATCATAGAGAAACCGTGCCAACCCATTGCCGGCAATGGCAAAAAAAAACCATGATATGTTGCGACACGTCACGTGACGTTGCGAGTTTGACACCTCCTGGCCTAGTCCATGTCTGTCCAGGTGTAATAGGTGCTTCAGCCTCTGGCATCCTTGATTCTGTTCTGTAGATCCAGAATGCAGCATAGTTGAGATCATTTTGACTGTCATATTCTCAAATCTGCTAGTAATGTTAGTAAAACAGAAGATTTTAAAAAATAGGCTGGTATTTTTTTCTCCAGCATAACTTGACTAATATCTCTTTCCTCAAATCATGCCAATTTATTATAATTTACGCTGTCACCCCATAAGCCTACACTTTGCAATGAGTACTTATTAAAATTACTTATACATGTTTTAAGTAGTTAGCAAAAAATAAAAACTGGGATTCACTATACACTTTTTTGGAGTTTTTTTTTACTTATTTGAAATGTAAAACATTATAGTAATTCAGGATAAAGCAACAGAATGAACCAAAGCATGTGTAGAATGGACAAAAATAAAATGCAGTTTTAGCAATATTTCACAACTTAGAGAAACCTTTATTCAAAGGATTACAGTGCATAGACTGCATTCTGAAAGACCCAGATTCATTCCCCCATAAGCATCAAAATTCCTGCAGTACATGTATATGGCATTTGTGGTACCCCACAGTTAAATGCAATATTTTGAAATGAGTCTATTAAAATAATTTTTAAAAATAATCCTTTTGTTTGTTGTTCTTACATAAGTTCTTATAGATTTTGAAGCAAGAAGATTGAAATTTGAATTTCTCTCCCCCTTTTTAATGAAAGATGACCAAGATTTTAGGATTCCTGAGGGAGATCTCTAGGTGAGATTGGCAAAACCTTTTCGTGATTTGTCAATTTTGCAATATTTCAGCCATTTTATATAATCTCACATAAAAGTGTATTAAATAATTTTGGGGCATCTGCAAGTATATGTGATGCTGCCTGGATTTGAAACAATTGTAACTCCATAGCAATCTAGCTTAGTATCTTTAGTTTAGCCAAGTCTGGTAACAAATCTCTCTGCCTGTATTCCTAGCCAACTGCATTAAATCATAACTGGTGTTATTATGCATTATAGTTAAATAAGTTAACCCAATATCAGGAAGCTTCACATGGTAAACTAAATCTGTAAAGAAGTTTAACTTAATAACTATCATGCTCCTATCCAATTCATAATTACACTTGGCTATCATTCTTAGTGGGAGTGGCTTATGAAACCTGAATGGTTTATTTAGAGTTAAATAATCCATGGTTTATTTAGAGTTAAATGTGAACCAAGTTTACGTGAATCAGTTTATTTATTTCTGGAAAAACAGAACAAGAAGCTAAGAGAAAAACATAGCTTTAGACCCTAGTTTGTAAGAGAAGAATAAATTAGAAATCTTGATTTGCACACTACTCTAAACAAAACACAGATAGTGATCCAGGCTTATTTGTGATACTCTCAATGAAAGATACAGCTAAGTAGAAGCAACCAAAAGCCTGTAGAGCATATATCATATGAGTGATCAATCAAAGAGGGTTTTTTTTTTACAATTGAGGCTTATTGAATTACATGAATATGATGTACTGAATTATAGGCAAAAAATGGATCAAAGAGTAAGTATCTCAAGAACACCATGCAAATGAAGAAGAAAATGTATACTTAGCTTACATGTTTGGATAGGTCAGGACTCTTGGAATCCACATCATAACTGCAGGGAAGAAGAAGAAGAGATCACACACTGCATTACAATCATGTAGAATCTTGGTATTTCTCTTTTGCAAAACCTACACAACAGGGACATTGTACAATATCTATGAAGAAGGAAACAGGTTGGAGAGCAAGATTTTCACTTCTTCGGCATGGGTTTCTGAGATTAGGTTTCTGCTGTTACAGCAGAATCCTTTTCCCTGTCTGTTACTTAAAACAGTGTTCTCCAGTCATTTGTAGACTTCATCTCCCATAGTCATATCCAAAAGATAATATTGTTAGATTATGCCAGCTGAATTTGAATGCATCTGGAAGAAGTAGATTAGAAAAAAATGGCAAATCCAGCAAATGGAAATAAGAGTACAGCTGATAGAATATGACAAAGATTGAATGCTGTAAGAACTGTTAATATCCCTGTATTGATGTTGATGAAGATTCTCAGTCATCCAGGTAGAGTAGTCTAGAAGTTGAGTCACGGCAACTGGACTTCTTTTCTTGTTGGTTTGAAACGTTTCATTTATCCAAGTAGCTTCTTCAATCTGAGCATGTTGGTTAGGAGGACTCCTTATACAGTATGTCCTCCAGGACTCCATCTATTTCTGGATAGGCTCTTGGGATGTAAATGTTCCAACTCCTAAATCCTTTATCCTACAGGTTTCTTTAAGTATGGACTCCCTGGTGAACCTGTGAAGTGGTCCTGATGTTCTTGGGGATTGATGAAAGAGCGGGATAAAAAATGGAGGACAGGCTGTTTTCTGAGGCCTCTCCTCCTATCTCCTGACTGGTGTTGAGAAATTCTGAGCTATCATTCTATATTAACAACAAATTACCTAGACACTTAATACTTTTCACATAATTCCATTATCTTTTTAATTATCAAATGCTGTTTATTATAAATACTATTAAATGTGACTCATTTAACAAATAGAGTATGCCTATAGACTTCCAAATATCCCCTGGAGGACCTTGAGTTTGGGAAACTTCCAGAAGCTGAGCATTGAATGTGTTCTGGGATGAATCTTTCTTTGTTTATATTGCATTGTTCTATATGAACTGGGAATTTCCCTGAAGACTCAGAGCTCTTATGGTCACTAAGGTAGAAAAGAGGATATTGAGAAATGTACTTCATAGAAACATTACTGCAAATAATGATGAATGTGGTTAAATGTTTCTATGATATGATATGGCATGATATATGATATGATATGATATGATGATGATGATGGAAGGGGACTTGGAGGCGATTTAGTCCAACCCCCTGCTCAGGCAGGAAATCCTATACCATTTCAGACAAATGGCTGTCCAGTCTCTTCTTAAAAACTTCCAGTGTTGGAGCATTCACCACTTCTGGAGGCAGGTTGTTCCACTGGTTAATTGTTCTAACCATCAGGAAGTTTCTCCTTAGTTCTAGGTTGCTTCTCTCCTTGATTAGTTTCCATCTATTGCTCTTGTCTTGCCTTCAGGTGCTCTGGAGATTAGCTTGATTCCCTCTTCTTTGTGGCAGCTCCTGAGATATTGGAACACTGCTATCATGTCCCCCCCTCATCCTTCCCTTCATTAAACTAGAACAGACATGTCAAACTCATGATGTCACGTGACATCGCGCAATGTATCGGGACAGTTTTGCCATTGCCGGCAATGGGGTGGGTGTGGCTTCCACGTGATGCATCCGGCCTGTGGGCTGACAGTTTGACACCCCTGAACTAGACATACCCAATTCCAGCAACTATTCCCTATATGTTTTAGCCTCCAGTCTCCTGATCATCTTTATTGCTCTTCTCTGTACTCCTTCTAGAGTCTCAACATCTTTTTTACATCGTGGTGACCAAAACTGGATGCAGTATTCCAAGTGTGGCCTTACTAAGGCATTGTAAAGTTGTATTAACACTTCACGTGATCTTGATTCTATCCCTCTATTAATGCAGCCTAGCATTGTGTTTGCTTTTTTGGCAGCTGCAGCACACTGCTGGCTTATATTTAAGTAATTGTCCACTAGGACTCTGAGATCCCTCTCACAGTTACTACTATTGAGCAAGGTACCACCTACACTGTACCTGTGCATTTGGTTTTTCTGTCTAAATGTAGAACCTTACTTTTTTCACCACTGAATTTCATTTTGTTAGATAGCGCCTAATGTTCAAGTCTGTCAAGATCCTTCTGTATCTTAAGCCTGTCTTCTGGAATGTTGGCTATTCCTGCCAGTTTGATGCTGTCTGCAAATTTGATGAGTTCATTTATTTCATTTCATTTCATTTATTCGATTTCTATACCGCCCTTCTCCCTAGGGACTCAGGGCGGTTCACAGGGCATATATAAATAGCTATACAAAAATTAAAAGAGAATTAAACCATGCCCAATTAAAATACAGCAATAATAAATAATAAAAACCAATTAAAAACCCATATTCCCCATCAGGCCAGACCAGCTAACTCAAACAAGTGGGTCTTCAACCCGCGACAGAAGGATCGGAGGTCCGATGCCATCCGGAGCTCAACCGGCAGTTGGTTCCATAATGCCGGAGCACCCACAGAGAAGGCCCTCCCCTGGGGGCCACCAGTCGACATTCCCTGACCGGAGGCACCCTGAGGAGGCCCTCTCTGTGGGCACGCACAGGGCGGAGGGGAGTTGACGCCGGCAGCAGGTGGTCCTCGAGGTATCCCGGACCCATGCCATGTAAGGACTTAAAGATCATAACCAAGACCTTGAACCTCACCCGGAAGACAACTGGTAACCAATACAGCTCGTGGAGCAAAGGTGTAACATGGGAGTACCGGGAAACTCCCAAGACAACTCTTGCGGCCGCATTCTGTACCAGTTGGAGCCTCCGAGTGGTCTTCAAGGGAAGCCCCATGTAGAGAGCATTACAATAGTCTAGGCAAGAGGTCACGAGCGCATGAGTGACCGTACACAGGGCATCCCGGTCCAGATAGGGCCGCAACTGGTGCACCAGGCGAACCTGGGTGAAAGCCCCCCTAGCCACGGCCACTATATGGTCTTCCAGGGTAAGTCGTGAATCTAGGAGGACTCCCAAGTTGTGAGCCCTATCCACGGGGGGTAAGAGCTCACCCCCCATAGAAAGTGATGGAACATTTTGAATGTCCCGGGATGCCGGAATGTACAGCCACTCAGTCTTGTCAGGGTTGAGTTGAAGTCTGTTCCTCCCCATCCAGACCCGAACCGCCTCCAGGCAACGGGACATCACAGCGAGGGCATCACTGGGGTGGTTTGGGGTCGAAATGAAAAGTTGGGTATCATCGGCATATTGATGATACCCAACTCCAAAACCATGAATGATCTCACCCAGCGGTTTCATGTAGATGTTGAACAGGAGAGGCGAGAGAACTGACCCCTGAGGAACTCCACAAACGAGAGACCTAGGGGCCGATCTCTGCCCCCCTGCCAACACCGACTGCGAGCGCCCCAGGAGATAGGAGGAGAACCACTGAAGAACTGTGCCTCCCACTCCCAATCCCCTGAGACGCCGCAGCAAGATACCATGGCCGATGGTATCGAAAGCCGTCGAGAGGTCTAATAGGATTAGGACAGAGGAATATCCCCTATCCCGAGCCCTCCAGAGATCATTCACCAGAGCGACCAATGCCGTCTCCGTGCTGTACCCGGGCCTGAAACCCGATTGGTAAGGGTCCAGATAATCCGCTTCATCCAGGACCAGGGGGAGCTGATGCGCCACCACACTCTCAACAACCTTCGCAAGAAAGAGAAGGTTGGAGACTGGACGAAAGTTGTTCAATACAGCTGGGTCCAAGGCAGGCTTCTTGAGGAGAGGTCTCACCACCGCCTCCTTCAAGACGGTGGGGAAATAACCCTCACTCAAAGAAGCAGATATAACTGCCTGGAGCCAGCCTCGTGTCCTCTCCCTAGCTGCATAGACCAGCCAGGAAGGGCACGGATCCAATAAACATGTGGTGGAGCTCAGCCTCCCCATAATCCTGTCCACTTCATCAGGGGTTACAGAATCAAACTCCTCCCAAATAACATTGTCAAGACCGCCCGTGTCCTGATCGCCAGACTCTGCACAGCTGGAGTCCAAACCGGTCCGAATCTGAGCGATTTTATCCGACAGATGTTGACTAAATTCCTCGGCACGACCCTGCAAGGGATCCTCCCTCACCTCCTGATTAAGAAGGGAGCGAGTCACCCTAAACAGGGTGGCCGGGCGATTATCTGCGGACGCGATGAGGGTAGAGAAGTAATTACACCTCGCCACCCTCATCAAGTTCCCCATCTATCCCTTAAGCCAAATCATTTATGAAGATGTTGAAGAGCACTGGGCCCAGAACAGAGACCTGGGGCACCCCACTACACACTTCCCTCCATGTAGATGCACTTCCATTGAGGGTTCCATCATCATTCACTAATAGATACTGAAATAAAATATTACTGGATGATAAAATAAAGGATAGCTATTTGGAGGATGCTCATTCCAAGGATACAAGGAGAATGGTTTGCCACAAAATTACAGAGTGAATCTCTTTTAGCAATAGTTCACATATATTTACTAAGACTTAAACAATGCCAAGGCATTTTTGCACAAAATCGGAAGGCATCATTTGTAACAGTCCAAATTTGAGAACTTAGCTGCAAGGTATTCATTGTTTCCTCCCCCTTCTATGTTGTTGAACGCATGAATACAAAAATCCTTTTTTCATACAGTTTTTCCCTCTTCTATTTATAGCTATACTTTTGAAGCTAAGTTCAACACTAATGAATAGATTAACTCCTTTGTTAAGAGTGGATGCTACAATATTGACAAATCTTTGGCCTATAGGCTATAAAGTATACAGTGGCGTAGCGTGGGTTGTCAGCACCCGGGGCAAGACAAACGGAAGCGGAAATAGAGGGGTGGGCGGGCGGTGACATCACGGCACCGCCGAAAAGACGCACCCCGCAGCGGCGTAGACTTTCCAAGAAGAGTCGCGCGCATGCGGGATGCTTCCAGGTCCCTCTCGAAGGCGGCTGGGCGGGGCTCCGACCTGCAAGAGCCGCTGCATTCAAGCTCGCACATGAGCCCCGCTAAATAAAGCCACGCATGCGCATGAAGCTAGGCCAGCCGGCGGGTCCATCTTCGCTCGGCCAAGCCTGCCGGGGCGCCTGCGGAGCGCTTGCAGTTGGCCTGAGCCTGGGCGGGGAGTTGGGCGCTTCTATTTATTTTATTCAGTTTATGTGGCTGCCCATCTCACCTGCCGGACTCGTTTCGCTTTGCAAGAAAGAGCAGCTCGAGAGCGGAGCCAAGCCGACTCTGTGCAGCCCTTGGGGTTCCCTGAGCAGCTCAGTGCGAGCGCACCCCCCCAGATGTTGCGCCCGGTGCGGCCGCCCCCCCTGCACCCCCACGCTACGCCACTGAAAGTATACAACCTTTGAGACCTCATCTGGAACAATCTGCTTTCTTTAAATGATGCCAAGCAATAGACAATATTAGATAATTGGTAGATGTTCATATTTATGATGGTTGCAGTGTCCTGGGGTCCTGTGATAACCATTTGCAACCTTTTGACAAGCAAAGTCTGTGGGGAAGCCAGATTCACTTAACCGTGTTACAGATTTAACCACTTCGGTGGTTCACTTAACAAGTGTGCCAAGAAAGGTCGTAAAATGGGGCAAAACTCACTGAACAACTGTCTTGCTTAACAACGGAAATTTTGGGCTTGATTGTACTAGTAAATCATATATTTGGTTTTCCCTTCAAATTTTAAAAATTGGAGTAAAGTGTGGCTCTCTAGCCCGTAATAAGGGTTATCACAACAGGAATTATTCCTTCATCAAGAGTGTTTATTTTAACACTTTTGTTTACTTTTATTTAATGTGATGTTGGAACTATTGGCCTCTACATAAATATCTAAGAATATTAGTGGAAATGGGATCTGCATTTGGAAGGAGTAAAAAAAACTCTTAAGTGAGGAGGAAAAAAAATCACTTAGAACCAAGAAAGAGGAAAAGTGTGAGAAAGACACTCAAAAGAACCCTGTCTTGATTTTGATTGGTATAAAGCAGCGGTGTCAAACTCAAATTTCATTGAGGGCCGCATCAGCATTGCGGTTGCCCTCAGGGGGCCGGGTAGGTATGGCCAGGGTGGGCGTGGCCTACTGGGTGGGCGTGGCTAGAGTGTGTATGGCCTACTGGGTGGGCATGGCCAGCTCTACATCGTTCGCATCAAGGGTGCCTATGGGGGCCTGGGCAGGAGTGGGACAAGATCTGAGGGTCTCTGGCAGGAGTCTCTGGGCCAGGGCCAAGGTAGTGGGGGCCGTTCCCTCACTGTTTCCAGGATGGCTTCACGGGCCACATGAAACCACTTCGCGGGCCGGATCTGGCCCCCGGGCCTTGTGTTTGACATGTCTGGTATAAAGTGTGGTTAAATATATATATATCTTTTGACAGGTTTTCAATATTTTGTTATGCTACCCTACAATAAAGAGCATTCCTGAAATCCCTGCTGCCCCTGTTTCCTCACCTTGCCAACCCTGAAGGGATGATAATTACAAAATATTATTACATGCTGATGATACTGTATCCTTTGCTGATAACTACCAATATTCTTAACCAATATTTATGGATTCCATTTATAGTACAATACTTTAGTAAACATTTTCAAGTTGCTCCGTTAATTAGGAGATATCTAATATACTGTTTACTGGTTCTAAAGTTTCAATGAATGTTTGAAAAAATATAGCTTCATATTTTGTATGAATTCATTTACATATCTTAGAATAATGATTCCTCGATTCCTTTGTTGAACTAGCTTAATAGTCCCCAGTTGCTTAAATCAGATTAATAATGATATAAACAAATAGTGTAAAATCTCCAGGCATCTATAGGGAAGAATAAATATCAATATAAAAGTAAATCCAAAGTTGATGTATATTATTAGAGAGAATTCTATGTTAATATTTGTAAAGTGTTTTAGCTAGATTGATAGAATACTGGAAAACTTTCATGGCGCTGTCAGACTCATAGATTTACTATATTAGAATTACTTTTATCTGAATACGGGAATTTTAATTTGTCAATTTTCAATTATACCATTGGGCATATATTATGATCTATACTGCTTTTGGAATTCAACTGATTTATCTCAAAAATTATTTTGGGAACAATTAGAAAGCTACTACCTTGCCTACCTATATCTTGGCAACATTTTGATTTCTGTTTTAATTGGTTTTCTCACATTAAAAGTTTCAAGATTTATATATTGGGAAGGAAATTAAAATCTGATCCAACTCTCATGAGAAATTGACATTATGGGAAAATCTAACCTGAAGATTGCTGGTAAATAATTATTGTGGAAATCATGAACAAAAAAAGGTAACAATATTTGAACCAGGTTACTGTTAATAATTTCTTCAAAAACGCTCAATATTTGGAAAAATTACACCCCATTTTGGATTATCTAAGTGAAGTAGCCTAAGGACCACTCGGGACGACAGGCTAGTTAACAACAGGGTTTATTTAGTACAAGGCAAACATAGAATAACTTGTCCGGCTTTTATAGCCGGCAGCTGGCAGTGAGGGCCAATCAGGAGTGTTCATTTTGGCGCCGCGTCAAACCGGGACCAATCCGCGTCGTCTTCTGTTGACAGCTCCGGCTTCCGCATGGTTTGGTGTTTTGACAGCCGCGAGCTGTCAGTGGTTGCGCCTGCGCTGTGCGGGGAACTTTGACAGCTCAGGCTTCCGCCTGGTCCGGTGTTTGACAGCCGCGAGCTGTCAGTGGTGGCGCCTGCGCTGTGCGGGGAACTTTGACAGCTGTCAAAGTTCCCGCGTGTTTTTTCTGTCAGGCGGCTTTCCTAGTTTTTACAATCTGTTAATGAAGTATTATTACTGTTTACATATACAACACACCCCTTACCCCTCCCCTGGCGCGTTTCCTCCCTCTTGGACGTTGGAACCTGCCCACTGATAGTCTCTTAGGTAGGTGGGGGCTCTTCGATTCCTGTTGGAGCGGCGAAGGGGTGGGGGATTGTCTGGTTCTGGTAGTTCGTTCCCCTGCTGTTCTTCTTCCTGGTTTGGCATAGGAAGTATTTCCGGGGGGGGGTTGTAGCTCGGAATGCTTTGGGTGCTCAGAGTTGTGTGGTGGTTGTCTGGGTCTGAGTTGGTCAATATGGCGGCGTATGTTGCCGTGTGCTTGTGTGGTAATAAGGTATGAAATGGGTCCGGTTTGTTTTAGTACTGTCCCTTGGACCCACTTGTTTTTGTCCGTGTATGACCGTGCCCATATCAATTGTCCTGGGTTGAGTGTGCGGTTTGGGTAGGGGTGCTGTTTTTCTTCTGGGTATGTGTCAGGGTGCAGTCTATCGAGTCGTGTTATTAGCCTCCTCCCCCATCTCAATTCCGCTGGTGATTTGCCCGTTGTTGTGCATGGGGTTGTGTGTTGTGACAAGAGGAACTGGCTGAGACGCCTCTGCCAATTCCCTTTAACGAATTTTTTCAAGGCTTCTTTTGTGGACCGTACCATAATTTCAGCCATCCCGTTCGACGATGGGTGGAACGGCGCCGACGTTACCAGCCTAATACAATTCTTCATAGCGAACATCTGAAATTCACGAGAGGTGAATTGAGGTCCGTTGTCTGAAACTATGGTGTCTGGAAGGCCATGTGTGGCGAATATTTTTCTTAAGGCTTGAATAGTGGATTCGGACGTTGTTTTTCTAAGGGGAGTGACTTCTAGCCATTTAGAATAGCTGTCCACTACAATTAAGAAACTTTGGCCCTGGATAGGTCCTGCAAAATCTAAATGTATACGTGACCAAGGGTTCCTTGTAGTTTCCCATTTGTGGATCGGTGCTTGGGGTGGCTCGTTTCGGGTCGCCTGACAGGTATAGCACCCTCCCACGTACTTTTCTATTTGTTTATCAATGCCTGGCCACCATACATAACTTCTAGCCATCGCTTTCATCTTTACAATGCCTGGGTGTCCTTCATGTAAAATGTGTAATGTTTGGTCTATGTTTTTCTCTGGTATGATGACCCTATTTCCCCACAGCAGGCATCCCCTATGGGTGGAGATCTCATTTTTCCTGTTAAAATATGGTTGGAATTGGGGTTGTGGGTTTTGAGCTGGCCACCCTGTTGTGGCCCATTTGAGGATTCTGGTAAGTGTTTTGTCTTTGGCTGAATTGTTGGCTATAATGTTTGCAGTCAGGGGGCAATCTGGAAGTTGGGAGATTGCTAAAATCAGACCAGCTGGGGCTGGGTCAGAGTCCTTGTTTTGCATGGGCAGTCTGCTGAGGCAGTCTGCGTGTCCTAATTCTTTTCCTGGTTTATGTATTAGTTGATAGGAATAGGCTGCTAAGAATGTGGACCACCGTAATATTCTCGGAGAGAGAATTTGTGGTGTAGTTTTATTCCAAGTGAATATGCCCAGCAGGGGTTTGTGATCAGTAAATATAGTAAATGGCCTCCCATAAAGGTAGTCATGAAATTTTTTGACCCCTGCAACTATTGCTAGGGCTTCCCTGTCTATTTGTGCGTAATTTCTTTCTGCTTTGGTCAGAGTGCGTGAATAGAAGGCTATAGGTCTTTGTGTACCGTCCTTGAATAGATGACTTAATACAGCCCCGATTCCATAGGGAGAGGCATCGCAAGCGATGCATATTGGGGTATCTTCTCTGAATAGGGTGATAGTTGAGCTGTGACAGATAATCTGTTTTAATGATTGGAAACTATTCTCATGTATCTTGGTCCAGGACCAAACAGTACCCTTGTCCAGGAGCCTATGCAGGGGCTCCGCGATAGTGGCTTTATGGGGGATGAAGGCATGGTAGAAGTTTAATAACCCTAAAAAAGCTTGAAGCTCTTGTTTATTCCTTGGGCTGGGTGCTGTTTGAATAGCCCTTAGTTTTTCTGTGGTGGGGTGGATGCCCTGGCCGTCTATTTTGTACCCTAGGAATTCAGTGGATGTGACTCCAATAGAGCACTTTTCTCGCTTAAGTTTGAGGCCGGCTTCTCTGAGCCGGCTCAGCACAGCTGACAGCCTGTCAGCTAAGTTTGCTTCATTTTCTCCGGCGATGAGAACATCGTCGAAATAGGGGCAGACCCCGGGTATTCCCTTCAGGGTCTTCTCCATGATACCCTGAAATATACCTGGGGCCGCCGATATGCCGAATTGGAGTCTCTTTACTTTAAAGGCACCGCGGTGGGTGACAATTGTCTGGGCTTCCGCGGTGTCCTCAGTGACAGGCAGTTGTAAATACGCCTGCGTGAGATCGAGTTTGGCGAAAATGGCGCCAGAACGGATGGAAGCAAATACGTCCCTTACCGCTGGCACCGGGTAAGCGTGGGGGCTGAGGGCTAGGTTGACTGTCGCTTTATAGTCTGCGCAGACTCTCACTTCTCCATTAGGTTTAATTGGGGTGACAATAGGGGTCTCCCAGGTCCCCCCCTCCGTTGGTTCAAGCACCCCGAGGCCTATGAGGCGATCAAGTTCGTTTTCTATTTTTTCTTTTAGGGCAAAGGGTACTCTCCTAGCTCTTATCTTAATTGGTTGGATTGCTGGGTTTAACTGTAAGGAGATGGGGGGTCCAGTGTATTTTCCTAAAGTGCCATCGAAGACGTCTGCATATTTGTTGCAAACGGCTTCTAGGCTGGGTGATTGAATTGTGTTTACCCCCGTTATGGCGATCCCTAGCGGCCCGAACCAGTTTAACCCTATCAAGTTGGTGCGGTTCCCTGGCGTAACTAAAACCTCTAAGGGACCCTTGAACCCCTTGTACTGCACTATGACCTTAGCCCTCCCTTCCAGAGGAATGGGGGTTTTCTGGAAGTCAGCTAGGTGTACTTGGGTTTGCCTCAGGGGAATTTGTCCCTTGCCTTGCCGACAGATCTCCTGATACGTTTTTAATGAAATTAAGGAGACTGCTGACCCTGAATCCACCTCCATGTGGCAGGGTACCCCCTGAATTTTTACCCAGACCTTAACCTTTGCGCTTAGGCTGTTTACCCTGTCAATTGTCTCTACCAGGGGCCCTGGCGGTTTTTCTCTGCTGGCCTGGGTAGCTGGCCTACCTGGGGAGTTTGCCTCCAGATCATGGACGTTGTCACGGCCCTTGCTGCGGCACACCGGCTTGATGTGGCCGGTCTTTCCGCAATTGTGGCATTTAGCGTTTCTGAATCGGCAGCTTCCCCGGGCATGGTTGCCCCCGCAGCTGGCACAGGCGGCCCGTTGCTCGTAACGTGGCGGCGGCGGAGGGGGGTTCCTGGACCTACGGCGGTCTGAAGTGTCGCCTCTCCTTGGTTGCCTGCGTTCCATTCTGCGCTGCAGGGCTTCTCCGTCAGTGAAATCCACCGACTCTTCGCTGTCGCTGAAGGTTGCGCTCTCTTGGAAGACGGTCGCTGGGCTCTCTGGGGTCGAGGTTGTCGGCTTCTTCTTGTGGCTGTGCTCGTAGGCCATTATTTCTCTGGTCAGCTCTGCCAGGCTCATGTCGGTTTTGGATGTTAGCTTCTTCTGCAGCTTCTCGTCCCTCAGACCGATCACCACCTGGTCTCTGATGCGGTCCTCCAGGTCGGGGAAACAGCAGTTCCGTGCGGCGTGTCTGACCCCGGCGATGAACTCGTTGGCGGGCTCGTCCGGCCGCTGTTTCTTTTGGGCGAATTGGACCCGCCAGTACAGTTCTGAGCGAGCCGGCATATAGTACTTGTTCAGCTGGTCCACCAGGTCCGCGTAGGAGACTTCTGTGATGGGCACCGGGCTGAACAGGCCAACGGCTGCATCATACACTGGAGGTCCGCTGATGTACAGAAGAGCGGCGGCCTTTGCTCTGTCGTCAGTGATTTTACTGACGAGGAGGAATCCCTCGACCTGGCCTAAGTGTGATTGCCATCTCTCGGGATGGCGGGTATCAAATTCCCTCACACGCCCGAAGTTTGCCATGTCGTCCGGTCCTGGGTTGCTCCTTTGGAAGTTAAAACTTCCCGTGACAGCTCTTGCCGGGAACTCTCTTCCTCGGCCGTGACTTCAGCTCCGGAGCGATCCCACCTTCGTCGCCAGTGAAGTAGCCTAAGGACCACTCGGGACGACAGGCTAGTTAACAACAGGGTTTATTTAGTACAAGGCAAACATAGAATAACTTGTCCGGCTTTTATAGCCGGCAGCTGGCAGCGAGGGCCAATCAGGAGTGTTCATTTTGGCGCCGCGTCAAACCGGGACCAATCCGCGTCGTCTTCTGTTGACAGCTCCGGCTTCCGCATGGTTTGGTGTTTTGACAGCCGCGAGCTGTCAGTGGTTGCGCCTGCGCTGTGCGGGGAACTTTGACAGCTCAGGCTTCCGCCTGGTCCGGTGTTTGACAGCCGCGAGCTGTCAGTGGTGGCGCCTGCGCTGTGCGGGGAACTTTGACAGCTGTCAAAGTTCCCGCGTGTTTTTTCTGTCAGGCGGCTTTCCTAGTTTTTACAATCTGTTAATGAAGTATTATTACTGTTTACATATACAACACACTAAGACTGTTTGATCTTTGCTTATTTGATTAAAGTATCTTTTGGAGGTGTATTGGGTCTCAAGAAATAGTTATTTCTGAATTCCTAAACTACTGATATCATTGGAAATGTTTTCAAAGTTGCTAAACCTATAGTTAATTTATTTATAAGTGAAAGGATGTATTAAGATAGATGTGGGGTAATTTGTAGATAATTTAGAGTAATGAGTTGGAATATTCTGTCTTAAGAAATCAATGGGCTAATATTTTATTAATTGTTAAATTCGTACGCAATGATTTGTTAATAAAACAGCAGAATATTTCCTATGTCTAGTACAGGGCCCAAAGGATATCTAGCAAGGGTTAGGTCACCTACATTTGGGTCTATTTTACACTGACATTATGTAAGTTTAATGTCAGCATAAAATAGGCCTAAATATAGGTGTCTTAATTTTCTTCTGACCTGTTTCCCTTACATCATTCAGATGTTGAAACATAACCCTATGCTAATGGTATTAGTATGACACTGGGGGGAAAAATGAAGATAAAAATGTTGAATGCAATGTATTATATTCACAAAATTTGGAACCCGCTGAAAAGTGAAAACTTTGCCTTTAATGTGCTTAGAATTATTGCTGCCCTTGCAGCTCAGAATAAAGAGAGCGCCCCCCTTGGATCTCATTGCACATGTTGTTGTTGTTGTTGTTTTCAGAGCACCCCCTGATAAGGCAAAGCACTTGCATACTGTATTCTTCACAGAATCTCACCAATTACGGGATACAGCCAAATTAATATTCCCTTCACATGCTCAGTCTCTAGAAAATCAAGAAATATGTCACTCACAGATCAAAGCGCAAATTCTGCTTCTCTTCGAAAAAGTAATCAAGGATGAACTTCCGCACAAAGTCGGGGTTCAAGGTGTTGTCAATGACTTCAGTCCTGCCAAACTGAAAAGGGAAAGGGAACACAATGAGCGTGACAAGTCTAGTAGCAATATAACAACTAGCAAGATGATTTGAAAAAAACACACAACAACAACAGTATTTTATCACACTCCAAACTGATCCTGGGATGCAGGCCAGGCTGGATACATTTAAATAAGAGGTAACATTAAATATCTTTGTTTTATGCTTCTTACACGCTTCATCAATTGCCGCCTTCTAGGCTTAAGAGCAGGAAATAATTCTTTCATCTCTTAGTCCCCAGAGTGAGTAATTTTCAGATGTGCTGACTTCAACTTCTAGCATGCTGAGAAATAGCCACACTGGCTGGGGAGAGGCTTCTTTCAGAGATCTGATAACTTACAGACAGTTCAGAAATTGGGCTGAGTGCCACAGTTTGCCTGCTCCTGCTTCAGGATAAAGATTTTAGTCTTGGCAGTAAAATAAAACAACATCAACAGAAGAGAAGAAAGAGGGAACATGGAAGATTCGTTAACTTTCCCTTTCTCCTTATCAAAAATCTTTTCCTTTAAAGGCATGGCTCTTTTGCACTTTACATTTGATCGTCAAGATTTAGTTATTAAAGCTGGATGTACTCGCACTGCTGTTTCTAGTTATGCAGCACTGCAGATAATAAATATGAATGCAGAAACAGGTAGAATATGCATCAATCAGCTCAGAGAAGAATGCAACACAAGAAAGCAAAACAAGAAACAGTATTTAATTGACTGAGGTTCAGCCAAATTACTGTTTTTATAATATTTCAATTATCAAAATCTGTGCCACCTCCAGCATGTCAGAATGTCTCAGCTTGGCAGCCAAAGTTGTTTGATTTGTTTCCAGAAAGCTAGAACTCTGCCAAGCCAGCAGGCACATTTGGAAGAAATGCTCCACATTTAGGTGCAAGCTAGAGACACTACAGCAAGTGACGCACACAGAAAGCAGCACACAGTTACATAGGCACAGCTGGGGGGATAGGGCAAAATATAACGGTGAAATCACCCAAGGGGAGGAGGAAAAAAATCACTTGCGAAGACAGAAGCTTGTTGCATCAAGAACTGCTAATTTCCTCCTTGCATCACAACAACTGGTAGTCGCCTTGAGACAAAGCTAGCCTAGTGAGAATATCTGAAGGCTATATGACTAAGTCCTCCAAGTGCTTCAATTAGTCAGATATTAATTAGAACCATCATTCCTCAGGGGTTCACACAACAAAGGGATGAATTTCCAGAACCTCCACCTCTGGACGTAGCGGAATTTCATCAAATGGCAGCAGAGATTTTCAAGGCCAAGAGAGAATAGAGCATATCCAGCTAGCTAAGATGAGGGGATCTGAAATTGCATTCCCATAAAAGGGGAATTCTAGGTGTCTTTAAAAGGCAAAGAAAAGTTAAGTAAAAATACAGAAACAGGATTTTTGTTTGTCTTTACATACTTCATGCTGAATTGCCAGCTATCCTCTTGCTTTCTGTGATGAAATGTGATGCCAGAAGCAAAGAGGAAAAAAGAAAAAGTTTGATTAGGCTTTTGATGAGTATTTGTCACAGAGGAGTCTCAGGATTTTGCATCCTCAAGCCAGCCTTCCAAAGGGAAAAAGTCCACAAATGGGAGCAAGAAAATGGGGACACCAACTTTAAATTGGTGTTATCTAAAAAGCAATAAAAGAAAGTATTGTTGATGAAATAAAGAGAATGTACTCTAGAAAACTGAGCAAAGAGCAGATAGTAATCATTCAAAAACATTCAGAGCAGAACTTAAGCTATAACTATGTGAGTGAAACAGTCAAGGACAGCCTCTAATTCTGCTATTAAGCTCAATGTGTCCATCAGGCTACAGTCACCTGAATATTTTTAAGGATGACGCAAATGGTTATACAGAAAGGAAGAGAATATTCACTCACGGATGAAGGCAAATATACATGTCCTAGGATAATGTTGCAGGATCCAATTTGGATGATCAAGACCAGAGCTTTAGTCTTCTGACTTTTCGGACTTGTGCGGGAGCCCATTCTCAGGGAATTTCTCCGTCACAGGAATGTGAGAGGGACACATTCTGGTGTGACAGAAGTTCCCTGAGGTTGGGCTCCAGCACAAATCTGAAATCTCAGAAGACTAAACCTCTGGTCCCAGTGATCCAAATTGGATCCCACAGAATGTTCACTGTTAAAGAACACAAGATAAAACCTAATATGGCTAGCACTGCTTAGATGCAGTACTTTTATAAATGATGTTGGTGAAGAATGAGAAGACTTGGGTTCAAGTCACCTTTAGCTGTGGTTACTGAGTGATGTTGGGTTGATATCTTTTAGCCCAGTCTTTCAGTTTTGATGTAGTGGGGGGAAACTGGAAGTAGGTCTTGTTATACTGAGTTCTTTAAGGAAAGGTAGGATATAAAATATAGCAAAAAATAAATTGAATAAAGAATTTATGCCCCCTCTGGATGCCAGTAGTTCTGATAATGCCAGAATTGGGGGTTGCCATTTAAGATAACTTGCAGCTGGAGTGCAAACAGTGTTTCCAAGAACTTTGCCCTACCCACATGATATGCAATACTGTGAAATAAGAGGCAGATAAATAGTGCAAAATTAACTGCTGGCAAAGCATTTTGGTCCTTAGTCCATCATATTCCAGCACAGGCTAGAATCCTCTTTAGCTTACTTGTATAATTTATGCTGGCAGATGCCCCAATAATAGGAGTACAGCCGCACTTATCTTTTATGACCATTTGAAGAGCAAAGGAGAGGAAGTAAAATAAATGGGAATAAGAGCAAGTTATAAATTTGTGTTAAGAAGATATACCAGGCATGCTATTTACACATGTGGTCTGGATTATTTATCATGTGCCGTAGAAAATGTCATCCTGTCAGTTTCCTTCAAAAAAAACCAACAACGCCTGCATGTTTTAGAATGAACTTTCCAACTATGCCCAGACACAGTTTACAAGACAAGGCTTATCAGAGCTGAAAATATAACATGATGCCAACATGATCACCAAGAAATTTTCTGATTCCCCTTCCCCTGATTTGTGCATTTTAAAAAAAAAACATTTGTTAATATTTTTGTAGTTTATATTAAGACTTCTGTTTAACTTCACCTTGAAGAGCGCATATAGGCCCCAAATTTGTTCTGTTGCTTTTTTTTTTTAGAAAATAAATATTAGACATGGCTGCTGTTCAAATCTGTATCCACCTGCCCACAAAAAGGATGAAGGTAAAGCAGAGATACAAGTTTGTAAGATGGCGAACTAGAAGGAATGGCAGGTAGAATTCTGGTGCCATTTTGGAATTGGGCAAACCTTGCCCTGCAGGGCTTCCAAAAACTCCAAATGTGTTGAAAATCCCAGTTTTCAAAAATGCCAAATGTGCCCACTAGCCTCAACTTGCCCTAGAGAATCAAGAGCTACAAGTTAGGAGTTGGGTAGTGCAAGAAAGTTGCTTTAGAATGATATTCCTTAAGCCGGCGTTTGTCAAACTTTTAACTTTTAAGATGTGATTTCAACTTCTGGAATTCCCCAACCAGCCATTTTAAAGTTGCCATGTTTGAGAAACGCTGCCAAAACAGCAGCCTACCAGATTTTTAAAGACTGTAACTTCTTGAATTAGGGTTATGTTAGCTCGGGAATACCTGAATAAGCATTTTATTGGGAAAGGTGGGTCAAAAACAACTTTCTTACATTATTACAAATTTAACCCTAACCCTAATAAGGTTGAAAGAGAGGTTGATATTCCAATATGAGACAGCTAAATAATAGGGACAGGGCCTTTGTTCCAAGTTTTGGAACAATTTTCCCAGCCAGGTATATTTACTAGGATTCTTCTTCTTTTTTAAAGTTCTTGTGTAATTCAGGCAATTTAAGCCTTCATGTTTTAAAAAGTATAAATTTAATGTGATTGTTATGAGCTTTGATTTTTAATGTATTTTTTTATATTTTCTAATGCAGTTTTTATTAAAAGATTTTACATATATAATAAGTACTTTCAAATAAAGATGTAGTAAATGTGAAAGGGAAAAAGAAAAGAAAGGTAAAAAGAGAGGGTGTTAAATATGCTGTAATAAAAAAGTTAAAAACTGATACCTATATTTATTTATTTATTTTAATTCCATTTATATCCCGCCCTTCTCCGAAGACTCAGGGCGGCTTACTGTGGACATGTGGACATATATGACACGTGGCTCCAATAGATCCCAGGAACAACATCAGAGCTCTCTGCCTTTCTCTCCTTCCCCTTCACCATTTTGTTTAGCAAAGAATCCACATTGATTTATTCAAAATATTTACACTTTGTTGACTAAAGAAGTAGCTAAACACAATATATAATTAAAACTAATTTCCATACAGTTGGTGTGCTTGCCATACAGAGATGCTGAACTTCATTGCAGTAACTGAGTCACTTTCGGTATGCATCTGTTAGCAGGAAAACACAGAGCTTAAAATAATAATAATATGGGATGATTTTAGCAAATCCCCCAAAGGATCATGTTGCTATGGACTGAGCATCTGTTCTTTTTGGGAAGGCAGAGGCACCGTGTGTTGGCTTGAGGCTAATTTCTGCAGTTTTAAGCTCGATGCTAGAGGGCATCCTACTTGGGATAGATGATTGGATCTAAGCTTGAACTGCAACATGATTCACTACCCAGTTACAATTTCTGTGACTGCAGTGAAAATAAAAACACCCTTGAGTCAAGTTTGATTCCTGATGTCTTCACAGGTCTAACCACGTATTTTTCTTAGCAACCATGGTTTTCTATTGCCAATGCTTTTTTCACAGAGTTGGGGTTTGCAGGAGAAGGGTACCTCCCCAATTTTGCCTACAGATCAATTTTGCTTATGGTTCTCAGGTGGTCTCCTTTCTGAGTCCTAAATAGGTGTGACCCTCTTTAGTTCCTGAGCAGAGACTAGGCCGGCCAAGTGCTGCTATCTGCATAGAAAAGTAAAGTAAATTGATTCCACTTGGAGGGTTAATATTTGAAGCTTCTTACTTCTTCTTCAAAAAAGGTTAAACCTGTCAGTTTGGCATTCAGTTTCCACCAAGCATCCTATTCTATTAAGATGAGTAGAGATGAATTGAGATTATCTGTGACTTCTATAAATGCCACTGACAGAACCTTGGAATTGCCCTCAGAGTGAACTTTTTCAGATCTACAAGCTGCCACGTATCTAGCTTACTCATAATGTATAAGCCAGCCTTGCCCAACATGAAACCTCCGGATGATTAGAACCAAAAGTCTCTGCTGCAGGACAAGAAGCAACAGATGGAAACTAATCAAGGAGAGAAGCAACCTAGAACTAAGGAGAAACTTCCTGACAGTTAGAACAATTAACCAGTGGAACAACCTGCCTCCAGAAGCTGTGAATGCTCCAACACTGGAAGTTTTTAAGAAGAGACTGGACAGCCATTTGTCTGAAATGGTATAGGGTTTCCTGCCTGAGCAGGGGGTTGGAATAGATGACCTCCAAGGTCCCTTCCAACTTTATTATTGTTGTTGTTGTTGTTGTTGTTGTTGTTGTTGTTGTTATTATTATTATTATTATTATTATTATTATTATTATTATTATTATTATGTCAATGGAATTCAAGAATTGTGGGAACTGCAAGGCTAATCAGATCTAGGAAGACTTTGACAAATTGTTACCCTACTCACATTGAAGAACCAAGCTTTAAATGAAACTTTTAGGAAGTAAGTGATAAAACATGATCCCTTAAACACAATTCTCCCCCTCTCTCCCTCAACCAACGTATTTTCCAGAAGCTTTCCAGGGAAGGAAAGGCTTAAGTTTCCCCCATCACAATTGCTATGACAGTCCCTCCTACCCACCAACTGCTATTTGCAATTTAAAAATATCTACCTTCAACAGAGACACATTGAATATCACATTTAGTTCAACTCTTATTAAGAGGTAACAAATGATCAGCTGAGTTCAGTCCATATGAGGGAAGGACTCTTCCCCCTCTCTAACTTTATATGAAAAACAAGTACAAATACCTTCACTCTTCTAACAATGGGGATATTTATGTTTAGCCATGTGGTTAGGCTCAGAGCAAAACTCACTACCAACAATCATGCCTAATATCTAAGGTCGCTTTTTATTCCTTCTATATCACATGCCCCCAATCCCAAGTATTGCCTTTGATTTGAGGCATTCCCCCATTCTTGTACTAAAATATTATCTTCATAACTCCAGTCTCATAGACATTCATACCACCATCACCACCACTATCTCTCTTCTCTATTTCACACACTAACACACAATACCCAACCTGTGTAGCTCAGTATGACTCTCCTGTTTACTAAGCAGCTTCCAAAAGGAGATCTCAAATGTCCAGGGAAATATGGAAAGAGGTTCTCTCTAACCTTTGTTTCATCTAGTCCAAATCATACCTTTAGTTTGGAAACAAAGGCCAATGAGAGATTTCCTTCCTCCCAGATATTCCAGATATCAAACTGGTATAATATCTCAGGCATCCCCAGTCACCTTAAACTTCAATTGGCTTCTTTCTATGATTCGGAACAGTGTTTCTCAAACTTAGCCCATTTTGTAGGGGAATTCTGTGAGCTGAAATCCACGCATCATAAAGTTGATAAGGCTGAGAAACACTGACCTATAGTAGGAGCACTTCTGAACTACTGCAGTGACAAGCAAATTGTTCTGAATGTCTGCTTATAACTGGGGGCTGTAATTAAGCCAGGGGCATTTGTTCAGGTATTGAACAAGTTCAGTTTCCTAGTTCATTCTCCATGTCTTGCCATGGTAGTTACTGCCTTTTCAATTTTTTTTCTAGGCTTTTTAAATCCTCTGTTGGGAAGTGAGTTGCTGGGGACTGACAAAGAATAGCAATATACACAGATTAGCTATATGGGAGTTGGGAGGGGGGAAAATAAGGACAAAATAACCCTCAAATGTTATTTTCAAATATGAACCAATACTTTAGGGAACTATGTCTGTGATGAGTTATAATATTAATAATCATTTCATTTTAGTAATCTATGTCCACAGCAGAGAAATGCAAAAAACCATAAAACATCCAGACGAGCAGCAGATGAATTGTTCAGTGTTGTGTGGGGGGAAGGCTGCATTTAATAATTAAAGCTAATTCTATACCAATGGAACTTTGTATTTCAACAGAAGTATTAAATGGACTGAATTCTCAACTTAGGAAGATGACGGCAATTCAGCTTCGCAGTATTCTATATGAATCAAAGGGAATAAATTTGGTTGTAAGAGAAATAACAAGAGAAGCTGATCTGCCTGAAAGATGTCTGTCTTTCAGCTAATGTTTCCCATGTACATGTTGGAGAATCAAGAGATTTTTTTTCCCCTGGACCATGTCATTTCAGAGAACAAGTCGCAAGCTTGAACGTTTCATTTCTAATTTCATCTCATCCACCATATGAAAAAAATGGATAGGTTGGAGGGAAAAGTTAATCCCTCTCCGTCTCTCTCACATGCAATTTTATATTTGAATAGGGGACCCTACTCTTACAGTTTTCCAGTGGGACAATCCAGGAGAAGTTTCAGGACTGGAAAGGGATGTGTCAACAGGGTGAAAGGTAAAGGAAAAGAGCAAAGGGGGAAGGGGCGAGAGGGGAAAAGAGGAAAGGCAAAGGAATGTATCTATGAAAATACGTTTCAAGTCACGATTTTATGAGTGCGGAACCAAATAACATATATCTCAGGGAATCCAAAACATATTCAGATACAGGGCAGTGCACACTGACTTTTTATCTATGACTAATATGGGGAAAAATACAGCACTTGATTCTGGTTGTCCAAAACACAGCAATGAAAGAACAAACACAGAGCATCTGGACCAGGGGTAGGCAACCTCGGCTCTTTTATGACTCATGGACTTCAACTCCCAGAATTCCTGAGCCAGCTATGCTGGCTCAGGAATTCTGGGAGTTGAAGTCCATGAGTCATAAAAGAGCCGAGGTTGCCTACCCCTGATCTGGACAAAGACAGCACCTTGGCTCTAGGAAAGAGAATAGATCCCAGAAGGCAGTTTCCACTGGGAAATCGCCCACTTTAATATTCCAGAGGAAATGCAGCAAAGTGATCTTCAGCTCAGAGTTCATCAGCTCAACTGCTCAATCAGCAGTGTTGAAGAGATGCCCTGATTTCAGCTACAGAAATTTTGTATCTTTGTTATCTATCGTATATTTCTATTACAATAGGAGGATGGGGGAGGCCTTGCTGAACTCACCCAAATTCACACGTGCAGTGAGATCTGAACCAGGGACCTCTTGGTTAAGCACCTTGTACTTTTGCTCTCCGTCACTACTTTAACTCTTAGTAGAAACGGTATCCAGTGATATGGTCCAATAATTACACAGATTGTGACACCAATTTTGAGAGACAATTGTCAGTTGGGGGAAAATGCTGGATGACTAACACACTGCCAACAGCCAGAAAGATTCTTTGGGGAATTGGGAATTTGATAATGATAAGGAAAGACACACATGCTCATTCTTTGATTACAACTGTTCGCTCCAAATTCGCTAAAGAAGCCTTCGCTAACCATATGCACTTCGTATGTGTTATACTAGCTCCAATCACCCCTAGCCAATAATGACTAAGGATGGTGACAGCTATCGTCAAAAATATCTAGATTACTTCAAGTCTGGAAAAGCCATAGCAACTGATCTAAAACAATCACAATAAGGCACATCCAACAGTGATGTATCTGTTCCACTTTTGAAGTTTAGCTTGGTAAAATGAGAGAATCTCAAGATAAAAATTTTTATTTATTTTTTTATTTTAATTCCATTTATATCCCGCCATTCTCCGAAGACTCAGGGCGGCTTACAAGCTTAGCAGTAGCCTTCATTCTATGTATATGCCTGCTTATTAGGGCTTTCACACACACCCCAAGCGGCATTATTACAAAGTCAGCTTAATTGCCCCCAACAATCTGGGTCCTCATTTTACCTACCTCGGAAGGATGGAAGACTGAGTCAACCTTGAGCCTGGTGGGATGCGAACCTGCACTAATTGCAGGCAGCTGGTGTTACTTAAGGAGGCATTAGCCCACTGCTCCACCAAGGCTCTTTTTAAAAATGGGTCACATAGCCCCTATAATGCTTATTGTCCTGATGCAAAAGTAACAGAAGTGTGAACCTTGCCCTTAAAAGTACTCCTTAAAGAATGGCAAATTCTTTTGAAATGGGTAAATGACAGAGTAGAGATGAGTCCACATTCTAAGAAGCAAGCTTTTTCCCAAAATGAGGGACTCCAGATGCATTGCCTTTACTGGCTGAGAATTCTGGGATCCAAAATCTTTAGAAAGCAACATTACAAAGCCTGACCAGATCGGTTGCTTTGCCAAATGTGATGTAGTTGCTAAGCCAGCCTTAAGTGCTTATAGAAAAATCTTGGGGCCCTTTCCTTCTGCAGAAATAATGGAATTGCTCCTGAGAAACAAATAACAAAACCTCTGTGGTGCTGTTTCCAAATAGTTTATTTCATCGAACAGAGAGGTTCTCTCCTTACTGAAAGTCTTTATAGAAAGCACTCACGGGAGTGCAACAGCCACGTATCTGAGCGAAAGAGAGATAGGCTTCAACATGATTGGACTGGGATGGTGGGGTGGGAGAGCACCATCTGCTCTTTTTCATATTGTGGCATCATCAACATATTCCCTTCTTGCTATTCTACAAAAAGTAACTACATTGGCAATCAGCAAAATTATTGAGGCCTCTCCCATTCCTTTGTAAAATGGAGTAGGAAATTCATTTCTTATAACAGCCATTACATAGAACTGCATGCTTCCAGGAATGCATGATTCATAAACCTGTGTTAAATAAAACATACTCATCAGGAAAAGCGTATTGTATGAATCTAAAAACAGGTTAATTTACTAATCAAATAAGTCTATGCGAAGGCAGCTTTTAAGTGCAGAACAGGCATTCAGTGTGGAGAGATGTCACTTCCCTCCCTGTACCTTAAATGGAGAAGCAATATTTTATTTATTTATTCTATTACTTTTTACCCCATCTTGCTCACAGAGCTTGAAGTTTAGCCACTTCAGGATATCAATTTCATAACAAAGTGCAACACAATAATGATTCACTAAAGCAAGCTAAGTCCCTAGATAAAAGTAAAAGCAGTAGAAAATTAGTTAGGCTCATTCCCCAATGCAATATGGCAGGCATATCCCTTCCTAAACTTCTTGCTAAGCTGCCCTGAAGCTTCCTGCAAGGGCACCAAGTCACTTGGGTAGCTCAGCTATTCATGAGCTGGGGGAGAGGAAAGACCTCAGGGAACAGATATCCATGGATATCCTCTCATCAGGAAAATTGTCATCCACAAGTTCCACAGTCCTCAGGGTTCTGCAAACTGCTAAATTACTCAACACTACACAATCATGTGTAAGTGCCGTCTCTTGCGACGATCGCTTTGATAAGTGCCAAGAACAATTTACAGATCCAAAACTAAAATATCTACAAGTTTCTTCTCCATGATTTTGGGGGTGTAGGGGGGAAGGGGGCAGAAAAACCTGTGAAGAAAATAAGGAGGCTTGTAAACATAAAGGATAATTATTTGGACCCTTCAGTGCAATTTGCATTTAAGGACAAGTGGGGGGGGAGCAAGTACCTTTATCATCCAGGTCTTTCCCACTCATAATGTTACATCGTGGAGCCAAAGAAATAAGGCCTAGGATTCCCCCCAGCACCCACACAGCAGCAGTTGTGTGTGAAAATATGTAAAAGTAGGAAAAGAAGAGTAGGAGGTTTTATTTTTAAAAGCAACAAGTTTGCGTTTCAGGGAGACGACAGGAGTGGAAACCTGCCCACCCATCTGTGGCTTCTATCCCTTCTGTTTCTCATTCCAGGTTACTTTTTCTCCCCTTTGGCATTTCAATCTCAGACATGACCTAGCAGAAAGTAAAGTGAGAGTCTGCAGAATAAATAGGTAAAGGTAAAGGTTCCCCCTCACATGCGTGCTAGTCGTTTCCGACTCTAGGGGCTGGTGCTCATCTCCGTTTCAAAGCCGAAGAGCCAGCGCTTGTCCGAGGACGTCTCCGTGGTCATGTGGCCGGCATGACTAGACACCAAAGGCGCACGGAACGCTGTTACCTTCCCACCGTAGTGGTCCCTGTTTTTCTACTTGCATTTTTATGTGCTTTCGAACTGCTAGGTTGGCAGAAGCTGGGACGAGTAACAGGTGCTCACTCTGCTACGCGGCACTCGGGATTCAACCCGCCAAACTGCCAATCATCTGATCGACAAGCTCAGCATCCTAACCCACTGAGCCACTGTGTCCCTTGCAGAATAAACAACAACCCACAAAAGTTGATGGAGGTTGGCTTTCCCCCCACCTCTCTTTTATGTCTAAAATTCAGCCCCTTAATTCATCTTGCCATGTGGCTGCTATGTGCTGGGTTTCAACGGCCAGAGTTACTTTTCTCATGTCCCACTTTGGCCTTAATTTCTGTCCTTCTGCAACACACTTCCAATTCTACCCATATTCTCTTTCACATCAATTGGATGAATTGGAACCTTTCCATCAGCCTTTTGCAGCTTTATGCCAGCTACGCCAATGCCGTACTGCAGTGTAGCTCAACCTTGGCCACTTGAAGACGTCAGGACTTCCCCAGGGCTGGCTGGGGAATTCTGGGAGTTGAAGTCCAGACGTCTTCAAGTGGCCAAGGTTGAGAAACACTGCCATATTGTGCTCCGCTAGCATAAGTAATCCAATGGACATATACTGAGTGTGCGTGAAGCTTTCTGAGTGAAGTTTTCACACCCTTCAGTGACCACTCTGATCAACAGGTAAACAAGGCATCTCATCCATTTTTAACCAACTGAATTTTCATCAAATGCCTTTAACCTAGTCTGGTTTTCAGATGATAAAGAAGCGCGCGTGCACACACACACACACACACACACACACACACACACACACAGAGAGAGATTGAGGCACAAGGCAAGAATGGGATTTGCAAGAATTGTAAGAGGCAGGAAAGCAGAATGAGATCCAGGAGATACGATCTGCTGGAGAGTCACTACTATTCTGAGACACAAAATTTTCCATTATCACACAAGTTACATACCTCTCTCCACTGTTTGGTCTCTATGCCCTGAGTATACAGCACACACACTGTAAAGAGGGGGGAAAAATCACAAGTTACTAAGCCACAGGCACAAAGAAAAGAATTTAGCCCTAGTGTCACATAGCACAGACTGTATTAGGTAGACTTAACAAGCTTCTGCAAGATGAAAAGCTAAACACAATTACTGAAGCTTGATTCCCCCACTGATGAGATTGGGGAAGGGGGAGAGGGCTGGATTCTTGAAAATTGTAAAGCTATGGTGCATTATTTCTTTTTTCTACCCCTTTTTCTTTTAAAAGATTATTTCTATGAACCCCAAAATAGCATCTAAATTTCTTTTTTCCTTTTTGCTATTAATGAAAAGCCTTTCCCTGCAAGCTCAAAAAGGCAAGAAGGGGGTGGATTCTAGGTCTAGGTTATAATGGAAAACTGGAATGGAAACGAATTGCAACAAATGCTAGAACTCATGATTTGATCAGGCCTTAGATTCAAATCACATCTAAGGAGCACATTTTGAACTGTGTGACATCTTAAACATCCACCATCTTTTTCTTTTTTTCTTTTGTATTTGTGTTTGATCTTCATAATGTCTGATGGGTTTAGGGGTATTTTATAGTTTTGTATTAATTTATTGAATAGGGCTGTAGTATTTAATGTTTTTTTAATTTTTGTATATTGTATTTTATTGCATTGCCCTGTACACCGCCCTGAGTCCTTCGGGAGAAGGGCGGTATATAAATTAAATTAAATAAATAAATAAATAAAAATAAATAATAATCTTATGAGGTAAACTGACTGACAGAAACTGGTTAGGCAAGTATCTCAACTCAGCATCCTAACCACTCTGTCCCATACAGCAGCTCAAAAGAGTGGATCCTTTACTTTTACATCTCAGCTCCATTAATCTGAGTAACATAAATTTCACGAGTATGATTGATTGCTATTGTCTTCCCACATAATGGAGTAGCACAAGAGTTATTTGCCTTAGCTTATAGGAGGAAAAAGGAAGGCTCTTTTGGAATCAGAAGTTGCATCACATTCAACTGGGAATTACCACATGCCAAGGCAAGTCCTATACTAAAATTAGTGTCACTAGAACTCTTGTCAGAAAGAATAAAAAACACTGCAGCTTAATTCCATCCAAATTCATTAGATTCAGTGGGTTTACTCTGTTGAATAAAACTAGACTCACCTTGGCAAAATGGGTAGCATAGAAGTTTAATAAATAAACAAACATGGGAAATTCAGATTTAATCCCCAGTTCCTCAACAGCAATAAAAAAAACCTGATGATTGAGGATTCACTGTCTTCTCTCAGCTTAAGCTATATATTTTTTGTGAAAACTTCTCAGCTTAACCTATTTTTTGTAAAGATAATACAAAGTAGGGGGAGAAGACATTGAGTTCCTAGAATAAAAATAGAATATACCGTAAATAAAAGGAATAACTAAACCAATAGCCTTTGGGTTGTAGCCTTAATTTATTGTCTAAATCCATAAAGAGAAAGTTTTGCCATGTTTCTTTTGATTCCAGTTTTGGGTTGACCCTTCCTACAACAAACTTTTTTTTTCTTGCTTCCCCTTCTGTATAAGTAGCAAAGAAGCAGCTGGGCTGTAAAGTAGAAAAAGGGCCACAGGAGAGGTGCTCAGAAATTACCTTGTTGGTTTTTTTCCCACTGAGAAGCAGATACTTGCTTCTATAAGTCAAATACTTTCAACAAAATGACAAGAGACCCAATGTGGTCTACTGGTTAAGGCACCATCCTAGAAACAAGGAAATTGTGAGTTCTATTCCCAATTTAGGCAGGAAAGACAGCTGGGTGACTCCGAGCCACTCATTCTCTCTCATCCCAATTCCCCTCACAGGGTTGCTGTTGTTGTGTGTGTGTGTGTGTGGGGGAAATAAGAGGACAAAGAATATTAGGGTTTTTTTGCTGCCTTGAGTTATTTATACAAATAAAGGCAAGATAAAAAAGCAACATCACAAGGTTGTACATGACATGCATTTTTTTTAAAAAATAACTCGAATTGGGACACAGCGATGCTGCTTTTACCATCTGATCTCCTTGTGGCTACCTCCTATCAAAGCCTACCCTACTACTATGCTAAATGCAGAATCAGAGAACTGTAGCTCATTTCTCTGCAAAGAAATCACAGAAAACCAAACAAGATTTTTAAATTACCCAATAATGTGTTTCACTAATATATTTGGCTCACTTTCAATTGCTCCCCATTACTAAAGCATAGCAAAAATGTAAAAATGATTAATGAGACTTTAATGAAGAGAAGCTGCCAGAGAGCAAATGATGTCCCACTAAGCTGTTTTTTTCATGTTCTGCTGTTCATGTCTTTTATCTGCCTAAGGATTTATACATACTAGTTGTAATCTCAGTGCTAATCAAAGGAATTAGAACTTCACAAGCTGAATCTGCAACAACGTGCTACAGTGCAAAATACTACTGTTCAGAAATCTAGACTGTCACAACATCTTCTATGACTTTTCCAAACTACTCCATACTATCCCCCACTGTGCTAATTACATTCTAAGACTCCAAAGTTTGGCCAATCTTTACTGCAGCGGTGGTGTTGGGGAACCATGGCCCCTTTATAATTTATGGACTTCAACTCCCAGAATTCCTAAGCCAGGGTGGCTAGCTCAGGAATTCTGGGAGTTCAATTCTACAAATCATAAAAGGGCCATCATTCCCCACTCCTGCTTTACTGGTTTCTGTGAGTTGTCTCCCTTCCCAGTGGCATCGTTTAGTTGACATAATTTTAAAAATCTAACTTATTTTGGCATTTCTGACAACTTTTCTCATATACCTAATATTATACTGTGTTCGTTCTGTTTATTCTGGCACTCAAGGTGGTTTAGGTTAAGCTTCTCCAAAACCAGTTATTTCCCTGTGTCATGGATACAGATGGTGCTTATTTTGCATACATAAGTATCAGACTAGGAGAGTCAGTTAACATATATTAGCAATCAATGCACTGTTACCTTCGTTCTATTGGGAAAAGGATGATATAGAACTAAAATAAAAATAAAATAAAAACACTGGACAGCACATATCTCAGAAATATAGGCAATGCAATTATTCAAGCTGAAGAATTGAGGGCCAGAGATAATAAGCTATTAATTCTGGTTTTCAAATGTGCTTGAAATATATACCAGGAGAAGAATTATATATACAGTATAATCTAGCTTAGAGACCCATGCTGGGCATAGTAATTGCTATGTAGGCATGAATATCTACCTTTCAGAGCTGTTTCTGTTTAAAACAAAGGAGAAACTCGCTCTGTCTATACTCATTTTATGCATTCAAAGCGAATCACCTGACTAGTGAAAACTGCAATCATCCACACATGTAATGCATTTTTGTGCATTTACTAAAGCCAACAACACATTTTAAAGTAGTAAATAATTGTTTATTTTAAACCAGGAGATATTAATTCTATGTACAATCCAAGATTAGTAAATCCCAGTAATTATAATTATGTATTATGTTTCCCAGATTTAAATTAATGGTTCTTAAAAATATTTAAGTTGGATTTTATTTTGCCCTAAAATTGTAATTTGCACACATTTGCAATATTGGGGACAAGAAATTTTGTGAACAAATGCAAATACTGTAATCAAAACTCATCTTGAAGAAAAGTTCATGCAACACTTACGTACATGGGTCAGACTTGGAGAATGTATCTTTATCCAAAAGATTCCTGGGGGGTGGAGGGTGGGGAGGGGAGGAAAAAATAGAAAGGATTATGTAGGACCTGGATAGATGTGTTTTCAGTTCAGAAATGGAATTGACAAAAACCTCCCTAGTTTTGTTTTGTTGTTTTTTTGCACTGATTCTCAACTGATTTTTAAAAAAACAATAATATTAAGTGTTTTGTTTTTCAAATAATTATACACACCCAGAAATGATTGAACTCTGATGAAATTGACAGGACAGCTATCAGAAGTAACCTAGGGAATTAGAGCTGAAGAATCAGACCAAATAATGCAATAAATAAATACACCAAAGCCAAGAAGAATGGGTTTCTCAGACCAAGTCTCCATTCAAGCAAGGTATCTTTCACTTACAATTACTCAGTAACCATGCTGACTCAGCAGGCAAATCTATAGGCTGAGAACATTTGATTGCCCAACGAGATACTCCAAATCATACTTATTGTGCTTGGCATACAGAACAACTGTAACAGAATGGCTATTTCTAGATTATATGCTTCCTAACATTAGCCAAGCATTTTCTAATTCACTATTGCTTATGAACAAGTTTTCTGTCTTCAGAAACAACACTTTCTTTCAATCTATTTAGTATTTCATATGATCTCCCAGGACCAGTTTAATCAGCTTCCCTTAATTGGCACTTTTTAGATAAGCTGGAATACAGCTCTAATAATTTCAATTAATATTGCTTTTACCCATTATGGCCAGGGAAGATGAAAGCTGAAACATATCTGCAGAACATCAATTCAAATGATGGCCAAAGTGTAGGTATCTATACCAAAGCACATGCAAATGAACACAACTGGAGGAAACGTCACTAACATAATGTTAAACTAGTTACTTTGCTAAATGAGCCAGCACTGAAGGCACATTAGTTAAGATATTTGGCTTCCTTTCTGCTTTAGCTTTTATTTTCTAAAAAGAATATGTCAAGGAATTATACCAAATTTCACTGTAATTTAGAATTCATTAATTCATTTTTAATGGAAATTCATGTCTCAGTCTTCACAATGGTTACTTGTGACCCTCTAAAGCCCACAAAAAAACTTTAATCAGCCTGAACCAAAATGCTTAGTAATCATTCAAGAATAGTTTAAGCAACAGCTTCATATTTTGTTGCCTTGAATCATTCTGTAAGTAGTACAGAAATTTTTTTTATCTAGCCAGGTAACAAATTATGTTGTTTTGGCACTTTGCACCAATATCATTACTGTCCAATTCAGATTGTCCTTTTCACAGCAAATAAAGCCATAACTGATTCACAAATTCTTGATGTTGATGATGGCTAATAGACTATAACGACTATATTTTCACAAGTTAGTATCTTGATAACTGATGGAATAAAAAATGTAAAAAAATATTTCTTTCTTTAAACTTAAAAGGCATTTTTATTCTCTGCCAGGTGGTGTAATCTTTCCTAAAATTGTCATAAATCTCACAATACTAAGATTTTGTCTCGGGAAACTTCCTAACAACTTTACTTCCTTCAAGAATTTGCCTATTTTCAAATAAAAATCCTAATAACAACTATAGTATTGTAACTTTTCTAAGCGCTGTCCAGTACTTGAAGTGCTGAATACAGTATGAAAGCATTACAATAAGACACGACAGTCTTATGCAAGTGCTGGACAGCGCTTAGAAAAGTTACAATACTTGTTATTAAGATTTTTATTTGAAAACTGGCAAATTCTTGAAGGAAATAAAGTTCATAAAAGTGTATAGGATTCTTTGCTGATGTGGTTAAATTTTAGATTCTACGCTAATGGCATATTGTGCCATCAGTGAATAGCAGAAATAATGAAGGATTAGAAAGAGCTTAACAGCATTTCAGTTTCAGATCCAGGCCTTTCAATAGCTTATCTTTGAAGCACGCAAGAACACCAATTAAATGTAAGAAGATACACAGACTGAATGCAGAGGGAGCTTGTTTCAACTCCTTGGCACACTTTTTCCTAGAAGAAATCTTTCACTATGTTAAAGACAAACAAACTTCAGAGATCACAGCAGGTCAAGCTGTTGCATTTGGGCAAAGGAGGAGGCAGCTCTGAGTTGAAAGAACTGGGCAGATCAGTAACCAGGGCAATCAAATAAGACTTACCTTTTTCCTATGTGATTCCCACCTTCCTCAATGTGGAGTGCTCTAAGAGTTTTGGAGATACAATTTCCAGAATTTATAGCCAGCATGGCTGAAATCCTAGGGGTTGTAATTTCAACTCTTCTAGAAGACACCATGATGATGTAGCCCAAGGCAAGGTGGGAATGCAGAGCGCAGTAGAAGATACATCAGTCATATTGGGGAGATGAATATTCAGTATCAGGTACAAGAAACTACTGGAAATAACTACCAAGTGAGTCACCCATTATTATTCATTCTTAAGGCTCAAATATTTAGCATCTAGAGAACAATTATTTATCCTCTTTTTCTAGGAAGTGATACCCAGCTATATTAACCAAGAAAGCCTACCTCCTATTTTTAAATTATTTTTTTAAAAAAATCATAATTAAGGAGAAAAATGCCCTGTCCAGTAATATGAGATAAAGCTAACAAGGAGTTCTGGAGTGCAACAGCTGAGTCTCCAGGAGTGCAAATAGAAGAGTACAGAATAGAAATGTTAGGTTTGCATATCTCTATGTGTGTATGTGGTGTGTGTATGTGTGTGTGTCTGTATGTGAAGAGCTATGAAGTGATATCCCAGAACTTATTGCAGAGAATAGGTCCCTTCTTTGATCTTTCGTACTTAAGCTATACATTTGACCTCACCAAAACCTGCAAGCAAATATAATAGACAGTATAAGAAAGAAGCATGATTTCTAAGTAATGCCCCAGATACCCTTTTCCACATGACCCCTGGCATTCTCTGCAGTGAAGATAGGGGACTTTGTGGGTCAGACACTTAAAAGAGCTCTGCTTTTTCCCTGGAGAATCCTAGGACTTTCAATTATAATCCACTTTCATTGAACAAGATGCCCTATCCCTTACTGACAAGCTGCACTCACTGCCTGGCTATTATGTACAGAAACAGGAGAATGTGTGTAGGCGGCTGCTATGTATTACTTGAATGACCCATAAATCAAGAGAAAGGCACAAATCAAGAGGGGAAAAAAATAAGCCGTGTCACGTCCCTTTTGCATTAAGAATATGGCTACTTTACAAGCAAATTTTTAAATACCAGAAAGTGTGGGGCAAAGAAAGGCACTGTAAAAAGAACCCCACATAAATAGAAAGGACCAAAATTAGATATATAACAATTTCAGTATTGGCGGATCCATTTGTTCTACTGTTACTAATGTTGGCTTAATAACCTCAGCACTGCCAGCCACTGACAGAATGATGCATTACATTTGTCAGCCTTAACACTTGGGCTTGCAGGAAATCACAGATTTCTAGATCCTCAGCTCTTTAATTCAGTTCTTGGATAGACTTGACAGAAGCCTCCAAGACACAGTACAACTAGTTTAGAATTTTTACTGCAGACAAAAAAGAAGAAGAAGAAGAAGCCCTAACAGAAGAGTTGATTGTGTATAGTATTGCTTATAGAATCCAGAGACTTTATAAATCTATGCCTGTGCACTTAAAATTTCTTCTTTCTACCTTTCCAAGATAATGGACAGTTGGCAGGTCCCTGAATGGCCTTTGGCACCTGATTTGAGGGTCATAATGTCGACTGGTGGCCCCCAGGGGGAGGGCCTTCTCTGTGGGTGCTCCAGCATTATGGAACCAACTGCCAGTTGAGCTCCGGATGGCATCAGACCTTCGCTCCTTCCGGCGCGGGCTGAAGACCCACTTATTTGAACTAGCTGGTCTGGCCTGATGGGGAATATTAGGGTTTTTTAATGGTTTTTTTTTACTGTTTTTATTGTTATTGTATTTTAATTGGGCATTTGTTTAATTTCTTTTTAATTTTTGTATTGTTATTTATATATGCCCTGTTAACCGCCCTGAGTCCTTCGGGAGAAGGGCGGTATAGAAATTGAATAAATAATAATAATAATAATAATAATAATAATAATAATAATAATAATAATAATAAAACATAATAGAAAGCAGCCGGGTAATGTTTCACGCTATCAAGGAAGCCATTTTCTGCTGAGCTTACAAAATTACTTGACAGGCCTTAAGCATTTTGAGCAATCACTTTCTACTCTGTCTCTGGCACTAAAATATTCTAGGCTAGTGCCACTGTCTAGAGATCTTTTTTATCCTGATGATTCTGGGAAAGTTCAGAATTCTACTATGAAGGTTCCCCATCCCATTTCTCAGGAGTTTGGCCACGTTATACTAAGTTGTGCCTTAAACCAGTCTACCAGACCTGGGCGGTAAAATTTCAGAAGACCACCAGATAGTAGCAAAGAGATATAGAAAGCTCTAGTGCTTTGTTGCCAGCTACTGGTTATCCAGACTTTGTAGCTCAGGTCTGCAACCCCATCTAAGTGTTAACCTCAATGGAAAAACACTTGGCCAGGTTTTCCTCTTCTACCCCCATGAATATTCATAGCTCTTAAAATCATGCTATTGCTCCCTAGTCATTTTCATTACTTAGAATCATGTTTGGTGTATTCCTTCCAACTTTACCATTTATTACAAAAAAGATGATGATCTGATGAAGTTAAAATCTTGCAAAAAGTTCATTCGTACCCAATGCTACTTCCTTTTCTCTCCTTCGTTTTCACCGCTCTCATCCTCCTTAAAGCATCCAGTGATGTTTAATCTTACTGACCCGCATATCTTTGTTTATAACATCAGGCATATGATCTGATGACATTATTAATAAAATTATGGGCCTCTGTATAGTGAAGCCCATTAGATGGAATTTTAAATTTTAAAACCTGGGAAGACAAAGAGAACGGTGGGAAATAAAAGCAAGAAGGGCAGCATCTCAGCAATCACGTAGCAAATGCAATCAAGTAACCAAGCAAAAAAAACTTTTCATCAAAGCTGGAAAAAAATGAACATGAAGTTGGGTAAGTCGTTTTGGCTCAGATTTAATTATCTTTAATTTGAATTTGTATTTTATTGAATTTATATACCGCCCTTTCCCGTAGGACTCAGGGCAGTTTACAGGGTATATAAACCATCAATACAAAAATTAAGAACAATTTAAAAAGATTAAACTAAATCCCTGAAAAAATATAAAACCCCAGTTAAAACCCCAATTAAAACTCAGCCTGGGCCGGAAAGCTCGAAGAGCCAGGTCTTCAGGTCTCGGCGAAATGATCGAAGGTCGGGGGCAGTCCTAAGCTCCACGGGCAGCTGGTTCCAAAGGGCTGGCGCCCCCACAGAGAACGCCCTCCCCCTGGGTGTTATCCGCCGGCATTCTTTTACCGGCGGCACCCTGAGAAGGCCCTCCCTTCAAGTTTAAAAACAACTTGAATGAATGTTTAATTTAAAAATATGTTTATAAAACTGACTAAAATTTTATAGCTTATCTTTTGCCGGGTAAATTATACATATGCACCTTTGGGACACTAAGAAACTAGCTAGGAGAATCTGTTTCCTATGATCCTCCATGCCATCCCTGGTGGAAATTGCTTGGGAAATGTGGGAGTTGTAACCTCAACACTGCAGGCATGCATCAAGGAAGACATGTAGAAAGGAGCAGGCCTTTAGTTACACAGTCATGCTGCCAATGTCACTTTTTTAAATTCTCCCCTGAAGACATATCCTACTGGGGAAGGCTGAAGCTAAACAGGTTTCTTATAGCACTATAATAGGGCTGCATAGATACTCTCCTGAAAAGCAGTGAGCTCTGATTACATTTTGTATTTATCACACTATTCAAGAACATCACAGCCTGTAATTAGCATCTTAAATTTGTCAGTCTTCTAACTCTATTTGCAGACCATAACAGTGAGATACTGTTTTAACCAGCGATGCTTGGTTTCCAACTCAGTCTACCCTCTCGTTTTCTGCTTAACTTTGCATTCTGAGAGAGAGGCTGGTGCCCTGATAAAAGCATTTTCCCAAGATAATCCGTTTTTGTTCTGCATGCAATATTGCTGAAATCTCAGTATAATTGCCTATTTCTCGTTGGTTAACTCAAGTCCCTTCAACCCGCCAAATACCTTCTGTTTTGTTACAAATAAAATACCTCATACAGCTTTTCAACTTTCTGACACCCAAGTGCAGGAGAAAGAGTTGTTTTATTCTCTCTCGTGGCTTTGCACATTTCTAAGGGGAGTCAGTGTTGCTTTGCTAATTGCTTTATTATTCATTCTGGCTGTTTACTCCTTGTCATTTTTAAAACTTATGCTTCTATGTGCGTGTTAATGAATAAGCAAAGACAAAAATGGGTCTAGAATAGTTGTTTCTTGACAGAACAAGACCTCCACTTGTGCAACCTGATTACTTTCCTTTTCCAACATGGTGCAAACTCAGGACTGGGTGAGGAAGGAGAGTTTTGAGCTGATCTAGCAAGCCTTTCCTTATGTTCTTAAATTTATTCAAATAATATTAAAAATGTTAAACAACAGTAGCTATGTTGTACATGAGAAAAACAATTCAAAATCCATAAAAGCGGTACACTTATTATTTCCTAATCACTGCAGCCCTTTGGACTGTCAGGAATTTTTTATATAGTCAAATAGTTTGTGGAAGGGAGAAGTGTGTCCGATCAATAAAGCACATTACATTATTCAATGGAGATCCTGTAGAAGGAGAGCTGTGTCAGATTATGGTAGCAATAAATAAATAAATCAGAAGGAGTCTGATTATTCAGTGGTGGTGTCTCCAACCAGGCAACTTAGTTTTATCAAACAGAGAGCAATGTTAGGTTCCATTAGCAGCTCTCTTAAAGCTTACTGAGAAGAAAAAAAGAAAGAAAGAAAATGTTTGGAAGCTTTCCATTTTTGGAAAGAGAAAATCTGGCTGTTAAAATCAGAATTACGGGACCACCTTCTCCCAGAATCCTAATGACACTGGCCTGACTCAAGTAAAGGAGACTCCACATGCAGGAAACTCAGAAACCTTGTCATATATCCTTCTGTTCCTCTGGAATAACTGCTTCCAGACATCAGAATAGTCCCTTCCTGGCAGGCTTTTCAAAAGTCTGTAAAATTGTGACTGTTTCATCAGGCCATAGAATGCGGCTGCTCCTCACTCTGGTGAAGAGTAGGATTTTAATTGTTGGTCCATTCCCATTTTGTTTCTTTCTTCTTCTTTTCCTACTGATGTGGTCTGTCAATATTATTTATATGTTTGTTTGTTTTTAATCTGAATATGGAAATTGTACACCACCCCAAGTTGGCTTTAAGTCTGCAAACAAATAAAATTGGTTACGTTAACTTTGAAATTTGATCGAGAAAATGTGATTCTGTAAGATATTTTTTTTAAATTACACTAGCTAGCTAGTTTAGAGCAGGGGTGTCAAACTCAATTTCATTGAGGGCCACATCAGCATTGTGGTTGTCCTCAGGGGGCCGGGTGGGTATGGCTAGGGTGGGCGTGGCCTACTGGGTGGGCACAGCTGGAGTACGTATGGCCTACTGGGTGGGCGTGGCCAGCTCTACATCATTTGCATCAAGGGTGCCTATGGGGGCCTGGGCAGGAGTGGGACAGATCTGGGGGTCTCTGGCAGAAGGAGGGTCTCTGAGCCAGGGCCAAGGCAGCGGGGACCGTTCCCTCACTGTTTCCAGGATGGCTTCGGGGGCCACATGAAACCTACTTCACGGGCTGGATCTGGCCCCCGGGCCTTGTGTTTGACAGGTCTGGTTTAGAGGCATATCATGTATACAGAGTTTGCATTGGTGCCACACAGATATCATCATTCCAAAAGCAGATTTGCCAACCAAAAAGAGAGCATATGGAAAGATAAATAGAGCTGAGTGACTGAGCAGAAGAGCCATCCAGGCAAGACTTAACTATTTGTCTTCTTTTTTGTAGCCAATAAATACTAATTAAAAACATGGTGGTTTTTCCCCTAAAACTGTTCATATATCACAAAGAATCAACACTAAAAATTCCATGCAAATTTTTGTGACAAGTCACTTCTATAAGTAAAAAAAGAACTTCAGCAAGACTGTACAGTTCTTTCCTCCTTGTCATAAATATTATTGTTTACCTCACTTATTACATGTAATTGCTATTATATGCAATTGTGGCTTGGTACAATGAGTGACTATAATTACATAATAACTTTATCTCTGCACATTTTATCCCTGATTTGTTTCCAAGCTCTTTTCCTATCTCTAAATCAACACAAGATCAAAATGGGGGAAGTTATAAAGGAGGAAAAACTGAACATTGGCTAGAAAAGAAAAAAACAACCTTGCACTTTTTTTTTCAACATGACTGACTTTGGCTTGGTTTTGGCTTAGTCAATAAACATGCTAAATTAGGTGAGGCTTATTGTGATATGTGAATGAGTGCCACTTCACCCGTTAGAAAATTCAGAGATGATCGTGAATTTTATGTTGAAATGTCTAGCAAATGTACATATTTTATAAATATAAAATATAAAACTTGCCTGCCCTGAGACTCTATAATCATAATCCACTCACACTTTTTTAATGCCATCATTTGTTAGACTCTCTCTATAATTCCTCCACATGAAACAGTTCCTGATCCTCATTCAACAATCTGCAATTGGGTTTTATAATTTAATCAAGGGGTCCCCAACCCCCGGTCCATGGATCGGTACTGGGCATGGACCGGTACTGCATGCCAGCAAGCAATCCACATAAGCAAGCAAAGCCCCATCCGTGAGATGCAGGCAGCATTTAACCCAGGCACTCTCCAGTCCATGGAAAAACTTTTCTCCATGGAACCAGTCCCTGGTGCCCAAAAGGTTGAGGACTTCTGATTTAATCCAATGGAAAATTTAAAAAACAGTTCAAAGGGGGCCATTTTAAGTGGGAGCACTGTAGTTTTTCCTGCAATATTGTCTCTCCTTTATAAGATGAAAATAGAAAGCTAAAAGCTTCGACAGACCCTTTCATTGCTGCACAAAATGAAACTGCTAAAACCTCTCTCTGCCAGTTGCCAAAACATCCATAGAAACCTTACAATTAATTGAAGACGAATCACAGCTGAGAGGTAGAGGTCCTGATTTGCAGCTTTAGGACCCATGTTCAGTCAATGGCATCTCCACTTTAGATCCAGAAAGACCTACTGCTCTGACACCTTGGATAAGTTGCTGGCTGTGACTGTAAATATTACTCTAATGGAACTATTCAACTAACAATAAAAGCAGCCACTCTGTAAGTCGAGAACAGTCTTAATCTAGGCTACTAGATTAAAATGAATTTGAACCTCATCTAATGCCGAGCTGGGAAGCAGACCTAGATAATGTTAGCTAAGCAGGATTGGATCTTTTTGGTGCTTGGATGGGAGACCCCAGAAGATCCTAGTGATGTAAGCTAGACTCAGTAAAGGAGAAAATGTTCTAGAAGAAGAAACTGAATACTCTTTCTGTCCTACTTTCACAAAAAATGCCTGGATGGGTGTCAGGAGTTGGCTTGACTCAAATGCCACAACAATCTTAATGAAGGCATGTATCTATATAACAAGGGGTGGGGGGGTGGGAAAGAAATGAAGAACAGCATTTGATTCAGGAGTAATGATCATGAGAATACTAAAATATAAACTAGGGATATTCTTCAGTCACAGGATTTATTTTTGTTTTGACAAACCGAGCATGGTGAATGAGTCCAGGAAAGTTTCCATTTCATCTCATCTTATAAAAGCCACTGAACATTAATTCATTCATTAACATTAATTCATTCCCAACTTTCCATGAGAAAGAGGCCACCATCAAGAGCCACGAATTCAGGAGGATTCACTAGAGAAGCAATATCATGGGATTATTCTACAGCTGGTATCAAATAGATAATAGCTGTATTGTAATCATTCAGTCCCTAACATACATCAGACAAAGCTAAGTCACATCAGCTAGATACTGCAAACTCCTCCAGGACCCATAACAATTTTGTAATCACATTCATGGTAATGAGGCTATTTTAAATGAAGAATCAGAATAAATAAGAGCAGAAAATACCATTATGATGCAACCGTGATGTGGCTGAATGTTAATATACATCTAAATAAAAAAAAGGTTTTGCTATGCCATATCTACCTAATTGCCCCTCTGTCCCTGAAAACACTGAACAGTTACTTGCTACAATCTAAATCTTAAAAAGATATGAAATAATAAAAAATTAACATTTTGGTTGCAAATACATTAAAGAAAGGCATAAAGTTATTTTTTTACAACAAACAAACAAAAATGACATTTGCTCTTAGAACTGGAATCTGTGGTCATCGAGAAGCTCTGAACTACAGTTCCCAGTAAGCAGCATGGCCAGTAAGGAGACATGCTGGAAGTTATAGTTCAGGAACACCTAGAAGACCAGAGATTCTTCAAGCCTATTTAATTACATCAACCTGTCCTTCCTCCAAGAAATCCATAAGGCTCTGTACATGTAGGTGGCCTGTAGAAGCCATAATTTAATTTAATTAATTTAGGTATTGCCCAACTCCAGAACTGCTTCTACGTGGCTCAGAACATAATAAAGAAAATAAAATACAATATAATTGAACCAAATAGAGTAAGGACGAGAGAAAACAATTGCCTCCACTGCTGCTTTCTAGACCAGCTGAAACTGCCAAGTGAATTTCAAGGTATATGTAGTCCCATATACAGCACAATGCAGTAGTTGACCCTTGAGGTGATTAGGGCATGAACCACTGTCTGAAGGGCCTCTTGATCCAAGAAAGTATGCAACTAGTGTACTAATGGAGCTGGGCAAAGACCTTTTTGGAGACAGCACAAGCAAGAGCTCCAGTTAGAACGATGAGTCCAAGAAGACCCCCCAGATTGTGCACTACCCTTGAATAAAGAAGTGCAATCTCACTCAAGGTTAAGTTTGGAACTTCCTCAGAATTAGGTGACATTAATATCCACAGCTTCTCAGTCTTTGTAGAACTTAGAGGATTCCTCCCCATTCAGGTATGTAAGCATTGGGACAGGACTTTGATAGATGCACTTAGTTGGTCTGTGGTCAAAAGATATAACTGATTATCATCATCATGTTACTGAACTAGCACATAGCTTCACCCAGTGTTTCATGTATATGCTGAAGATGAATAAAGAGAGCATTAAGCCCTGTGGAATACCACAAAAGAAGGACCTGGAGAGTGACCTCTCCATCCCCAACCATTACTAATGCAAACCGAAGCTGAAGAGAGGAAAAGAACTTTTGCAAGATGTTGCCTTCAATTTCCAACTGCCCAGAGCCAGTCTAGAAGAATACTTTGGTTGATGGTACTGAAAGCAGTTGAGAAATCAAAAAGCACAAGGATGGATCACCTCCATCCCAGCTTTGCCAAAGGTCTTCAACAAGCATAACCAAGATTGTCTCTGTCCTGAATCCAGTCCTGACACTTGACTGAAACACGTTGAGATAATCTGCTTCCTCCGGGTTTCTAAACATGGCAATCCAACCAACTTCTCAACAAGGAGAAGTCCCGGCTTCCGGTTCGCACGCACGGCGCTTCCGGACGTGCAGGAACAGTCTGCTTCCTGTTGTGTGTTTCTTTCTTTTTGGGAGGACCCTGAAAAGGGTCAAAAATCGCCCTGGAGGGGCGATTACTGAGAGGAGGACTTCTCTGTGATCGTGGAAGGACGGCAGCCCTCCCCTAGAATCCGGGATCATCTCCTTTGGCCCGAAGAAGAGACCGGCCATAAAGATGGCCGATCACTAAGCCGCTCCCTGCCGAAAGCCAAAAGCACTACCTAGCACTAAGAAGCAATATGGAGGACCTGGGTGAGCTTTTACCTTTCCTATTCCCTCAACCATTTTCCTGTGGGACTTTCCTGAAAATTTCCTTCCCCATTTTTTGAGAAAACGGCGAATATCTACTTTGGGAACAAATCTTAAAGCCTTAAAGCTACAAAAGAAACTCAATTAATTCAGCAAATAAATTAAGCAATTTCATCTGTATTTACTAAAAAGCTTCTATTTGTTGCTGGGGATCCACTATACTATCTTCTCTCTAAGCTGTGAATTAAGGAAAAAATTTGGACTAATCCTACAAAAGTTCTATATTAATTTGGAGAAAAGAAAATTCTTACATTGCATGTTATATGTTATTGATGACATCTTGTGGCGAAACTTGGTACAGCAAGTAAATTTCCCTTTTCTGTTGTGAGAGCTGACTGAATAACAGAGCTGTCCTTGACACTATGCCTAAAGATAAGTGTGGGAACACCTGGCACTGAATACAACTCTTCAGGAGGTGGAAAATCTTTGACTATTATTAAAATAGCCTCCATGGAAGATTTAACTGCAAACAACAACAAAATGGATGAATACATCCCACCACTTGATTATAAACTGATACTGGACACGATTTTGGCAATGACAGAGCAAATTAAAGCCAAACTGCAAGAAAAATCTGAGAACGTAAAGCCACCAAATCAAAATTTGACTTTAAATGAGGAAAAGATAATTCAAAACCAAATAGAAGAAGTGGAAACTAACACTAAAATAAGAGATTTCAAAGAACAACAAAAGCAACCTACAGAAAACTTTAAAGTCCAAACTTTAATGGCAACTACAAAACGTACAAGCCAAAAAGCAACAGCACCTGAAGAAAGCAACACCAAGAGTGAAGACACTAAAGCCTTCAAATACACTATATTGAGAATTCAATTAATCAAATGACAACCATAATACCAGCTACTACTTTCTACCTAACCCAGATAGAATTGGAAGAACAAAAAGATTTGACTGATTTAATGACAACTATATTATATCAACCATCAAAAACTGAATTATCAAAGCAAAAATACAATGGTTACAAAGGGGACATCTTCCTTGCAAAACTGACATTTGGATACGCTCCCTGGATTCAAATAAGGGTATAGGAAGAAAGGAAGATACATTTGAGAATTTAAAAATGCCAAGAGGGAAGCATGATTGGCACAAAAGGAAGGCAAGAGTTAGATTTAAAAAACTGAACTTGTTTCTCTTTTGGGATTCCTAAAGATAGACTATAAAAATATCTTGCTATGGATTAAGGGGAATCTCTACATTTAGCTTTTAGATCTGTAAAGGAAAACAAAAGTTAGCTTTTAGAATATAACTCTGAACTATATTATAGAACTTGGAATGACATATCAAAAGATAGCATTTTAATAATTGATGTACAGTCAAGATGACTTATAGAATATTGAGTGGTTACTTTTGAACTATAGTATAGAATCTAGAATTTTATATATAAAAGATAGTATTTTAATAATTGTTGAACGGTTAAGACAAAAAATATATTTCTAATAACTGGTGATTTGTTAAGATGAAAACTAGACTTTAATGGTAAAACATAAGAATGTTTTGTAATGAACAATGTAAGTTTTGTAGACAAAAGAATTATTCTTTATTGAAATAGGGAATTGTGGGTTACCCCCAAAATTAAGCTTTTTCCTATATACTATAGGCTATTCTAGAATATTTTTAATGCTATTCTATTGCAATTAGATAAAATTTAAAACAGGATATTGATATGTATTAGTGAAAATATATTTTGAATTTTATTAATTGACTAGGTTACGACTAGAAATGTACTAACTTGCTTATTTTGACTATGTAATAACTAAGGGGATTAGAAAGGGCATCTCTGTTGATGTAACCTGAACTATTTACAACTGGTCATTTCTTATTTTAACTACCCAACTACCATATTGTTTCACAAATACATGTATATGTAAATATTTAAAAAAATCAATAAAACTTGTATAAAAAAACACAAGGAGAAGTCCCATCATTCAGGAACACTGGTTCGAAGAGACAATATTAGAAATGTATTGGATATTTTGAAGTATTTAAAACAACATAAAGAAAAGCAAGCAGCACTGATTTTTCCTGATGTAGAAAAGGCCGTTGACAATTTGATCTGGAATTTTTTGTTTAAAACTTTGGAAGATACAGGCTTTGGTGAGAATTTTATCAAATGGGTAACATGGATTTATACTTCACAAAAGGCACAGGTAGTTGTGAATGGGGAATTACCAAAACCCTGGAGATACAGAAAGAGATCAGGCAAGGATGCCCTTTGTTACCATTGCCATTTATTTTAGCTGCGGAAGTATTGAATATAAGGCAAGATGAGATTATTACTGGAGTGAAGATTAAAAAAGAAACTTACATTTTAAAGGTTTTTTGCTAACAACCTTGTGATTATTTTGGAAGATCCTCTGGAAGGAATAGAAATATTAATGGAAAAAATTGTGTTGGGGTTATTGTTGTTGTTGTTGTTAGCTGCGAAGTCGTGTCCGACTCATCGCGACCCTATGGACAACGTTCCTCCAGGCCTTCCTGTCTTCCACCATCTTCTGGAGTCCATTTAAGCTCACGCCTACTGCTTCAGTGACTCCATCCAGCCACCTCATTCTCTGTCGTCCCCTTCTTCTATTGCCCTCGATCTTTCCCAGCATTAGGCTCTTCTCCAGTGAGTCCTTCTTTCTCATTAGGTGGCCAAAGTATTTGAGTTTTAGCTTCAAGATCTGGCCTTCTAAAGAGCAGTCGGATTGATCTCCTCTAGGACTGACCGGTTTGATCGCCTTGCAGTCCAAGGGACTCGCAGGAGTCTTCTCCAGCACCACAGTTCAAAGGCCTCAATTCTTTGGCGCTCAGCCTTTCTTATGGTCCAAGTTTCACTGCCATACATTGCAACTGGGAAGACCATAGCCTTGACTATACGCACTTTTGTCGACAGGGTGATGTCTCTGCTTTTTAGTGTGCTGTCTAGATTTGCCATGGCTTTCCTTCCCAGGAGCAAGCGTCTTTTAATTTCTTGGCTACAGTCCCCATCTGCAGTGATCTTGGAGCCCAGGAAAACAAAATCTGTCACTACCTCCATTTCTTCCCCATCTATTTTCCAGGAATTGAGAGGGCCAGATGCCATGATCTTGGTTTTCTTAATGTTAAGTTTCAACCCAAGTTTTGCACTCTCCTTCTTCACCCGCAACAAGAGGCTCTTTAGTTCTTCTTCACTTTCTGCCATTAGAGTGGTATCATCTGCGTATCTTAGGTTGTTGATATTTCTTCCAGCAATCTTAATTCCAACTTTTGATTCATCTAGCCCTGCCTTTCTCATGATGTGCTCTGCATATAAGTTAAATAGGCAGGGCGACAGTATACAGCCTTGCCGGACTCCTTTCCCAATTTTGAACCAATCAGTGGTTCCGTGTCCAGTTCTCACTGTTGCTTCTTGACCCGCATATAGGTTTCTCAAGAGACAAATAAGGTGGTCTGGTACTCCCATCTCTTTAAGAACTTGCCACAGTTTGTTATGATCCACACAATCAAAGGCTTTAGCATAGTCAATGAAGCAGAAGTAGATGTTTTTCTGGAACTCCCTAGCTTTCTCCATGATCCAGCGTTTGTTGGCAATTTGATCTCTAGTTCCTCTGCCTCTTCGAAATCCTGCCTGTACTTCTGGTAGTTCTCGATCCACATACTGCTGAAGTCTAGCTTGTAGGATTTTAAGCATGACTTTACTAGCATGAGAAATGAGTGCAATGGTGCGATAGTTTGAACATTCTTTGACACTGCCTTTCTTTGGAATTGGAATGTAAACTGATCTTTTCCAATCCTGTGGCCACTGTTGAGTTTTCCAAATTTGCTGGCAAATTGAGTGTAGCACTTTTACTGCACTGTCTTTTAAGATTTTGAATAGCTCAGCTGGAATACTGTCACCTCCACTAGCTTTGTTGTTGCTCAGCTTTTCTAAGGCCCACTTCACTTCACATTCTAGGATGTCTGGCTCGAGGTCAGTGACCACCTCATTGTGATTATCAGGGACGTTAAGCTCATTCTTGTATAGTTCTTCTGTGTAATTTTGCCACCTCTTCTTAATCTCTTCTGCCTCTGTTAGGTCCCTGCCATTTTGGTCCTTTATCATGCCCATTTTTGCATGGAATGTTCCCTTCATCTCTCCAATTTTCTTGAAAAGATCTCTGGTCCTCCCTATTCTATTGTTTTCTTCTATTTCTTTGCACTGTTCATTGAAGAAGGCATTCTTATCTCTTCTAGCTATTCTCTGGAATTCTGAATTCAATTGGGCATATCTATGTTTTTCTCCCTTGCCTTTCGCTTTCCTCCTTTCCTCAGCTATTTGCAAAGCTTCCTCAGACAGCCATTTTGCTTTCTTGCATTTCTTTTTCTTTGGGATGGTTTTGGTTGCTACCTGTTGTACAATGTCGCGAACCTCTGTCCATAGTTCTTCAGGCACTCTGTCTATCAGATCTAATTCCTTAAATCTATTTGTCACCTCTACTGTATATTCAACAGGGATATGATTTAATTCATACCTGAGTGGCCTAGTGCTTTTCCCTACTTTCTTCAGTTTAAGCCTAAACTTTGCAAGGAGAAGCTCATGGTCTGAGCCACAGTCAGCTCCTGGTCTTGTTTTTACCGACTGTATAGAGCTTCTCCATCTTTGGCTGCAGAGCATATAGTCAATCTGATTTCTGTGTTGACCGTCTGGTGATGTCCATGTGTAGAGCCGTCTCTTGGGTTGTTGGAAAAGAGTGTTTGCTATGACCATCGTATTCTCTTGACAAAATTCTATCAGCCTGTGCCCTGCTTCATTTTGTACTCCAAGGCCAAACTTGCCTGTTATTCCAGTTATCTTTTGGCTTCCTACTTTAGCATTCCAATCCCCCATGATGATAAGGACATCATTTTTTGGTGTTAGTTCTATAAGGTGCTGTAGGGCTTCATAGGGGTTGGGGGTTGGGGTTATTAGCTTGGGGTTAACATTAATAACCCAAAGACAAAGGTATTAGTAAGAAATATGAACATCAAAAAGCAAACAGAATTGATGGAAAATGGTTTTAAGATTGAGAAAAGATGAAATACTTTGGTATTACTATAACTAACATGAATTGTATGTTATATCAGAATAATTATGTTAAAACATGGAATAAAATCAAGAGGAACATGTTCAGATAGGAGAAACTACAATTGTCATTGTTTGGAAGAGTTTTTTTTATTTCAAACAATATCTATAATGACAACTGATGTACCATTTAAACAATGGCAGAAAGATATAACTAATTTTTAATGGAAAGGAGAAAGAATTAAGAGTTAAATATAAAATGCTTCAAGATGCAAAAGAACAAGGAAGACTGGAAGGGCACAATATGAGGTTTAGAGATTATGTTTTTTCCATGGCACAATAAAGTTAAGGTGAATGTAGATTTTCAGATTCATAATATTAGAAGTATCATATTAAGAATGTGGAACAGATATAAATCCAGACTGTGCCTGAAAATACCTTTACGAGTTTCAGCATAAGAAGCATTTTACAAGAAAGAAACAGTAGGTAAAGAAAAATGGTTATCCTCCCGAGAGTTGCTAGAACAAGTACATGGAGAATAAAAGATGAAAAAAGAAAAAAAACCCAAACTTATGATTTATGGTTTTGAATGTTAGAAAAGATAACTCATGGAAAAAAGGAAACTTTGATGTAACCTTAGAGAGAGAGAGAGGGTGAAACCTAAATGCATTTATAACTGCTGTCAAAAAGATCAGTTGCTTCTTTATTTCCTTTCGATTTCTTTTTCTATTTTCTTTCTTACTTATTCAAATTCTTTATTTTTTTTCTTTTCAAACATTTGTATTGTTTTTATCTTGTTAAAAATTTCTTCAGTAAAAACTGTATTTAAAAAAAAGACTGCTTGGTCCAAGCTTGGCCTCTTGAGAAAGGGATGGAGCATTGCCTCTTTCAAGGCTAGAGGCATTACTCCTCCCTCAAAGAAGCTGACACCACAGCATGGACCCACATACAGGTCATCTTCCTGGCTGCTTTCATGATTCAGTAGGGATCTGTATCCAACAAACAGGTGGCCAGGCTTTCAGCACAGAGAATTCTGTACTATGTTCAAACTCATCCCAGATCAGTCCATAAGATTGCGTCCCAGGCACCTCACCTGGATCTGCCCAGGTCGAGTCCAGCTTGGAGCAGACCTGAGCAATGTTATCCACTAAATATCCAAAATAATCTTCACAACAGCCCTGTAGATGGTTCTAGACCTGGTCACTGACTAGTAGGGATGGGATCACCCTAAACAAGGCCGTTGTACTGCTATCAGTGAACTATAATTAAGGGTAGAGAAATATTTTTAAAAAGATTTTTTTAAACCCACCTTTCTTACTTTTATAAATAACTAAGGCAGTGAACATACCTAATATTCCTCTCTCCTCCTATTTTATCCAGAACAACAATTCTGTGAGATGACTTGAGCTGAGAGAAAGTGACTGGCTCAAAACCACCCACCCATCTAGTTTTCATGCGTAAGGCAGGACTAGAACTCAAGTTTCCTAGTTTCTAGCTTGGTGACTTAACCACTGAACCAAACTGGTTTCGCTGTCCTTATTGCAATGAGGCAATCCCTAATATCATCTATAATCATTGGTGGGATTCAGCCAGTTCTCATCAATTCAGCAGAACCGGTAGCTAATTTTTTTGTTGCCCAAGCCCAGAATGGAGTTCTGGAAGTGGCATCCACACAGAGAACTGGTTGTTCACATATCTGAATCCCACCACAGTCTATGATGACTGTTTCATGACATCTCTTACCCTTCCCTCTTGCCTTCCACAGCTGTCCATGGCTACCTGTTGTCATCCTCCATACTATCTTTATAGCTCCACAAGATGGATTAAATGGAAAGAGATTGTCTGACCACCCAAGGTTTCATGACAAAGCAAGACTACCAAAATTCAAGTCTCCCAAATGTGACACTTACATTCTATTTTATTTCCTCCTTATTTTGAATGCTTTTCAAGAAGCTTAACCCCAAGAAAGCCAGGATCTGTGATTAATCAGGATCACCAAATATATTCAGAAAACTAAAAATATTCTGGGATGCAATTTCTTCTACGCAGCAAGGTATTCTTATTTCTGCATTTACTAATGCTAAGCAACAAGAACCATCCCCTCCTACTGGTTTTACAACTGAAATACTCTTTGTGCTGGAATAGTAGCTACACTAATAAAACACCAAGAAAGCACATTTCAAGTTATATATTTTGTCTTGACAGCACATGTGGTCCTATGCAATGGATGGAAGGGATTAATATCTCTTGAAGAATGCAGAGGGAAATTTGAGTATCCTTGGAGAATTCTGTTTAAATGCTTCTGATGCCAAAAGCTGGCACAGAAATTAGCCCCTTCCTTTTAATATTTCCTTGTGTTAAAAAAACAAAACGAAACCCAATCGGACTTCTGATGTCTGTTTTTCAGTTATAGAGAGATAGTAATTCCAAAAGCAGAGCCCTCGTAACATGCTTGGCATTCTCAATTGCTCCAGGAAAGCACAATCTGGGACATCATCATAGGATAAATCACCCTGCTTTCATCCAGATTCCTTTGTACTAAAGAGAAAGAACCTCAGACTGGATAATTTGTCAGGCATCCCATAGGCATGCTAGGATCTCAACCTTTTGCTTCCTTTCAGAAACCAAGCAACTTGAAAGAGGACCGAAGCTGTTCTTACTACTCCCTCAAGGACTCCTCAGTTAATGAGACTCTCCCTTTAGCCAAGCACTTTCTCCTGTAACTGTGCTTTCGGTCTATCTTCATCTGTGCTATGCAGCCCAGTATAAGCAGGAGCCATGATTTAATATATCACATGGAAATGAAGACTGGAAGTCTTGAGAACAAAAGAAAACTCATTTTAAAAAAGTAAAACAGCAGCAGAAAAGCATTGCAGAGGACTTTCAGAATAGGACGCGGTGGCTCAGTGGGTTAGGACGCTGAGCTTGTCAATCAGAAGGTCGGCAGTTTGGCGGGTCGAATCCCGAGTGCTGCGTAACAGACTGAGCGCCTGTTACTCGTCCCAGCTTCTGCCAACCTAGCAGTTCGAAAGCATGTAAAAATGCAAGTAGAAAAATAGGGACCACTACGGTGGGATGGTAACAGCGTTCCGTGAGCCTTTGGCGTCTGTCTAGTCATGCCGGCCACATGACCACAGAGACATCCTCGGACAAGCGCTGGCTCTTCGGCTTTGAAACGGAGATGAGCACCGGCCCCTAGAGTCGGAAACAACTAGCACGCATGTGCGGGGGAACCTTTACCTTTACCTTTTTATAGAAAAGCTGGGCATTCTTTTAACCTTCCAGGATAACCCCCAGCTAGTCCTCCATCATCTTGTCACTGATCTATAGAAAAGCAGGAAAGCACAATAAGCTGAAGCTCAAGACATACGTTGTATGAGCGATTTATGTATAGAGTACCACCACTACTTGTCCTTAAGCAAGATAAAGTTCAGGAGATCTTTCCTCCATTATTAATCATTATGAATTGCTAAGATCTAGTAGGATCTTCTTTTTCATCACCAGGCTAACCAATCTATTTGCTATACTACTAATTCCTTTGTGCTTTCCCTCTCCCCGTGTGGCCAGAGTATCTGTAATAATAAGAAATAAAACTTGTCAACTGGTAAGAACAGTTGGTGACAAAATCAGATGCCCCTCTATATTTAATCCAAGTCTGACCCATGAAGACTACAAATACAAGAAATAATCAAGTTCCAAGGGAAGTATATACTTTGTTTGTTTCACAGAAATATTATTACACTGATTTCTATGATTCTCCTTGAAATGTCCAAAAATTAAACTCAGGTAACTTCTCTAAATAGTGTCAGCCCTAAAGTAGACCAGGTCAGGAAACAAACTCCAGAAGAAATACTGAAACTTTATGTTGTTGATATAGGCTATAATAACCGAATCTTAAAAGCCTGGAAGTATTTTTTTTTTCTCTCTCCCTCTCTCTTATGCCAAAGAAAGTTAAGGTGAAGACAGCTTACAGGGTTGCTGCAAAGATTAGAGCTAGATAATGCATCTGAAGTGCTTTGAAATAAATATATCAGAGGATTTATATATGTTAAGCATCAAAATGCCCTCTGATGCCTCCCTTGAGGAAAAGAAAAAAAAATCAGAAAAATTGAGCAATGCAAACTTTATGGATTTTCAACAAACTGATGGGTTTGTGGTGGTGGGGGGTTTGTGTGGAAAAGGTGCTCTTCCAATTTAAAAATGTAAATCAGAGCTGAAGAGAGTTTAATGAATTATGGAGACAGCAGATTTCCAAATCTAATCCTGTATTTTAATTCTGAATTTTTTTTAACCCATGACTCCTCTCATCAAAAACAATACAAGCCAATAAAAATGGCAAAAGTGGGCATTTAAAAATAAGATGTTTGCTCTGCACTTCCTTAACCTATTAAAAACAGCAATACACACACACACACACACACACACACACACAAGTATAGTGTATATTTCAGGTGCTCCTACAAGTCCCATCAGAGCTTATCTTGTTCACACAATTTTTCATATACTTTGAGTATAAAAAGAAGTAGGCAGAGGGAAAAATCCCTGTTCTGCATCATATCTTACATAACGCGGGAGATACTATCAGGCTAGCCTTGTAAGCATTCCCTTGCCAGATCACTACATTCCCAGCAAGATGTCAGCTTAAAATTTCCAGGAATACATAAGCCAGATATGAAGATGTTGACCTTGAGTTTTCAGTTATTCTCTCTCTTTCTCTCCTACCATCCAGAGGTCATCTAGATTTTTGTGTCCCATATTGGATAACTCTAATTAATTTGTTTCCCTTGCGATACTCAGCAGTTCACTATTAGGCACTTAGCATCTAGTACTCAGAGAACCTATAACAAGGTTTACATTTGCACATCCTAAAAGCTAAAAGAGCTGGGAGACCACATTTTTAATCAATACAAAACTGGAAGCAGCAATATAATCACTATATAACCAAGTTCTAAGCAGAACACAGAGGGCGTGCCAAAAGAACTGGCTTCTGCTTTTACGTGTGTTAAAAGGCCAAGCACTGAGTTTTTTTGCCACTACAGGAATGAACTGTTATTTTAGGGCTCCTAAATCAAATATAATTTATCACTGCCATCTATTATGGCTCTGGATTATACATTCTAGTCTGGAATTTACATTCATAGCCTCTCTCTGTTGAATTTTGCATTTTTATTATATTATGATAATATTGAATAGATTAGCTGCACATTCTCATCTTGGCTCCTCCTGCGATTTGTTCTCCTCTTTTACTCTCATGGATGTAGGACCAACTACAGAATAAATGCTGTAGAAAGAGTGGACTTTAGGCATTCTTAGGAATGTTAGGCGCTCTCAGGAATATGCGAAAAATATGTATAGCCCATCACATGCAGCTAGGACATCCATATTTAATTTCAATGGATGTTAAGCAATTACTGTATAATAAACAAACCCATGCATATACTTTTATTTTAGCTAATAGTTTAGCAGCTCATAGCAGCACTTGGGATCTTTTTGAAATATATTGCTACACTTCCGTTAAGATGAATGTCTTGGAGCTTTACATGCACAGCATTTATGTCTACAGTATTTCGTTCTCTGAGGCAAAAAGTGTCTTCCTTTCCTTTTCTTAAGAGCACAAATCTGTTGCCGTTAAAATGGGCAAAAATCATATCAAAAGACTACCAAGTTAATTTAGCATTGGACAGCCTTCAGACAATCAAATTACTACTACATTTCTACATCAAGGCTAGTAAAACCTATCTGAACTAGATATTTAAATTGTGAGAAAAGTGTTTTACCTCTCTTTTCCTAGTGATTTATTTTTAATATGTCAATAATGTCTATAGATTCATTTTCTGCCATCTCCATTTGCCTCAGTTCTTCATAGTCTCCCCTTGAAAAAGGATGCGTAGGCATGAATCTGTTTTAAAACTGTTTCAGGTTTTAAAGAACTGAAGCACATGGAAGAGACAATTATCTAAAAGGGATGCCTTGGAACAAACAGTAAGACCATGGGGGCCACCAAACTCCATTAGGTACTCACTGATGACAGATAAATGAATGGGAGTTTTAAAATGTGCTTTTAGGAAAAAGGTTACTAAGGAGACACTCACTCCAACTTGTTTTGTTTTTCAGATAATAATGGGGAAAGGGGACAATTACAAATTGAAAAACCAATAGAAGTTTTCAGGATAAAGTGATAAGTTAAACAATATACCGTAACAAGATATTAATCTCTGGTACCATTCACCAAGGGTTCTGAAACTGTTTGAATATGAAATTCATCAATTGCTCATATCTACGCTGTAATACTGCACAGCTTCAATCTTCATATCAAAGAATCAACAAGCATAAAATGCCACAAAAATATTTTAGCAAAGTTCCAGTGCAAATGCTTGGGTAGGGAAGAGACAATCAAAACCAAATATATGGAAGTGTTTTTAAAAAGTATATTGGAGAAACCCTCAGTACTGTGCACTGGCAGAACACATCCATCCAAAGTCAGGTATCTTGTCCGTAATATAAACTCCTGGGGCAGATGTGGGAAAATATCTTCCTATACCTCTGGGAGCTGTCAGAAGCCAAAGCAATCAATAATGGACTAGATCTCAGAGGTTTTCCATATGGGTAATACAATATAACTGAATTATGGAAAAAGATTATCAGGCTTTCAATATCTGGCCCCTTTTAACAGGGCTGAAAACGTTTGGCAGACAGCTTCTTTATGCACTTAATGAGGTGGTGGGGTGGGGACAAAAGCTCCAAAAGGGTGATGCAAAGTGAATGGACCATGACATGCAACAGGATGAAACTTAAACTATCTGGGTTTGTGGCAGGGTTGGAGAAGAAAAGAAAGAAAGAAAGAAAGAAAGAAAGAAAGAGAGAGAGAGAGAGAAAGAAAGAAAGAAAGAAAGAAAGAAAGAAAGAAAGAAAGAAAGAAAGAAAGAAAAAGAAAGATTTTATCTAGTTTTATTTTATAATACTATTTTTCATGGGCTTCCTGTCTCAAAATGACGGAATTGTTAAATTCAGCACTGCAGTCAGGGGTTTTAAAGAATACATAAACAGAGACAGAAAGAATCTGGAAATGTTGTGGGGCTGTGAGATCACAAAAGGCTTAACCCTGCTTTAACAGTTGCACAGAAGGAATGATTATCAGTGCTTTTTCCCCAATTCAGATTGATGCAGGTTTGAATGAAACACCTCTCCTTCATAAACACGGAAGCTGAAGGATCCTCAGTGCTAAAGAATTGGCCATCTTTGTACTCAAAGCTTTTCAGAACTGTGAACCTCTGCCTGCCTTTGTGCCATACAATGAACCACAAACTTGTTAAACCACAAAGCTTGATATATACTGTCCAAACTCGCCCCTTCAAGTTTGTGGTGCACTATGTCTGCAAATTAGGTGAACTGAGTAAAGGCAGGGAAAATGTGAGATGTGTGAATGTGGCAACTGGGCTTCTCTGGTTTCAATGCTTAATTCTAGTTCATCAACTCTTTTATGTTATTTCTGCTGGGATATCAATTGCTCCCTATAGCTTTCTAAATCAAGAACTCTGTTTGAACCATAGAACATAAATTGTCCCTGGCTCCCTTGAAATTGCCACTTATTTTTTTTTAAAGAGCAGGTTAAATACATTCTCACAATTAACTGCCACTTCTAATTTGGCTCCCCGAAACAGACACAAACATCTTAGCAGGTGTGGGAATCCTGCTAAGTTGAAGAGTGAGCTTCAGGCATAATAGGCTTGTCCGTAGCTAACAATATCTGAGCTAGCTCTTAGTTACAGAACAGCCGAGCAATGCCTTCTTGCTTAAAGGTATCATGTTTGGGCTGCTTGAATCCAGATGACCACTATATAGCAGCAAAGAGCTAAGCAATGAAGATTTAGGCACGTTAACCTTATTTTTAGATGCAAGCATCCTAAAAGAAGAAAAATCTTCTGCACAAAGTTCAGGAATTGTGCTTTAAAGGATATAAGCTTCCATTCAGGGCAATTAAAGAGTTCTTGAAAATCTTTACAGAAAAATCTCAACAGAAAATCTATCTGTTCAAGTTTACAGAGGAAATAATGATTTTGGGAGTTCTGCACATGCATTTTGCGCTTCCAAAGGGTATATACTCTCCTTAAAACATCTGGGCTGAAGACAATCAGTAAAGTGGTACAGTAACAAAATGCAGGACTTCTGCTCAACTTCATTATCCATGTATGGAACCCTGGACTTAGCTAATTGTTGAAAAGACCCTAGAATATACTAAATGGATTCTTCACTGAGTACCTCATAGCTACACATGAACTGTAGCACAGTGTAAATGCCATCAGTTTACCCAAACATGAATGAATTCTCATTGCTGTAAACCAGTGCTCCCAACTTTTTGAGCACCAGGGAGAGGTTTTTCCATAGAACGGAGAAGGCATGGTTCCCTGTGCTGCCTGCATTCCCTGGATGGGATTTTGCTTGTTTGTGTGGCCCGATTTCTGGCATGCTGTAGCCCGGTGCTGGTCCACAGACTGGGGGTTGGGGACCCATGCTGTAACCTTAATTCAAGCTCTGAAATTGAATGTAAATTCATGTAGTAAAATGGCAGCTTTTACATTTGCAGTTCCACTGTGGGCATAAAGTTAAATGCCGGAGGATGTTTGTAACAGAATAGCTTCACGCTATGATGCAATTCTTTAGGGAAGGCAATTTGGAAGTTGCCAACTTGCTCTTACAATAATTTAGAATTTATGGCTGTAAGGCTACAGCTGAGGTCAACATATAGTTAAGCAACCAAAGGGATTTTACTAGTGACACTAAAGCTACATTATCTGAGCTGTTCTGTGATATGTGATGGTAGTCCAGTGAATTTTAGTTTTAAGCAGCTAAGGAAGATTCAGTTTCTGCAAATTGCAGTGGATGGACAGAACATGGATGCACTTTTATATGGATCCTACCCTGAAATGTATCAGATATTGAATGTTACTCTTTTGCAGGAAAGGACAATGATATATGCATTTAGATAGCTATATAACTTGAACAAATGGACAATTAAATATTCTTTATTATTGATGGACTGCTGCTGTTCCATTCATAGGCCATCTAAGTTGGCTAAAGGTAAAAATAAAACATTAAAATATTGTAACTATATTTAAAATCACAACTCAAACTAAGGTTTAGCTTAAGAGGAAGAACTTCCTTTCCTAAAGTAGGAAAAGTAGAGGATGGGCCTGGTCCTGTTTAGAGTTAGTGGGGAAAAAGGAGACACCCAAACTGTTTCAGAAAGTTGCATTTTAAACCATAGCAAAAACTGTGAGGATCTACTCATGATCATTAATGTTGCTTTACATTGCTTTTTAAATAGCTATTTTGGATAATTTTGATTTGATTGTTAGCTGTCTAGAATTATGTGTCAAGATGGTGGTCATACAAATTTAATAAATAAAATGACTGTGTTCACACAGCATACTAAATCAAAACAACCCAAACCTGACTAATATGGAAATGTAACATAAGTATTTGAAAACATGCTATGTTTTAAAATGATAGATGAAGTTGGTCAACTGTGCTAATTCAACAAACCACTTTAATTCAGCCCCCAGACAGGCAGCGAAGCACAAGGCACAATCACCTCATGGTACTAATTGTGTTGAATATAGTCTTACTGCCCTATTCAGAAGAGTTCTCTCCATTTGAAAGCAGGGCAAGGATGGTTGAATGAATGTGAGTGACTCAGGATGGAAAGCATTTGTTTCATTTTGTTCAAATTGTTAAAAACCTTGACTGCATATGATTCAATCCACTGCTTACTTCATAATGACCCTGCTACTTATACCCAATTAGCCAACACCTAGAAAAGCAATACTTCAGACTGAATGTGAGATTCAAGATGTCATACTCCTTAAAGAATTGCAATGCAAAGGGAAAAATCAGAACTACTCACAAGTTCCTACACTATTTGGAATGTTTTCATTAACAAACTAACAGACCGAGGTCCTGAGTCACAAAAGTGTACCACAAACATTACGATGTTCGCTTGTGTCCGTGCAAATAGAGGTACTGAAGTTGCCAAATGGATTAGGCAGCTCTGATTATCTAAAGAAATTCTTTGGCCTGCTGCTTTAAAAATACTCTGAATCCAATCTGTCTGCAAAAGAACTCTTCCACTTCTGTCTGTGGAAAAAAGAATTACAAAAACTGCATGTACGGAATGTATTTGGGTCAAGATAAAAACGGTTGAATATTAGCACTGAAATGGGATTTCTTTTTCCAAATCAATTAATTAGCAGGGAGTGAAAAAGGATGTTTCTTCTATGGTATGCAGATGTACACCTTCACATGGAATATATCACATATACAAGCTTATATTTGAATGCATAATCTTACAATGACTTCTCTGCCCCTACTGCACTGTCTTCTCTCAATTTCTCATCCTCTTTTCCCATACAACCTGACTAGTCTGGTTGTATGAAGCATCCATTCACTCCTTCACCTGAAATCCAACCAAAATATCATAAAAACAGTATGCAAGCTTTTAGTTTGTTTAGGGTTCTTCATCAGCTGAGATAACATAGCAAGCAGGTTGAGTCTGTTCATTCTTTCATGACTTTTTTTGTTTCTCCAAATGAATAGTGCCAGCAGTGTAGACTTTGCTTATGGTTGGTGACAATTGTAAGTGTGAGCAGACTGCCAAGCGCCTGAATTATGATGACATGACACATCACAGCATGGCTTTCCCCCGTAACTTCAGGGATTGGTCATAAGTACCATTTGTTCAACATTGCCATAACACTCCTTTTCCACCTGGCTGACCTGGACTGACAGACATTTTAATTATGTTTACAATTTTTAATTTATTTTTAATTTTTAATTTTAATTTATTGCACAGATGATTTTAATTTTATTTTTATCTTAATTTCTGTACTTATTATATGTTATTGTTGTTAGCTGCCCTGAGTCCTTCGGGAGATAGGGCGGGATATAAATCCCATTAATAAATAAATAAATAAATAATTCCCTTTCCTTTGTAAATTTCATATTAAATCAATAGACTACTACCCATGTTGCTAGGAAGGTGTCCTATGGAACTTAACAGTTATTTCCAAAAAGGTGTGTACCAAACTGACCCTTCCCATAAGATACCTTATTCAGCATAGGTATTTAAAGGTAAAGGTAAAGGTTCCCCCGCACATGCATGCTAGTTGTTTCCGGTGCTCATCTCCGTTTCAAAGCTGAAGAGCCAGCGCTTGTCCAAGGACGTCTCCATGGTCATGTGGCCAGCATGGCTAGACGCCAAAGGCGCACGGAACGCTGTTACCTTCCCACCGTAGTGGTCCCTATTTTTCTACTTGCATTTTTACGTGCTTTCGAACTACTAGGTTGGCAGAAGCTGGGATGAGTAACAGGCGCTCACTCTGTTACACAGCACTCGGGATTCGACCCGCCAAACTGCCGACCTTCTGATCGACAAGCTCAGCGTCCTAACCCACTGAGCCACCATGTCCCTTTTAGCATAGGTATTTTTTTAAATCCCATTTATATCCCGCCCTTCTCCGAAGACTCAGGGCGGCTTACAATCTAAGAAGCACAAATCAATGTGCTTAGCAATAGCCTTCATTCTATGTATATGCCTGCTTATTAGGGCTTTCGCCCCCCCCAGGAGCATTTTTTTACAAAGTCAGCTTATTGCCCCCAACAATCTGGGTCTTCATTTTACCTACCTCGGAAGGATGGAAGGCTGAGTCAACCTTGAGCCTGGTGGGACTCGAACCTGCACTAATTGCAGGCAGTTGGTGTTACTTAAGGAGGCATTAGCCCACTGCTCCACCAGTAGAGGGGTGTAAAAGGTTGGGCTCCAAGATCACTGCAGATGGGGACTGTAGCCAAGAAATTAAAAGACGCTTACTCCTGGGGAGGAAAGCCATGGCAAATCTAGACAGCACAAAAGCAAAGACATCACCCTGTCAACAAAAGTGTGTATAGTCAAGGCTATGGTCTTCCCAGTTGCAATGTATGGCAGTGAAAGCTGGACCATAAAAAAGGCTGAGCACCAAAGAATTGAGGCCTTTGAACTGTAGTGCTGGAGAAGACTCCTGCGAGTCCCTTGGACTGCAAGGCAATCAAACCAGTCAGTCCTAGAGATCAACCCTGACTGCTCTTTAGAAGGCCAGATCCTGAAGCTAAAACTCAAATACTTTGGCCACCTAATGAGAAGGAAGGACTCACTGGAGAAGAGCCTAATGCTGGGAAAGATTGAGGGCAATAGAAGAAGGGGACGACAGAGAATGAGGTGGCTGGATGGAGTCACTGAAGCAGTAGGCGTGAGCTTAAATGGACTCCAGAAGATGGTAGAGGACAGGAAGGCCTGGAGGAACGTTGTCCATAGGGTCACGATGGGTCGGACATGACTTCGCAGCTAACAACAACAAAAGGTTGGAAGATTACATCAACACAGCTCCCTTCCTGCCTCAGAGCCAGCAGAAACCACTCTGCCCTAGAGTTTTGCTGTTTTTACTATGCAGCCAGAAGGTTCTGTGCTGTGCTCTTCTCTGCACAGCTTGAATGCACAACACTCAAACTGAGATGTTCTCTCAGCTGAAGTTCCAGCCCTGTCAAACAGTATCCACTATGTGAAAATCCTGCTCTAACTGACATGCACAATCATTACAAACACAATACACACCCATTTGTTTTCTTTCCCACTATAATGCCAACTGATTATTTTTTTAAAAAAAATATTTCAATTTATCAGCTGCTTGCCTATTTATTATATTGACCAAAAGATGGCAGCAAGCACTTGGGATTTTATATCTCTTGGCTGCTCTCTAGTGGTTGTCTGGATTTGGACAGTCATTAGATAAGTACCATGGAATAAGTGGAGTTTCAGTAAAGGGGAGGCTGTAATGTAATGTAAATTAATGTAAATTACCCAAAGTAATGTAAATTACTCAAAGAACATTATGGGAAAAGAAGAAATAAGGAACTGGGGATCCAGGTGGCAGTAGCGATTGATTGGGAAGGACATTCCAGCTAGGCAGGCTTTACAGGAACAAGAGATGAGTTATTTCTGTAACACTTCCAGTTATATGCATTAAGCCAAGGACATCCTAGTCAGTTTTATACTCTCTTGGGTAACCAGACAACCAACTCCTTTAAAAAGGGGAGAGAGGGCAAGTGGCTATGGTAACCAGGGTTCTGATCTCCCTCAAAGCTGAGAGATAGAAATACAGGTCAGAAACCAGATGGAAGAGATGGTCTCACAGGAAACTAGAAGAATCAATTGCCAACACAGATCAGGTCACTTCAGCACATTCGGCAATGCCAGCATACAACTTCTGAAGTGAGAGAGCACAGGGAGAAAAAAAAAACTTCCCAAGAGGAGCACATTCCCAGGTTGCCTCAGCCATGGCTAGGCAATGCTATACAGGTGACAGCATACAGAAATATTCTCTGCAAACAGATAGTGGCCCTCTTCACCCAAGGACAAGGTTGCTGTGTAGATCTGTCCAAAACATGGGAATTTGTGATGTGGATTCTTTTAGATTTATTGTGCTGTCACGTCAGAACTATGTAATGCATATCATGCTGCCACCATGTGGTTGTTTGGGGGAATTACAACATTATGTTAATGTGGTCAGCCAATCCCTCCCATTTTGTGAGGTACTTCCTCCTCCTTCTTAACCCCGTACTTTCACCCCTCCCATTCTGGGACGTACTTCCTGCTCCTTCTTCCTCCGTGCTTCACTCTTCCACCATACACGTGGACAGGCAGGATCATTACTGTCTTTTGACCTTGGAACACCGTCCATTCATCATCTACATCTTGTTTACTGTAATCTTCTCTGCATGCAAATAAAGGTACTTCTGGATGATAAAAGGTACTTTCATGAGTTCTGCTATCTGGCAAAGGCTGTTAACAGTGATAGTACCCACATATACAGGCCAGGCACAGGGGTCTTAGCAAGGGGATAAATCATTCAACAACAGTCAGAGTCAGAATATTTATCACTATGAAATATAGTTCTGAGAACCTGTTATCTCTCCTATGATGCAATTTATAAGATGATCTTGGATAATATATGCAAAAACATCAATCCTGGTTAAACTGCAAACCACAAACCATATTCAGCATTTGCAGATATGTAAAAATCTGGGGTTCTTAATTATTCCAAAGAGATATATTTAGGTTGCAAAATATCTTACTTATTGTTTATATTTTGTTCCCGACTCTTATCCAAGCACTGATAATATTACCTAGTTTGGATAATGAAACATCTGCAAGAAAACAAGCAAGCTCAGAGAGCACCAAGGACCCCTCATTTCAACCCTGAGGTACAAATATTCTTCTTCATTCTTATCCCGTATTTCTTCTAAGTCAGCATTCTCAACTATATCAACTTTAAATTGCCTGAACCTCAGCTTCCAGAATTCACCAGCTTAGCACTTTGCCAGGGAAATTCTGGAAGTTGATTTCAAACATCTTAAAATTGCTGAAGTTGAGAGCTTCACTCAGAACATTTGAGGCCCATTCCTCCAATTTTTTTAACAGCAGCAGTCCTGTGAGGTAGGTTGAGTCAAAGGACACCAACTAGCGATCTAAAGTCACTTAGTAAGCTTCCATAACAGGGTGGGGAGTGGCTAATAATCTTTCCAGTCCTCAGCAACCTATCTTACGCCAACTTCCAGCTATCCATCCATTCCTCCACCTCAAAAATGTGTGAAAGAGTTCAGTATTAGCTCTCCATGCAGAAATACTCCATGTTTTCCATAAGCCCTAGATCCATGTCAGTTAGTGAATCTGTAATACTTCCTGGAATTTTAAAGTGCTTTAAAGTTAATTTGTATAACAGTAGACTTCTCGTATTACAAAAGCCACTTTTATTCAGCATACTGTAATAAAAAAATGCTTTAATGCAGGTTTAATAGCTCAGGAGTTTTTATTCTTCCCCAAATACATCCTTATTTCATTATTTGTGAATAGGTCGTCTCTCACAGTTTATTACACAGCACAATCTAGGTAAAACATTTCCTTGAATTAAGTTTGTTGGAGCCACACAGGCAATCTTTGTTAACATATGAAACAGTTGTAAATGGGTTCGTGTAACTCAGAGCTCCTTCATCCTGTTGGAGGCAACTTTCCAGATCTTTCCTGGCCTTGCTGGCTGAGATACAAGGATACAAGTAGGGCCTTCTTGAGACCAGGAGAATTCATTTTTAATTGAACATACAGGCTTTCCCTTTTTCACATGCAGCTGTTCCAGCAGAATATATGCAACACTGAAAATAATGGGATACTTAACCAAAGCAGGTCTTCGGGATCTAGCTCTTACCATGAAATCCTATCCCCAAATGTTGATTGACAAAGTTGATCCCCAAAAGTTGATAAGAATAGCATAGCATAGCATAGCATAGCATAGCATAGCATAGAACAGAACAGAACAGAACCTTGGAGGTCTTCTAGTCCAAAAGCGGCAGCTCTGCAAACGGGCCGCAGCAGCTTTCCCAACAAGTGGCGCCGCTGCCCATTCCGAGAGGTGCGCGCGCACCTCCCCAAACCTTTGGAGGGGTGCGCGCGCACCTCCGTGCAAACAGGCAGCGGCACCGCTCTTTGGGAAAGCTGTCGCGGCCCGTTTACAGGCTGCCGAAGGCGGTAGCTCTGCAAACGGGCCGTCGCCGTCGCGCAACCGGGAACCAGTTCCATCACACATTAAAAAAAATGGCAACCGCGCACGTCCACACATGCGCAAGAAAAACCCGTTTTCCGCATGCGCAAAACATTTTTTGCGCATGCGCGTGCATGGACACACGCACGCAGCTCCCACTTTTTTTTATGTGTGATGGAACCGGTTCCCAGTGGCTCTTTTCCTTTTTCAGGTTGCCGACCCCTGGACTAGCCAAACCCAAGTCCTGCAGCCCTTCTTCATATGTTTTAGTCTCCAGGCCTTTGATTATTTTAGTTGCTCTACTCTGAACTTTGTCCAAAGTCTCAACATCATTTTTGTAGTATAGTGACCAAAATTTTCCCTCCCCCTCCCCCACTAACTGCCTGGCAACGACCTATAATATGGGGGCGGGGGATACCTTCATTTTGATTTGGAACGGAAGAGTCACTTCTGGAAACTTTAATCAGTCACACCAAGTTGCACATCCAGAGGGTTAATTAAGGGCCCGGCTTCCTCTTCGTACTTCTACAGGTGAGATCTTCCCGAACCTACGAGCCCCGCCCCCTACCTGCCAGCTCCCCGAGACCACGCCCACGGGCTCGTCCTGGAACTTGCGCACGTGCATGCAAATCTCCTTGTTCTTATTTGCGAACCAGGAGAATGCGGCGGGTGGGGAAGGAGGGAGGGGGGGGCAGGGGGTCGACCACACCGAGCCTTCGAACCTGACCCCCCTCCGCAAACAGAGCGATATCCGAGTTCGCCGCTAGCGCGGGACGGGCTCCCCCAACCTCGTTTCGTTGTGTTGGTGTTTTGTTGTTGTTGTTGTTGTTGTTGTTTCTCTTCCTCAAGTTCCCGAGCCGCTTCCCAAGCAGCCAGCCGCGCAAAAGCCGAAAGGTTTGCCGTGGCAGAAAAACTTCGAACTGGCGGCAAACACGGCGCCCCTCCCGTGCCACGTTCGCAGCAGCTAACGCGCCGGGAAACTTGCCGCTCGCTTACTTCCAACTGAGCACCCCCCCACCCACACCCCCCATCCTCCTCATCCTCCATCCTCCTCCTCATCCGCAAACCCCACCCGTTCCTCGCCGACCACGCCGGCCTCCCTTTACCTGCAGGAGACCGTGATCTCCACTTTGGTGGCAGGGATGCTGCCCGTCAGAGGGTCGAAGTCCTGCACCGACGCCATGTCCTCGAGTTTGTCCAGAACGTCCTCCTCCATGGGAGTGCAACGGGAGAGAGAGAGAGGCGCCTCTCCAACAAGTCGCCGAGCGCCGGCTAGCCGGAGAGACCAATCCGCCAACTGAGCCCTAATCGTAGTCCCCGGGCCCTGCGGGCGGCAGAACAGGCGCTCTCTCCCTCGTTCCCTTGACGGTACGTCTTTCTTTGCTCAAGCGCCGCTGTGACCCCACGCACCAGCCGGGCATAAAGCGCTGGGCGCCGCCGTGGCGAGAAGCCGAGCTTGGAGAGCTGAATCGGAGGTGACGCGCGCTCTCTCTCTCCGCCGCGATTTCAGGAATAAAAGGGGCTTGCTTTCCCCCCCAAGTCCAGCCAGGGAGATTTCGAAGAAGCTCCACCTCCTTCGGAAGAAAGAAAAAAACTCCGGGGCGCCTCAACCCAGCGCTGCTCCTACGGCAAACAGGGGAAACCCCCCCACCACCCCCACCCAGCCCGATCCCCCGCGGGAACCTCTTTCTGCGCCGGTGCCCGGGGGAGCGTCAGCCTCGGAGCCCCGGGAGGGCTTGGAAGGAGCCTTCGCAACCGCAACGGCGGCCGCTTAAAAGCGCGCGGGGATTTGGATCCGCGCTTCTCCAGGGGCGGAGAGCGAAGGCTCTTTGTCTCCGTGCAGGTGCCTGTATCATGGCGTGCGTCTTGGCTTAGGAGTTGCAAGCTTCTCCGAACCGGGGTGGTGGTGGTGGTGGGGGCAGAGTCACAGTCCGAGGCAGCTGGAGGGCACCCGGTCGAAGGAAGCTATTTTCCTGGCATTTAAAAGTATGCGAACTAGGGAAGTGTCGTAGGTGATGCGATTTGAAGGAGACCTTGAATCAGAGACTGGGGCTGTGGCCAGGAAAGAAAAGGGGAACGAGCATGGTGATCGTGAGAAGGAATGCGTGCATTCCCTAACATGCAGTGCTTTTTTTGTAAAAGAAAAAGGTGCCGGAACTCACACGTGTCATACAACCCACCTTGCCTACCCTACAAGGTTCCATCCAAAAAAGGTGCCGGAACTCCGTTCTGAGCGTTCTATGACAAAAAAAGCCCTGCTAACATGTATGTTCTTAAGACAGCCACACACACACACTACTCATACATGAGCGGGCCTAAGCAGACCTGGACAAAGCACAAAGATTCAGGTATAGGACATAAATCAGCTTTCCCATGTGTAAAAAGCTTTGGGAAGTATGATGGTGGCAGAGATGAATCATAGACAAGGCCATTGGGAGAAGCTCATGCGGTTGGTATGAAGAGCAGGAGGCACTTAGGCTAAACTCCACAATAGTCTGGAGTGGTTGTATGTGCCTCCAGGGTATGTGTATGTTTTGTTTTCCTTTTTCTTGTTAAACATCTTAAAACAAGTAATTATACTTTCCAGCCGCCTGGCTACACTATGCAAGAAAGGTGATAAACCGTCACAGAGCTATCCAGCACCATCTAGGCTAAATTATTGTCAGAAAGCAAGAAGTAAATTTAATATGCAAGAGAAACATCAAGACCATGACATCAGTTCAATATACGGTACATTTTTATGATGAATATGCATGTAGAAATTTGTTTAGAAGTATTGGCCCATTTTGGAGATGTCAAAACGCAGAGAGAGATGGCCAAGGCCAGGGGGTGGAGTCCGGGATCTCAGCCACAAAACTTTGCAAAACCTTCAAATCAGTGTGTGCAATCCCACTTCTGTTTTAGGATAAACAGAATCGGAATCAGAGTACTTCTTGATACAAAACCCCATCCTCTTCCTATCCCAGAAGAGTCTGTTTGCATGCTTATCATTTATATTATTATCTTGTTCCCGGGCAACGAAAAAGAGTAATATTATTTGTATATGAGACTTATATGGCCGTCTGTTTTATGGGCCATAACTCTGGGTGGTTCACAGCAGTGATAAGAACATAATAAAAAATAAAAATAATAAAAACCAACTTTCCTTCTGATCAAGAAAAGCAAAACAACTTTTAAACAACTCTATTCAACCCATTAAAAATACATTAAACGCTTTGGGGGGTTTGTCACTCTCTAATACACATTCCTAATTTCTCCAGCTCACACTTATATACAGTACATGCTCATCCACATTCCAGGCATACGTACAACCACTGGTGTTGGGAAATCTGCCCCTTGTGGCTTCTGCTAGGCACAGCTAGGACCTATTATTTTTTTTTATCAAGAAGTGCTTTGATTTAGAGTGTGGAGAAAAATGTTCTGTTATTTTTCTTGCTCCGTATAAGCAAGTAGATATACTAGAAAAAAGCAACAGGATAAAGATTTAGCATATTCCAATTCTCTGATTCCGCCTTCCTTTTGTTATAATATTAGGTCATATTTTTCATGTTTTGTTCATATTAGCCTAATGTAACCAAAAAGCAGCCTGTGAAAAAAAATAAAGTTTGTGAGTGATATAAGCAATATTCATCTGTCCAACCCACAATCACAAAGAAAATGCCTTAAGCATATATTTGACCTAAATAGTTGAAAACAGTTTCATGCAAGACAGGATTTTTTATAAAGGGCTGGTGAGTAAAGGAGTGTATTTTCAACATTTTGCAGCTAAATTGTCATTTATTATTTTTAAAAGATTATTTGAGAATTTGTTTAGTTTTTCTTGCTTTGCTTCACATACTGCTTAGATTTTTAATATTGCTAAATAGCAGCACAGAAGTCAGAAATGCAAATGTGTAACTTTTTCCTATTAAAAATTATCTACCACATGTTTATATAATTCATATTTTGTTAAATTTCAGTATAAAATAAAATTAACACAGTTTTAGCAAACGAACTGGCTATCAAGGAATGTTGATTATACTGGCAACAAAAATAACACCCACTGTCATGTCATCATGACTGTAATAATAAATTTTCAACCTTTTGCCAAAAATGTCAAGTGAGGGAAAAAATTAGCAAGGTTTCATCTATATCGAATATAATCCAAAAAAAGAGTCCTGAAGGTGCTTTTTCAAAAGATAATTGGCTTTTTCTTTTTTTTTTTGTTTTTCCTTGAAGACGTTTCGTTTCTCATCCAAGAAGCTTCTTCAGTTTAACAGAACTGAACTGAACTGAAGAAGCTTCTTAGATGAGAAGTCTTCAATGAAAAACAAAGAAAGCCCAGTTGCCTTTTGAAAAAGCACCTTTGGGACAACCATGACCTGGATGACCGAGGATCTCTACAGACATTCTCCCATTGTATAACATGTCTCTTAGGACCAGCGTTCCTTAGCTGAGGCAACTTGTTGTTTAAACATAATCCCAGAGCAAACGAATTAATTCACAACTTTTGAATACAGCATTTGCCTCATTCAATAGTATATGAACCAACTGGTGTAGTGAGAGATTGGGCAGGTATCTTCTGTCCATCTAAGCCAGACATGTCAAACACAAGACCCGGGGGCCGGATCTGGCCCACAAAGTGGTTTCATGTGGCCCATGAAGCCATCCTGGAAACAGTGAGGGAACGGCCCCCACTGCCTTGGCCCTGGTCCAGAGATCCTCCTTCCACCAAAGACCCTCAGATCTGTCCCACTCCTGCCCAGGCCCCCATAGGCACCCTTGATGCGAACGATGTAGAGCTGGCCATGCTCACCCAGTAGGCCATATGCACTCTAACCACACCCACCCAGTAGGCCACGCCCACCCTGGCCATACCCACCCGGCCCCCTGAGGGCAACCGCAATGCTGATGCGGCCCTCAATGAAATTGATTTTGACACCCCTGATCTAAGCTATCTTAGTACACTGCTCAAAAAAATAAAGGGAACACTTAAACAACACAGTGTACTGTGTTTAATAGTAGGATGTCTTATTTTGTGTTCCCTTTATTTTTTTGAGCAGTATATTTCTTCATTTTGCATTTATGTCTCCTCAGTCATTTAACTCCAAGCAGTCTAAGCAAAGGAAAATTAAAATGTTTCAAATATACCAAATAATATTATCAACATATGCTCAATATCTTAATAATAGTACAATAAAAATCCTCACATAATAGCAAGTAACTGGCTTCATCCCAAAGATGGTACATCTCTCATTCTCACATTGGTGACTTCCTCCATTTTTAAAACCACACTCTTCTTCCAGTCCAGCTTCCCTCAATATATATTCTACATATAGGTTGAATAAATAAGAGTATCTTATCTCACTCCTTTGCCAACCTGGAGTCACTCTGTTTCACCAGGTTTTACCTGTACTGCTTCTTACTGACTGCATACAGGCTTTGCATGAGGATAATAGATGTTCCATAATTTCCATTTTTCTAAGTGCATTCCAGAGCTAAATATGACTGACACCATCAAAGACATTTCTATAATCAGTGAAGCTCATACTGAATTCTTTCTGGTATTCTTTGGTGTTCTCAATTATTCAGTGTGCCTTTGAATTTGTTGGCATAGCTTGGTTACAACTTGATTTCTTCCTCTTGCTTCTATAACTATTCCATCAATTCCTGTAGCCTTCGGACTTGGTGATGGCCAGAGTGCTAATCTAACTTCATTTTCTAGTACTAGGAGTACTTGTAAGTGAGATATACCTTGTTAGTTATCTTGGATTTGACATTTTTACTGTACAGAATTTCAGTATACTCCTCCTATGTTTACTTAATCTTCTTTGAATCAGTTATAGTACTATCTGGCAATTGACATAGTTTATTATAACATTTGAAACAATTCAACGCTGAAACCTCTTTCTGAGTTCAGAGATCTTTTGAAAGACTTTCCTTGTTTTTCTAAATCTATTTCCATCTTTGATGTCTTATGGATGTTATTGTAATATTGCTTCTTGTGTCTTCTAATGATTCTCTGAAAATCTTGATTAAACTCTTTCCTGAGATCTTAGTCGTTCTTGGCTTTGGCTTCTCTTCTTGGCAATCTCCATCATTTTTTCCGATATCGAGTTTGCTATCTTCTGTTTCTCCATTTTGGGCAGTCTCCTTTCACATTCGCAACTTCTTTAAATAAAGTTCACGCTTCCCCTGTTTCTCTATCAGTGAGGTTCAGTATTTCAAAACAATTTTTGATGTTCTCCTTGAAAATGGTAGGCATTGTATATGCCCAAGATCATATTTTGGAAACTGGCTGGCTTTCTTTTTCCTTTAGATTAACTTAGAACCTGCATATTAGCAGTTTGTGATCTGTTCCAGTCAACCCCACCCCAGGAAACATAAGTGGTGATTCTTTTGTGGCACACAATTTGCCACAAAAGTGCCAAACTGTCTTCACCCTCTTTCTCTCACAAATATCTAGATTGAGTTTCCTCTTATTCCTCTGGAATGCACCGCTTTCCTCCTGGGAATCCAGGCTACTACATTCCATCACATTTCCACAGTCAGCACCTGGCCATGTCTTTGATGCTGTAATTGGGCACCTCCAACTCATTTTTGCAATAATATAGTCACTTTGATTTCTATGTATTGAAGATGTCTATGCATACAGGCATTCTTCCTATTTGTTTGAAGACAGTGTTAGCAATGAAGAATCATTCTGTTGACAGAAATTGATAAATTGTTCTCATGCCTCATTTCAGTTTCCTGAGTCATATGATCCAATTGTATTTGCCTTCTTAATATTTCTAACTTTGGCATTCCAGTTTCCATTGATAATCAGCACATCTTCTTTTTGTATTCTGTTAGTTTCAAATTGAACTTAATCATAAAACTCATCAACCCCCTCTTCTCCTGTGGATGTATCATAAACGTGGACAATCATCCTGCTAAATAATTGTCCACAAAAATCAATTAATTTTATTCATTTATTGACTGTATTGTGGAAGTACTGTTCTCACTATACAATTCCCAGCTATAAAAAAATGCCATTCCCTCTTTATTTTTCATGTCCTAAGTAATAACAATATGATCATATGACTGAAAGTGACAATCAACTGATGTCTTAATTTCAAGGTGTAATTGATTCATTTCACCTTTCCTTGTGTTGGACTTTCCCACGATCGTGGTACTTACATTCCCACTGTAATTCTGTCTTTGCAGCTTTGGATTTTCTTTCTCTGCATGTCAAATATCAGCAACTAGATATACTAAAGGCTTGAATCTAGCCATGTCATAAACACCATTAGTACCATGAAAAACCTTCAGCTCTTTCTCAGAAGCATGTTGAATGCCATCTGATCTGAGGGACCCATCATTTGGCACTATATTGTTAATTTTTTTTATATAATGTGGTTTTCTTGGTAAACTGCAATAATTGTATACCATGCCTTTTCCTGCACAGGACAAAATGATTCCTTTGTTATTATCACTGAAGTTATCATCCCCCTCCAACATTTCCCTTTATCACTGCTGCTCTGTATATGTATTTGCTTGCATTAGCTGGGCAGTAGGGTAACTTTCACTTGGATTACTCTCCTGGGAGTATAAATTCCTGCCATAAACGCCTGGAGTTTTTTGCTCATCCCAACCAGCAGAGTGAGGCAATACAGCTTGCTTGGATAGGGGACTAAAGACAGAACTTTTATTAAATTGTCTGTGGAGACTAAATGTGTTGGAAATAGAAAATAATGTACAGGTAGTCCTTGATTTATCATTGTAACTGGGACCGGATTTCCAGTGGTAAGTCATTATGGTCATAGGTTGAGGCGCCCACAACATGATTTTTTTTTGCAACAGTCATTAAATAAATCCTGACGGTTAAGTGAATCTGCAGTTATTAAGCATTCTTCCAAATGGACGGTTGTCGCTGGAAACTGGTAAAAAAATACCACATGACTGGCACTCTGCAACATTCTGTAAAGGTGAGCCTTGTAATAGCACTTAGCACTTAGACTTATATACTGCTTCATAGTGCTTTACATCCCTTTCTAAGCAGTTTATAGAATCAGCATATTGCCCCCAAACAATCTGGGTCCTCATTTTACTGACCTTGGAAGGATGGGAGGCTGACTCAACCTTGAGCTGGTGAGGATCAAACTGGTGGCAATCAGTAGAATTAGCCTGGTTGCCAAGGGTCTCAAACGCAGTCACGAGACCCTGGGGTGGGGGGGTGGGGGAATGAAATTTTATAAAGGCCAGAAGTGCTTTATTTCTGGCCTTTGTAAAACAAAAGGCTTGTTCCTGTGCTGTTTGTAATTTCATTAAGCAGCTGATTATAAAAAAATTACACTTGTAAAGCATTTATAAACTTACTTTTAAGGTAACACGAATGCTTCATTTAAAGCTGAGTAATGACATTGTTATTGATGCAAGAGTATGCACTGATTAATTAATTTGTAATTGCTTCTCTACTTAAAAAATGTGGTTGTCATTTCATGCATTACAGAAATTAGTAAAATAATTAATTAGAATTGGTAGTCTACTGAGAATTTTGGATGGTGGATGGTGGATGGTGGATTTTATACATTTTATACAAAAATGTATAAAATCTGTCATCGACTTCTATAATCATTCCTCTAAGATTACTGAAAAAGTTGAGAAAAAACATAAGAATACTTTTCCTTTAGCCCTGTCATACGTTTCCCCTTTGTTTTACAATAATCATTCAGTGCATTGGATATGAGTTATATTAGAGAAATAAGTACTTTCAAAGCATAATTTGTGATCTTCAGGGTGCTATTTTAAGAAAGAGAGATTGTCTTCTGAATTGTCTCCTATCCCTCTTAAAAACAGCTGGGATGTACATGAGACTGATTTTCCAAAAATACTGTATATGAGTTCATGCAGATCTATTCCAGCCTGGTTAGAAATGTTTCACTGCCCTATATCCTGAGAATGTAGTTATAGATGAAGCATTTTGCTTACCCTGGAAGATCATATAGTGGCCGTGACTAGGGGGGCTTTTGCCCAGGTTCGCCTGGTGCGCCAGTTGCGGCCCTATCTGGACCGGGATGCCCTGTGTACGGTCACTCATGCGCTCGTGACCTCTCGCCTTGACTACTGTAATGCTCTCTACATGGGGCTTCCCTTGAAGACCACTCGGAGGCTCCAACTGGTACAGAATACGGCCGCAAGAGCTGTCTTGGGAGTTTCCCGGTACTCCCATGTTACACCTTTGCTCCGCGAGCTGCATTGGCTACCAGTTGTCTTCTGGGTGAGGTTCAAGGTCTTGGTCATGATCTTTAAGTCCTTACATGGCATGGGTCCGGGTTACCTCAGGGACCACCTGCTGCCGGCGTCAACTCCCCTCCGCCCTGTGCGTTCCCACAGAGAGGGCCTCCTCAGGGTGCCTCTGGTCAGGGAATGCCGACTGGTGGCCCCCAGGGGGAGGGCCTTCTCTGTGGGCGCTCCGGCATTATGGAACCAACTGCCGGTGGAGCTCCGGATGACATCAGACCTCCGAACCTTCCGTCGCGGCCTGAAGACCCACTTATTTGAATTAGCTGGTCTGGCCTGATGGGGGATTATGGGTTTTTAAATTGTTGTTTTTAGTATTGTATTATTGTTTTTTAACTGGGCACTGGTTTAATCTCCTTTTAACTTTTGTATCGTTATTTATCGTTATTTATATATGCCCTGTGAACCGCCCTGAGTCCCTAGGGAGAAGGGCGGTATACAAATCAAATAAAACCTAAACCTAAACCTACTTTTCTAATGTATTCCTTCCATGTAGTAAATAGAAAACACTGTTGCTATCCCAATATACATAGCAGCAAACAAAAATTAATTCACATGCCTCGTAGATCCAGACTTATCTCCCATAATCCAGGAAGTAAAAAAGGGGTACATATTGCATAATTTTTGTGTTATGGTAAAATGGATAAATGATTCTTTTATGTGGGATTTACTCTCACGTTTGTTGCCTTATTCCAACATGAAATGAGGATAATGATGACAGCAGTGACACTGTGCATAGCAAAATGATAAGACTTCTATCCAACCAATGTTATCCTTTCTTAAGTTGAAGAAGTTTTTTATTCCCCTTACGTACAGCAAATATCAGTAAAATGTAAGCAAGACAACAAAAGGTTCTTTGCTGATTAAGAAGCCTGCGGGTCTTGACTGAACCTGAAAAGCTTTATCTTGAAAGATTCCAGTAAGAGGAATAAAAGATTCCTCTTGTAAGCATTTAAGAAGACACAAAACCATACAATGCATTAATTCTGAGGTCATATCAGCATGATCAGGACAATATTTCCATCATAATTAGATTATTTTTTATTAAGTATTTTTTGAAAACCGCGTTAAGGCAACTGTGAGTGACTAATCATCCTTTATTCATAGAGCAAGATAATGGTTTCTCAAAAGGAAAGGTTACGAGTTATACATGCAAAACAGGATCATTAACTGAACTTGCTGTTGGCTTGACCAAGAAGAGTGAAGAGTACATTCAGGTCTAAATAAGCAAAACTGGATCACTGGCAGGACCGATTTTTACTCTGCCTAGGCCAGGGGTAGGCAACCTTGTCTCTTTGATGACTTGTGGACTTCAGCTCCCAGAATTCCTGAGTCAGCATGGCTGAGTCAGGAATTCTGGGTATTGAAGTCCACAAATCATAAAAGAGACAAGGTTCCCTACCCCTGGCCTAGGCCAACTGGCAGCCAACGTATCCAAGCAAAGTTTAGACTGGGTTCTAATGGGGCTCCAACTTTGTATCTTCAAGAGTTAGAGCGTGTGTATCTGGAATGACTGTCAGAACTGCACCCATTTTTCTTAGAGAAACCAAGGTTGGAGCAAGGCTTGAAAAACTATACACATAAAACTGAATCACAGGCAGAGCTTACTCCCCTTGTGCCTGGATAAGCTGGCAGCATTGTTTTGAGCTCTGTTACAAAGACCAAATATTGATCCCCAAAACCCACCGAACCAGAAATGAGAGTTATCTCAAAAATAAAGCCCAGTTTTAGATAGGTTTGTTGTTATAGAAATGGCTAGTTTATACTATTACGTAAAAGCAAAAAGTTGAGGTTTGATGTTATCTTATTCTACTGCACCAAAGAGAGTCGGAAGTCAATGCCTTTTCTTTCTTTTTCCTCTTTTTCCTACACATTTCCCTCCCCTATTTTTCCTACTATTTTCTTTTGTACTTTTGTATTTTATGTTATAAACCAGACATGTCAAACACAAGGCCCGGGGGCCGGATCCGGCCCGCGAAGTGGTTTCATGTGGCCCGCGAAGCCATCCTGGAAACAGTGAGGGAACGGCCCCCACTGCCTTGGCTCTGGCCCAGAGACTCGCCAGAGACCCTCAGATCTGTCCCACTCCTGCCCAGGCCCCCATAGGCACCCTTGATGCGAATGATGTAGAGCTGGCCACGCCCACCCAGTAGGCCATATGCACTCTAGCCACGCCCACCCAGTAGGCCACGCCCACCCAGGCCATACCCACCCGGCCCCTTGAGGGCAACCGCAATGCTGATGCGGCCCTCAATGAAATTGAGTTTGACACCCCTGTTATAAACTAATGAAAAAATTAAAAAATAAAGCTCAGTTTTCTAGAACTATGGAAAAGTAAACAAACTCACTTTAAAATGTGTTTTATTGTTCACTTCCAATGAAAATGCTTTATTTATACAGTTGCAATCTTCTTTATTTGTTATATAAATTAAAAATTATTAAAATAATTATTCTTAGCCAATCCTAACTGCAATGAAACCATTTGTTTTATTAGCTATCACACAAATTCATTTATCATTTTAGCACAGCACAATATCACAAAGAATGAGAAGCCCTATTTTAGGTGTATAATATGCCGATCTCTTTGTAATCCATACTATGTCAACATTTTTCAAATTAATAAGCTTTTCTAATAAAAGTTATAATTTTCTATTATAAATTCATCAGTGTATTACTTTCTCTTGGATCTTCATTAAATATGTATGCTGTACTGATGAATATTTCTTGTTTGTATTTCATAAAAAGTTTAGTTTTGATAAATTATTGTGCATTATCAGTTTATTGGTGTACGTCAGCTTGATTTAGAATCAATTTCCTAGTCAGCAGGAAATTCTTTGTTAAATCGACTGCAATGTACGTTTATTCCTGTATAATATGGTTAACCAACGTTTAAAGTGCTGAACCATTGGCCCAAGTATAAATAATACCTTGAATTTTACCTGGCCTTATTCCCAGTTGAGTAATGAAATTATAGCTTAAATTATAGTAATTGAAAAACACTTTTTTGGATTGTCTATGGATATTCTCAATCATCCAGGTCATGGTTGTCCCAAAATTGTTTTTCAAAAGGAAATTGAACTTACTTTATTTGTCCTTGAAGATAATTTTCTTTCTCATCCAAGAAGCTTCTTCAGTTCAGTTCAGTTAAACTGAAGAAGCTTCTTGAATGAGAAGTAAAACATCTTCAAGGAAAAACAAAGGAAGTCCAATTGCCTTTTGAAAAACACCTTTGGGACAGTTTTTGATATAGATGGAGATTATATTGTAGAAAATCTTGCTCCCGCCCCCTTTACAGCCTGTTTGCTTACAGAAGATCTCTCCTGAGCATCTTGCTTTTCCTACTATGCAGCTGTAAGTTATATCCCCTCATATCTGACTGTTCCATAGGCAGCACCCTTTCACCTTGTCTCCTTAGGTCACAGGTCTGCAACCCGCGGCTCCAGAGCCGCATGCAGCTCTTTCAGCCATCTCCTGCGGCTCCCAGTCGTCTGCCATGTGCAGTCCAAAAAAAAAAAAGTGGGACTAAAAAGGTTCAACCAATCAATTCAAATATGCAGGGTAAGTGCATATCTCGCCTTGGCTCCACTCTTCAGTCAAACCCTGTTCTGCACATGCACACATGTACGCGCATGTGCACACATTTTTTGTGGCTCCCAGTTTTTCCTTTTGTGAGGGAACCGGTTCCGAGTGGCTCTTTCACTGTTTCAGGTTGCTGACCCCTGCCTTAGGTCATTCCTACATACTATTACAGAGTTCCAAGAATCTGGGTCAGCATTCCTCCACGCAGTCTGTGATAACATGAAATGATGGGCCATATTTCAACTTGAGAAGCCATTTTTCAACAGACAGCATATATATGCTGCTATGAATCTCCTTGAAATACAGTGATGCCTTGAGAATGGATGCTGTATCTTATTTCCTACTATTACTGTACCTTGACTTCAAAAAGATATTTTGTAAAAACCCATTTTTTAACATCTAACTAAGAGACTGCGATAGAACATTGCTTGCAAAGAGAATAACAGACATTTATCAGTCTAAATTCCTCTTGGATTACAGGCAGGCCTTGCTTACAATCATTCATTTAGTGGCTGACTTGTGATGGTTTTTCACACTTAACGATCATTGCAGCATCCCCAAGGTCACGATCAAAATTTGAGCTCTTGGCAATTGGCTCTCTCCCTGGTCATGTGACCACTATTTGTAACTTCCACCTGGCTTCCAACAAGCAAAGTCCATGGGAGAAGCCAGATTCACTTAACAACTGGCAAAACAGGTCATAAAATGGGACACAACTCACCTAACTGCCTTGCTTAGTAACGGAAACTTTGGGCTCAGTTGTGGTTGTAACTTGAGAATTACCTCTATTGTTGATTTACCCCTGACTATGTAAACAGGAGGCCAATTAAAATGTAAAAGATATTTAGGAAATCAGCAGGCAACTGGCATTTTGAAATAATCATTTTTTTAAAAAAAATTCAAAATACATTTGCATGATAAGATTTAAAACTGATAATATAAAGTACAAAATTCAGCTGATTAAAAACATTAAAAGATTCAATTTAGTGCATATAGACACTTTCAAAGAAATGTTTTTCAATTTTTTCACCAACTTTTCTATATTGTGATGACATGCATTGCATTTCCATTTCACATCACCAGTTGTTCTGGAAACAAATGTATTCACTCTGATTAGGTGTTTTTCCACAAAAGCTGTTTAACAAAAGAACAGTAATTAAAATTCTCAGTTCAAATACAGATTATAAAGGTTTTTTTTTAATATCACTTCCTAAAATAGTCTACTGAGTCACATTCAGATGAACTCTTTTTTTTCCCTTTCCATATTCAGTCAGAATACATAACTACATGCTCGATGACATTGATGCTTTGGAATGATTACCTTGGAGAGAATTTTATTATCGTTTCAAATACTATGCTAACAAGTTAGGAGGTCCTGCAATAATTTAATATTCATGCCTTCATGGCATGGAAGCAAGCTATTTGAGGGACCGCCTCTCACCCATCACCTTAGATTAGATCTAATGATTAAATCTGGCAGAAAAGGCATGCTGTGGATACCATCAGCTAGGGACCGATATTTGGTGATTCCCAGAAGTTCTTTGTCTTCTGTGGTGCCCACCTTATGGCACATCCTTCATCCTGAAATTAGACTGGCTCCGTCTCTTTTGACATTCTAGAAATCCCTCAAGATCTGGTTATGTAAGCAGACCAGCGGATCACTCTCCCAGGGAACCAGAGATATGTTCAGATCACTAGGTGCCATGCTTTGCCAAAGGTATTTTTTTATATTTTATATATGCTTATAATATTTTAATTAATATTTTATATTATATATATATATATATATATATATATATATATATATATATATATATATATATATATATATATATATATATATATGTATGTTTCAAATGTTAACTATTTAGATTACCTTGCTAGGCCCCAAACATGGGGCAAATCTTTATTTCCTGTTTTCAGCCTATCTTGAAGGCTATCGAACAGGCAGTAGTCACACCGGACAATTCATATATTTGTGTAAATTACTAACAAAGAATTAAAGGGAAACTGAGATGCATTTCTGACTTGTTAGTCGTCATCAGCCAGCTATACCCATCTGAGATTCGAACCAGGGCTGATTGCATATGAGGCAGTGTTATTTGCCTCTAAGCCACAAGGTCTCTCTCGCTCTGTTAGCTTTTTTTTTTTTTCCGCAAGGGAAGATATGTTTCAAACATTTGAAACATATCTTCCCTTGCGGAAAAAAAGCTAACAGAGCGAGAGAGACCTTGTGGCTTAGAGGCAAATAACACTGCCTCATATGCAATCAGCCCTGGTTCGAATCTCAGATGGGTATAGCTGGCTGATGACGACTAACAAGTCAGAAATGCATCTCAGTTTCCCTTTAATTCTTTGTTAGTAATTTACACACACACACACATATATATATATATATATATATATATATATATATATATATATATATATATATATATATATATATATATATATATATATATATATATATCTTGTTTTTATACTTGCTGTTTCATTGTGGTATGCCATTCAGAGTTGCATTCTGTAAGATGAGTGGCTATACAAATTTGACTAAATAAATCATTTAGATGGTTATTGTGCCACATGTCCTACTTGTTATTCTTCATTTTGTTATAACCAGTTATGCTTGCTTCATTACAAATGGACCACTGTTCATGGCTCGCTCCAAACTATCATATTGTACTTTTATTTCAGCAAAAGTCGCTAGGACCCTGTTTCGGATGCTAAAATGTATAATTATCAGAGATTAGCAGATAATCCATTCTGGTTAAACAGGGCTAGGCAACCTTGGCTCTTTTATGACTCGTGGAGTTCAACTCCCAGAATTCCTGAGTTATCCATTTCTTCTTGTCCTGCCCTCAGGTGCTTTGGAGAATACCTTGACTCCCTCTTCTTTGTGGCAACCCCTAAGAAATTGGAACACCGCTATCGTGTCACCTCTAGTCCTTATTTTCAGTATTGTTTCAGTATTGTTTCTGAACCAAGCAAATAGGTATATCCATACTTGGAAGATCTCTGTGGCTGACCTCAAGAAGAATGAATGGCTTTTCAAATGGAAGATGACCTGACCCAGTCATATATTATGGTGTGCATTCTCTATTTGAGAAAAACTAGTAAGGAAGACCTGTGTGAAATGGATTGGTTCAATAGCACAGCTCTAAGCAGTTATAGGGTCCATCTGTTACAGAAGAAACAAACAAGCCCATCTCGGTTTGATCACAAAGGTAAAATTGCATTGGATGCTTCGAGAAAAGAACTGAGAGAAAAGGTTGCCCTGAGCAATTTTGATGGTTTTTGAAAGAGAACAAAAAAAAAATACAAGGATCCTAGGAATAAAATTGTTGGGAGTGGGGAAATCCTTAGAATCCTTTTGAAAACAAAAGATTTAATAACAGGAGTATAGTCACCCAGTATAGTAAACAAGAAAGCAACAGCAGTGGAATCATAGCAGCTATTTCATCCCATTTGTTCCTTTACTCAATTGTCTATACCAGGGGTCGGCAACAGGAAAAAGCAAAAGAGCCACTCCGAACCGGTTCCATCACACACACACACACAATTGGGAGCCTCAAAATGTGCGCTCGCATGCGTCCACACACACACATGCGCAAAAAACCAAAATGTTTTGCGCATGTGCAAAACGGGAGGCACCTGCACAGCGATGGGTCTCTCTGGCGATGGTCGCTAGGTTGTGGCGCCGCCTTCAGCCCGGGCGCTAACGGAGCCACCCCTGGGACCTCCAAACAGCCACCCGTTCAGAGAGGTGCGTACGTACCAGGCGCTGGGAGCTGCAGGAGACGGCTTAAAGAGCCGCATGCGGCTCTGAAGCCACGGGTTGCCGACCTGTGGTCTATACAATCTTTCTAGCAGTAGAAACTATACATAGGTAGTCACGTGCCTGCATATGGTTAAGGACTCTGAAAATAAGGCAGTCTCAGTGAATTGCCTGGAATACCTGGTACAAGTAAACTTCTTATACTTCATAGGTTAGAGTGAGGATCCTTTGCACCTATTTTTATTGCAGGGAAGTACGAGATTACTGCAGAAAGCAAAGTATCCATAAGAAAAGCACTATTGCATCTGGGCTGCAGCAATCCCAACAACCACAAAATGACAGAGAATCACAAGGCCTGAAGGGACCTTGGAGGTCTTCTAGTAAAAACCCTGGCTCAGGGCAGGAGAGCCTATACCACCTCAGATAAATGGTTGTCTAGTCTATTTTGAAAATCTCCAGTGATGGGAGTACCCACAATTCTAGGAAGCAAGCTGTTACCTTGATAGTTCTCACAGTCAGGCAATTTCTCTTTAGTTCTGTGTTGGATCTCCCTTTGACAAACTTCTTGTCCTGCCCTCAGGTTCTTTGGAAAAAATAAGTCAATCCCCTCTTCTCTGTGACAGCCCCTCAAATACTTGAAGACAGCTATCATATCACCTTCTAATCTTTCTCTTCCTTAGGCTAGACATACTAGATCCCTCAACCATTAATCATACAATTTGCTGCCGGCTTCAACTCCCCTCCGCCCTGTGCGTTCCCACAGAGAGGGCCTCCTCAGGGTGCCTCCGGTCAGGGAATGCCGACTGGCGGCCCCCAGGGGGAGAGCCTTCTCTGTGGGTGCCCCGGCTTTGTGGAACCAACTGCCGGTGGAGCTCCGGACGGCATCGGACCTCCGAACTTTCCGTCGTGGCCTGAAGACCCATTTGTTTGAATTGGCTGGTCTGGCCTGATGGGGGAGCTGGGTTTTAAATTGTCATTTTAGATTGCATTGTTGTTTTTTTTAATTTGGGCACTGATTTAATCTTTGTTTTAACTTTTGTATAGTACTGTATTTTTATTTATATGCCCTGTGAACCGCCCTGAGTCCCCAGGGAGAAGGGCGGTATATAAATTAAATAAAACGTAAACGTAAAACGTAAACAATTTAGCTCCCAGACCCCTCATTATCTTTGTTGCTCTTTGCACACTTTCTAAGGGTCTCAGCATCTTTGTTGTATCATGGTGATCAGAACTGGATATACTATTCTAAGTGTGGCCTAACTAGCGCAGTATAAAGCAGTACTATCACTTCTATCATAGAGACTTTTCTCTCTGCTGCCACCTAAGCATCAGAGGTACCCCGTTCAAAACAGCTAAAGTAGTTGGTGCCATTCTTTGCTTCCCCAATAAAAGCATTTTCACAACAAACTCTCTAATTCTTTTCCTCCCTGAACACTCATTGGGTCATATTTATGGTGAAGATAACTTAAATAGCAATAGAAATTTATATATCATTTTAAAATACTAATAAATGTTATTTTAATGTACAATTTTAATAAATGATATAAGGTAGTGATATATGGCATGGTTATTAATTATTATTAATTACTATCTCCCAGGACAAAAGATGCTAAAAGAAGGGTATCTAATTCTGCAGTATTCAAGAGCGAGTAAAAAGTTTGAGACTCAGATGAATTGGCATAAAACCAAGAATCTCAATGGATTCTACTTCAAATCTGTCAACACGTCAAGTAATTTCCAATATTTGTAAAGAGTCATTGAGGAGGTTACCCATTGTCTTTTATTTAGCAAGATGCAGATTCTTTCTGCTATAACAAACCGTCTGTTTCTAAACACTTGATCCAGTGTCCCCATCACGATTGTCTTTGGCAATGGAGAGATAGCTACCTATTTGTGTGCCAGCTGCTAAATGAGAATCATTTGTAATAGAAAGATAACATTCATGTATGTAAAATTCCTGGCACTTTTCAGCTGGATAAGTATTGTTGGTGGGTCTACAGCCTGAGTTTCTTGTGGAATATGAGATTAACATGTTGCTGCAACAGAACTCACAAAGCCCAAGCAACATGCAAGGGCTCTACCGATGCAGAGGGATCGGTGTGTTTGCAAAGTCAGGAAAAGCAATGGTCGGATAATGATGATGATGATCATCATCATCATAATTATTTCTTGTTTTCCATGGAGCTGGGCAGAATTTTAAACAACTCAAAAATGATTGACGGACATCCAGTGCATCTGCAGCTTTTCAAGCCCAAAAGACAGGCATTTCCAGCATCTGGAAGGAGACATGGTGGGAATTTTTAAATAATTTCTTTTGTTTTATTGCAAGCAGTTCTAAGAACCAAACTATATGCCCCATTAACTGCACAGATGCAATTAATGGGCTTTATTTTTGAAGTGTAGAAAGTGGGAGCTTGCTTAGTATTCAGAAACCTAAGAGCTCTTTCTCTTCTCAGGAGAGACCTGATGAAAATCACTTTTTCCTCAGCTCTGCTCACAGGTCCCCAAGCCAGACTCTATTAACCCCATAGATGCCCCTTCCTTGCAATCGGCTTACGGGAGCTATCCTTTGATTAAGGGGTTCTTCCTGTTCCTTTCCCCCCACCCCCAGCAGTATTCTTTAATGGCACATTGCTTTCTTATGACAATTTCAAAGCTTTCCAATGGCTCTGAATGCCCCCCAATGCAAGTGAGAATAATATGCTTCTAATGTTCCTAAGTAATTCCTTAATGCAGATATGGACATTTTTTTGCCTTTTCACTTACCGGTAAGGTTTTTTTTCCCCCTGCGTCAATTTTTACCTTGAGTCCTCCAGTCTTTTTCTAACCCTTAAATCCTCACTGTCTTTTAATTGGCTTCACAGTGAGGATAGGAGGAGCAAGGCAAAGAGTGCCGCCGGGCACCTAAATTTGGTTCATTTCTATGCAAGGTATATCTCCTTGTTACTCTCTCTGCCAATTGTGGTTGACATTTTCTGCCAGAGAAAGAAGATTAAATGCGGAGGAGGGAGGAATCAGCCTTTTCTGCAGTTGCCCCTGTATTTTGCATGATTGTCTATGCTGGGGCAACAACAGAGGACTGCCATTTCAAGATGTTTCTCATCTATTATATTCCTTCTGCCAACCAGACCTGTTCACAGCATATACTTTGTAGTAATTCTCTTATCATAGCCGAGCCAAAATACAGACATTCATTGATAATTCTGATGCTATATTATTCTTAGTAAACCTTGGGCAATTGCAGATTAGCTGAGTGACAATTTGACAGTCTTGCCAAATACACGCAACATTCTCAAAGAGCCAGAATGCCGTTCAGCAGATGGAAAATTGAATAATTCTAGCCTTCTGAAACAGCAAAAATCTACAAACAGGGGCATTTCATGTGTATTACAGTTGCATTACCTATAATATTGACTTGGCTAAAGTTAAGATTTAGCTTTTCCTGTTTGAAAGGCTGCAGTGTCAAACATTTGTAACCCAAGGTTCAGGGTCCATAAGGAAGCTGTACTTTAAACCTAATCCCAGAGCTCCAATCAGCATGACAGAACTGATTTTATTTCTAATTTAACATAATTGCATTTGTATAGGAGGATTTAGGCACAGGAAATTATAGGGCACCTCTGTGTCAGCTGTTTACCTGTGGTGTTGATTTGAAGCACCTGTAAGATGCACCTGGCTTGAAAAATCTGTGCCAGGCTTCCAGACCTGTACGGCCGTGTTATTGTAACACCATACTAAACTAAGGAAGAGAATTTTGTCTCAACAACTACCTGCCAATCTGCAATATTTATGCAAAAATTAACCATTCTGATTATTTTTATTTTCATCTTGTTTTCATGATTTGCCTCTCTTTGCCTGTCCCTCTGCCGTTGTGAGGGAAACTTTGGCAGCATTGACTGTTTTGGTACGGGGGTGGTGGGGGTGGTGAAATCTATATTTTAGCACTTGGATTCATTAGAGTATTTCACTACCTCAGAATACCTGAGATTTACCAAATGTTAGAAATCCACATCTGAATTATGTATATACATGTCATCCTTGATTTTTGAATCTAAATTTACTACCAAATAACATGTGAAAAATTTGGAGAGGCATGGAATGCTGTAGATGGAGTTTATCTCCTACTATAATCATGGTTAAGAAGATAATAGCCGTAACATGAATTAGATCATGTGAAAGTACTTATCTCAGCATTTGCCTCTTTGCAATTCTTCAGGGCACAGTTGGAAAAGGCATGATGCTTGCATTCATTTAAGACCATTAGCTCTTCTTCACTTCTGTCAGACCCACTAGTTAAACCAGAGCAAAAAATACACCGGAAGGCTAAAACTGATATTGGCTGTAGTAACAGAATCTCACAAGTCTGATTATGCTCTGCCTTCTTCTGCTATTTACAATTTATTGAATTAGGCAGCTTTCTGTCTAAGCCTCTTTCAAATCTTACCTGGCCACTGCAACTTGAAATGTTTTCCCCCTCATTACAGTGGTCAGCGGGCTTGCGTATCTCCATCAAGGTCATCTTCCTAACTCTACAATTTCCTTTTGTAGCAACTTAGGCACAATGATGTTCTGTTCTCTAAACTGGAAAATAATCTTCTTTTATGCACACTTATTTGTTCAGGAGGGTCCATTGAACCTTTGGAAAGATTTTTAGATAGGAGGCTGAAAGAAAGAGCAGAATAACAAGAAAACTTTCTGCAAAAATGGGACTGTTTCTCTATAGTGCTGGATCCCATCCTTTACTTCTTGCTGCATGTGTCAACTTCAGTTTTTGATTTTCAGTAAAGAACAGCTCTAAATTTTATTCCTAACGTGGCTTGCTAATGGATTCCTTTTTCATTCTTATCCAATAAGATACATCCTTTTCCTTAATTTCAAATACTTTTCTCATTCTTTTTTAAAATCCTCTTTTAGGACTATCCAAACAGCAGCTTAATTTGTTGTCACCATGCATGCCACTTCATTAGCCATCTCTAGACAAGCTGATACCTGTCAGGAAATATCTTCCAAATGGTGTCACATCTCTTTCTGCTGATGTCATTCAGTGACAAATCTGACCATACTTGCTCAACAGCAGAACTCTAATTTTTTGTGCACGAAATAGCCAGAAACATTTTGGCAAACTGCTCTAAGATAAATAAGCTACCCAGTATGATCTATTAATAGTCTTGAAAAAGGAATATAAGTACTGCACTTTTGTATTCCCATCAAAAAGTCCCTGTTCTAGATGTGGAAATGCCTTGAAAAACTGGAACGAGGATGTTTGCTGGGCTGAAAACTTTGCTTTTCTATGTGAATTGGCAATTAAGTGTTGGCAATGAAACAATTGCATTTCCTGTAAGACATTGTCACTATGAAGCTAACAAGAGGCAATTATAATTATAGGGTAATTTGCACTCAGTTAAAAACCTAGTGGTAAGCCTTAGGGCTCTATTATAAAGAAATTGATTATATAATACCAATGCACAAATAAAATAGATTTCTTTTGTAGCGTTACCCCCTCAGAGGCCGCCAAAGCCCAGGCCCTCCCAGCCCCACTGCCCTCCGTTATGCTCTGCAGCTGCACTTTCAAGGTGTTAGTAAAATGTCTTTTCTAGCAGAAGCTCACGTGTAGTGAGGAGGTGGCAGACTCTCTTTTTATATATACAAATTTTAGTGATTTTCTAATATTACATTCACATATTTGAAAAGCAATGTGGTGACCGACCAATTACATACAGATATCATTAGTACAGATTTCAGATTGCTACCATAAACATTTCCTCTCTTTTTCCCTTCATATATACTGTCTATTTGTAAATTAAAAAGACAAATTTTATCTTATCAATCATATAGCTTTCTTACATCTATCCAAAGTTTTTAGTTTACACATATTCTAGTTGTTTTAACATACAATCTTTTAGACAATCAATGACCTAATAGATTTTTCAGTTTTAATTTCCACTAACATTTAGATTTAACGTTTGATATTTATCATTCCCAAAATATTTAATATACTCCCAATTCATCTATCATTATTCCTCACAAAATCTAATATTCAAAATACACATCCTGTCAACTTAACTTCTGACCCTCTATGTCAACAGGTTAAAGATACAATATGATATCCTTCCCTTTTGCTAGTTTTCAGGGTTTTTTTAAAGTAATAATCAAAATTTCTTTTTATTTCAGTATTTAGTACTTCCTCTCTCTTCCTCTTTGTATCTGCTATCTCTTGTTTAAATTAATAATTTTTGTTTTAACGTTCCATATAGACCTATTTATTACTTTTATCAATAAGTTTTTAGCTTATCTACACTATTCACTCTTACATGACCTTTATACACAAATCAATATTCAAATTAGCTATTAGTATTTATACTGCTAAATTTTAATGACCAAATTTTTTTTATCTCAGTTCATAACAATGTCTTGTGTTCAACATGCACATCTTATCAAGTATGTTCTGTTTTAGATTTCAATAAGATTGTCGAAACTCCATTCTTCTTGAGTCTTATTCCGGCTTTTTTCCTTTGCCAAATCATCTTCCATGTCCTTGTTTTTGGGTCATCGAACCAGTCTCGTTGTAATATCATCTATATTAATTGATATTGACAAAACCATCCGGTCACTATTTTTTTGAGAGGACTTGTAGCTCTAGTGGGTCATCTCTTTATTCTTCCATATCGACGTGGTTGTTCTGAATTGTTTATCTTCTCATCCAACTGTTCTTTTTCTAAATCCTCTGGTTCCTTCTGAGTTGTATAAGACACCTTTTCTTTTTTCCAAGTTGTCGATGTCTTTTCTGAATTTTCAAATGTCAATATTCTGTTGTATTTTGTATAGATGATTCTTTAGTTGTAGTCAAAGTTTGGGCTTTCATATCTGGACTGTCTTCTTGTTCCTTCACATAGCCTCTTAGTATTTCATTGGTTGTGATAATAATTTGGATTAATGTTTTCAACATAGTGAGAGATTGTTAATCTTCATCTATAAGGAAATTTTGTTCCTGGTCTTCTTCCATATTGGTATTTTAAGCTAAAGGCTTTACACTTAGAAAATCCAAAACACAGATTTTTTTTCCCTTAGTAGGGAACACAAAGCCCTTCACAGCTGTTGTTTCAAAGTTATCAAGGTTATGTATCTTATCTATTTCCCTGGGCAGTCAGCCAGGCCCCTTTTAAAGTTTCCCTTTGAGTCCCAAAGTTGTCTTAATCTTTTCAGTTTTTCTTTTTTTGTTTCATAAGAAAGAATTCAGATTTCCAACAGAAGTAGACAATGAAAAATAGGAAATAAAAAACCTTTCAATCCACATGCTTTGAGAGAAATAAAGTTCCAATTGAGATTCAGTTACTTTTTCAACGTTTAAAACGCCCCTGGGTATTTAGTGGCGCTCTTTCTGGAGGGAGGGGGAAAGTCCCCCTTTCCTCACCACTGGGGGGAAAATGCTTAGCAGCTTAAGGAGGTACAGAAAGAAATTAGGGTGTAAAAGAGGTAGATCTCACCCAGTCTCTTCCATGCTGCTTTAAGAGTTGCCTGGTGGAAAATGTGACTTCGGCTGTTCACAGCCTAGGGACGAGCCATAATGGCTGGTCCTTTCATCCCCTGGTTTGGAGGGAACGCCAGGTCTACGGGAGCGTGGAGGTGGCAGACTCTCCTCGTCAAAGGGGAGGGGGGCTTTCAGGAACAAAGATGAACAGTCCCTAGCCCCGATAGTCAATGCGTGACGGTGTTTGACTGCCCCAGGCAGTCATAGCAGCAATAGTCAATGATTTCACAGCAACCATTTGGAAACAAGTGGGCTGGGGAAAACCCCGGCTCCAGGCAGCCATAGGAACACGAACAAAGGTAGTCAGCATTCTGCAGTAACAGCTCGCCTCTCAAGGGCAACTCCCCACAATGTTTATAACTTACACAAATAACAATAATCAAAGTTCGGATGGCTGCTGGTCTCCAAAGCAGTAACGACCACCCTCTCCTTCTCTTCTGTCATCGCTCGCAGTTTCAGGTCTCGTCGGTGTCAAAACCCCTCCCCTCTCTCCTTTATTGTTAAAATCTGAATTTAGCAACCCCAGCAACTAACACTCTCTCTCACTCTCACTCTCTCTCTCTCTCTCTCTCTCTCTCTCTCCCTCCCTCCCTTCCTTCCTCCTCCTCCTCCTCCTCCTCCGCTCGGGATATCCCCCCTGCGAAAGAAAGATTCTACTTTTTCACTCTGTCTCTCTCCTTCCCTCTCCTTCATAGAAAGGGATCAGCTAAAACATCAAATCCCTCTTCGACTTCACCTGATCTCTCTCCGACAACAGCAACCACCCCCACCCCCTTTCTTTCCTCCTTTTTCTTTCCTTCCGCCTGATCCACGCCCGCCGTGCCCAAAACTGGCAGAAGCTGTTTAAAAAAAATATATCACCACATTCCTCCAATATCATTATTTGATCCACGTTCCTTGCTAGAAATATCTTTTGCTTTTGGGAAACATACCGTACGTCAGGAATAAGAAACCTGTGACTATTCAGACTGTTGAACTACAGCTCCCTGGTTGAAGATATTGAAAGCTACACCTTATCAATATCTGAAGAGTGTAGATTCCCATTCCTGCTGTAACCGTTACACAAATGCCATCTTTGGGAGGAAGGAACACATTCGAGGATGGGAGATGGTTTTCAGAACAAAAAATCTGCACAGACTTTTTAAAAAGTGCCCTGTGAAGTGCACGTCTAAAGGAGGAGAAAAACAGAAACTGTTGGCCAAAACAGGCAGTTTCAGCTGATGCTTCTGCAAGCTTGGAAAAGTTGCTAAGGCATCACTAATCCCAGAAAACAATTCATTAAAGTTTTTCCACTTTCCCTGCCTTAGGGCAGGCTCCCGTGCCTGAATATTTTATATCTGTCTTAAATATTACAGCCTTTGCTGGGTTTTGTGTACTAATAATTAAAGAAGAAAAACAGACAAATCACCACCACCATCACTCTCGAAAAAGCCCTTAAGTTTCCCCAATCTCATTTTTTCTGGTTCAGTCGAGTTGAATTGAGCTATTTTCTAAACACTGAATTGTGCCTCTAATCTGGTTGTTGTTTTGTTATATGTGGTACTATTCTTTGTCTTCCTGATCTGCCTAATCAAATCAGCACATCTTCAGCAAAGCTAACATTCCTTAGCTTTGACTTAGCATGATAACCTATTGAATCAAGGTTACCTATTTGGCAGATGTTTTCTTTTAATTGTACATTTTCTTGGTTCATCAGGGATTTCCCAATCCACTTTAAGTGTCAGTTTATGCAGGGATGTACAACATAATGGTAGAACTAAAGCAAGACGAGAGTGAAGTAAAAATGCAAAGGTGCAATCAGAATAGAAGCAATAGGCAAGAATGAAAGCAAACCTGAAAACAGTGCAGATGTAGAAGTATCAATCTGGAACAATTGACAGAATGTAATAGGACAGGATGATCTGGCTTGCAGTATTAGGCTGATGTCCTTTTCCAGTAAGTATTGATCTTTCTTGGTTAATGAGAGAGTTTTCTGTCTGTTCAAGGGTAGCAGGTAGGAAACTTAGACAATTCTCCTGGTAGTTTGTTTACAAGAGATCTTCTCAATATGAATTGCACTAAATCTGGATTCCAAGATAGAAGAATCGTATCTCAGAATTAGATCAGTTACTAGAAGCTTTTCAGTAATTACTCGAGGCTTCATTTTCCCAATGTATCGGATCCTAGGTAAAGATATAGATGTGAGTTGACAAAGAAAATATCTGTCCTCTTCATATATATTTTTTATCCCATTTGTATCCCGCCCTTCTCCAAAGACTCAGGGAGGCTTACAATCTAAAGCACAAATCAATGTGCTTAGCAATAGCCTTCATTCTATGTATATGCCTGCTTATTAGGGCTTTCACCACCCCCCCAAGCGGCATTATTACAAAGTCAGTTTATTGCCCCCAACAATCTGGGTCCTCATTTTACCTACCTCGGAAGGATGGAAGGCTGAGTCAACCTTGAGCCTGGTGGGATGCGAACCTGCAATAATTGCAGGCAGCTGGTGTTACTTAAGGAGGCATTAGCCCACTGCTCCACCAAGGCTCTATTCCTTACTAAGTACTGTATGGCAATGTTTCTCAACCTTCTCCAGAAATTTATAATGTAGGAACTTCAGCTCCCAGAATTCCCCAACTAGTATGTCAGAATTTCTTGGAGTTGAAATCTACACCTCTTAAAGTGTCCTATGAACTGCAAGAGTTCACTCATGCCAAGGTTGACATACTCTACTCTGAACTAAGGACATACCTACATTCTTAATTCTGTGTGGAAACTTAATATTTCTCATTGATTAGTTTTGCCTACCTAGATGGCTTTTTACCTTTTCTTATTTCTTACTCAATAGTGATTAATACTGTTTTGTGGATCTTAACTTGACACTAATCAAGCTAATCCAAGTGGACCACCACTTAAGTATGAGCCATCAATGTGCTACAGCTGCCAAAAAAAAAATCCAATGCAGTCCTAGGAACAGTGGAACAGCATCAAGAACATGAGTAGTGATAATACCACTTTACACTGCACTAGTGAGGCCACACTTGGAATACTGCGTACATTTCTGGTCACAATACAAAAAAGATGCTGAGACCCCACAAAATGCAAGAGCAACAAAGATGATAAAGTGTCTTGAGGCTAAACCATATCATGAACAGTTGAGGGAATTAGGCACCAAGCTAGAAAGAAAGAAGACTATTAAGCCTCCTGTTCATAGAACAATAGTGGGGCTGAGGAATTCTGGGAGTTAAAGACCACAGGTCTTAAAGTTGCTAAGTTTGGAGACCCCTTCTCTAGACCATGCTTATCCTGTCTTGGATGTTGACTCCTAAGAGGTGATTCACAGATGGTAAAAAGACAAAATCTCAGAATATGGTACAGAGTATTTTTAACTTTTAAACTGGATTCTCCTCCAATACAGCTGTGTGTGGTTTTTTTTGGTGAGGTATACATTGTGGAATGTATATGTATGACACACACACACACACACACACAAACAGTTTTTCTATTATGAACCATATTTGAATGCATTAATTATATAAGTAAGCAGTAGAAAATGATTAACAGTATCAATGCAGATGTTGGGAGGAGCCAGAGTTTTGAGTTTCTTTCTTCTATTAATTGCAGACTGTGTGATAAAACCAGGACATGGCAATTTTAGGACTCAGATTTATTCATGAAAATAAATACATAATTGCTTCTGAAACATGTTTTCTTCCCCAGGGCAAAGGATGACATCAAACATTTAAGCAGCTCCCAGATTTAGAAAACAAGGGAGGCATAATTATTTACAAGTATGTTCCATACCAATGCAGTGGTAAAAAAAAGATTTATTTAAAAGAAAGGCAATGCAATATTTTGTGAAAATATGTTTTGGATTTTAAAGCAGAAAAAAAACCAGTTCAACAATGTGATGGGCTTGCTCAGCCCCATTACCCAGCTTCCCAGATTTTCCATTCTGCAGTTTGACTCTTTGTTTAGAACTCCTGCTTGCTCTCTGTTTAATCTCAACCCTGTAACAATTTGGAAGATCCCAGTTCTTGAGAACTACACAGTATATACACGGTTTCGTGTATCTCCCCTTAATATTTCAGAGCAAAGCAGGGTCTCTTCTCATCTCTTGCAAGCTGAGGTGAAAAATGGGCAAGAGAAACTGGATAGAATGCATTCTCCTACCAGTTGTATAGCAATGGATTTCAAAAAGGGAGTCTGTCTCGTTGTGCCCTGAAACTGTTGGACAAGTGATGTCTGACACTTGCGGAGAAGCGCTTGTCTAAATGAACTAGAAGGCTGATGCAGTACAGAGTTTCTCTAAGCATTCTTAAATCACATCACATCTTTTATATCAAAAATATCAGACCAATCAACCCCCTCGGTTACTAGGCAGCAGCTTTTTCATAGTCAACCTAAGACGTTTTCAGGTGTGCTTGTCTTCCTTTTCACAAATCACTACAGATTAATCATTAGAAGATATTAATGTCGCCACCTGGAACTTGGTTCTTATTGAAGTTAATTTTATTTCCTATCTTGCCAATTAATCATAGCAAAAAGATGTATCCACCAGAAGAAGACAAGGCTAAGAGAAGAATAAAAAACAGATTTCAGAATAAAATAATTCCCAGATTATGCATGCACATCTCATTATCAAAGTCAAGAGTTTTTCCAATTAGATTCTGATGGTGGCAAAATTATGGCATTGTGTTTAATTTAAGTATTATGTACTATACTAGTGAGCCTTTTATATAGCATAATTGCATAAATTGACTGAGAACTGTGTTTACTCAGATGCATTTCTGCTAAATCCTGCTGGGACTTTATTTTTCATCTTTCAAAAACTGGTTGAAAAACTATTGAATATTTTAGAAAATTGAGAAATATTATATTTTTATGCAAGTAATCCAAATACAGAAAACAGCCAGCTAATATTAGGTGAAATCTATATACTATAAATATATTTGAAAGGCATTTCATTACATGACACTTTGCTTAGCAGGTTTTTTTAAAGAAATTAAGAGTATAATCTGCAGATCTTGCATATGCTTTTAAAAATACCAAGTCTCATTTCACCATGCTTCAATCTTTTGAATAATTCAAGAATGATTCTATTACTTCTAATTTTTATTTCCAGTGCCATATTTCTATAAGGTGGCTCTGTCTCCACCTTATGGCCATTAGTAATCTCTTCAATCATTTCTCTACAGTCAGTTTAGAATACTTGTGGAAGACTGCCCCCTTTAGGTTAACTAAAATGGTGCACTATCAACATATGTACAATACAAAACAGGAAAAGAGCAAAGGGTTTCTTTTCCAGATATACGTTTACCAGTCCAGAAATGTTCATATCATGCAAACATCTACCTTCTAAACAATCATCATAATCAAGGTAGTTGTCGATACATCCTGCATTTTATTTTCCCCTAACTTTACTTACATTTTCTTAATTCTTCATGACCATTCAATGTATAGGTTATGGGTGTCTTCATATGAATTTGTATATGCATGTCTGCCATTAGCATAATATTCCATCGATACGATGAATTCTATGGAGACTAAAAAAGTCTTTGCTGCCATAAATTTATGAAAGCAGAGCCTATATAAAGATCAAATATTAATGCAAACTAATGCATTATAGATGACGTGCTTGACACCAAAAAGTGCCGTTAGAGATTGACTGAATAAACTACTTAGCTAGTCTTAAAAAAGTAACAACCAAATGTATAACTTGCTAAGTTACTAATAAACTGAGTTCTAGGCTGTGTTAAACCAATCATTGTCAAAAAACATCCAATGTTTTCTCAGTATTTTTTAGATTCCTATTATTTGTTTTTTTTTATTGAAAAGTTTTAAAATACAATTTTCCTTTAAAAAAACCCCCCTTCCCCCTCCCTCCTCCCCCCCTACCTCCCCCCTACCTCCCTCCCTCCTCCCCCCCCTGCCTCCCCCCCTCCCCCTCCCCGACTTCCCAGAGCTGAATATAAGGTATATATATAAAAAGAAAAAAAGAAAGGCAAACATAAGCAACCATGTACTAACAACTATAAATTCTAAAATCCATCTGCATTTAGAACATTATTATAGAAATCACGCGCTTGCATCACAGTAACCAGACGGTACCTTTTACCTTCGTGCGTCACCATCAACCCAACTGGGATCTCCCATCTAAACCTTATATCTCGTTGCTTGAGCTCTTGCACAAGAAATGTAAAATCCTTCCTTCTCCTTAAAATCTTTGGAGGAATTTCTTTTAAGACCAAAACTTCTTGATTAGCAATCACAACTTTAGTATCATAAGCAGCTCGTATAACTTCATCTCTAGTTTCCCTTTTTGCAAAATATACCACCACATCTCTAGGCAACTTTCTCTGTCTAGCAATCCATGAATTCACACGAAACACTTTATCCATGCCTCCTTTTATTTCAGATGCTGGCTGTTTCAACACTACTTCAAAAGCCTCAGAAACCAGCTGCTTTAGATCTTCCTTGGTATTCTCCTTTAAGCCTCTAACTCTAATGGCAAACTGCATCTGGTAATATTGAGCAAGACTCAGTTCCTTTTCCACTTTATCTTCATTCTCCAATACTTTTGCTTCTAATATAGCATTCTTTTGAGTCAAATCTTCTAGCTTTTCCTCCAATTCTTCCACACAGCGAGCCACTTTACACACTGAAGACAAGATGTCTGCCTTCATCACTCTGAACTTCTGTTCCATCCTCTCCTCCATTCTCTCCTCCAATTTCTCCAATTTCTCCTCCATCTGTACAAATCTATCATTAATTGATTCCAAAATTACCTGGGTGTGTTTTTCAAGAGCATCTTGTAAGTCCTTTGATGTCAATACATCAGGAGGATGCAGCGCCTGCAGTAATGATTGTTGCACAGGAGAAGTTCCAGCACTCCGAAGAGTTTTAGGGGGTGGTTTAGCCGCCATCTTTTACCAAATGTGACGCACTTTCACTTCAGATTTATAATCCAAAAAAGTCCATCAAGCTGGAGAGTAAAATATAATAATCCTCTTCACCTTTTCCTCTTGTATCGCTCTGCCTGCTCCTTTAATCCATAGTCATTCCTTCAGGCAGGGGTGGTCGCAGACGGCTGGCTCTGCTCCAAGAATCAGGAGCAGAGGCGCCGGCCAGCTGGGAGCAGCCCAGGCTACGGGGGAGTTCAATCCTTCAGCCGCCCAAGCCATAAGCTCAGGCGGCCCTGGAGAACTCTACCCCTACCTGGGAGCTCACCCCCTCCTCTTCTCCCGAGGAGGGGGCTTCAAATTCGCCCGAACAGCTGATCGGCGCTGTTTCGGGCGAAAAAACAACAGCTGAGCCGCGGGCAGCCCGGGAAGGATGTCTCCGTCGCCGCGGAGCCACCGGAAGCCAGATTCCTATTATTTGTTTTGTGCTGAAGTACAAATTTGTACTGAAGTACTATTACATATTTTTTTAGGTGTTAAGATTATGGAAATCTGTAGGTATGAATTTTAAGAAATACACATGAACGATATTATGGAGATAAACATAGAATAGATATGTACAAATATGGAAGTATTTTATTTGCTGCACTAAATTCTTAATCATGGTAAAAACAAGAAGGAAATGTATTTGATAAAACACACTTTATTCAAACAGTGTATCATAAGTTTTCATGTCCTTGACTTTGAGGGATATAAAATGAGACCAAGAGTTAAATTACCATAAGTATAAATGATTTGGTCCCAAATTTTATATTTTATAAACGACATTTTATATCATTACATAATAAACAGATGGTAACAAATCAATTTCCTATTTCTACTTGGAACATTCTAATCTTACTTCCAGTCATATGGACTCTGCACTAGGTTAACAGGTATTTATGATGACTTGTAAAATACTACATGTTGCCTGAATACTTCTGGGCATTTGAAACTTTATTTATGCATGTGATTTACTACATTCCAAATGAAGCATAAATAGATGGCAAAATTATGCTATCAACAAAACTTATCACACCTTGATGGCATTTATCCATGACAAACAGTTCATGAATCTCTTGATTATTTAGCTTTAATAAAAAGGTTAACAATGAATCCTGAAGAAAATTTTAGTAGAGATTACTTTGCAAGTGGCTGGCAGGTATCTCTTGGCACACAGCAGGGTTTTGTTTTTGTTTTGGAAGAGTCTATATGTAACAATTTTATGATTCCAGTCTAGCCAGATGGAAAAACTTTCAAAAGCTTTACATCATCCACTGGACGATCTTGCGCATTTGTTTCCATCATACCCACTCTGTTGACTATCCCAATTCCCTGGCAAACACGACCAAAGATAGTGTGCTTGCCATCAAGCCACTGGGTTGGTGCTAGTGTAATAAAGAACTGGCTTCCATTTGTATCTGGACCTGCATTTGCCATAGCAAGGATTCCTGCACCTTAAAAAGGAAAAAAATATTACTAGTTTATCATTTCTAAGTTACCTGTAACAAATATGCAAACAAATGGTAGCACCCTGGTGTATGTTTGTGGCACATCATTCCTTCACCGGTATCAAAATTCATAGTCAAATCAATAGAATTTTTGAGATTATAGGACTGCCCATGAGTTTCAGATGGCTTTTACACTTATAAGGTAAATGTAAAGGTTCCCCCGCACATGCGTGCTAGTCGTTTCCAACTCTAGGGGCCGGTGCTCATCTCCGTTTCAAAGCCGAAGAGCCAGCGCTTGTCCAAGGACGTCTCCATGGTCATGTGGCCGGCATGACTAGACGCCAAAGGCGCACAGAACACTGTTACCTTCCCACCGTAGTGGTCCCTATTTTTCTACTTGCATTTTTATGTGCTTTCGAACTGCTAGGTTAGCAGAAGCTGGGACGAGTAACAGGCGCTCACTCTGTTACGCGGCACTCGGGATTCGACCCGCCAAACTGCCGACCTTCTGATTGACAAGCTCAGCGTCCTAACCCACTGAGCCACCGCGTCCCTCTACCCCCTTTACACTTATACCAACTATTAAAATATGGGTTTAAGCTCAGGAGTTATTAATGAGATATTAATACTTAAATGGATATCTTTCCGTGACTTCAGAGCTATTGTATGCGACAACTTCATTAAGATGCCACTGATAAGGATAACATACATGCCTATTCTGGAATTGAAGTACATTTCCCATTTCTTACTCAGATGCCTGTTCATCTCTATTGACTAATAACTGGTATCCACAAGCCCTTGTAATACTAGATGCCTTTCACAGCACTCTCTGGAACGTGCTGTGTGTCATTCCCACCACTTTTAGGGTTTCTCTATAACTATTTTCTGGACTCATCCCCTAAACCTAGACTTAAAAGTTGAAAAGATTTTTATCAGTCATCTGGTCCATGAAATATTGGGTTTAGGGTTTTCACAATACCGAATGATGCTAAAAGGAATCCAACTTTGTTAGGTAGATGACTATGGCCTAACTGGTTGGGTTGGCAATATATATATAAACTATGATTGTGGTATTGTAATAGAAACTGTATTGTATCACTTTAAATGTGTGATGATTGGCCAACACTGTTTTTCCAACAGCCATAAGAGGGAACTAGAGACATAGCTTCTTTCTCTCTGTTATTCCCTTGCTTGCCATGATGAAGTGATAGGAGGAGGGCACTGCATATCTACAGTCACAGGGGAAGGCTAAGCAAATGACAACTGTTCAACCTTAGTCAGACTCAACAGGACCAAATTAGTATTTAGATGAGTTGGGGCTGATTACATTAGTACTTTGATGAAAATTCTTGCCTGTAATCTAGACTGGGAAATTGAAAAAACAACCCCAGAGAAGACTTTCATAAACTACTTTTGTAGTTTACCAAAAAAAATCTGCATAGATATCTCCATATAGTCACCAGCAGTTGAATGCATCTCAAAACAGTTTTTACCTTTTCATCCCTTCCAGGCAGATAACTATTTTGGAGCACTATGCTTCCCTCCATGGATCAGGCAACTTTCCAGACAGTTATTCATGCTTTTGTCACCTTATTGCTCAATTACTGCAATGAGGTCTACATGTCCTTGAAGACCATTTAGGAACTTCAACTGGTACAGAATGCAGAGATGCAAATAAATATGGGCTTGCCTTGGCATGCCCACATGACCTCCCTCCTACACACACTGAACTAGCGGCCAGGTGTGATTCAAAGTGCTAATAAAGCTACGTGGCATATGGCTGGGTTATCTGAAGGACAGCTTATCCACAAAAGTTTCTACCCAGCCAGATTAAACAGTGTCATCTATCAAGATTCCAGGAAATGTAACTTCTCTCAGTGGTACCTATCCTTCAGAATGACATCCTCTCAAGAAATGCATTCTGAAAGCCTTTGAAAATCTGGCTATTTTCCTAGGCGGTGGGGTAGGTTGGCTGGACTTGTGCATTATCTGGGTTGCCATCTATAACTATTTTGTAATATTTTAATATTTATTTTTACTGTATTGTTATTTTTTATTTTTATTTTGTGAGCCACCCAGAATTAGTTCAAGTCAAGCAAATAAAACATCTGTAAAAATAAACAATTTTAAAAGAAATTATAACAAAAAACCCTATTAACTCGATTTGAGCACCATCAGTAACTAATTGGGGGGATAATAATGTAAGATGTGTCTTTAAAGTATAATTTTACCCAACTGATTTGACTACAGATAATGAAGCATTTATCTAGAGCATATAAATCCTTTTAAAGGATTACCTACCTGTAAACTTTAATTCTGGGTGGAGTTCATCTTCAAACTGCTTGCCATAGATAGATGCTCCTCCTCTTCCTACCACAATAATAAGATTAAATAAATAGAAATTGAAAAGCCAAAACAGAAACTACTTCCTGCAAGTTTGTGTTTCTGGGATACCTAGATTTAATGAGACTGGAGGAATTTGAGGAAAAGCTAAATGGATAGACTGCAGCCATCTTAATATCACATTTACATTATACAATTAGTTTCTATTAACAGTATCTAAAAAACATATTTTGACTGTGTTCTTACCAGTTCCTGTTGGATCACCTCCCTGGATCATGAAATCTTTGATTATCCTATGAAACTTTGTGCCATTGTAATATCCTCGTCTAGACAGCTCAGCAAAATTTTTGCAAGTTTTGGGTGCATGTTTCCAGTATAGCTCCAAAACAATGAGCCCCATGCTGCAAATAGAGAGAATTCTCATGCTATTTAATATCTAATAAAACATTAAGATGAAAAAGCACAACATAATCAATATGGCACTTTCATATTTTACAGTGGACTTTGAAGCAGCATAATAGAAAAAAAGCTTCTGATGCTTTTGAACTTTGGTGTTGGAGAAGAGTCCTGAGAATCCCATACATAGCCATGAAAACAAACAAATGCGCCATCAAACTGACCCAGAGTTCTCACTCAGGGCACGCATTATCCTACTCGGACATATTATGTGAAGACTTAACTCTCTGGTTGTAATGGGAAAGATGGCAAGTAAACAATAGGATGGACTCAATTACAGGGGTGATTGATGAGTGCATCTTTGGAAGACCTGAAAGATCACACTGAGGACAGGTCGTCGTGGACAAAATTTGTCTTTTGAGTTTAGGATATGTGGACCTCAATTCCCAGAATTCCTCAGCCAGAAACACTGGGATATTAGCACCTCTCAACTCTTTCCCAAAAGCAGCTTTTAGGAAACTTAACCGGAATCGGTCTGCTCGACTGCAATGATTCCCACCAAGAAGTTTTCTAAGAGATTTTTTTTTAGTTCGTGCTAAGACCAAACCTGGAGCCTTCCCTTTATCATGCTGCCGAACGCTTTCTCACACCTACGTGGTTTCCATTGAAACAGTCGGCGGCTGCCAAGTGTCCGGAGGCACCGCAGCCATGCTTCCTTTGTCAGCCGCTGGGGGAATCAAATTCTCGCGCCACACTTCCGGTACCACCGACTACGTCGTCCCCTTGCGAGAGAAAGCCGAAAGGGGGCGTTGCTGATGGGAGCCCGCCTGCCTTGGGCCAATCGCTATAAAGGAATGCAGAACACTATTGTGACGGAGTCAAAAGGGGGAAATTCGAATTTGCTTTCGGTTCTCCTTTTTTTTTTTGGCTGTTTGTACGAGTGGAGGAACATTCCGGTGAGAGCGTGGGGAAGATAGTAACGCTGGAGGCGGGGATGGATTGCATGTTGCATGGAGGGATAGATAGATTTTGGCATGAAAGGAGCAAAATGAAGCTGCACTTCGTAGGATTTAGGCGAGTTTAGGAACGAAATAGCGCATGCGTGTAAAACATTGAATAGAGACTCGATTTGCATCTTGCTCTTGTTTGCAAATTAAACACCTGCCTTTAGCTCTTTTATTCGGGAGCTAAAACTTGCAACACTGAACATATCGGGGAACCAACCCTGCTCCCTGAGACAGAGTGAGATTTTCATCCAAGCAAAGTAAAATTGCGTCCTGCTTGCCTTCCCCCCCTTGATCCCTTGCCCTTGATTCTTGTAAACTATTTTTTGTTTTTAACGGGTAAGGCAAAGGAGGTCTCTGTTTCTTCCAAGAAAAAGAAGCATAAGACTACCGTTCAAAATGACTACACTTTAGTTACTATAATCAGAGGACGGTCAAAGGACTTCAGTCCCAATCTTAGGATACACGAAACAAGCCAAACGGGCTTGGTTATGATGGCTTCATTCTTGCCTGAAATAAACTGTGGCCAGGTCTACGCTGTTTGGAAGCTCACTGGTTCTACTGAGTTCAATCGTGCTGATACAAAAGCTGCTCCGGGGTGGCTCAGCATCGTTTATTGTCAGTGTTCTTGAATAATCAGAGTAAAAAATGTTGATTCTTATCCCTAAATCGAGGAGAAAAGTTGCATAATTTTCATTTGGATTGCCTGAGTGCCTGCAACACTGTAAGCATAGCATTCCAAAGTATTTTAAGTTCTTAGGCCCCACTTTCTGCCTGGGAGATAATAACATAACTACTCTGCAATTTGTAACAATTTTAAGAGCAGGAAGTTTCTAACAGATTTAATGTAAGCACATCCATCCATCCATAAATATCCATTCAAAGCATAGAGTAACTAGTAACTAGTAAGCAAAAAAAGGCTAGAGAGAAAGTAAAAGATACTATATAATTAAATTAATTTATATCAACACCATTTACTCTCCACCCCTTTCTATCCCTGCAAAGCATTCTTGCTTCCCCCATGTCTATGCAGTGCCTTTTGTTCTTAAATTTGTTCCCTTTCTCTTTGAGGATTTCATCTACTCCATCCAACCTCTTGGCCTTTTTAACAAACCCAAGAAGTGTGAGAAACACTGGAAAATGCAATCATAAAAGCCCAGACCAGCACAATTCCACTGAAAAAGAAAACAAGAAATTCAAGAAGAAACCAGCATGGCTGCACAAAGATCTCTCTGACAAACTGAAAGACAAGAAGGACATAGAAAAAATGGAAAGAGGGGCACATAACTAAGGCTGATTATCAGCAGACAGCCAGAACATGCAAAGATGAAGTCAGGAAAGCAAAGGCTCAGAATGAACGAAGACTTGCAACAGAAATCATGGATAATAAAAAAAAGTTTCTTCCAACATATTAAAAACAAAGTCAAGGAAACCATTGGTCCACTAAAGAGAGAAGATGGCCAGGAAATAACAGGGCGAAAGCAGCACTGCTTAACTCTTCACACAAAAAGAAACTATAGCCCAACTTACCACAAAAACCCACTGCAAAAGACAAATTAGAAACAAAAATTAAAATAAGCAAGAAAATGGTAAGAGAACACCTATCTGACCTTGAAGAATATAAATCACCAGGGCCTGACAGATTATATCTCAGAGTTCTGAAGGAGCTGGCAAATGGTATCTCAGAACCATTGCACCACATCTTTCAAAAATCCTGGAGCACCCAGGGAAGTACCTAAGGATTGGAAAAGGGATGATGTGGTTCACATCTTCAAGAAAGGGGGAAAAACGGACCCAGGAAACTACGGACCAATCAGTTTAACATCGATACCTGGGAAGATCCTAGAAAATAAAATAAAAAAACAGATCTGCGAACAACTAGAAGCAAACAAAGTTATAACTAGTAGCCAGCACAGGTTTGTTAAAAATAGATCTTGCCAAACCAGTCTTATTTCATTCTTCAACAAAGTGACTAAACTAATAGACCAGCAAAATACTGTGGACATAGTGTATTTAGAATTCAGTAAGGCATTTGATAAAGTAGACAACAACCTACTCCTTGGTAAGCTAGAAAAAGGTGGAATATACAACATTACCACCAGATGGATCTGGCAAACCGTACTCAACCAGTAGTCCTCAACAGCACTACATCCACATGGAGAGAAGTAAGCAGTGGGGTACCACAAGATTCTGTCTTAGGCCCAGTACTCTTCAGTATCTTCATCAATGACTTAGAAGGAGAGATCAAATTTGCAGAAAACACTAAACTGGCAGCAGCAGCCAACACCCCAGAAGACAAACTCAGGGTCCAAAAAGATCTTGACAAATTTGAACAATGGGCCCTATCCAACAAAATAAGTTTCAATGTGGAGAAAAGCAAATTTTTACATTTAGGCAGGAAAAATCAAAGATACAAGTACAGATTGGGCAAGACCTGGTTTAAAAACAGTAGCTGTGAAAGGGACCTTGGAATCCTAGTGGATGATCATTGACTATGAGCCAGCAGTGTGCAGCAGCAGCCAAAAAAGCTAATACAATCCTGGGTTGTATAAACAAGAGGCATAGAATCAAGATCACACAAGGTATTAGTACCGCTTTATAAAATCTTAGTAAGACCACACCTGGAATACTGCAGCCAATTTTGGTCACCATATCACAAAAAAGATATTGAGAGTTTGGAAAAAATTTAGAGAAGAGCAACTAAGATGATCAAAGGCCTGGAGACTAAAACATATGAAGAATGGGTTTGGCTAGTCTAAAAAGAAGAAATAGGGGAGACATGATAGCAGTGTTCCAGTATTTGAGGGCTGCCACAAAGAAGAGGGGGTCATTTTATTCACCAAAGCACCAGAGGCCAGGACAAACAATGGTTGGAAAATGATCAAAGAGAGAAACAACCTGGAATTAAGGAGAAACTTCCTGACAGTGAGGACAATTAACCAGTGGAACATTTCCCCCCCAGAAATCATGGGCGCTCCATCACTGGAGATTTTAAAAAAGAGGCTAGACCGTCACTTGTCTGAGATGGTATAGGTAAGGGGTGTCAAACTGCCAGCCCGCGGGTTGGATGCATCATGCAGAAGTCGTGCCCACCCCATTGCCAGCAATGAAAACTCGATATGTTGCGCAACATCACATGACATTGTGAGTTTGACATGTCTGGTATAGGTTCTCCTGCTTGAGCAGAGGGCTGGACTAGAAGGCCTCCAAGGTTCCTTCCAGATTCTATTCTATTCCATTCCATTTGTATATATTTTCTCTGTAGTTCATCTTCATTATCATATGGTATAACCACTTCAGTATATTTCTTTGTAATAGTCTTTTATTGATGTATTCAGTTCACATTCATTCTATATCCATTTGTCCTTGACATCCATTCTTTTCTAATGTACCCTATCCAATTGCATTGGAACTTTTAGATTTGTTCCCAGCTCTCACTTCTGTGTAACAAAGTGAAAACAAGCAGTTTTATATACAGCCATTGCTACTTCAGCAAACATTCCAGCACACTACATGTTACCTACTTATATACTACTACTACCAGACTAACTACCAGCGTTTGCACATTTTAAGATATCTCAATTTCCCTTTCTATCAAAGTATTCTTATTTTTCATTGTTTTGTAACTTAACATCAACATAACAAACTTTTTGATATGTTCATGCTGAAATCCATAATCCTCACTGTCATACAATTCATTTAACATTTGCTGAAAATCTGGGTTCTCGGTCAATAACACACAAGAGCTACATACAAAAATACATAGCCATTTCTATTCCTAATCAATCTGCCTCTAATATTGCCACAAGCATTACTTATACATATATTCAAGTACATTAAATAATCAAAAGGAACTTATTCCCTGCTCATTAGGGAACAGTTTGCTAAGCTATTCATTCTCATGCACATTTTATTTCTATGTCACTCTTACCAAAGCAACCATCTTTCAATTCCATACTCACAAAAAATGATCCATAGTTCCAGGCAATTTGCTTCATTGTTTTACTTACATATACTAACAAATCTACAATAAATTATCTTTCTCACATTCATACATTTCTCAGTGAATTGCTGAAGAGTAAGATCTAATCTGTGCAACTCCTGTCTTGTGTAAAGCTGCCCTGCACCTCCCAGATTCTGCATCTTGAGATAACTTCTATCCGTTCAATGAGAATTTGCGAAACATTTTCCAAGGAATACTTAATAAACTGAACTCTCTGTAGTTATGCATTTACTCTTACTACCTTTCACTTTCATTCTTTCAGGGTTCAGGCACAGATATAGGTCTTTTGCATACAAATGAACAAGTTGCATAGTCACTTCATAAGCAAACTACATTCATAGTTTAACTTCTACAGCTGCAACCTTACATTTTTCAATATTATAGTATTTATGTCTTTTTTTCTGGACTACTAATGTTTACAGCATTTGTTTCATGTATCTTTATCATGCCCATCAGATCTCTAAAACATACCTTTCAGTATTTCTTAGTTTCATCCCAGAGCATTTCATACCCAATTCCAAAACTGTTTCATTCAAATTTTTCTGTATTTGCTAATCTGAACTGGTCCTTGCTCTCTTTGATTACATTCCTAGCCATTGTGTTTTTATTTATATACAAATTATAGAGTATTTTTAATTCTAATTTCTTGAAGCACTCTTTTCCATGTATTTTTTTCTCCTCTGCAGTTTTTTTCACCCTATTTCACCAAGCAGCCTTTTCCAATCTGCCGTTAGTGAGACTTCAATAACTTCTCTAGCATTTGTTGAGCAGACTTTTTTTTTCAAACCCTAACTTTGCAGAATGCAGAATATAATGTTATCAATAACAACTACTGTAATTTTTAAAATAAAAATAGTAGATGAGTGTAAAGTTGCTATTAGATTAGTAAACAAGATGGTTTTGTATGATCAAACCAGGATTAAACTGTTTCAATAAAAACTGTTTGTCTGAAAATCTGGAACCTGAATGCCAATAATCTGAAGACAGCAGCTTTCTATGTTCCCATCTAATTCAGTTATTTTTCTAACATGTAAAAATAGCAGAACACATCTCCCTTAACATTCAAGATGTATTTAACTGTTATCTTCCCCCTTCAGTTATTTAATAGTATCCTGAGATGATTGCTAGAAAGCATGGAATCATCAGAGGGTGAGTACAGAAAGTGTTTATGGATTTAAATATATGCATGAAATTGTTCTACACCATATCCAAGGTCATTTGGATTAGAAACATTACAACTTGTCTTCTTGGTAAAAAAAAATGCCCTTGAAGGATGGCGTAGAAACTTTTTAACACTGTGTAACAGTGTGAAGCTTTCTGTATGAAATTATGAAGAATTATAAGTTTATTTATTCAGGTAGATTTCATTTGGTTTAACTATGCCTAACTATTCATAAAGAGGGACGCGGTGGCTCAGTGGGTTAGGACTCTGAGCTTGTCGATCAGAAGGTCGGCAGTTTGGTGGGTCGAATCCTGAGTGCCGCATAACAGAGTGAGGGCCTGTTACTCGTCCCAGCTTCTGCCAACCTAGCAGTTTGAAAGCACGTAAAAATGCAAGTAGAAGAATAGGGACCACTACGGTGGGAAGGTAACAGCGTTCCGTGCGCCTTTGGCGTCTAGTCATGCCGGCCACATGACCACGGAGACGTCCTTGGACAAGGGCTGGCTCTTTGGCTTTGAAACGGAGATGAGCACCGGCCCCTAGAGTTGGAAACGACTAGCATGCATGTACGGGGGAACCTTTGCCTTTACCTTTAACTATTCATAACTGTCTAGGTCAGGTTCCACTATGACATGTATAATTCTCAGAACATATTAAGATTATTAGTAGCAGAATAATGAATAAGATGACTTTAATTCTCTGTTTTGCCACTAATTTTCCATGTGATTTGGTGCACAAGAATTAGCATCTTTTGTTTCCATGGAGTTTATAAGGGCTTTAAGTAGCTTTTTCTTGGGAATATTCTTCACTACAAAGTGCAAATAATAGCTCTCTCTCTTCTTGCTTAGAACTGTTAAGATGCCTAGGTAATATTTGTGATGATGGTAAAGATTAAATATCCAGGTTAATACTTCTAATGATTATGATTTCTTATTTTTCAGATATAAAATTTATTACTGATGAGACACTGGATTTTGAACTGTTTTCTCCTTTGGATTGGTAAGACTGATAGATCACTACTGGCAATTCATAGAAGCTGTCACATAAATAAATAGCAAGTGTCTGAAATTGATAAGCAAGTATTCCAACAACCACTAACATTTTTTTAAAAAAATAAAAGTGGAATTATTTACCTTAGGGGCCATGAACTCAGGCCCACTCTCTCCCTGCTATCTTGATCAGGATCAACTGATAGTCCTTCTAAGAATATTCCAATAATTTCCTTGATCCTGCTTATTCAATTTTTCCACTACCTTTCCATTCTTCTATTTCCATCAACCTTGCCATCCACAATATTTTTTTTCTAGTTCATCCACTTGCATTACAGATTCAAAGTTTGTGTATGTAATGTATGAGTTTCTACTTGATCAGAATTTTAAAGGTGTCTTTACTGTGTCCAGGACCAATTGACAGGTTTTTTAAGAGTAAGTGGCACTACTCTATCTAAACTCTTTATCTTGATCTATATCTGTATGTTACCACTTGTGGAGGGGATTGTCTTAACTCTTTTGTTATAGAAAATATCCTCAATCTTGTGTAAATTTGTCATTTTCATTGCTAGGATTAACTCATGTGAAACACCCCCCATGCTAGCCAGTTCTTGAATCCAAGAAGACAGAATTATCAATCTCCTTTATTTCTTTGATGTTACTTGTGAATCCAGTGATTGTGGTTGACATTGTATTTGTCATCTTAATATTTTCCGTTACTCATATTTTTCACTTATTTTTTAATGTTCTTTTTTCACTAAATTAAATATACTAAATTTGGTCCTCAATGTTCTTAAATTCTGACTCTATATTCTCTAAGTTAAATTAGTGGGTTCTACAAACTGTCATGGTGAATTGGAGTATATATCTACATTTTCTGTATTTTATTATGAAATGTCGGATGTTGTCCATTCAGTGATGTTCAGATGTGATCTGCCTTTAAATTGCTTGATGCAGATGTTGGCAGTGAAGACAGATGTTTCCTCATAAAACACTATTAACATCTCCTGCATTATTTCATTTACCTAGTCCTAATCTTGCTGTAATTCCAGTTTCTTCCATTTCTCTAAATTTTGCATTCCAATAATCCTTTTGCAATTTGTCATAGAATTTGTCAATGGCTTCCATCAATGTGTGTATAGTTGGTGCATAGCCTTGTTGACACTGATGTTCACTATATGCCCTCCTAATTCTGAAATATATTATCTTGTCATTTATCAAGTTATAGGTAAGCACATACTCAACTATATCCTTTTTTAAGTATCAGTGATGCTACATTCCTTTGTATGGTCTCATGACCTCAATATATAATATCTTGTGATTAGAGGGACCAATTCTGATTCACTTAGTGCATTTACTAAGTTGAGCTATTCTTAAAACAGGCAGGATAGTATATTTCATTTCTACTTTAAAAATGTCAGATTTCCTTTGGATCATTGTTCTTTATATTCCACGTACCAACTTAGTACATCCTTATAAAGTGAAAAATTCTTCTTTGACAGTACGACTGATCAGTGATCAGGCTTACTTATAGAATCGATAAAGTCATATTGTCTTTTCCAGAGGTATTAATGAAATTCAGGTGTGTTTTTTTTAATTACAAGAGAAATGCCTTCTAAATTGTTGGTCTCATAATCTAGAACCAAATTTATCTAAATATCTATGGAGCTTCCTTGGCCACAATAAAGTAGTGGCTTGCCATTATCTTCTTCTGGGATTCCTTTTGGAATTCGTTCCCTAGATACTGTAGCTTTCTTAACATCTGTCAAGCTCCACTTACTTTCATTCCTATTGAATCACTCATACATTATTCCTCATCTTTCTGATCTTATCAGCAAGGAGGCCCTCATGAAGTTCATGATCTTACTGGCTTCACTGTCAGGATCTTTGAAACTATTAAAATCCCTTGGAGAATGAAAGTGAAAGGCCCAGTGCAAACATTTTGCTCAAGTGTGCGCAAATGAAGATCTTAGTGGATCAAATAAATTATTTAGGAGAAAAAAGAAAATAAATAAATGATTCACATTTGTTGTCCGTTCCTTAAATTGAAAGATTATATATCTAATCCCTAATATATTTCCAATGTATTTTTAAATAAAAAATAACAGTTGAAAATGCTAATACTGACAAGCTTTATTGGTTTTGTACAAAAGCCAAATACTTGGAAATCTGGCCAGATGGGAGCTACTTTATTAGGTGACCTTCTTATATTCTTTTTTTTTTACATGCCTCTCATAACAAGTCTACAGTAATAAAAATATGGAACTTTATTTTGAGTTACATGGCTGTTTCCTTGCATGTGTAAATGTGTTTCATTTTTTTCTTTCTCAGCACTGTTTGCTATAGACAAGACAGAGAGTCTATAGCCTATCCCCTTGAACCCAATGACAAGAGTGTGGAACAAGCAGTTGATCTGAACATCTTGTTGGAGAAGAATGATGGAAGGGCCAGAGAGCCAATTCCCCAGTGGAGTCCCCTGACTCCAATGAAGCAGGAGGAGGTCAAGAAAGAAGCTAACTTGGTGGCTATGCAGCTTGAGAAATGTCAGCTCCTGGAAAAGCAGAATGTCAGTTCTGAAACAAAGCTTGAGACGGTTCTAGAACATGAGCTTTTACCCCCAATCAGATTCTTGTGTGCAGAGGCTGAGAGTCCCCAGAACTCCCGGAGAAAGACTTTCAATGTGAAAAACAGTCCTCTGAAAGCTCTGCTCCCAACAGTGGAACCAGTTTCCTGCTTGGCTCAAGGTTCCCCCAAAGCTCTGCTTTCCAAAGGTAGAAGTCCTTCTTCCCACCTGGTGGAGTTGCCTAGTCCCAGAAGACTCCAAAATACATCTTATGTGTGCAGCACTGATGTTCTCCAAGCTGCGCTCTCTGAACCCAAGGCCTTGGTGACAATGACATTTGGCAATAAAAAGGTATGGTGGCAGAACAGAAGCTCATAAATAAGGCATATAGATTGCAAACATTATGCTTAGGGAACCATTGCTTTTGATTCTGATTTCTTCCTTGTGCTTATTATACTTAGTCAGCCTTTCCCAACAGCCTTTCAACTCTGTTACGAGTTTCAGCTCTCAAAACCTCAGCAACTGACCTCCTAGACCAGGCATGTCAAACTGCCGGCCCGTAGGCCGGATGCATCACAACAAAACCGCGCCCTCCCCATTGCCGGCAATGGGGAAAAAGTCACGATAGGTTGCGCAATGTCACGTGACATCACGGGTTTGACATGCCTGTCCTAGACTTCTTAGAAGACTGCAATGTCAGGTTCGCTAACTGAAAATGTTTGTAGACATTGCACACATGACGACTTCTTTTTAATGAAAACACTGTGTAATCCCCCATCCCCACCCCCAAATCTCTGGATTGCTAGACACAAAGAACTATGGAGTTTGTTTCTTTTTAGTATTTTAAACTGAGATAGTACAGTTGCGGCATCTTTTTCCCCCACATTGCAGTAGTTGCACAAAGATCCTTTTAAGTAGCTCTGCATGGTACTTATTAGCATTATCTTCCTATTACCATATAATAAAGATGATGCCATAGTTCATTACATGGATTGCTACAATATGTAGCATTCCTTTACCAAGTACCTTTTATGGTAATCTATTGCCTAGCTCTGTAAAAGATAATTTAGCTTTAATCATTTCCACTTTGCAAAATTAAATCTGAAAATTCAATATTGAATTTACTGCTAAGCTTGTAAGCCGCCCTGAGTCTTCGGAGAAGGGCGGGATATAAATGGAATTAAAATAAAAATAAAAAAATATTAGGAAAGAAAATTCCCAACCTGATATCTTCTTTCTCTACCCAGCACCCTCTTATTTGAATAACAGAGTTGGAATGGATCCTGGAGGTCTTCTAGTCCACCCCCTTGCTCAAGCAGGACACACGGTATCATTTCAGACAAATGGGTTGTTTATTTATTTATTTATTTTAATTCCATTTATATCCCGCCCTTCTCCGAAGACTCAGGGCGGCTTACAAGCTTAGCAGTAGCCTTCATTCTATGTATATGCCTGCTTATTAGGACTTTCACACACACCCCAAGCGGCATTATTACAAAGTCAGCTTAATTGCCCCCAACAATCTGTGTCCTCATTTTACCTACCTCGGAAGGATGGAAGGCTGAGTCAACCTTGAGCCTGGTGGGACTCGAACCTGCACTAATTGCAGGCAGCTGGTGTTACTTAAGGAGGCATTAGCCCACTGCTCCACCAAGGCTCCACCAAGGTTGTCCAATTTCTTCTTAAAAACCTCCAGTGATGGAACAGCCCAAATTTCTAAAGGCAAGCCATTCCACTGATTAATTGTTGTGTCAGGAAATTTCTCCTTGTTTTTAGGATGTTTCTCTCCTTGACTAGTTTCCATATAAGAACATGGATGAAACATCCAGAACAAGCTTCTTTTTTTCCTTTCAGGTGCTTTGGAAAATAGGTTGAACCCCCCCCCCCTCTTCTTTTGTGGCAGCCCCTTAGATATTGGAACACTGCTATTATGTCATCTGTAGTCCTTCTCTTCATTAAACTAGATGTACCCAATTCCTGTAACCGTTCTTCATATTTTTAGCTTCCAGTCCCCTAATCATCTTTGTTGCTCTTCTCTGCACTCTTTCCAGAGTCTCTACATATTTTAATATCATGGTGAGCAAAACTGGATGCAATATTCCAAGTGTGGCCTTACCAAATTATCCATTATATTCTCTGCTTTGAGTTTAGATTCCCATAGTTGCCTTATTTTTTCAGAAATCACAAGGAAGCCCAACTATTTTAGAAGCATCTTTTGGAGCAGATCAAAATGCATAGACAGTAGTAGTTACTACTCTTAAACAAGAATGTATCTCTGTGTATAAAATCTAGTGTAGTATATACAGTCATGATTGTGGGATTCTGGAAATGCAGAACTTTACATTACAGTCAAAGTCATTAGATTTTTGAGGGAAGAGTTATATACACTTTTAAGAAAGATACTTGCTTCACCTTGCACTAAATGTATAGTAAAAGGAGAGAGGGACAGAGATGCCTGCTGTACTCTTTCAAAACCTTAGGATTCTGCCCAGAATCTATGCCACTCAACTTTAGATTTGTATGAAAGTTGTAGCTATTGAAGATTGCTAATGGAAGGAGTAGCTAAGCTGCATTCCCCAAGTATTTAATTTTGTGACTCCTGTAGTCCCTTTTATCAAATAGCTTGCTACGTTTTTCACCATCTCAAGGCAGAATATAAACAAAGTTCAATGTATGTCCTAAAATAGGTGTGCTATATGTTAAACCAAAAAAACGTATCAGCGTACCACCTTGGAGAGTTGATAGGAATCCAAAACCTGTCTCTACTAGTATATGGCCTTGCCCACAGCGTATCATTGCTTCACTCATGTACCTCTCAGCTTCCCTCTTCTAAATGGGAAATGCAGCTCTTGGCCAGATGTTTCCCTGTCTTTTTATATCCACTTTATAAGTTACAACTTTCTTGTAGAAGAAAGTTCTTGTAGTCCATTTGGAAAAATATGCTCTGATAAACATGTTTAGACAACCACTTAAATCTTTGTTCACTTAAACTCATGTACTTTTTGGTTCTGTGGAATCTGCCCATTTGCTTTTAGCTTAGTCATATGTTTACTGACTTTTTTGCTTTTTAAAAGCTGCTACTCTGCTTTGAGGACCATACTTCTTCGAATGGGATATGCATCACCATATTTTGGATTTTTCTTTTTTCATAGAAAATCTTTTTAAAAATGTTTAGCCAACTTTCTACAGAATAGTAGTTCTGTTCAAAAGCTGCAGCTGTTTTATTTCTGCCCTTCAGCTTCAGGCAACTATCAGGAACAGCAGGACAGATAAAGCGCTTGTCCTCCCCACTACCACAAAAGACCAGGAGCCATTGCTGCATTTGAAACCTCTCCCTCAAACCAGGATAAGGAAAATGCTGAGGAAGACAGAAGCTTCTGCTATAAATGTTTCTGATCAAGGTCCACAGGTACAGTATTTCCAACAGAAGAGCTGGGGGTGGGGGAGGGAACTGGGCAGATAGTTAGGAATGTACATCACTTCATAAAAGCTGCATGTATAGAGAACCACTCTGGCATGGTTCTCCAGGCTGAAAGGTTGCCTAGCTCATCTTTGTTCGTATCAGTGCAAGTGAAGGCTATAAACATCTCAAAAAACGTGCACGTAACTTGTACAATCTCCTCAGAGATATATTCATCCACGGAAGGGTGGGTGTGCATGTGTGCCTATAGAACCATATTGTTTGTTTTCCATGCACAACAGGGAAGCTTCTGAATCTTTATGGAGCACCAGTCATCTTTATGATAGCGTAGCATAATCCTGTAAAATGTAATTTCCTCTGGAATCTTGCTGTGGATATATTTGCAGGTTTCCTCTAAGAAAGAGACAGTGCTTGCTGCACACGTGAAAAAAAAGCCAACTCCTCAGTTGCATCTCTTGCAGACCAGCCCTGTGAAAAAAATTCCAGTTGCTCCAGAAAACACGGTACCTCTCCAGAAGACGAATGCAAGTAAGTTAGAATAGGCTACTTGTATTTTGCCTTATCCCCTGATCATGTTTCACGAAAACCTTGGTAAGATTTCACAAGTGGTTTGCCATTGCCTACTTCCTAGGACTGAGTGACTGGCCCAAAGTCACTCAGCTGACTTTATGCCTAAAGTGGACTAGAACCCACAGTCTCCTACGTGGCAACAAGAATAAACTAGTTAAGAGGGTTTTTTTAGCTTTTCATTCTGGGTCTTACTAGATTGAAAACTTAATGACCCATCATTAATGTCTGATTCTCTAGCTGACAAGTGAACTGGTATTAGTCTTCATTGAAATCATCAGATCTCACTTATTTTCCCCTTTCACTGTGAATTGCCTTTGTTTCTTGCTCTATTCCTTACTGTGTGACTGCTGAATATCCATAGCACATGGACGTAGACAAAGTACTCTTGAAAATCCATATAAACAATGTATCTACCTATAACCTACACATCCTTTTACATTTGAAGAATTAGATAGGATCCAGTCACCATGTCTAGAAACATTTTGCTGATTTGCCATTAAATCATATTTTTTTCCTTTCATCACAGGTCAGGTGAAAACTATGAGAGGCAATGGCCCCAAAACACAAGCCATCTCCAAGCCTCGTGGTGGTTCTTGTCAGATTCAAACAAGACACACTGCCACATCTGCACTGGCAAGCCAACTTCCAGTGCCAAAACCAACCAATCATGCTGCTGCTGTTTTAGGCAGGTATGCCGTTCCTGGGAAATCCAGCCAATTTAAACCACTGAGTACAGAAACATCTGGTGGGCAAAGATCCATTAAACCAACTGCTGTGGTTGGGAAGAAAGGTGAGTGAATGCACAGAGATGCTAAAGAGCTTTGCAATTCTGTTGAAATATATTGTTGGAAAAACTATACACTGGGATAAGATTGTCCTCAACGCCATTTCATCTATTAAAATGGTAGACATGTGACATCAGATTGTCTTAGGTGAGAAACAAGTTCTTCATCTAACTTAACCTACACATAACATGAAATAAGCCATCTGGGTCTTGTTTAGATATGCCTAGTAAGGTAGTCCTCAATTTACAACCATTCATTTAATGACACTGAAAACAGTGGCTTACCACTGGTTTTCACATTTATGATCATTACAGCATCCTCATGGTCATGTGATCACAATATGGATGCTTGGCAAGTATTTATAATAATTGCAATATCCTGGAATTATGTAATCACCATTTGTAACCTTCCCAGCCAGCTTCTGAAACCACAATTCTTTATCATCCTGAAGTATCATAAAATACATTTGTATCCATGCCAGATATTGGACTACATAAACTGGTTTATAGGTTATTTACTTTGTGTTTCCTTTAGCAGCACATGCACTAAAATTGGAACAATAAAGAGAAAATTAGCATGGCCTATGTACAAGGAAGATATAGAAGTTCTATACTCTGGATACCAAGACAGTCATGTGTGTTAAGCACACACATAAAATAGCCTGTCTGCAATTCCAGCCTAGAAGGTCCTTGAATTTTGGAGAAGATACTTTACAGCATGTCACATACATGTCCTTTTTTGACTTGTGGACAAAATGGACTTGACCATGAATCTTGAACGTAACCTGTTCATAAGTAGAGCACTGTCTGTATAAGAGAAATCCTCTGGTGACCCATTCTTGTTGCACACTTCTACAGTTACATTTCTGTATAGTGTTTTCCTTCCCTAATCTGCATGTTGTCTGATATGTGGACTTCAGCTCCCAGGATTCTCAGCAATGGACACAAATGGTGGCACTTAGGTTGCCATATTGAATCGAAGTGAGCTGCCAGATTTTTGCTGAATATTTAATTTAATTTTTAATTTTAATTCCATTTATATCCCGCCCTTCTCCGAAGACTCAGGGCGGCTTACAAGCTTAGCACTAGCCTTCATTCTATGTATATGCCTGCTTATTAGGGAGGTTAAACCTATTTCAAACAATGGAATTTCCCCCATAAGAATAACGTAGGATTAGAGTTCTGGTTACTTTAGTTTTCTCTGCTCAGTTTCCAGTCAAGAGTTGTCTGACTTTTTTGGGAGCATAAGTTTCCTCTGTGCTAGAATTATAAAATAAATAATGAATTAAATACAATTACTTCTCTTTTCCCTCTCTCCACCTCCCTCTACAGCTGCATGTCAGAAGCCAGTCTCACCTGGCACTTTTCAGAACAGCAGGATGAGACTGCCAAAGACGACAACTTCTAGCAGTTCAAAATGAGGGGCTGGATCCCTGGGTTTTGAAGCCACATAAGTGTCCTACCACACCAGTGTCAATGGGAAAACATTAGCTCTCTAAGACAAGTCTGTGGGGAGAAAGTCAACCCATGTGCCGATGAGAGATTGTCTGCAGTGCTCTTTTGTCGAATGTTCTGGGTACTGAATGCTTGTGGATCTGATGACTAGCAGTTGAAAATCTATCCACATTGTTTATAAAAACAAAATCCCAGTCCTTGGATTTTAAAAAGTACATTAGTGATTGTTCTAAATAATGGAATAATTTGAAGTGTATGTAAAAAGCACAATACAAATTAATATTAAGTGCATACTGATTTCAAGCGTTTGTAGACCTGTCCTAACTACCTGCTCCATCTGTCCTTTAAGATAATACTACTAGCCATTACTCTAATCTTGGGAACAAGCCCAAAAGAACTGATAATCTCGGATGATGCCTTCCTTTTGAAGATAAAGCTGCTTTGGTCTCATAGAAGGTCCTGGAATCACTTCTTTCAAGAGAACTTTCAAAGCTTGCATTGTGCTTCTCCTCTAATGCCATCACACTCTGGGTTTGTGGTTTGAGGATCTGGAGTAAGGAAGCACTGCCAGTTCTTGACCTATCATTACATTCCTTAGATTTATAAATGAAATTTTTGAGGGCTCAAAGTCTCTTTGAGCTGCAGCCTATGAAGCTTTGCTGAGCCATTGCTGAAAGCTTTATTTTGTAGCTTAAAACTTTATTAGATAAAAAACAGCCTTACTGGAACTCAGTGGAATATTTAGTCTCTTATAAGGTACACCAACCACTATACAGCATTGAGCTGTAAAGAAGCATCATGTAATACTGAATAATATATGCACTGTTGATCATTTTGATATTACTTTAGAAGTAAACACTAACATACATTTTCAGTTGTTATACGTGAAGTATTTGTTTCTTTTGGTTAAACTTATTCAAAAGTAAGAAACCTTTTGATTCTTATTGTGTGAAAGACTACACAACTCACATTTCAAAACCTTTTATCTTTTCATTCTTATTCCATACCTCCTTTTTATATTAAACTGAGAACGGTCAGTGGTAGTGCTCTTAATCCACAGATTTCCTGTGCTATTAATCTAAACAGAAGTTAAAAAAAAACTTACTCTGTTATGGAGTTGCTAAAATTTTATCCCAAAACACAAATGACACTCATTAAATAGCATTTTTATACTGCTCTTGATTATTCTTAGGGCATTTGTGGCTTAGATGATGGAAAAGCAGCACACAGTGCTGAAAATACCTTTGCTTTTGAGCCAGTTTCATACTATTTAGACCTACAGTATATAAATACAAAAAAATACTTCTAAGCTGTTGCAGTGGAATTCTTAGAAGCTCAGTCTTGAACAGATCTACCTCCCTGCCTTCATTATCCATCTGCTTAATCAAATTTGCAACAACTAAAACAGAGAAAAATGCCTTGAACAAAAAATCTTCAGCTCCTTCCTATTCTAAATTAATTGGTGCTTCCCTAGTGGACAATAAAGCTTTAAGTGAATGAAGTTGAGCCTATTTAAACATTCTCTGCAGAAGTGGTGTAATAATGTGTTAAGCATCGCAATACTCTTCATTTCAAGACCATATAGTGACAGGACTATTCAAAGACTGCAGACTGATTCCTGGATATATGGAAATTCTTCCTTCAGCAGATACTAAGGAATAGAAGATGAATTCTTTGCAGCTTAGGGAGTTGCAACAGTAAAGTTAATCCTTATGCCTTGCACAAGATTGAAGGACAAAATGCTGTATCAATTCTGCCAATATATTCATGAATGTTGTATCGATATTTTCTAATTTCTGAAAAAAATGTGCCTTTCTAATAAAAACACACATCTATATAACAATTTGTAGCAAAACCAACTCCTTGAGTAATTATTGCCGCTTTGTGATCAGTGCTTACTCGGGGATAAGAGAACCAATACTGTAATTCCTTTTCAGCAACAGAAGCTTGACTTTTGTCCCATTTTGATATCATTAATGTAATGTCTCCAGATAGATAAGACTGTGTTACATTGTTCAGACAAAAACTGAATGAATTTCAAAACCTGCAGTGTACCATCCTATTTCTGTGAAGTTTAAGGGTTTCTCAAAATCGGTAAATCATTATTAGAAGAATGGGGGGTCATTTTTCGATATACGTATATTTGAAAGAGAAGAAATCTAGATTCTCTTTTACAATGCCTCTGCCCAGAAACAGGGAAACCTAATAGCCTCAACTCTTTCTATTGATTTCAGGTTCTTGGTCTTCCCTTTCCCTACTCAATTTTCTAGTAAAGATAGGCAAAGCACTTAAATGAAACCACCTACATCAGGGGTGTCAAACTCAATTTCATTGAGGGCCGCATCAGCATTGCGGTTGCCCTCGGGGCCGGGTGGGTATGGCCTGGGTGGGCATGGCCTACTGGGTGGGCGTGGCTAGAGTGCATATGGCCTACTGGGTGGGCGTGGCCAGCTCTACATCGTTCGCATCAAGGGTGCCTATGGGGGCCTGGGCAGGAGTGGGACAGATCTGAGGGTCTCTGGCAGAAGGAGGCTCTCTGGGCCAGGGCCAAGGCAGTGGGGGCCGTTCCCTCACTGTTTCCAGGATGGCTTTGCGGGCCACATGAAACCACTTCGTGGGCCGGATCCGGCCCCCGGGCCTTGTGTTTGACATGTCTGACCTACATGGAACTATGGTTTTATTATTTAGGAAAAGGGGTGAACCCTATTATATTTACATTAAGAACCCTCTCTACATACTTGAGATATTTAACCAAAGGAAAAGCCTATAACCCATCAAAAATTTAAAAAAAACCATTTTGTTCCTCCAAAAAAATTAAATCATAACTCTTCCTGTGCTTTCCCCTCTCATCAAACTGGGCTTCTTAAGGAAAAGTAAGGTTTGTTTCCCCGGCAATATTCCACCAACTTCAACAGCTGCCTGTCAAGCAGAAATTCAAAGACTACCATTTCCAATTCAGTAGATGAGGCTGTGACACGAAAGCATTTATTTCTTGAATTTCTGCATGCATCACAGCTACTCAAGACTATGGAAACAGCTGTACATGGCTTTAGCTGAGTTCTGCTGGAAATGACTTTACTAGCTAGTGAAGAGGGAAAAGATGGATTGCATCAATGGAAATTCATACTAGAAGACAAGAACCTTGAACCTACAATGGCATATGCTTAGGTCTGGACAATGGTGGTGGCGATTTATTGCCTAGGAAATGAAAGGTGTGCTCAGTTGTAAATATATGCATATACATCTTTAAAAAAATAATAAATTAAAAAGCAGACATGTCAAATACATCCTTTCCACAGTTAAAACAGCTAATTAGCTCTTTATAGACAGCAGAGGGACACTTAAAAATTAATTAGCTGCAGTGATGAAGCAGAAGCTGAACTCTTCACATCAAGCTCCCCATACAAGACAGTTTCTCAGTTTTTAATACAGTTAAGGTTTAACACTTCCTTGGTCATGAATGGAGTGGCATACCTCCCCCTCCGATTCCGTCCCACCTGGCACAGGAATAGGTGGAACAACTCTTTTCCCTGGAAGCCGCTGCTGCTGTAGAGAGCTTAGTTTGAATTCTTTACTACCACTGCTTTCAAGTTTGTTTCAATTAATGGATTTGCCATATAAGAAATATTTTGCATAGGAAGTTATTGTAGGCTAGTTTGTGCATTTGACTTACAGTCTAAAAACTCATCATTTAGAGGTACTTGCAATTGGGATGATGGAGCAGGTAACCAGTGCTTCTTGTCTGGTAGAAATCTTAATACTTTGAATGGTTTCAGAGAAGCCAAAATGTAGTAAGTGAAGATGGTTTTTAATAAGGAAAAATTCCCAAGGCTTCATTTGTTTGATAGCTGCCTTAATGGAGCCCTGACATAAAATATAATGCAATGTTGCTTGGAGAAGAATATAATTTCATGTTTTTATGAAGGAATGGGGCTTTATGGAAGACAACGTAGAAATGCCATTGATCTTTCCTTCCAACCTTCTTTCAGCATACCAAAACAAAAGAAATATATTCAGGAATAAATTAGCCTCTACCTTAACAGGTGGCAATTTGAGAGGGAGCCTTTTTGGTGTGCCTCTCCTTGTCCAGGAGTAAGACATCTGTAGCCCTCCAAATACAGCTAATAATCCCCAGCTTTTATCATTTGGGTTGGGGATACCTGTAACGTAGTTACATCTGAAAGGCCTCCTGTCCTAGTGACTTTTTCTTCCGATCTATTTACTCCAACGCAGGAGTGTCAAACTGCCAGCCTGCGGGCCAGATGCGTCATGCTGAAACCACGCTCACCTCATTGCCGGCAATGGAAAAAAAGTCGCGATACGTCACGACACGTCATGTGACGCTGCAAGTTTGACACCCCTGCTCTAATACCTTTGCATTTCAAGTTGGCCTTCCCCAATCAACACCTTTCAGATGTATTGGACTACATTCAACAACCCCCAAGTTGTACGACCAATGGATTATACTGGTTCTGGAGAATGGGACTTGCAGCTCAGACACATCTGAACAGCAATGGGTTGAGGAAAGCTATTATAGATATGAGATAGCCAAAAGTGTGCCCCATTTCCTGCATTTGGAAGCATCACTTACCATTTTGCATTCACCTATGAAGCATGAGGGAAAACACTTCCAGGGCAACAAGGGAAGTCCTGTGGGTTTTAAATACTCCTTCCTGCTGCAATAACTTCAACAAGCCATATATTAGGATGCCAAAGTGGTTCCTGCCCAGATGAATCTTATTTCCATATGTATCTCTAGTTTGCTTCAGTATGAGCAGCACGAATTGACCAGAATGGTGTTGAACAGCAATACCAGGTGGAACTTGAGCAAATGGCTCTTGTTGTAACATGCTTTTTTGGGTGGAGGAGGAGGGGGTTGTGTCTCCTTTCACTTAACCAGCTAAAGTCAAATGGTTCAGAAGGAACACTCAGTGGAAATAACACAGTAGTAGATCATACGCTGAAGAAGCTGATATTTATCCCCTTTGACCTACTGGAATGGGACAACTAGCCACAACCAACTCGTTACGGCCAATTTGCCATGGCCAACTCACTACAGCCAACTTGCTGTGGGATAACTTGCCATAGCCAACTCACCAAAGGACAACCCACTGCAGGACAATTGAACAATTCAATTTATTTAAAATAATTACAAAATTATTTTAATTTTTGTCATTCACATTTTTTTTGTCCCTCCTTTGGCATCCTTTCTTTATTGATTCTATTCTATTTCTTTGATATTAGTGTAACTTGTCCGGCGGTGAGCTGTCCCTTGGCAAGTTGGCCGTGGAGAGTTAACCCATGGCGAGTTGGCTGTGGCGAATTGGCTGTGGCAAGTTGCAAACCCGCGACCCACTTAGCGTTGTAGATGCCACTGCAGTGCCAAGTTGACCTTATACAGATTTCAGAGAATCACATTCTATGTGTCAAAACATTCCAAGAAAGGTTTTGGAATTGGCAAATACAGAGGCCACAAAAGGCTAAAGAGTAATGAGCGATATTACTGGAGGTGTTGAAAAGAAAAGCCTAATTTTCTTTCTTTGACAAGCCAGGCCATGACAACAGCCAAGTCCCAATTAACCCCTTATTGTGCAAACCTTGGCTAAGTCAGTAAAGCGCATCAGATTCTGCACCCAGCTAACAAGATTTAACATTGCTGTAAAGCATGACCCCAAGGGCTTTTCAACTATTTAAATTAGAACTCCTTCAGCAATGGTCAAATGAAAAACAAAAATAAAAACACATCAAAGTAACAGTGCCTTCACCCTCCCCAAGCTGCCCCCCTCTTCCCACTCTCCCTTAGCAGAATAGTCTCTTTCCCGGTGAACATTATAAAAAAAGTACTTTCCAAAAGGACCAACATGAAAAATCCCCATTATGAGCAGGCATCAGGCTTGGCTGAGTGTAGAAAAAAATGAAGGCTTCTGAGGCAGAAAGGCAGCAACCTATTGGCATGAGAGCCAGGTGCTTTTGGGAGACATCAAGGCAGCGTTCCTGCTCCAGCCACAGTAGCAACAGAGGGACACGTGCTGACTGGCTGGGAGGAGCGGGAGGCGGGACTTTTTACTTTTTGTCATTTTCTACGAAAATAATTGCAGCGTGGACTGATGGCTCAAGCAGGCCACACCTGTGGTGCTCAACACCTTATGGGCTGCCTCTTGGAGCATTCTGATGGGGCCAAGTTACTGGAATGGTGAGCTGAGCTTGGAGAAGTGGCTGTCAAACAAAGCAGTTAAGAAAGTAACTGTGATCCAAGGAGGAACGTTTCCATTGATGCCAGAGGATAGGCTGGTCCTGCGTCCCTGATCCCACTGCAGTCAGAAGCACCGTGGCTGGAGTAAGCAACTTGCCAGAGAAGAACAAGATCCCCAGCTGACGCTAAACTGTACAATCCATGAATGTAGGCAGCATGATAGCGATGTACGTCCTGGGGAGATGGCTCTGGGTCTGGAACAAGCCTACTATTTCAACATTTTTTTTAAAAAAAACTTTCCTTAGGCCAGAAAAGTGCAGTTGGCACTAGTGCTTCCCTGCAGAAGAGCAATGTACTTTTACAGCATTCTAGAAAAGTTATCTGGATGATGTATTTCTTTCCTATTCTATAATTGCTTAGTATGGCAAAACCAAGATGTCAGACTCCTATTTTCTGTGTGTGCTGGAGAGCCCAAGACTGAACTGCACCCTGGATTAAATATGCTTCACTTGCACCTTGGAAGGTGTGTTTAGATGCACGCTGCTGGGTCAGAAAAAAGCATGACCATGGCCCCTTGACACACATACATTGCAGAGGAAAGCCGGTTGTGCCCTCCAGATTCAACACAAAGGTTCTTAAGGAATGTCTGGCATACAGTAGGTCTCACACGCGTCCTCTGCACAGCCAGGTCTGCTAGACCCTCCAGCTTCAGTTTAAAAGGTGCTATTTCCCTCCCGTCCAAGGAGAAGCCCAGTGTGGTGTCCGCCAAAACTGGGCTGATCCTGGATTGTTACTCAAGTCAAAACTTACAGTTCTTGGTGGCTCCTAGTTGCAGCCATCTTCAAGCACACTGGCCCCTAGCTCCACCCCATTGTCAAATATGCAATGAAAGCATCTGCACAATAATACATGTCCACATGGTGGCTGCTGAGGCTCCCCCAGACCAATTTTGATAACGAAAAAAATATATATATTCCAGACACGCAGCACTTCCAGACTGGGCAACAAAGCATGAAAATCCCTGAAGACGTGGAGGTGGTCAAGTTTATGTTCTTTCAGTCCATTTTAGAATGATCCAAAGTGCATCTGTTCAACAAGGTCCGCCTCCTGGAACCTGGTGTTCCCCCCCCAGGGGGTTGGGGGGGCAGGTCACTTTTCATTTGGCACGACATACAGTGGGTCCAGCTCCCTGGGCCAGGCCGAGCTGACGGAGACAACATTCCTCGCTGTGGTTTGAGAGCAATCCTGGCTCCCAGACTGGCCAAGCGTGTGTGAGAGAGAGAGTCTGGTGCATGCGACATCAGATTGAGGTTTCATCGCTCCTGCTCAGTGATCAAACACAAAGCGAGACAGGACAGGGGGAACACAAACACATGAGTGTGGTCATGAGCAGGTTTGAGCAAAGCACCCCCCCTGGGGCTCATGTGTTAATGGAGGAAATTAAAAAACAGAAATCTGGGCGATTGAAGCGAGAGGTGAGAGAACAAGAAACAGAGAAGGGAGGAGAGGAGGAGGAAAGGGGGTTAGTGCAAGAGAGCTCAGGAGGAGGTTGGAACAGGATAGCACCCCCCAGTTCCCCCCCTCCCTCACAGTGCTGAATAGGTTGGCTGAGTCCCCCCAGCATCTCACAGGAACAGCTCAGTATTTCTCAGGGACTTTAAATCTGACATGCTGCTCTGGCCCTTGGGATAAGGTAACCCTGGGCTTTCCTTAAAAAGTTCCCTTTCCCACCTAAAGTCCACAAAATGGCTGCATCCTGCCATTCAGATTCTGGCAGCTACATCCAGATGCAGCTAAGGGGTTATATTTTCTCCAAGAATAGGAACCCTCCCCTCAGTGGAATAGTCAAGGATTTCTGTAACATAAACATCAGGAAGAATCTAGGGAACTGTAAATAGGTAAGACATTTTTTTTAAAGGCACAGCCTGGGAATAATAATAATAACAACAACTATGAAATATAACAAAATATCAGCCTGAAAGATCGAAAGCACCATTTCCGGCGTGGACAAGAGGCTTCACGCAGGCAGCAAGTTGTCACCCGCAAACCACCAAGGACAGGAGAGCAAGGAAAAGGCTCAGCCATACTCACTCGGAGCCAGAAGAGTCCTCATCCACTGTGCCAGTCTTTATGCTCATGGTGATAGGTGTCAGGCCATTGAGCTGCTCCTGTAGTGTCTGTCGGGGTCGTGGCATCCCACCTCCACGGCTGCCATCACTCCCTGAAGAACCATGCAAGGATACCATCCCTGAGCGGCAGCTGGACAGCTTGTTATGGATGTGCTGGATGCTGCTCTTTTCACTGATGGGTGGCAGGTATTTTTTCTTTAAAATGCCTGAGGGCAAAAGATCCAGAGTTCAAAAAAATAAATAAATTCCTTGCTACAGTCAGGGAACCAAGGCCAAAGGATCTGACTACTTGTCTTTATGGACAGAGGAGCGGGCTTGGTGATGTTCTACTTGTAAAAAACAAAAGGCAGAGCTGGGTGTCATTTTCATCTATAAACCTTAAAGGCACGCAAGATCCAATCCACTTGGTAAATTAAAACAGTCTTGAAATTAATGACTAAAGACTATCTGGTTTTATATATTTCCTTCATCATACTGTCACATCCCATGGTCTTAGGCCCATCTTAAAAGAGATCAATTTTTTTTGTCTCAATTGTAAGCTGATAACTTGGAGAATCTTCATCCCAGCGCAGTCTTTAACTTTACAAAAATTGCCCTTGCCAGATTATCTGTATAATGTATATAAATTCTTATAAATTAGTATTGTGGCGCTTTCTCACCAAAGGCTGCAAACAACCTTACTTCTGCCCAAACAGAGCTAGTTTTATTAACAGGAAAAAAATTAAGCCTAACTAACATTGCATCTTTTAATACTGTATGTTCCCAGTGCTTTCTCTAGGCCCAATCTTATTTCTAACAAAGAATGACACATAATTAGATTTGTTGATTAACGGGGTTATTAAAAGGTTATGTCCTATAAAGCAAAATTCTTCACACCTGGGAAAAATACTTATTTGCAAAACATTCTTTACATTTTTCTGTTTTCTTCCGGTCATACAGAAAGGCAAAAAATTATTTCTCTTAATTTCCACATAGACGTATTCCATATTTATCTGGTCCGAAAGGCTTCAGATGCTGAATTCACTCCTGAATATTAAGAGCAATTGCAAAATGCAACTTGGTGTTTGATGTGACCCCAAGAGGAAACTGCTAGGGAAGGGGTAGGCAACCTCGGCTCTTTTATGACTCATGGACTTCAACTCCCAGAATTCCTGAGCCAGCCAAGCTGGCTCAGGAATTCTGGAAGTTGAAGTCCATGAGTCATAAAAGAGCCGAGGTTGCCTACCCCTGTGGTAAAATAGACCAGTCGCTATTACGGTTCCCAGAATCTAACTTTTTACCTTTCTGGGGCTGAGCAGTGGGGTGAGGCAGTGAGCCCAAGATGCCCTCTCCATTCTCTCTGGCCAACTCCTCTGACAGTCCCAGCCGGTCATTCTTACCCATTGGTTCGACTCGCAGCGACTCTGAGCCAGGGTGGCCCTCGCTCTCGCTGGCAGTAGTTACAAAGTCACCCGGCCAATAAGGGTTTCCAGGTCCAGAGATGTTATCTACTGAGAAAGCAGAAGATTGTGGATTTCAATGTCCCTCTATCTGCTCTCCTGACTTTTCAACAGCTGCATTAAAGAACTTCACAAAAGCTACTGCCCAGGGAGATGCAACCGATATAAAAATACACGACCGGACCCAGAGGAAAATTATACTGAAGGAGGAGTTTTGTCCTATCTTTACTATTCTGGAGCACCATCTTAGTGAGTGAGTTCTGCAGGGTTTCTTCTCTCCCTTTGTCACATAATTACATCCTTATATCACCTCTTGTTAGCAGCTCTTTACAGCTTGAAAACATACAAGGAGAAGAGACATCAATGCCACTGTTCTGAGGATTAAGGTACATCACAGTTTTAAATCGACAGGGAAGAACTAACAATAAAGTAGTTTACATGAAGAAATAAACTTGCTCTGGTCATAACTGAGATGATATCTGTTTTATCTCAATTGACAACTTTGCAGAGTTTTAAAGCATCTGCAACTTACAGCAGCTGAACTTGATTACACACCTTACTTAAGCTTTAAAATTCCCTGAAAGTAATGGTCTCAACCACACAGTCACAGAAATTCTAGAATGATGAAGATGAGTAGAAACATCTTTGTAACCTGGGTAAAGTCTGATCTAGTGTTAGCTCCATCCCTTCCTCCTTTAGTGAGATATTCCTGGAGTAGCCCAAAACCATCTCTAGCATTACCCTTTGGAGCGCTGAGTGCTGGCAGTTTCTCATTGTTAGGATACAGTAAGTTCTCCCAGCAGGGTTCCTTGGGAAATTCTTCATCCTCTTCACTGTCTGAGGAATGGGTGGAAGCAAAGGAACCACTCTGGTCATCCTCCAGGGAGAGGTCGCTGTCTGAATCGGTATCACGTTCTGTGCCCAAAAAGTGCAGGGAGAAAGACAAATAGTAATCAGACTGTATTAATAGCACACCCATTCTTCACTCAACTGTTCTACGGTCTCAAATCATAACAAAACATATCCCCTAAGAGGACAGAAGAGGTGTCTGCTTAGGACATACCACCTGATTCTCATACCAAGTACTTAAATGGTCTCAATTGGTGATTTAAGAACCATCTACACCAGGGGTGTCAAACTGCCGGCCCATGGGCCGGATGTGTTATGCCAAAACCGTGCCTACCCCATTGCCGGCAATGGAAAAAAAGCCATGATACATTACGACACGTCATGTGACATTACGAGTTTGACACCCCTGATCTACATAAATCAGGTGATTACAGCATGTGATTAAATTGTTCTCTTGTATATTTATTTTTGTGCAAGCTCAGTTTATAACGTTCTATCTGTGTAGTGGCTACAGTGTCCACTTAGAACGGGAAAAAGCCAGGTTCAAATCTAAACCCAGAAAACCATCAGAATAGGTCAATTTGGAGTAAATGAGAGTGAAGATAATAAAATGTTCAAGTGGCATCAAATCTAACAATGCCGGGGGGTTTTCTTAGAGGCATTGTTTCTTTTTCAACTTTTGCAAAATACATGTTAAGATATTGTCCCTTGGCTCACAGTGATGAAATGTATGTTTGAATGTGAATGCTACCTGAAGTTTATTCCCAAGTCTACTACTGTATTAGAACCATTTCAATTCAACTAGGAATACAACACACATCATCACTATTAAAAACAACAACAACTGGCTCCTGACCTTTGAGTCTTTCCCCACTTGTACCTAATCATAACAAATGCATGCCTGGGGAGGAAAGGGTGAAGATTGCCATGTCTACATGATGTTACCATCACTATGTTTCCAACCCACGAGTGAAACGGACTTATGTTGTTTTTAGCTATACCAGTGTAAATGCAGTGTTTCCTTCCTTACTCTTCCACAGTGGAAAGGCAATCTCAAGTTGTACAAAATTTGTTGGCTTTGTCCCCCATGACCTTGGCAAGAAGTGACTAGTTGCATAGGCAGTAGAGGATAAGGATCAGTAATGCAGACACCAAATTCCATGTTTTGACAACACCATAATGGGTGAACAGCACTTTAATTCTGTAGGGAAAATCCTTCTGTTCTGTGTCACTCTTCGGTGGAAGAGACAGCATGTTATCACTTTTAATTCCCTGTTTTTAAGTATTAGCTACACGAAAATTTCCCTGCATCTAAGCAATGCACCAGGAATCAAGCTCAATTTGAAGGTAGCTTTACTTCTTACCCCTTTATTTATTTGTGCTCTGCCTTTTATTACTTTTTACAAATAACTCAAGGTGGTGAACATTCACCTTTCCTCTTCCTATTTTCCCCTCAACAATAGCTCTGTAAGGTGAGTTGGACTGAGAGAGAAACACTGGTCCAAGGTCACCAGCTGGTGTTCATGGATAAAGCAGGACTAGAACCCACAATCTCTTGCTTTCTAGCCTGGTGCCTTAACCTCTAGACCAAACTGGTTACACAAGGGTGATCTTATGGCTGTGGCAGCTTTTGTTTTATCAGTTTCTAAAGTCCAGGGTAATTTTTTAGTTTCCCAACAATTTGAGAGACTAACAAATAAATCAGAATTATACATCTTCTCACACAACAAATTGTCTCCTTTCTAACCTGTAGTACCCACCCCAAGCCCCCTTTCTATTTTAACTGACTAAATTCACTGAAGGGCAATGGGCTATCTGCCTTGCCTTATTTATTCCACAAGACTGTTGTGTAGATAAATACAGATTCTTTAACTATGAAGGGTGAAAATAAAAATTTCATAAGGAGTGGGATAGTGTCTATGGAAAAAAGGCAAGTATTCCTCTACAGACACAGGAAGATCCATATCACAATGGCCTGGTTCTCAATTTCTGTATGCAAACAAAGACAGTGCTCATTTTAATCTGCCTTTCTCTTTTAGAGTCAGTCAATTTTAGCACAACAAAAGAAATAGAGATTTGCTGTGCAATTCTATGAAGATATCCATGAATTCCATGGGATTTACAGAAATGCTATGTAATATACTAAGCTGCAACTTTAGGGATCTACTACATCCTCATCCCTAGCACATCTTTAACTTTGACTAGACTCTGAGAAACATGAGGAAGAGGAATTGTCAATTTCTTGTTCACATGTAATCACCATAGCTGTCCAAAAACATAGAGCATTTAAAGAAATGGAGGGGGAAAAACAAGAAAAGAACTACATGGAAATGAGAAATATTATATGTAGCTTTAAAAAGCAAATTATAGGGCTATCAACTGAAGCCAATCCATAGGCCCAGGGATGTAGACAGTTCTGCCCAGAACTTGTCCCGTTCTCTTCCTCTCACCATTGTTCTGATCCTTGTCTTCCAAAAACAAAGAACTGGGATCCGCAGGCCCAATGTGTACCTGGCTATTGTTCAAGCCAGACTCCTCCCTGTGAACAGAAAATAGAGAATTTGATAGCTGCCAAGGCTCCACAATACAGACAGCAAGACCTATACTATGGGGGAAGGGAAAGAGTTAGACCTTCTTTACATTAGCATTACCTGAGCACAAAAGGGATGTAGCTGTGCTGACTTTTGCCTGAGCGGACAGTGCTATGCAAAGAACCAGTGGAGTCCCCAAATGGTGTATGGTACAATTGTCCATCCACGTAGGTATTGTTGCAAATATAAGCCTGTTGAGGTCAGAATAATATGGGAGAGATCAATTAATAGCAGCAGAGAGGCAACAACTAACTAACTTGGTGAGTCTCTTCAATATTTTTTTTTTTGGTTCATCAATTGGACTAAGGATCTGAGTGTTTTTCATTGGCACAGCTCTCCATTCTGGACCTCATATCTTTCACTATGCCAGCTTTGTCTCATCTACTTGACCATTCATCTCTTCTATATTAGAAGTCTCTTTTCTCAGTGCTAGCATTATGTGTCTTCTCACAGGCATTCGTTCACTAGCTGTTCTTTGGAATCTGTTGCCAAAACTCATCTTTGCTATAAGAAAGCAGACCATCTTTTTCCCTGTTATATTCTGGATATAAATACTCAGCGGATGATCTGAAAGCAAGATATAGGATATTAGGCATGCCATCTGTTCCAAGAAACAGAAAATTCGGAGGTGAATCTCAGCTTTCGTGATATTACTCAGTTTTAAGTGATGTAGATGGTTGTGAAAAGATGTGGGCGCTCAGGCGATCAAGCCTGGAGATTATACATAATTTGGCTTCAGTGTCCTACATCATTTTTGGGCCTTCCATAATACTAATAGTAGGAGAATATGTATACACGTTTCCTTCATTGCCAGTGGCTTCATTGTCATTTCTTGATGCAAAATATGACTCAAAATTCTGGACTGGAGCAAAATGCCAATTCCAGGTCAAAGTTTTGTTTATTTTTCCTTTTAAGATCAGTATCAAATTCTGCAACAACATACCCATAGTTTTCTACTCAAAGGTATTGTTGGCCCTCAGTGAGAATAGGAAAGAAAGCGCCTTGAGATACTCACTGCTGTCAAGGTAGATTTGGTAGTGAGTGTAGGATCAGTGCTGTGCTTCTTTCCGCAAATAGATCTGAGAGCCTTCCTCACTTCTTTGCATAAGATGACACAGAGGAGAAAGATTAAGGGTCCCTATGGAACAGTGAGAGAATAGGCAATGAATGGCAACCTCACGGCTTCCAAGCTTCAAAATGTTTATTTGTTTCTTAGACTTATATCTTGTTCCTCCTTCAAGAGCTCAAGACAGCTTCCAGGGAGATCTCTTCACTGTATCTTCACAACAGCAATGCTGTGAAACAGGTTGCACTAAGAGAGAGAATGACTAGTCTAAAGTTATCAGGGTATTTCCATAGTAAAAGGGTTCTTGAACCTGGGTCTCCCCAGCAATTTAACCCTTGCACCACACTGGGTTTCCAAAACATTATAGTAAGGGAAAGCCAGTAGCCTAATTTGCAGACCTTGCTTTCTTTTTTCAATCCTATGTGGTCTTATTATTTTTGTCCCATATATTTCTACGCTGAGAATAACTGCTGCTTTTATTAATAAGACTCGCTCCGGTAGATGTTACCTTGGGGAAAAAACCAGTAGTTGTAAAAAATAAAAATGTCATATTTGCATGTTTTCATTATGACTGAGAGAGCAATATTTTTGGTAAAAATCATCATTTCCTAATTATTTGGTGAAACAGATCTCTGACAGAACAGTAGAGTATGAACTTGTTTGAAATCTATACAGATTCAAGTATTTGGAGCAACAGAGAGAAGTAAAATAGCTATTTCTATATATAGTAATAGAAATTAAAATCCTGTTGTTCCATAGGATTACATCTAAGAGCCAGAGTTCAAGAATATAAGAATTGATTTACTTCAAAGGTTTAAAACATGTGGTCAAAGTGCTATGTAAGTGCTGTTTATGTCTCCCAGTACACCTCTAGAATTCTTTCATCCTTTAAAAGACCCCAACCCACTAAAAAATCTACCTCTTCTTCCCCTGCTAATTGCTTGACATCAAGGTCAATAAAATCTGCATGGTTCTTGCTCCAATTGCCAACAGAGGTCAATCATACTCCAAATGCTGCATGAAATTCTAAAAAAAATCAATTTTGGCCTGATTCTTCAATTTATATTACTGTATGAAATTGAGATAAATGAGTTCTTGGAGAAAAAGGGAAAGTGGTGAAAACAAAATTGAATTGGGGGGGGGCTTCATAACAGCTCAGTATTATTGAGCAAATGTGACTGATTTGGGGAGATTCCATACCAATGTGTGCTATTGTGCTATATTACGATACCCAAATTACCTGGAAGCAGTTGAAGCCCACAAAGAGATAGTGGAAGAGGATGGCATCGCTGTTAATGGATAGCAGAGCCAGTAACCAGGTGACACTCATTATCAGCAAAGAGATGAAGCCCGACCGTAGACCGGAGCTACAGTAGAGAAAGAGTATAGTTAATGTGGTCTCTCCCACACAACAAGCCCCAAGTCTCATGGGTAAAATATTACTTATGAATAAGCTCCGGATTCTCTTGGCTGAACCTGGAGCATGGCCTCCACTAACTTTGCAATACTACTTAGCTTTGTACCTATGTAGGACAGATTCCACAATTCCAACAAAAATATTGGAAGCATTGACTATTAGTATACATCAATGCTAAGTAAGAAAATGGAAAGCAGGAGAAAGAACAACTTAGTAGGGTGAAATAAGGTGGAGACAATAATAAGGGTGATAACTCAGAGGAAAGGCACATAGTACCAAAAAGGTAGAGATCACAACCCAGGGACATGGAAGAACAGTTAAATACACATAATAGGTGTAAAGAGTAGCTGTGCATGAACAATGACAGACTCACATTGTCCCCTTCTTCTCAAAACCCTGCTGTTGAGCCGCACACGTGGCCTTGGTGGCCAGGACATAGAGGAAGACACTCATCTATGGAATGAAAGAGGGAAAAGATTAATACTAGATTTCTCTCTGGCTAATAGTGCGTCCTCCCAAACCCGGAATATTTTAAATACTGTATCAGTCCCTCTTCCTTGGCAGTGCTCTTTCCTTGGTCTTGCAAAGATCAGTTCTATTTTATAAGTCTTATAACAATTGTATGACTGGTTCGGAAACCCAGCTAACCCATCATATGAGGTTCCTGTTGAAGCAAGGGAAGAGCTGCAGTGCTTCTCAGCCTTCCATTGCATCTTCAGTCAGTTGAGCAAGAAGACTGTTTTTCAAGTTCTTCAAGGTGTTTTAGTTGGAAAAATAAAATGGCAGAACTAGGCAGTCTTGACACACTGGTTAAATAAAACTAAACCCTAATGTGAAAAGTAATAGTTGCCATGTCCATGCTAAAGAAAAAAAATCTCTTTTTCCCATGCAGTTATAATTTACACCTCACGTAATCCACAAGTAACCTTATGGAACCAGACAGCTGCCCCCATTTTGAGAAATGGGGGTTTTTTGCCTTTCCTCCCCATATTCCCTTGCTTCTCTACTCACTGCAACAGCAAAAGCAATGGGACCAGCAAAGCTCCAAATCAGGGTGTCATAGATGGAGAGCCAACAAAAGTCTGGGTTCCCATATCCTTCAGGATCCAGGCCCACAGCAAGTCCTAAGGAGAATACCACACAAAACAATCAATAAAGAGGAAACATAAGTCTTCAATCATTTCATCTACTCTACAGCACGCTGGAATCGAACTAACAGTGACAGGACATTATTAAGGTATTGGTTATCACCTTTAAAGCCCTTTATGGCATAGCTCCAGGCTTCTTGAGGAACAGTCTCATTCGGATGGGACTGGCCCACCCCGCCCGCGCCAGCACAGTGGGCATACTGAAGATCCCATCAGCCAAGGAATTTCAGCTCGTGGGATCCAGAAGAGCCTTCTCTGCCATGGTTCCTGTCCTCTTGAACATCCTACCCCCCCCCCGAGATGAGATTGGCCCCCAGCCTCATGACCTTACGTAAGAGCTTTAAGATCTGGTTCTGCCAGGTGGCTTGGGGAACCAATTGGGGACTTTCACACTGGAGTTGGCTGACTAATTAAAACCTAATCCTACCCCCCCCCCATGTATCTGGCTCGCTCCTTCACCATCTTGTGTTAATGATTTTACCCTCTTTTGTTATTTTATAATTGATTATTTTGATGTTTTTATGTTTTAACCCGCCCAGGGTCATTGGACACGAGATGGGCAGCAAATTAAATTTTGTAATAAATAAATAAAATAATTAATTTAAAAAGTCCAATACACTCCAGCCCTATGTTTAGGCTAGGCCAGTTATATCCTGCTTAAATTGATTCAGTTACCTGTTATAAGGCTAGCAGAGGAAGGAACCACTTTATTTTAATAAAATAAGCGATTTTCTTTTGAACAGAATAAGGTTCACAAAGGGCTCAGAATGTCCATGCCTGTGTACCAGATTTTATGATGTTTAGTGCAGGCCTCACCTGTGATGAATGCTGGCACACCCCATCCAACCATATAATAGAAGCGCATGGGGCCATAGTTGATGTCTCGCACTTCACTCAGCATTCGGTAAATATGCAATGCTTCTAGCAATGCCCAGGCAAAGGCACACATGTACAGAAAGTGCAACAGGATGGCAATGACAGTACAGACAAACTATCATGGAAAGAGACAAAAGAGCAGGATTAGAAACCTGTTCCAAATGTGTGCAAAACCCAAAATGTAATGGACCATTTCACTGTATATTCGGATAGGATATTTCCCTGTCTTTGATTCACATTTTCAGGAGCTGCTGCTATTAATTTAAGGCATTTTTCTTGGCATCTCAAAGGCACCCAAACAAAGGAGGATGCACAGATGCCAGAAAACTCTGTATGATTTGTTGGGGAGGAGTGGGGTATCATTAGCAACAGATAGTAATTATTGTATTGATACTTAATACTAGATGGGACAGTGACTATGAACTTGATCTTTACAGCAGAGCTCCCTGACTTTTCTCTCCCACCCATACAGATGCTTACTGGCAGATCAGCCTGGTTGATGCCCAGCAGGAAGACGAGTTCAGAAAAAAATAGTGCAATGACTAGGTTCTTGCGGATGCTTTGTTGGTTAGATCGCAGAGTTCGCAATCCCGCCAGGAAGAGGAAAGTAAGCAGGAGGCTGCCCAATGTCACAGCAATGGAGATATATGTGATCGTCTTCAGGGGTAGGATCTCACCATTCTGTGAGAAACAGACAATTTATTAATGGATACCCATGCATCTTATTATTTGGTCTCCCTAAAAGCAAGAGCAATTTGACTGTGGAATCAATTACTTCCCTTTATTAAATGTGTTCAAACAGAGGCTAAAAAGCTATTTGTCTTGAATTCCAGCAGTGAGCAGAGGGCATACATGATGGCCCAAATACCTCAGCTCTAGTAGAAGCCAAAGCCTAACTTCTGCTACCATGTTATGCTCTCTTCAAAATTCTCCCTTGCCCTATTCTCCTATCCTCAAAGTAGGGTCCTTATTTTTCTCACCTCTCTGCGGGAAATATCCATCAGCACAGCAAAGCTTGTCATATGGTTACACTGGCAGCTGACATGGGTTTCATTCCTGAAGACAACCTCACAGCCTTTAGCTGACCAGCCACCAGTCCCACTGACCCTGAAAAACAGCAGAGTCAAAGATGGAGCCGTCAGCCTGAGGAACCCCGCTCCCAATATCTATTGCTCCCTCCGTGTTCATTATACGGCAATCCCAGACATTTTGCCTGGGAAATAGATCTCACAGGATGGAGTGGTTCCAGAAAACACAAATAGGTTTGGTCCGCTCCTCAGTTTCCAACATCCGAAATTGCACAGTGATGGGTTTCTCCAGGGCACGTTGCATCAATGCGTCATTATCATGGATGCTGATGCTCACCACTGGGGTGTTGATGACAGGACGCTTGGGGACTCTGTGATGACAACAGGGCATTTATTTATTCATATATTCATCCATCCATCCATCTATCCTTCCGTTCAATTTCTATAGCTGCTCAACTCAGCCAAGTGACTCTAAGCGGCTTACAATTCTAAAATTAATTAATAATTAAAAAACATTAAAATAATAAAAACATCCACACAAAGTACAAACAGTAGCCATGATGATTAATCAACTTATAGTAAAGCCAAATGACAGGACCCTTAACACATAGATCAATAAAATATATTTACTTAAATCACTGTTTCCCTCCTGTAAAGTTGAATTCTGATTACCATCTTTCTCCCATTTAGTGTCTTCAGAATTTGACAGGTCTTCAAATAAAATAAAATCTCTTTCAAATCAAGTTTAACTCTTGGAGATTTAATGATTACATAGATATCCTTTTTCTAGCAATACTACAGACGGAGGTTTGCAATTGCTTTAGAGGATATTTTTTCAATTTTCCAATCTTGGTGTTCCTTAGTGGTCTCATTCAAGTACTAGTCAGGATATGTCCTGCTTAGTTTCTAAAACTAGGCAAAGTCAGCCAGGCAAATAACAACAGCCATTATTTGTAACAATAGCTATTGGAATTTCAACAATCTTTTCAATAAACAACATGGAAAATTGGAATAAAACGCAAACATTGTGTATCTAAACATTTCTACACCCTCTACTAATACATTTTCTGCATTGAGGCATTACCTTAGACTCCTTTTATCTGTGTCATACTGCTCTGGAAGCAGACTTGCCAAGTTGCGGTAGATGATCACACTAGCAATGGCCTGGCCCTCACTTAGATCTGGATGTCTCTTCTGCCTTGTCATAAGGGCAGGTTCTTCTTCCTCACTGGTGCCTGGCAAATGCTTGGCACTGGCCACCGAAGATTCTGAAAAGCGAACATGAAACATGGAGCCACATTTTATTTTGCTAGAGCAACAGGGTAAACAAGGTTTCACTAATATTTGTTTCCAATATTTGTAGTCTGTCTGTTTGGGAAAACAAAAAAGAACCTAAAGGGCACGAACAGGTAACATTTTTTCAGGAGATAGTGGAGATTTTCAAGAAAAGATTGGACAACAATTTGTTCAAGATGGTATAAAGCAGGGGTGTCAAACTCAATTTCATTGTGGGCCACATCAGCATTGCAGTTGCCTTCAGGGGGCCGGGTGTGTGTGGCCAGGGTGGGCGTGGCCTACTGGGTGGGCATGGCTAGAGTGCGTATGGCCTACTGGGTGGGCGTGGCCAGCTCTACATCGTTCGCATCAAGGGTGCCTATGGGGGCCTGGGCAGGAGTGGGACAGATCTGAGGGTCTCTGGAAGAAGGAGGGTCTCTGGGCCAGGGCCAAGGCAGTGGGGGCCGTTCCCTCACTGTTTCCAGGATGGCTTCGCGGGCCACATGAAACCACTTCACGGGCCGGATCCGGCCCCCGGGCCTTGTGTTTGACATGTCTGGTATAAGGTCTCTTGCCCTGGAGTTGGATGAGAAGACCTCCAAGATCCTTTCCAACCCTATGACTTTATGTCTATGTCTATGTTTTATGAACTTATGTCAGCAGATAATTAGATCACCATTAGACCACCCTGACATAAGACCACCATTTCCCTTCTAACAAGTGATTAGCAGCAGTCTGCACACTAGGACCATCCCAATTCTCCTGCTTTATCTGCTACTTGAAACTACAACTTTGTTGCTCTTGCCTGGCCCCTTCCTTGCCTGGCCCCAAAAAGACAATATTAAATTACTTCTGACATCATTTTAATCTACTATGCTAACTCCACTATTGTTCTTTTTAGATTGGCGATTTTGATAACATCCATAGTCCTATTTGTCAGGGCCTGAAGTTGTCCCTCATGACAAATATATCCTCTTCCCATTCCCTCACACATAGGAAATAAGAATTTTTGGAATTGACATACTGTATAACAGGAAAGGAAATATTAACAAGACTTCCTTCTTTTGGTCTCTGTTTTCCACTTCAGCTTCCCATTGGTAGTTTTCCTTTACAAGGAAAGCTAATAGAAACTCATCTTCAAGTGTAACTTAGTCTTGTTCACAGCATTCAGCACTGAATTACATTGACCCATTCAGGAAACTATGAAGCCTCAAAATAAATTCCTAAGTTTGTTACGTAGCACACGAATCCTATTTGTCAGAACACATGGTGGTAAGGATAGAACCAGGGATGGGATTCAAATATGTGAACAACCGGTTCTGTGTGTGGATGCCACTTCAGTTCTGGGCCTGGGCAACAAAAAATTAGCTACCGGTTCTGCTGAACTGGTGCGAACTGGCTGAATCCCACCACTGGTTAGGTTAGGTTAGGTTTATTAAATTTATATGCCGCCCTTCTCCCTGAGGACTCAGGGTGGCTCACAACAATAAAAAGTTAAAAGATATAAATACAAAAATTTATAGATAGAACAGATGGGTTTCCACATTGCACTAAGCCACAATGTAATTTATTTTAGTGTACTGCCAATTCTGCTGTATTCAGTGAAACTTGGTAAATATTCTACAGCTTAGCTTACTGAATAAACCCAGTCAATTAAGAACTTTGGAAGTGTCATATAAGACTTCACGAAAAGGCCAATTGGCTAAAGAAAAGATCCAATCAGCCCAATCTTGTGTATTCTGACCAATAGTCAGGGTATTATAAATGATATGTTTCTGTGTTAATGCTTCTCTATCACTCGTGCCCCAGAGAAAAGAACTGGTTGTGTTGCCAAAGAGGAATTGTATCAATCAATTCGTCTTCTTTTTCCAATACAGGAATTTTCACCCCCATGCCCAAAACTCACGTTTGCCTTCTGGAGCCTTGAACACACTTTCAGGCAGGATGACAGCAGTTTCTATGTCGGCAGGTTTCTCACCGCGGAGTGTCTCATAGTGGGGCAGTTTGGCACCAGCAAAGTTCATTTTCTCTAGCCTCACCACCGAAATAACTGCCAGTGTAAGATACAGATAGATAGTGACCCACACATGCACACGCGAGCCATGATGTTTCAAGCCAACTGAGTGGCAGTGTCCAGTTGGACTCTTTTATTTATAACTTTCATTCAGACGTGGATGTTTTTGAGTGGGCATTTATGTCCCTTTCATTTATCTCCACATACTGTCATAAATCCTAACTATATACCCAAACCAAAGCAACAAACGTATTAGTTTTAAAATTATCTCATAATGGCAATAATGAAACATTATTTCCAGAATATACCCACTCATCATTAATTGATGCAATGAAATATTTTTGCCCAGGGCAGGGAAAGACACTCATAATAACAAATAGTTTTGTGGTGGTGGTGGTGGTTGCTTAATTACTATGTTAAATAAATTAATGGAGGAATCACAAGGCTACATTATGCAATGCCACCACACCAGCATACCCTAGCCTAGCAACAATTCATGGAGGTGCTGTGTCTCACAGTATGGCTAAGAGGACTCACAACCCACTTAGCTATGCTAATATGATTTGTGAATGCGGGAAATCACTGGCCCGTAATTAGCCAATAATTAACTAAACAAAATTAAGAAATCTCATTTCAGCTCCCTATCATTAATTTTCAGATAATATTCTAGGTGTATCTTGGAATTATTGGACATTTACGGGGATAGTATAGGAAAAGAACTATAATGCCTGTTTAAAAAGCATGATAGTTCAGTACTGTGTTGAATATTTAATTAAATAATTAATTTAAAGCTGCACACCCAGGAATTTGATGCTGGTAACCATCTCCACAGGTGAATCATTTATGCACAGAGAAGTGTGGCTGTGCCTGCCTTTTCTGAAATCGACAATGATCTCTTTGTTTTTTCCAGTATTTAACACTAGGCTGTTTTCCTTACACCAATTCACCAACCCCTCAACCTCCTTGTGGTAAGCTTCCACCTTGTCATCATGAATAAGGCCCACTACTGTTGTATCACCTGCGAACTTCACAATATGGTTGGTGCCAAACCTAGCACAACAGTCATGGGTCAACAGGGTAAACAGCAGTGGACTTAGGACACAGCCCTGAGGAGAACCTGTGCTCAAGAAAATGGTATTAGAGATATTTATTCCAACTGGCACATATTGGGGCCTGTTGGTAAGAAAATCAAGAATCCAGTTACACAAAGGAGTGTTTAAGCCTAAAAGGCCCAATTTGTCTACTAGATGCTGGGGAATGATTGTGTTAAATGAGTGATAAGGACTCGATAGGTAGACAAAAATGCCGAATCCAGTCTGAACATCTGGCTGACTGTGCGCTGATCAATAATAATAATAACAACAATAATAATCTCTTTCATTTATCATTGTTGTTATTCACATGCAGATTAATCTACTGCAATTACAGTGGTACCTTGGTACTCATTCTTAATTGGTTCTGGGAGGAGCGATAAGTTACCAAAAACAATGAGTACCAAACAAATTTTTCCCATAAGAAATAATGTAATGAGTCACAAGGCAGCTGACACGAACAAGTTCTAACTTGTGCATTGAGTACCAAATGAACAAAGAATACTGGGGGCGGGGGGGGGGGGCGGGAATTCATGTCAAAATGCGTTGAGTACCAAACTTGATGAGTTTCAAAGCAGTTGAGTACCAACATACCACTATATAATTGTCTAAAATGCATAGAATTGAACAACTATTATTTTGCTAATTAAGAGACCTTATTATTATACTCTCACCAATGTTGGGTGTGATGATGGTGAATGGGTTCAAGTACGTCTTGCGCATGTTCTGGGCCAGAATGCTTGCATAGTCCTCAAAGTGTCTGAGCAACTGCGCTGTGCCACCTTCTGCCTGTTGGATCAGTTCCCAGTGACGCTTGTTGCTGTTGTCCAATAAAGCACTGCCAACCTTAAGCAAATTCTGTAGGACCCAAAAAAAGAATATAAGACAGCTACAAGTAGCTTCTGATGACAAGGCTAAAGTAATAGCTTGCTTCATGGGGCAAGACTGGGATCCTGTCGCATTTACAGGAAGGCAAAAAAGTTACAAAGAATCCATGGCAAAAGGATATTCGTTGCTGATAGTTTTTGCAGGGAACATTTTACAATGTGTGTGCCTTTTAACAAACCACATTTATTAAGAAAATAATCTTCACTGCAGAACTAACTTAGGCTTTGTATTTATACAGAATGCTCTGTGGCATTTATTTTTATTGATTTTATTTTTATTTAAAACACCTGCAGATCAGATTTTAATCATTTAGGATGAAGAATAATTTGTCAGTTGTCATTCCTTCCATAATGCCCAGCTGAGCTAAACCCATTTGTTCCTCCTTTAAGTATCAGTGAAAGCACCAAACAACTTGATTCCCTTGAGAGATGCAACAGGATATCTGCCAGTTCTTTCCCACTAAACCATGTAGTGTTCTACATATTCCCATGCTGTAAAGCAGGGGTCCCCAAACCCCAGTATGTGAACCGGCATGCCAGAAACTGGGCCATGCAAACAAGCGAAGCCCCACCCGCGGAATGCAGCAGCATGTGAAATCATGCCCCCTCTGGTCCACGGAAAAACCTCTCTCCACAGAGCGGTCCCTGGTGCCCAAAAGGTTAGGGGGCACTGCTTTAAAGAGTAGACCAGCCTAATATCATCAGATCAGATCAATGTATGGTATCGCCAAAGAAACCCTGGTGTCAAACCTGCTTGCCTGCTTGTGCTGCTGACAAGAGTTTCTACTTCATATAAACCTGAGCTGTTGGGCTTACCTCAGTGAAGTGAACATCCTGGGTAGCAGCCAAGCCAAAGCCTTCTTGGTTGCTTTCATGATTCAGAAGCTGAGCTAAGAGCTGAAAAGCTACTTTGACATCACTGCCAAAGAAGCTCTCAGTGTTTTGTGTAGCGTTGCGAAGCTGGAGAGCTACCCGCTGAGACTGCTCTGTATCCAAAAATGATTCATTCCGCAGCAATCTTTCTGCCTGTTCACAGGAAAGATTAAGATATTCTGCAAAGGTGCCTCAACAAAACAAGGTAAATTAACCAGACACAGATTCTACTGGACAACAATTTTTTTCAAAAGTTTTGCTTTCTGGAAAAACTTTTGGTGATTATGATAGACCCCTTCTAACTGAACACAAATATAATTTCAGAATGACTGCATCACATAGTCTTGAAAAATATGAAATTATTATAATGTATTTAATTGCATAAAGATTCTGACATGCTACAAGAGGTCTAAAGGTTTGGCTGCTGATTTTCATTTGTAGTCAGTGTCTGATGCACCCTGTTGCAACATCCAACAGTTGTCAGCCAGCACTGCCAGTGGTCCTAATACCATTGTTCTATTTTGACAATGTCCTGGTGAAACCTTTTACCATGTTCATCACTGACAGATTTTTGGGAAAGAAGTCCAAGTGTGAATGCAAAAAATGAATCTTCAGTGACACATTGCACTTCATGGTATTGTATGCTGTAAGAAGTTTGTCAACCAACTGAATGTAGTTTGGTGCTTTGTAGTTGCCAAGAAAAATCTCAATTATATCCTTAAATGCTTTCCAGGCGATTTTCTCTGGCCCCACTAACACACGGGTGTCAAATTTGTGACATCACGTGACGTGTTGTGACGTATTGCGACTTTTTCCCCATTGCTGGCAATGGGATGGGCGCAGTTTGGGCATGACACATCTGGCCCACGGGCTGGCAATTTGACACCCCCACACTAACAGATCTCTGAACTGCTTGTCACTGATGATATATCTGATCTGTGGACCAATAAAAATGCCTTCCTTCATCTTGGCATCAGTTATTCTTGGAAACATTTTTTTCAAATAACAAAAACCTTCACCTTCCTTGTTCATTGCTTTCATCAGTCTGAGGTTTATGTGAAGTGGAGGTAAAAATATATTTGTCAGGTCAAGAAGTAGTTCTTGTGCTATGCTTTTCTGTCCTGGAACCAATTTCTTTTGGAGTGGCCATTTCTTTTTAATATAATGTGACTCTCTTGCACAGCTGTTCCATTTGCATATATAACAACAGTACTTAGTATATCTAAGCTGCATTCCAAGCAGCAGAGCCACTACTTTTAGATCTCCACAGATATTACAGATGTACTGGATGTGCTTCACTAATAGTTCCATGTTTTTGTATGTTTCTTTCATGTGTGTAGCATAGACAACAGGTTTTGAAGGGTATACAATGTCACTGTGTAAAAAAAAGATTTCTATAATGATAGATTATAAATTATAGTACATGATAGATTAAATTACAGGTTGTTTTCATGATTAGCAGCCAAAAATCTATACTCCAAAATGTTCAGGAAGTGTCTTGATAGCTCAACTGCAGCTTTTGTCTCATCAAAGCTTTGCTAAGATTTAGTCAGAAATGGAACAAAACCTTACCCTAAGCTACTCCAATCAAGATGTCTAGTACTGAATTTAATATTCATCATAGTATTTCAGAATTCTGAAAATCTCTTCCTTTAAGTTATAGTCCCAGAGCTAAAAAAAACCTGAAAATGTGAGGATTATACCAGCTGAAATAGCCAAAAGCAAAAATGATGGAAGTCTTATCAGTTACAGGCAGCAGCTGTTAGCTCTTAAAGAAAAGCAACTCATGAAGAGATAGTTTGTTTAAGCAATCTCTCCACTCTGTGAAGAGGGGTAAAAAAGGAAAAAAAAAATGGGCCAGGCACAGGATAACATGTACTAACTGATTGAGAGAGAGATGCACTGTGAAAGTTGTAAATATGTCTTGTCACAAAGTTGTTTTTTTCAGCACCATTGTAACTTCAGATGTAACTTTAAACCTTCCAAGAGTCTCTTCATAAGAGATGGGTGGCATACAAATTTAATAAATAATAAATAAATAAATAATGGTTAATGCATGAAGCAATTGGCAATCTAGGTCTCCTTGTACTTCTTTGTTAAAAGACAATTCATATTGCCATTCCATTCATCAATCCAGACAATAAGGGGAAGTGGTCCTGAGAAAGCTGCTGTCTTTCTATTTTTACAATAATGCAGGCTCACTCTCCACAAGTTCATTGTGAAACAACTTACAAAGAGAGTCAATATTTCCTCCCTGGCTTATAGTCAAGGAATGGTAATTGGCAGGACTGGGGATACTATGAATGAAACCAACTTGAGTAAGGACAAAGAGCCACATCAAACAGCCATTGCTTTTGAGAATTTTGATGAAATAAAAATAAACTATTTGCATTTATTCATACGTATAGAAGGAACTAGATCCATAGATTCCTGGCTTTGCTCTGGACCAGGAAAAATGAAAGATAAGTACTTACAAAGTCCTTGAGAATAGCAAAAGTCAGTGAGGTGCAGTTGAAGAGATTGGGTGCCAGCCAGCCCTTGTGTTCATCACAGTGCCGTACAGCAGTCCCTGTGGAAAGGAGGAGGAGGAGGAGGAGGAGAATAGTTTACGGCAGACATGTCAAACACAAGGCCCGGGGGCCAGATCCGGCCCGCAAAGTGGTTTCATGCGGCCCGCGAAGCCATCCTGGAAACAGTGAGGGAACGGCCCCCACTGCCTTGGCCCTGGCCCAGAGACCCTCCTTCTACCAGAGACCCTCAGATCTGTCCCACTCCTGCCCAGGCCCCCAGAGGCACCCTTGATGCGAACGATGTAGAGCTGGCCATGCCCACCCAGTAGGCCATATGCACTTTAGCCACGCCCACCCAGTAGGCCACACCCACCCAGGCCATACCCACCCAGCCCCTTGAGGGCAACCGCAATGCTGATGCAGCCCTCAATGAAATTGAGTTTGACACCCCTGGTTTACGGGAAAAGTGGCCACAATGTGAAACTTAGCTCACAAAACCAAATACTACGAAATATTAGCTTCCTCGGGTTTTCCTTCCTTCCTTGCTTGCTTCCTTGCTTGCTTCCTTCCTTCCTTTCTCTTTCTTTCTCTTTCTCTTTCTTTCTTTTTTTCTTTCTTTTTGAAACATTTTAAACATATGTCTCTCAAATAGAGAGAAGAATTGGATTGTACTTGTATTTCCCTTTTTATAATGTGGAATATTCTTTTCCAGACACAAATCACATTGGCATGATGCTAAGAGGAGAGTATGGCTGACACAAAAAGTGCTCCAAGCAGAGAGAAAAACTCTGTAACATACATTGTAATGTTTACTCCATTTTTTTTAATGATACCTATTTGAGGAAGACTACTTTCTTTGGCCACCTATAACAAATCACCAACAAAGTAGGATAACTAAATAATCCTTTATCTGGAAGCATCTAAAGACCATCTAATAACTCAGTTGATTACTATATGTACATGACTGCATTCTTAAAGATATTTCATTACCTACAGATCCCCGAGGACAAGGTGCAGCTGCAGGTAAACCAAAGCGGGTGCGTGGCCACCAAATATCAGCTTCAATGGCACGTGGACAACTATCATAATTCACTGCAAGAAAAAAATATTAAGAGTGTGTGTGTACTAATTTACCCTATGCAGCCTCAGAGTGCTCTTTTCAGCAAGCATATTTAAAAGGGAAGGTAATCAAGACTTAATATTTTTACAAATACTTGCTTTGTAAATAAATTGCATACAGAAAACAGAGGGTAAAATGCACTCTGGTCATATAGAAAACAACCATTCACCCCCAAGAAATCCAATTTGTATGTGTTGCATTGTATCATCCCCTTTAATGGCTGGGTGCTTTTTAGTTCAGAAAATTGGCGAACAAAAGTAAAGGCATGATAAAGCAAACTTTCCTTTGAATCAAGCTTGACTTTGTTTTCTGTTAACTTCATAGACATACCCATGTAGATTTTTTCTGAAGTAGCACAAAGGTGGTCTGTGATTGCTTTCTTCCAAGATTTCTTTATCCCCCCCACCCCCAATCTTGTCTATTGCTAGGGTTTCCTGGTGCCCCACCATTCATATCCCAATCAATTGTAACCCTACTGCATTCTTTGGGATCAGCTAAGGTTGCAGTTGCAGTAGACAAATGTGACCTAATCCAAAGTGCTTCAAGTTATGCTTCCTGTCCATGGAGTATTTCTGACCTTCACAACCACTGATGGTAACTTCTGCAAAAGGATTGTCACAGCGGTCGCAGCGGCGCCCAATGACACCTGGCTTGCAGGAGCACTGCCCAGTCTCAGATTCACAGGTGCGAGACAATGAGCCGGTATGGTAGCAGTCACAGAGGAAACATGAGGCACTACCTGCTGGATGGTAGTGATTTTCCTGTAGAATATCAGAGAAAGATTTCTGTCCACTTTTTTGATCTGTCATAATAATCGTATATGAATCATACCTCTTGGCCAACCCAACACCTTTACCAGATATATTGTTTCCTATTACATTTTTAACAGTTTGCTTGCACACTCAAAAAGGACAGCATTTTCTAAGGTATAAATGATTTCTATCAAATATGTCAAATCCAATTCTGTATTACTTTGAGTGACCATATGCATGTGTCATACCAAGTAATGGTTAAGCTTGATGCTTATGAGAAGCAACAAGCACCAGCACACTCTGCCTTTACTGCCTCTACATTATTGGGAGCAAGTCAGAAGCATTTGATTTCCATTAACAGTGTCATCTGGAGGGAAAATCTGTGGCTAACATTATGGCTAGATTCAAATAATGTTCAGACTTTTTTATGAATTGTTAAAACTAATTATAAGGATGTTGAACCATTATTTATTTAATGTTTACCTCACCAAATTCCTCAAGCTGAAGACAACTCACATAACATCACAAAAATGCATAAAAGCAAACAAATAAATTAACTGGTATAATACAAAACATAATTATTGGTCTGGGAAACAGCAAATTAATAGCAAAATACTTTGTATACACAAAGATTTTCAAATTTTTGTCTGGTGTGTCATAACTTCCCTTGGTAGACAAATTTATTTGTTAAAGTTATTGAAGGCCAAATGTTTAATAGCCAAGCTATTAAAACAATGAACAGCAATACAATATCAATACAGATACAGAAACTGTTTCTACCCATAACAAGATAAATAATCCAAAACTCACCTTGCAGTGGCACTCTCCATTAGTTTTGTTGCAGTCAGGGTCAAATCCTTTATCAACATCACAGTTGCAGGGGCCACATATAGGATGCCCCCACCATCCCCGGGGACAGGGTTGAGCGAACCTAACAATGAAAACACAAGGCCTGTTGTAAGCACCTTTCAAATATAGTAGAAGATTATAGTAACTTCCTCATTACAAATTATGGTATTGTTTTTTCTAAGCTCTTCCATTCCTTTGAGTATGAAGGCTTTCATAATTTACAAGCCTTCAGTAAAGAGACAATATCTAAAGATATGTTGGGCTTTCCACAATTTGCCATATTGATTTGTATTATAAATCACATTATTTGAAGTAATCTCCTTGGCTGGCATGCACACGTACATCAATCATGGTATGTTAATTATGTACAGTATATATACACTGTATATGCAAGTCAATGTCACTACATTCCTGCCTCTCACATACATGAACTATTGTTACACACACATTTAGGTTGACCTTTTTATTTGCACATTTGCACCCAGATGCAAATGCCTAAGATTTCTATTAATATCTGCAATATGCATCCAGCACTTCCGCATTTCAATTCTGTAAATACTGAAAAGTACCAACACACACTTACAGACACATAACAACAAATGTAAATGAACTTTCACAGACTCACTTGTTCTCGCAGTATGGTCCAAAGTAGCTGTCGGGACACTCACAGATGTAGCCATGGGATGAGCTGGGCTTGCGGACACATATGGCTTGATGCTCACAAGGGTTAAAGGAACAGACATTGGCACAGCTGTCTCCATAGTAACCTGAGCACCACAGGAAGATTTCTGGGTATAACTCTGGCAATAATCTCCAACCTGAGACTAAAAGATAGCCCAGCCAAGCAAGCAATTCTGGGATAATCATTCTCCAATCATAACCGAGCTAAAGGCTATGTGTGGGAGGGGTGGCTGGAAAGATAGAAACCAACATGGCTCCTATCCTGTCTGGTCTAAAACAAAGTCCTGCTCTGTTGTAGAGACCTTTATGCTTCCTCAACCACCTACTTTTATTTTAACTTTTTAATAAAACAATGAAAAGCTAAAATAGGCTAAAAAAATTACAATCCCTAGCAAGAATATTGGTTTCTGGCCTAACCTCAGTCTGAAGTAGTAAATAATGAAATAAAAATTGTTTATTTCTGGTAGTTGTTATGTTTTGTATATTATCCTAATCAAGTGCAATGCTTAAATATTACTACCGTGAATTATGTAAATATAGTTCATGTTATTTCATTATGCTAAGATAACAATCTTAATTTTGGGGTATATTAGTTATTTAATTAAGGAAACTGTCAAAAACAAACTATATAGGATTAAAGGAAACAGCACGGAAAGTTCATATATATTGTACAGATGAACTACAGTAAGAAAGAACAGTCAAAACACAGTAAATTTATAACGTATCTTTCTATCAAATCAAGATTAATCAGAATAAATCACAATAAATTATTAAAACTTTGTTATCAGTGTTTTAATAGCACTATTTTAAGCTCTGATTCAGGTATTACACAACTAAAAATAATGCTTTGAATACAATGTAGGTATTATTTACAATAGCTAAAGCCATTTACATATCATACATGGCAAATACTTGGTGCCCTCCAGATATGTTGGACTATACCAGGGGTGTCAAACACAATGTCACGTGACGTGTCACGATGTATCGTGACTTTTTTGCCATTGCCGGCAATGGGGTCGGTGCAGTTTCGCTATGATGCATCTGGCCCGCGGGCTGGCAGTTTGACACCTCTGGACTATACATAAACCCTAGGCAGCACGGTTAGAGCTGTTTTAGAGGATTTTTTAAAAATATATGTATATATTAAATTTATATGGTAGCCCATCTTGTGGTATGCAATTCTAGGCAGCCGAAGAACTGTAATGAGGAGTCTTCTACATCATTATAATCACACTGTTCCTTCCACTAACCTGGATCACAACTGCATGAATAACTATCCCAATCATCACTGCAGTAGCTATTGAGAGGACAGGGACTGGAGTCACAAGGGTCTGGGATACTGCAGCCATACTCCACATTCACTTTCTCAGCCTGGTTTATATTCAAGGTGATAGCGCTGCCTGACGTTTCACCCATGCTTACGCCCTGGAGGATCCAAGCAAAAAAAAAAACAACAAGGAAGGAGAAGATCAACTCTTAGATAAATAGATGATTCTTCTGTACATTCCTTCCTTGCTTTACAGCCTATTTAAACCAACCGACATTTAGGAACCCAAAAGAAAATATAAATATCACTTAAATAAATAAGCCAACTATGAGATCTGCAGCCCCTAGGTGGTGCTGCATTGCTTAAAATAAACAGAGTTTATACCTGACACATCTGCATAAAGAGTTTGTTCCAGTATTCATCAAATTTAAGATGCTATATACTCAGCCTACATTCATAAACAGGAAATACGGAGCCAGCATGACTATTAAGTCGGAAAAGTGAAAAGCAATGCAGTGATAGAATTGTGAATTGTATGCTACAGGGAGTCCTCAACTTACAACAGTTCGTTTAGTGATGGTTCAAAGTTACAATGGAACTGAAAAAAATGATTTTCAACTTTCACACTTATGACCATTGCAGCATGCCCATGGTCATGTGATCAAAATTCAGATGCTTGGCAACTGACTCAGTTTTGTGACAGTTGCAGTCTCCTGGGGTCATGTGATCACCTTCTGACAAGCAAAGTCAATTCGAAAACCAGATTCATTTAACAACCATGCTACTGAGTTAACAATTGCAGTGATTCACTTAACAACTGTGGCAAGAAAGTTTGTAAAATGGGGCAAAACTTGTCTCACTTAGCAGCAGAAATTTTGGGCTCAATTGTGGTTGTAAGTCAAGGACTATCTGTATATGTTGTTGCCCTTGTTTAAGATCTGCATCAAGTAGATATTGCCTAGGGACCTAGAAGCATGCCTGCTTCATTCAATTTTCAGCAAAATCAAGATGAGACCTCATCAGCACACAGTTCTGGTCGCTGTCTGGTTGATTTCCAGACAGAACCGCTTCTAATTTATTTATATGTATAGATATACTGACACAGACACATACTGCACAGCAATCGCTCCCAGTTATATAATTTCTTAAGGATGTCAGTTATGTTATTTTCTGAAGACTGATGTGGTCTAATCAATTGGGCCTACCTTTCCCAAAACATATGTCATTTATATAAAAAGCACCAAAGAAAGAAGAGTTGAAAGAAGTGATGGAGCCTGCCCCTGATGCGTCCATCATGGTATGACCCAATAACATCCAGAAAGAGCCATCAAGGTATATTCTTCACCTGCTCACCTGCATGCAACCACGGAATCCATGCTGCAGGTTTCCCTTTTCCCCCAGTACAGCACCGATACTCAAACTCCGCATTTTTAGTCCACGAAGTTCACTACTAATATTGGCCATCACCTAGAGGATAGGCAGGCAAAGCAAATATCATTTTTTCTTAATTTCTTGATGAGACCACAGTACTTATTTGTACAACACAGATCAGATGTTACAAACCATCAGGACATTGGTGAAAGCCAAGAAGAAGTGGGCTGGAATAAATTATTAAGATAGCTGTAGACTGACACTAAAGTATTTTATTGAATTAATTAACTATAAATCAAAATCGATAGAAAAAGAGCCTAAGTGTAAGGCTAGTCAAAGAGATTAGTGGCAAAGTGTATTAGAATACTAGGAATCAATTTAGATCCATCCCACAGACAGCTTCAGTTCCCCTGGACGAAATTATGCTACAAGTGTTATATTCAAGCTTTAGGAAATACACAGAATTATGCTCTATAAATGCCAAATTAGTTGACCAATGAGATTGAGTTCTAATGCTCACTGTACCTGGTGCAAACCATAATCAAAAGCCATTATGGCTAACCACTGGGCTTCTGGATTGTCCCAGCTGCTATGCAGCTCCAATTGTAGGTGATGCCAGTCACCATCATTTACTTTCACCTGGTGTAGCCTCAAAGCTGAAATTTGGCTGTTGGCTCGGTACACAGTCATCAGCACAGTGCCTTCATTTAACTGAGCAAAGAAATAAGAACAGAATGAGTTTAGTTTTGAGCCAAGCTTTCACTGCAGAAGGCACTACCCATCTCTGTTCATCATAGGGAGCTTGAAAATAATGAAACAAGTAAATCGCATCAAAGAACATCATGAGGCTTCTGATGATGCAAAGGATCTAGAAACCACATCTCACCAACCTTTGTGCTGCTTCTGTAGAGCAGGAGACTCTAGAAAGTACACAGTTCCATTCCCGCTCGTAAGAGATACATGGAGAAGATAACTCCCTTTGCGGTTTGCTGCCACTGCAACTGGAATGGGAAGCCTCTGGGAGAAAATAGACCCTTCTCCACATTTTAAAATCCTCCCCCCATCATCTGAAATAGTGCTCCAGAAAATACTGCACATATTTTACCCATAAATGTTGGTGGGATAATCTTCAGAAAGCTGGGAGGTTCCATGGGCTGCAAGATGCCCATTCCTGTTGTAACACAAAGCGGTTTTCTCTAGGCCGCTAATCTGTAAGAGAATAGTAAAGTGTTGCCTACTCACCCAAAGTGTGATGGAAGAATGCTGTCCCGCAGCAGCACGGAGGAGGACGCCATTGCTCTGCCTAGTACGGAACATAAGTCCAATGTGCCATGGAAGTGTGATGATCAGTGCCAAATTGCTCCAAGTCACCAGACTGTTGCCCAAGAAACGCTGAGGACTTGCCATTTCTTCACAGAGAAAAAAAAAGTTCAACAAGAGTATAAAATATTGCACACCAGACCGTGTGTGTGTGTGTGTGTGTGTGTGTGTGTGGGTGGGTGGGTGGTGGGTGGACTATTCTTATATATACTCATAATATTTTTTAAAAAAATAATGTCCCTTCAGCATTTGGGGCTGAAAGTATTTAAAAATTCCAGCCAAGTTCTAATCAATGATCTGATGACAATTAAAAAAATATCCTTAAAAAGTGAGCACCATACGGAAAAGCAGAAGAGAATTCAGTATTATCGTCCTGCATTAGATAGGGAAGGTTATGGGGATCCATTCTTTCTCTCCATTTTCTTGTCGTACAAATGGATATAGGAAGGGCCATACCCACCCTTGCTTAGGCTGGAGATACCAAATGAGGGTGTTTGAACCCACTCCAATAGAGGGGCCTTCTGGTAACTACAAGATCATGTTCATATTAGAATTTCTGGCAACTATATATATAATTGGCTTGTCATTGACTTCTATAGTGTGTATGTGTATATTTATACACATGTAATAAAAAGAGAGAGAAAAACAATTTTAATATCCTTTTTGTAGTTTTGTTATAAAAGGTTCAAGAAGAGATAAGATGCTTTACTCAGTTTCTGCTGGATTGCTAGAGCTTCCTCTATTGGCTTCTTGATTGCTGAAAATGTGAGAACCAATACACTCACTTTGTAATTATCAACATTTCTATTTATTAACATGGGGAAAGATGTTGACAAGGAGGCGAGGGCCCAATTACAGAAGATCCTATGGGAAATGGCTTAGGCAGATCCCTTCCAGTCAGGATTCAGGCTCAGGCAGGGAAAAGAAATGACACTTCTTTTTTTTAGAAATGAGCTATTTTAGAGGTCTGGATGGGTAGAGTGCACATTTCTTGGCTCTTTTGGATCTTTCAATGGCATTCATCAATATAAACCATGGTACTTTTTTGGACTGCTTGCAAGGGCTAGAAGTTGGGAGGATCAGGTTGCTCCTATCTAAGCAAATGGTTTTATTTATTTTATTTATTTATTTAATTGGATTTGTATACCGCCCTTTCCCGAAGGACTCAGGGCGGTTAACAGGGTAATTAAAACAGAAATACAAAAATTAAAAACAATTAAAAAGATTATAACAGTCCCTGAAAAAGTAAAAAAAAAACCCAATTAAAATTAGAATTAAAATTCTCAGCCTGGGCCAGAGACCTCGAAGAGCCAGGTCTTCAGGTCCCGGCGGAATGAACGGAGGTCGGGGGCGGTCCTCAGCTCCATGGGCAGCTGGTTCCAGAGGGCAGGCGCACCCACTGAGAAGGCCCTCCCCCTGGGTGTTACCCGCCGGCAATCTTTTACCGGCGGCACCCTGAGAAGACCCTCCCTGTGGGAGCGCACTGGACGAAGGGAACTTGATGCTGGCAGCAGGTGTTCCCTCAGATGTCCCGGACCCAAGCCATTTAGGGCTTTATAGGTCATTACCAGCACCTTGAATCTCACCCCGAGGGCAACCGGAAGCCAATGCAGCTCGCGGAGTAGAGGTGTTACATGGGAGTATCGGGAAACTCCCATCACAACTCGCGCGGCTGCATTCTGCACCAGCTGAAGCCTCCGAGTGGTTTTAGTTGATTGGGGTAGCATTCAAGCCTTTGTTTGCCCTAATGCATTGTACCACTGAGTTTTGTCCTTTCCTTGTATTATTTAACATTTATATGAAAACTTGGGAGAGGCATCCATTGATTTAGGTGGGGTGTCACCCACATGTGTTTGAAAACCAGTTATATGTCACCCTACAGATGCCATACCCTGGAGGGAGCAAGATATAAATGGAATTAAAATAAAAAATAAATAAAATAAATATTCTGTGTGGAGATATACCTGGCATTTTTCTTTCTTTCTTTTTATTCCACAAGGCACTTAAGACCATTTATTGTGGCTCTAGTTCTGATTCAACCTGGGCAACCATTTTTTGTGTGCTTTTTTGACTCCTTGTTATAACCAACCAGACATGTGGGAGCTACCACTGTAAAGAAGGGCCTAAACCACTCCCATTTTTCCCAATTTGTACTGGGTGACATAACCACTTTAGAAGAAACTGTATTTAATAGAATTGTATTCTGCAGCTAAGTAAATAACAGCTCTATTATACTTGGATCCCCAGGTATTTGCAAGAACCAATCAGCACATCCTATTCTCATACATATGAATAAAACTTATTAGTACTACAAGTTCCAGTCCAAGAATTTCTAGATTAGCATTCCCACCTTTTCTTCTGTTGCTTCTAATAATTAGAATAGTATATTTTCTCTTTTCTTGGAGCTAGGCAAGGTGTAACCTCCTGATATAGTTCCTGGCAATTAGCACATATGTCATTCCTAAAAAGCACCTTTTTTAGCAGCTTCCATCTTTTACCTTGCTTGCAGTCCTTGCCTCCAAAACCCAGGGGGCATTCACAGCTGAAAGTATTCCACTGGTTGACGCAAGTTCCACCATTATGACATGTGTTGCTATCACAAAAATTCTTCTTAGCAGAGCAGCCTGAAAAGAGAATGTAAGAATGCACTGGGAAGGACAGTAATAGAAAATTCTCCCGGGATTAGGAAAGTGTTTGCTGAATTTTCTACTGAGTAATGAGGAGCTAAGTCATGAATGAAAGTCATTCCTATGGATATGTTATACTGCAGACAATGGCTAGGGCCTGCTCAGGTGTTCTCGATAGGTAGTTTGCCAATTTCCATCCACAGAAACCCCACTATTTGAGCAAACTTTTAATTTCCACCTAAATTCATCATACCAGGCAAAGTTCCATTATTTGCAATGAAGTCAGCCAGGTCGACATCTTGATTATCAATCAGAAAGTCTCTCATGCAACCTATAAAATGCCGATTCCGTACTGGGAAACTCTCAGGAAGGTCAGGAATGCCACCCAGTAACAAGGGACCTGTCAAATCCAAGGATCTGTAAAGTCAAATTAGAGTTATTCAAGAGAAAAACATGATCAAGAAGAAAAAAAAGTCTGCCTCAGAAAGTTGTTCTAACCTAAACAGCTATTAAGCTGGCATCAATCACACATTATATTAAAAGAGTAGACGGGTGACCTCAGAGTCACTATGGATCCAATTTATAGTAGAGGTTTATAGTAGAATTTTGAGATTTTAGCAAATCCCTGTATATCCCTGTATGTAAAATTGCAGCAGCAGATGATAGCGGGGAAGACTAAGGAATATATCATCACCATCTCAAATGTCCTGCCCTGAAAATAGTCTTCACTTCTCAGAATTTTCAGCAATAGCCAAACTGATTGGGATATTTGGGAGTCGAAGTCTGTTCATTCATCCAAAAGCCACTCAGGTTAAGGGAGGCTAGCAGAATAGCGGAGTCGTGAAAAAAAGTAGTTTGGAACATCCATGCAATGTGTCAAAATACCAGCTTCCTATCTCCGTGAATACCAGCACATTAAAGTGGATGACCAATAAAATCTACAGTACTTCACTTTTATATAGGGTGAAGTTGAGCCAGGGAAATTAACAAAGTTAGTTTTAGCCCTATGGCTTAACTTTCTGACAGCCATTTCCCCACTGAATAACCCCTGTAAAGTCAGTCTGCTTTCACCCATCACTATTCCATAATTATTACATTACAAGCTCATCAGATGAACTTAATAGTGCTTGCAAAAATACTCACTTCTTTGTGCCTGATTGTGTCCCTTGAGCTGAACAGGAATAATTTCCTAGAATAGAGCCAAATTTCAAGGCCACTGAAGTGTCACAGTCGTCTACGGTCACCACAGCTACTTTCTCATCTGAAGGCCCCTGTGGAATTCCAGACGACCCAACGATGGGCTGTAAAAAGAAAGCAGAATTCTTTTATAAAACTTCAGGGAAGCTAATTAATAATTATGACAGAAAATTTTGATGGGTAAGTGCAGAATACTGACCAAAACCTACTGAACAATGCAAATGCTCTCATACAGCTGCTTCCAAATTAGGATGAATCTAGTAAAAAGGCCCATTTCTAACTTGCACTTTACATACTCTCTATGCACCCCTCTACAGCTGACTCCAGATGCACTATCCCCATGATAAATCGGCTTCTTTCAAAGCTTTTTTATTTCCACATTTATTTGTCTGGAACTGGAGCAAAGTTAGCCTTTTTCCTGAAAAATGATAGGGCCTGTGAACAATTTGGTTTTCTACTGACTTTGCTCTTCTTTCACAACACCTGTCAGCTCCTGGCCATAATTAAATATTTTTCAGGATCCATTTCCTTAACTATCCTAAGAAAGGAATTTAAACAACCCTATCAGGCAACTCAATCTAAATCCTTCTGTTCACTTCCTAGTCAATGTCACTATATGAGAGAAAGAAAGCTTCCTCTGTTTCTATAATTTCTCAGGGAGCACTCTTAACATTTGTAGTCAGTTTCACAATCACGGCAAAAAATTTCCTGGCTAGGTTTTCTGTTTAAATAAACAACTTGAATGAAATTCAAGTGAGCCATTGCTCTCTTATCAAACACATGAAACCCCTCAAACATACCTGTAGAAAGTGTAAACCACAAATCACAACTAGGGTTGGCGCTATTATGATAAATATCAAATTGCAAAGATGCTACCATGCCACCAGCTATGTGTATAATGAAGAGTCTATTTCCCCAGAGTAGCTGGAAGATACTGTCCAATAAAATGCAATTACAGCAGTAGGCAATGCACCACTGAGTGGATTGCACAGGCTAATTCAAGAGGGAGAAGGGGGAGAAATGGAAAATTTAAGGGAAAAATACAATGTACCATAACAGACCACTCTGTTTTGTATATATCAACTTTCTAGCAGCACATCTAATACAGGGTTTTTAACTGTAGTAGAAGAAACTGTGTTCCCACAGCAGGCCAATTTCTTTCCCTCCAAAACAGTGGTCAAATGCACCTATAATGTGTACTGAAAAAGGAAAAGTGGGGTGCTAGCACCTTGTTTCCACTTTCTTTGCATGCATTGTATAAAGATGAGATTTTTATTCTACCAAGGCACAGGATGCTAATTGATCCCAGTTTTCATACTGAAGGCAGAACTGAATGCCTCATGGTGTTCCTGTTTTCTGCATTTCCAGGCCAGAAGAAGTGAATGAACATGGTTGTGGTTGGCTTCAAACCGTATTGTCAGGGATTGAGGAATGGAAACAGAGTGAAATTTATGTGAAAGAGTCCTTCTTATACCTCAGAAATACTTGCAGGTTCAGTTAGATGGCACAGTTGTGCTTTTCAGGGAAAAAATGTGCAGCATTCCTCTGCTAGCTGTGATGCTAGAAATCATGGAAACAGCTATGATGGCAGCTTAACATCAATGGCCAAATACTTTCAGAGCATTCGCTAGAGTTTTGATACTTAGAACTCAACAAGGTGGTAAATGGGTGGAATTTTCCCCTGTTGTTTCATCACAGGTATTTATTTATGAAGCAGTGATTCTAATATGCACTAGCAATGATAAAGGCAGAACCAGGAGCTGAAACTTATTCTGATAAATGAATTTATGAACCAAGATGAATGCATTCTATATGTTTGCCTGGGGAGAAGTTAATGATCTAATCTTTAGAAATAGATCCGGCAGCCTAATATGATGTCTTATCCTGAGCTATCAGCATGTATTGCCTTACCTGGTTCCATCTATCTGTCAGAATCAGTAAACCCTAAGCTCTCTCTCTCTCTCTCTCTCTCTATCCTCTCTCTCTCTCTCTCTCTCTCTCTCTCCTTCTCTCTTTTCATGATGATGCCCTAACCATCTGGCGATGCCTGGAAGTCAAACGTATGACTTATATAAGTAAAGCATCAAGCAGACATCACACCCATACAAACATAAAAAGATTTTGCAGATTATAGGGGTATGATTTTTTTATCTTAATTATTAGTAATAATCTTAGTATTTTTCTAAATCAGTTTTGTGCCAACATATATTGTTCCTTGCTATTCACGAGCACTTTATTGCTAATGTATGTTGGATAATTGAGAAAACCAAAGAATACCAAGAAAGAAGTGGTCCTCACTTAATAACCACTCGTTCAGCGACTGTTTGGACTTCTGATGATGCTGAATTAGTGGTAGTTATACCCAGTCCTCAGAGTTCCAGCCATCACAATGTTCCTGAGGAAGCATGAATGCAGTCTAGGCATTCAGTCGCTGCCTTACAGAAGCAGATGAAAAATGTGAGGTTCTTTCCTGTTGGCTTTTCTGAATTAGCTGTTTTAGATTCTAAAAGTTTAGTTCCTAAAGAAGTAATCCTGTAAATAATTTTAATGTCCTCCTCTAGTGCAAGCTCTTTTATGACTCAAGGCTTTCAACTCCCAGAATTCCTGAGCCAGCATGGCTCAGCTTGGAAACCTCTCCCTTTCCCCTCAGCATGGCTGGCTCAGGATTTCTGGGAGTTGAAGTCCACGAGTCATAAAAAAGAGCCAAGATTGCTAGCCCTGCAATAGGCTTAGGAAAACCAATAAGAGAGCTGGGTTGTTTGGTTTGTTTGTTTGTTTGTTTTGCAAAAAAAAAAAAAAGGTTCCTGAACGCCGTTCTGAGCGTTCTATGAGAAAAAAAGCCCTGGATACATGTCTGGGTGCAATAGAATATATTGCTAATGAAGACCATAAACAGCATGTTATTTACAAATACAAACCAAATTTCTAATAAAACTCTCAGAATGGCACAAATATCTACTTAAAGTCAAACCTTTAACAATTATGTGTTCTAGAATGAGAAGAACCAGAGTTGAGTCAAGTGATTAGCAGCTGCCTGCCACGGCAGAAATTATTTATACTTTTCAATTTCATATGCTGTTATGAAATTATTTTTATTTCTAATTTATTTTAGGTCCTTGTTATGCATTTGCCTTTTTTGTTCATGAAAATTGCAGAAAGGGGAGGAGGGGAACCAGATGATAACCTCCTTTAAGTAACCCCGTCGCCATATGTTTCCATTATTTTTCCATTTTTATTCTTACCAGAACCAAATTCGGAAACAAAGAACATATCCAACTGCTGTCTAATGTTAAGATAGGTTGTGCTAGGTTTCAGCTTAGAAACATATCCAGTTACACTAAGAGCCCTCAAAGCAATTCACACCATTGTTTTGCAAAATGCCTATTGAACTGTCAGACTATGTAGAACAACTTGAAAGTGTGCTTTTTGTCTTATTAAATAAAAATAAAATCTTGTTATTAAGCATTCTCCCCACTTACACTTTTCATTTTATACACTGCTGGAGGGACAGAATATCTCACAAAGAGACTCTTGACAAGGTGCCTGTTTAGGAAAATGTGAACAGATAAGCATCTACAAAATCAGGAAAAGAGTAATCATGACTTAACCAGAGATATCTGTTTTGGAAAACTGGGGAACAGATGAATGTGTCAGATTAAACATCTATTCATTTTTTTTCCCCTTTCAGGAGAGAGTTACTAAAACAGATAGAAAAATTCAAATTAACACTATTTGCAGCCATCATTTCTAGGCTTGGAGGTCACTCTTTGTTTCTGCTGTTGATCTTTTTACTGCTGCTTTTGATCTTTTTTTTTCTCTTCAGGTATAAAATGTTGATCCTGCTTATGAGGATAGATTTCAGATGGTAATTTAAATATCTCTTTAAAATATGGTACAAATTCTTCGGCTTCTTTTCATAAATGCATTAAAAAAAATACCGTCCACGAGGCATCCCTTTGCCTTTTAACTAATACAATGTGAGCTTTTCTTCAAGACTCTGTCTCTTTCCCCTTTGTGTTCATCCACTTGGCTGGTCCATCCCGCACATCCCTTGTCCCTTGCAAGGAAAACCCATGGGTCACCAGTGGCAGTGTTGTTGTGCGAAGGCCTGGACTACAGTAGCTGAAGACCGATTCAAAGGCCTGGCTCAGGAAACAGGCCAGTTCCAGACAAAGGGAGTGAAGACAGCTACACAGGGGGAGGGTGAGTGTGCCCACAGCAGCAGGTCACAGCACAGCACAGCACCAAGGGACTGGCAGGCAGCCCAAATCTTCCCTCTGCCTTTGAGTCACTCCTCCTCTTTAAACATGCAAAAACAAAATGGGAGAACAGAGGGAGGAACTCTGCCTAAGGTTCAGAGCCCAGCCCCCCATACTTCAGCCGCAGGCAGATTCAAGTAAACTCCTCAGAGTTGGAGCTAAGTCTAAATTTGCTTCAGATCAAGTACTATCTATGTGGTTGGCTTTTGCAAACAGCAGGCACATGGCAAAATAGAGACTTCAGTCTGAAAAATCTACAGAAGCGGGATTAGAAGAAGACTGCAGCTGCCAATCCCCCTTTTGTGCAAGCAACAGAAGCTTTCAAGCTCCAGGTACACGTACCTGCTTTGGACTGCTGACACTCAGAGACAAGTTCCCCAATACAAAAGGCAACATATGCTTTCCCCTCTATTTTGCCCAGAGGCAGTTCTTGTTTGACACAGGTTATTAAACATGAGGCTCTTACTTCTCTGGGATAAGATTACAGCATTTTGGAGTTACTGTAGCCTTAAAGATTTGTGAGCCTGGAAAACCAAACGTCTCCATTCTGTCATTCAAACATTTTAATTGTATAGTGATGGGTCCTTAGCTAATCCACTGTGACCAATGACAAAGGAGCTCTACTCTTTTTTCTGCAAGCCATTCTTCCCAATCTTGTCCACATCTGGAGGACATCAGACTGGTGAAAGTGCTTGATATTTGACCACAGAGAAAAAAAACTCATGGAAAGTAAAAGTAATCAGATGATTGCCTCATTCAGACTCCAGGAAACCCAATACAGAAGAAAACAGAAGTTATAGGTATGAACTTCAGTTTCATACAAACTTTTATTGGGTGGCAGAAATACCAGGTAAACCATGAAAACAAGCAATGACTGCACCATGGCCTTTGAGAGGGAAGAAGCAACTAAGCAACCCTTATCTGCTCCTATTCTTAAGGAACTAAGAATGCAGTTTAACACATGATAAATGCAAATGCGGGCATTTTAGAAAAACATAGTCACTGCCACAAATGAGTATCTAAACCAGGAATGGTCAACGATGGCACCTTTATGTTCTGTGGACTTCCTAGTCCAGAAATTCTGGGAGTTGAAGTCCATAGGTCGTAAAGGTGCCATAGTTGCCTAATCCTGATTTAAATACTGCAGGTAGAGGAGGAAACATTTCTTAATATAGGGTTCCTGATGGCTGTATAGGAAGCAAGCTCAAATTATCATTAAAAAACCCCTTTCCTGCTCATACTTATAGCAGCATCAAACTCACACATGCATGAGAGTAATCATCATTAGAATTGTAAGGGGAAATGGCACGTTGGGAGTTCCTTCTTAACCTACCAAAAAAATAGCCAACTGAAAATTGTTAGTGATGTTTATTTTCAGGAGAGTTCCAGTTTCAATGAATCCAAAATCTTCACATAATTATGTCCAAAGTACGATAATTTGAGTCTGGTCATCTATCCCTTTGAGTTAGAATTCTAGGTTTTGTTTAATTATTTTTTAAAAATTATTATTGTTCATTTTCTTGGCTAGCCAGGGCATTCTCATGAGTCTTCTCCAATACCAAAGTTAAAAAGCATCACTGTCCTTTCTATCTTGCTTCTTCAAAGTCCAACTTTTGCTTCCATAGAACACCACAGGCCCTATGGCATAAGGAAAACATTGCCTGAACAATTCTAGTATTTGTAAGTATACAAACATTATAGCATTTGAAAATATTTTTCAAGGCCTTGATGGCTACTCTGCAAAGTGTTAGTCTGCAGCAGACATGTCAAACTTGCGATGTCACGTGACGTCACACGATGTATCAGAACTTTTCCCCCATTGCCGGCAATGGGGTGGGCGCAGTTTCCTCGTGGCACATCTGGCCTGCGGGCCGGCAGTTTGAGACCCTTGGTCTGCAGCATATTTCTTGAGTATTGGTTCCTTTACTGTTGATAGCTGAACCCCAAAGGGAGAAACTAACTGATATCTTCATGGTCAGGTTGATTACTGAACCTACTCTCAAGAATTTGCTCTTTATTTTTAATCTTAGTCCCATTTTTTTTACCATGCACCTTCACTTTCCTTATGAGAACTTGTTGATTCTTTACCTCTTCACTTACCAGAGTAGCATCATCTGCATAGCACAGGTTATTAATGTTTCTTACTCTACTTTTAAAACACTGCTCATCTTCTTTCAATCTACCTCCCCCCAATATATATTCTCCACATAAATCGAATAAGGAGAGAGTACATAGTGTTGTCTCAGTCCTTTGCTAACGAGTCAGTGTGTTTTGCTACCTTCTGTCCATATCGTGGTTTTCTCATCTGTGTATAGATTTTACACGAATGCAACTATGTGTTCAAGGATTCCATTTTTTCTAAACATATTCCAGAGATAACTAAAACCAAAAACTATACTTGGATATGCTGTATCTTTCAGCTACAAGTCACAACAAAACAATAAGGACTGGCCTATGAACAGCAATGTTTTCTGCAGGTTTGCAAACAGGAGGACAACACTTTAACTGAGCTACAGGGAAGAACCCTTAATCTCCTTTTATTGTCCTAGGACACAGGTCTGCAACCCTCGGCTCTGGAGCCGCATGCGGCTCTTTCAGCCATCTCCTGTGGCTCCCAGTCCTCTGCCATGTGCAGTCCAGAAAAAAAGAGGGACTAAAAAAGTTCAACCAATCAATTCAAATATGCAGGGTAGGTGCATATCTCACCTTGTCTCCACTCTTCAGTCAAACCCTGTTCTGCACATGCGTGCATGTACGCGCATGCGCACACATTTTTTGCGGCTCCCAGTTTTTTCTTTTGTGAGGGAACCGGTTCCGAGTGGCTCTTTCACTGTTTCAGGTTGCTGACCCCTGTCCTAGGAGGACCATACTGTACTGTTTTCCAGCCTTCCATAATGTAGTCTTAGTATGTCTTATGTCTCTGTCAGTTCATGGATATTCTGCATTTTAGGTTTAGAAGGGGTGATTTTGTTTACTACCAAAATTCCCAAATCCTTCAATTCTTTTCACTGGCTAGAGGAAAATAGGAGTGAATTTTTTTTCCTACAGCTCTGCTATTTTTTTGTTCCCATAAGTGTATATATGCGCCCAGAAACACACACAATCTGTCATTAAACTAAGTTAGATGTACCAATAAGCCTCAAGGCAATGCCTAGGAGGACTTGGAGCAAAAATATTGAGAGCTGTTCTTTGGATCCACTTACTGACACAGACAATGGAGAAACTGAGAGCCAAGAAAGAAAACCAAGGTTAGCCACAGGTATGCAATGAGCTATCCCACTCTTTCACCATAGGAATAGTTGGTAGAAATAGCAAATTTTGCCCTAATTGGAAAGCATTCTGCTCAATACAAAGAAAGGGGGGGGGGGAAAAAGAGCCTCGCTTCCTGTGTGTCCTAGCTTCCAAAGCTAGGATAAAGAGACAAGGCACTTTCAACAATTAAGCAAGCTCTCACATGTTTGGACAGAGATTCACAGTGGTTTTTAATAAGCTGTATTTATTGCTCTGAAAGAAACAGCAGGACTACCTTATTACCACTTGACAGGCATGGCACTGAAACCCAGAGCTTGCTCACTTTATCAAGCACTATGAATACTGGAAGCTTAGCCACTCGTATTAACACTTAAAAGAACACTTTTGTCAAATCTCTCCCCAACTTCTCCTCTGCTTGCAACAGTGTGCAGAAAAACACACACACACACACAAACAACAGTATCCAAAGGACCAACAGTAAAAACTAACACATCTTGGTTTCCAGCCAGGATAAGCCAAGGATAACATATTTTTAGTTTGTGGGAGGAGGTCAGGGATAGAGTATCCCTCTATCTCCCGTGTAATTTGCATGAAAGCATTTTTTAAAAAAGTAATATTCTGATAATCCCTAAGTGTCATAACTCAGAGGATGCCTTTGATTCTTAGAATGTAAGGTAGGAGGGAGAGTCACAGAGTTATTTCTACAAAAGCTCCAGAGCTTAGGCAGGTTTGACTAGTTAGGACGCTGAGCTTGTCGATCGGAAGGTCGGCAGTTTGGCGGGTCGAATCCCGAGTGCCACGTAGCAGAGTGAGCGCCTGTTACTTGTCCCAGCTTCTGCCAACCTAGCAGTTCGAAAGCACGTAAAAATGCAAGTAGAAAAATAGGGACCACTACGGTGGGAAGGTAACAGCGTTCCTTGCGCCTTTGGCGTCTAGTCATGCCGGCCACATGACCACGGAGACGCCCTTGGACAAGCGCTGGCTCTTCGGCTTTGAAACGGAGATGAGCACCGGCCCCTAGAGTCGGAAACGACTAGCATGCATGTGCGGGGGAACCTTTACCTTTACCTTTAATGAAATATTGCAATGCTTCAGCTCATGTTATGGAACTCTAGGTCAATACAACATGCTAACTACAGCAATCTATGAAAGCACCTTTGATTCCAGTTTTGCTTTTTACCCTGTAAATTGTCAGGCACCTATCTTTCTAAAACAAGGGTGAAAATTCGGGAGTGGGCGGAGGAAGAAATTGCTCTATGGCACTAGCTGGAGGCAGTGGTAGCAAGCACCCTCCCATATTAGTTAGCAAGAGCTGTCTGCTGGCGCACAAGCACTGTGCCTGGGTGAAGTACCCACAGGCAATCCAACTCATCAGTGCTGACACCTGTACAGTATTCAGAAACATTCCCAGGAATGGGAGGAACAACTCCCATCCCAAATAAAGTGCTTTCAAATTAGAGCACGGAGCCAAGCCAGATTCCTTTAAAACTCTTAATTTGTCACAAAAATGTGGTTCTGTTTTACTGCTACCTTTCACTTCTGCATTTGATGGGGAAATGAAATAAGCACCGGTCAAACAAGAACAAATGCAGCTCACAACAACAGATGGCTAATTGTGTAGTCTAACATGATATTTATCTAGCACAATGTCAATGCTAAATAAGTGTCAAACAATTGTAGTGATTATCTGATCTTTTTTTTTTTCTGTGTAGCAGACGTTCTTGCCTAACAGGTACTGTATTGATGCAATAGCACAAACATTAAGCAAATGAGAGGAATGCCTGTTAACTAGGCTGGATCTTGGCATCAGAATTTTTATTCAAGCTCTGAAAGACTGGGGCCTTTTACAGTATCATTCTGAAACTATTTAGGAGTCTCAGTTCAACACAACATGTATAGCTGAATTCATTTCTCTGTCCAAACACTACAAAAGCATAATTATTAAAGCTGAACGTTTATTAAGTAAGTCAGTGTCATGAAAATCATTCAATAGGGTGCTCTGGATCTGCTTTTTCATGATGCAACTGCTTAACACTATTTTTTTTAAAAATGGATTTTGCCTGTCTGACATGATCATCTAGGACGGGGATGTTTTAAATCCCAACTCCTTGAGAGGTGCAAGAGACATGGACCTAGAGAACAACCTTACATGTCCCAACACAGTGGAACAACTTGCCCTTAGAGGTATCCCTGCCCTCTAGCTCCCAGCCTAGACCAGGGGTTCCCAACCGGGGGTGCGAGACGATATTCCAGGGGGTGCAAAAACTTGGGTTTAGAAATTTCAAAATTATAGTGTATATGCATAATTCATTGCCATTATTTTGAACCTTTGTAAGGGGTGCGAGAATATATAAGAAGCGTTCTAGGGGTGTGGGGTATAGAAAAGGTTGGGAACCGCTGGCCTAGACAATGAAGGCCATTCTCTTAAGGGACTTTTAATTCTGAATTTTAATGATGAAACAGGCTGTCAGGTTTAGTACCACCTTATTTTGATTTGGTTTTATTGTGAAAGGTTTGTGGATGTTGTGATATTTTATGGAATTTGATACTGCATAACTCCTCAGAATTTTGGGATTATATAAATAATTGCAACAAGCAAGTACACAAGGCTGCTTCAAAGCTATTCCTGAAGTTCTTTCAGCAATTGCCAGAATAACCAGTGAGATGAAATGTCTGCTGCTTCCCTCCACTAGCAAACTCAGGAGAAATGTATTCTGGGCATGTAAATGCACATTTATAATGCTCTGGGAGAGACTTGAAGCAACCATGCTGAGCCTTTGAGTAGCCATGGCTCCTTTGTGGCTTCAATATGTAGTTCTACTTCAAATAATTTGCTCAGGGCTTCTCTAAACTGATTTTTCTAGATGCTTTCTCATATCAAGTGGGCTGGTCTATGATCAAGGTTTTTGTATCCTTCAACTGATCATCCCATTCAAGCAGCGAGTCCTGAGTGAATTGGATCAACATGATGACTTTTGGAAAAGTGAATGAAAAATGCACTGACTCTAGAGAAGCAATGGTAATTCCCTAGGACAGGGGTCAGCAACCTGAAACAATGAAAGAGCCACTCGGAACCGGTTCCCTCACAAAAGGAAAAACTGGGAGCCGCAAAAAATGTGTGCACATGCGCGTACATGCGCGCATGCGCAGAACAGGGTTTCACTGAAGAGTGGAGCCAAGGCGAGATATGCACCTACCCTGCATATTTGAATTGATTGGTTGAACTTTTTTAGTCCCACTTTTTTTGGGGGGGGACTGCACATGGCAGAGGACTGGGAGCCGCAAGAGATGGCTGAAAGAGCCACATGCGGCTCCGGAGCTGCAGGTTGCAGACCTGTGCCCTAGGACAACAAGGAGACAGCACACAGGAATCTGGCTCAGAAACAATAACTGTGAGAAGGATCTTGGAGTCCTAGTGGACGATGACTTAAATCTGAGCCAGCAGTGTGCAGCAGCAGCCAAAAAAGCTAAGACAATCCTTGGTTGTATAAACAGAGGCATAGACTCAAAATCACGTGAAGTATTAGTACCGCTTTATAAAACCTTAGTAAGACTACTCCTGGAATACTACATCCAGTTTTGGTTACCAGATTACAAAAAAAGATGTCGAGGCTTTGGAAAAAGTGCAAAAAAGAGCAACTAAGATGATTAAAGGCCTGGAGACAGAAACATATGAAGAACGATTGCAGGAATTGGGTATGGCTAGAGAAAAGAAGGACTGGGGTGACATGATAGCAGTATTCCAGTATTTGAGGGGCTGCCACAAAGTAGAGGGTGTCAACCTATTTTCCAAAGCACTAGAAGGCAAGACAAAAAAACAATGGATGGAAACTTATCAAGGAGAGAAGCAACCTGGAATTAAGGAGAAATTTCCTAGCAGTGAGAACAATTAACCAGTGGAACAGCTTGCCTCCAGAAGTTGTGGATGCTTAAAAGACTGGACAGCCACCTGTCTGAAATGGTATAGGGTCTTCTACTTGAGCAGACGATTGGATTAGAAGACCTCCAAGGTCCCTTCCAGCTCTATTCTGATTGATTCTGATTGAACTATAGGGCACAGGAGGACTTCCCTTTTGCTCCTTCCCCTCCCCCAGATTAGTATCACTCCCTCCATTCTGCTCCCGCCCACCAGCCATCAATGCCATTGTATTCCCTTGGGCAGCCTTTTCAGGCCCTTGCTTATTAACTGAAGCAGGCTGTGACAATTGCACCAGCTGTTCACCTTTTCTTGCCCTCTGTCAGCATCCTCCTATTTAGCGATTGGCTTCTTGGACTCAGTCATGCTGGGACCACCACAGCTCTCTCTCTCTCCACTCCCCCCCCCACCACCACGCTTCTGTGTTTAGAGCACTATGAATACTAATAGCTGGGGATACCCAACAGCTTACAGGAACCAAACGTTCTGAGGCAGCCATCATGACAATGACTTCACAATCAAAAGCTTCTTTTAGTTCTTGAATGTTTCATGGAAAGCACCTTCCTCTTCCCCTGGCAGCAAGATCTCCAACTACAGATAATGACATGTTACCCAGGGGATACCAGTGGGAAAATTGGCATAAAATGAGCAGAATGCTTCAGAGATCCCAAGACGATTGCTGTGCTATTTCAACACTAGGCCTGGTGCAGTTCAGCACAAAAAAAAAATCTTACCTTGTTATAATAGTGCAGGTGGACAGTGTGCCACTGTCCATCGCTCACACCTCCTGGGATGAATGGGGCAACTGTGCTTGTGGTTTCTCCTGAAGGAAAGATGAAACACCGCTCAGGTTTTAAAAATAAAATCTGAGGAGAAAAAGAATAATTTCCCCATCGTTTTACAAAGATTCTGAGAAGCAGTGAGGGCACCAGAGTTATAGCATGCTGAGCGAAGGAGGTAAAGAATATTGCTAAAGATTTAGGAAAAAATAAGGTACGGAAAGTAAAACCTAAGGTGGAGTGTTTATAAACCAAAATAAATTGACAGATATACTGGAGAGCAATCATACCTGCTGAGAAAGTAAGCTGAACTTGTTCTTGAACGATTTCCAATGCAACAAAATCATGCCGTTCATTGAAACGCCCATTGTAGAGGAGAAGACCATCCCGTTCCTTAGTGGCAAACCTGCCCCAAAAGAAGAGAAAGTTGAGCCTCGTTCCAAGCACCCCAATGCCCATTGCAAGATGTTCATAAGAACTAAGGTGACTTGTATGGATGTGAATTTTTGTCTGGGCCGAAATTTTGCAGCTTCTAATGCCTTATGAAATCAAAAGATGAAATGAAAAGAATTTAGAAAACCCCCAGAATGGATTCCCACACAAACCGATAGAAATTGTATCCTGAACTGTTATTGCTGGATCCCATATACTTACAAACAGTTTTCCTCTGAAAACATGCACAAAAAGAGAGAGTTCATATACAAGATTCATAAATACACACAATTTACCATGTAGAAATTTTGGGGACATCCTGCCTCTGAACAGAGGAACTGTTGGTTGCTAAGGGCCATGGTTTACCTAAGGAAGCTAGCTAGATTTAACAAAGGCATTCCTTTGTGATTAGACACGTAGGTCCCTCATACAAAGGAGTGCCCAAAAGGCTGGCTCAGCTGTGACTCATCCTGGAACTCCCCCCCTCCCCCCCACACACTCTCCACCTCAACCCTCCATTCGTTCACATTGGTTGCACTGTGTGGCTGTATATAAATAACGCATAAGAGTGAAGAAAGGGACAACGATAAACACGAAATAACAATTTCTCCAATGTCAGTGGGAAGCTCTTCAAGGTCTGGAAGCCATCAGCGATCAGCCATTTGAAAAGGTTAATGCTCTGCTGGGAATATTATGAGAATTTGATTACTACTCCCAAAATCAAGACTATAGAGTCACATGTTGTTACATAACAACAAGAAGTATCAAGTTTCAGTCATAGTCTTTAAGGGAAATTCTGAGATAGCCCAGGATATTTATAGTCGTGAGGAAGAGGCCAGAAAGCACGGCATCCAGGCCAAGTTCAAGAACCAGGACAAGAAGAGTAAAATTTCTGTTAAGTCAAGCAAGAAACCGGGGTAACAGAAATAGGGATTGGTGGGCAAATTGATCCAATAATATCCAGAGAATGCTATAGTTGTTTTGGAAGAAAATTACATGCTCAAAACTTGGGGAAAAGTGCTCTGTATAAATTAAAAGGTTTTGCTAGCTACTGATTAAAGCTCTGGCCAAAAAATAATAATCTAGAAACTGGGTTTTGCTTCATGTATCACAACTTAACTTGTAGCCTCACACCTTCTTCTATTCCTTATTTCATTAGATGGCTAGGAGGAGAAAATACATTGATGGGTTGCTTCAGGAAATACAATGGGATGTTCAGTTGATTTACAGTACGCTACTGCTTCTGGGTGATCTATAGTGAAACTTCCACTTTGTTAATGTAGCAGTCAGGTTTTTTTGACAACATCAGCAAACACAAAATTCCAAAATATATATTTAGACAAAAGATTCAGGTACTCATTAACTCCCATGTAATTATGAAATCAACCTCTACCAATCTATTTCAACTTCGAGCTTGCTAGAATGCCATTTTTAGGTGCCTCTTTACTGCGTTACTGGTGGTGGAAGATTATTTTATTATTATTATTATTATTATTATTATTATTATTATTATTATTATTATTATTTTGCAAAAGATCATGTTCGCTTTAATGTAACTGATGGGTCTCCAGAGCAAATTCAGCTGATCATCAGGCACTCAAAGGTTGCTTACTATGATTTAGTCTAAAGAAATGGAAATGGAAAACCACTATAGTTAGAATGATCTTTTCTTTAATTAACTGCACACTGACATATTAATTGTCTATAGTCAGAATACTGGGTGTCTTTTTGTTGTTGTTGCTTTCTACAATCTTCTGGTAGAACAAAGAGCACCCATTTACTAGTTTCAATCCTTATAGCTTCCTGGCACCAGATCAAAAATGTAATCTGGTAGAAAAAGGAATTAAAAGATCCCAACAAATAAGCTTAGAGGTGTCAAATTATTCCGTCTTCTCTCTTCTGATAAATATAATGAGAATTATATCATTCATTATTTCATGTAGGCTTTCATCAGAGTATGTTTACTGCTACTCATTCCTAAAATGTACCATTTCTAATTGCAAATGGGAAAACAACACATGAATGCTTCGCAATATAACAACCGGAATTACCTATGTATAAGTTGGAGAGCTATATAAATTTGTTTAATAAAAAAATAAATATAAAACTTATAAAAATAAAAAGTATTCTCTTAATTTGTTATGATGGAATCTAGTCTTCTCCCGATGTGCTATTATTCTCATTCTCACCTTCTGTATTTATTGGCAACTGTATATAGGCTGATTTATCCAAAAAAGATTAAAACAGCATCCATACAAGTCAGTTAATATGTTTTGCATTTTAGCTGTCAGTGACACCGTTTCATACTTGTAGAAATACACTATTTCTGAGCATAGAAGCCTTTAAAGGTTCCCAATGATTTTAAAAACATAGTTGTTAAGTAATAATGAATTTTTAAAATGAGCAGCAACTCAGAAAAGTCAGAAAACACAAACTATACAAATTACGTGTCTTCATTAATTTCTACCACTTTGAATTCCACTGTACCTACTTTACACACTTCATGATCGGTACTCATACCTTGAGAAAGATGCACAATGTTCTCTGTATAAAACTACACATCCACACCTTCATTTAAGATATTAGCTATTTGCTACTGGCTCTGAATTTTTCATTTGCCCTGCACAACCTTGTGAAGCAGGAAAGGTGCGCCTACTAATGAAATTTAGAACCCCACTCCTAAATTGCCATTCAGAAAATTGAAGGTGGTCAATTAATATCTTGACTGGCATAGGGTACCGAGAGTTGCTGCTGGTTAGCTAAAGCAACCTGTAAATATTTTAAAAACATATTATATGTTGTGATTCAGGGTCAGCCTGTGGGTTCGGCAGTTGGGTCGGACGACTCAGAGGAGGAGGAGGGGGGTGTTGAAGAGCTTGCTGATGATGGCCTTGAGGCTCCGCAGAGCCCTCAGCCAGGCCCCTCCCACCTGGTCACGACGGAGACCCAGCTGTGTGAGCCTGACAGCGTGGATGAAGATGACCCACAGCTGGCCCTGTTCAAGGACGCCCGACGCAGGAGGCAGTCAATCAGGAGTAAACAGAGGAAGGCAATGGGGCACCTCGGAAGGAGGCAGAGAGAAGCCACGCCCTGAACTGTATAAAAGGGGAATGCGTGGGAGGGCTGGTTTGCTGAAGGCAACTGCTTGAAAAGCTCCTGTTTCTTGGTTCGTGTCTTGTTCTGTTTGTTTTTGTATTCATAAATTTGGCAGGCTTAATTCCAGCCTCTTGCCTTCTTGTAAAAGGGGTTGTCCCTGCCTTTTCTGCAGGGCCGGTAGCAGGCTGGTACAGAACATTATAATTGGACACAGCCAACAGCCAACTACCAATTCTGCATGGCTGCAAGTTTTTCTTTTATTAATTGCTACTTCAAATACACACTTGTCTATTCTTTAACAACAACATGTTTATTCCCCAACATTCATACTTAGAGTCAAAGGAGCAGAAGCACCTTCTGTTCTTATACCTGCAAATAAACTTGTGCTCTTAAGTATCTCACTGGAATACGTGAAATTACACCTGCTCAGCATATTATATTTTATTAAGGTTGCTAAAGGGTATTTAGTTCTGATCTAACAAATGAAGGATAGAGACATTTTAAAAGATTTATAAGGTTGGTAAAGGGGAAAAATGTGTACTTCATAACTGGTCAACTAATAGTAAAACTTTTTAAAAATCTAATTCCCTAGGTGAATTACTATACAGGTAGTCCTCAACCTACGACCACAACTGAGCCCAAAATTTCTGTTGTTAAGGCAGACATTTGTTAAGTGAGTTTTATCCCATTTACAAACTTTCCTGCCACAGTTGTTAGGTGAATGAATGCAGTCGTTAAGTTAGTGACTCAGTTGTTAAGTGAATCTGACTTTGCTTGTCAGAAGGTCGCAAAAGGCGATCACATGACCCCGGGACACTGCAACCGTCATAAATATGAGTCAGTTGCCAAGCATTCTTAATTTTGATCACATGGGGATGCATCATAAGTGTGAAAAACTGTGAAAAGTCACTTTTCCAGTGCCTTTCTAACTTTGAACCGTCACTAAACGAACTGTTGTAAATCGAGGACGATCTATATGCAAGAATAGAAAGTTTCTCAAATCAGGCATCAACTATTCTTGTTTTTGCCTCTTACCACAATCTATTTTGCAACGGTATCTGAAATAAACGCAGAGCCCCATGCAAGAGGCTCTTCTAGATTAGCAAGTGGCTGAATTATTGGAGCAACCCTGTCTGCAGCAGGTGGGAAATGATAATCCACAGAAACAGTGAATGGTGAGCCTGCCAGGGCTGAAAAATACAGTTCCCATCTGAGCAAAGCAGATCTTCCTTTCCCTTGTGACCACACACAGAATTGCTCTCCTGGGTAGATTCATTTTAGACTGTCAGCACTTGGCAGTTTCCCCCCATTACCCCCCCACACCCACCCACCCACCCACACTCCACACACAGTCCCAGAGGAAAAAGTGTGTGACAAATATACAGAGCAGAACTGGAGATCACTGACCCTTTGCTGGGGACAAAAAGGCTTTGGCTGGCTGGCTTCTTTGTGCTAGGCTAACAAAAAGGATGGAATTGGAATAATTATGGGTGGTAAGGCCAGGAAATGGGGAAGGCTCCATAATCTCATCAGAGGAACTCAAGCAAATAACAACCTTACAACAAATAGAGTACTTATATGCCCATTTACACTGAAAGGACAAAATGAGAAGTGAAATACATAAATCCCAAAAATTTTGCTAGGCTTTACTCTAGTAAAAGTTCCTTTCTCATTTGTTCAGAGATGGACCTATACAAGTGCAACACTATCAGTGCTTACTTATATAACTTCCTGCTGTGGGTAAGACTCGGAGATTCCCCTGACACATATTGTACGTCCATATTCAAGTCTTTTTAATTTGTCTGACATAACTTTTCAAATCTCAGCATGAGAAAAAAACATGCATAAGATGAAACAGAAGTTTGTATCAAAACTTTTAAGACTACAATTTTAAACACGTTTAAGAGGGGACGGTCCATCTGGAAACAGTGGGACTTTTTTTTTAACTTGTAGAGCTTATTTTTAAGGAAAATGAGTATAATATCCAAGGAAATGTTATAGTCATATAGTGCATCTAATTTGGCCTCAAAAAGGGGGATTTTTTTTCAAAACTTTACCTTTTGCAAATGCTTAGCTCTGTAACATTATATTTGAAGAACTGGTTAATTATTTATACTTTTCTAATTATATTTTCTGTTTTTAAAATCTTTTTTCTTAGGGCTTCATATTTTTTAAAAAAAAAACTTTGGGAATGAAATAAGATTTTTTTTAAAAAACAGGGATAGTTACAAAGGTTACCCTGCTGGCTCATAGTCCAGAATGTCAGAAAAATTTAAGGAAGGACAAAATAATGTAAATATAAATGTAAGGCCATATTGGACTTCTCTTTTTCCTAAGCCAAGTACTTACGTGAGAACAATGGTGAAATGGAAGCGTTGGCGCAGCCCCTTAAAAGTAAGGAAGGAGTGGCCTGGGAAACTGCGGGTACTCATCTGGCAGTACGGCTTCTCATAGTCTCCAGAAAGGCAGTCACACTTGAAACCACCCACCAGCAGGTTGACACAGGTGCCACTGTTCTTGCAGACACCAGGGGTACAGCGGCCCAAGCGTGAATTCACTTCACAATTCTCTCCTGTAGCAGAAGGAAAGAATATTTAATTTAATTTAATTTATTAATATTTCTATACCGCCCTTCTCCTGAAGGACTCAGGGCGGTGTACAGGGCAAGAATAAAACACAGAGTTACAAAAATTAAAAGGTAATTAAATACATGCCCATAAAAACAGTTGATACATAATAAAAACCCCAATAAAATGATAGTAAAAACCCCACCAATCCCCCCTCAGGCCAGGCCGGCTTGTTCGAACAGGTATGTTTTCAGATCGCGGCGAAAGGAGCGAAGATCGGGCGCTGTCCGGAGCTCAACCGGTAATTGGTTCCATAGCTCCGGGGCGCCCACAGAGAAAGATCTCCCCCTGGGGGCCACCAATCTACATTCTCTGACCGGTGGCACCCTGAGGAGGCCCTCTCTGTGGGAACGCATAGGGCGGAGGGAAGTTGACGACATACATATTCTCTACCTGCCTTCTCCATATTTCTCAAAATTAGTTAACATTCAAAGCTACTCCAAGCCCAATTGAATTTCTTCCCACAAATGCATTTGAAGCAAAGCATTTGGATTCGGTGGTATAATTATATATACTATTAGTAGCATTTATACCATTTATAGGCTACATCACTCGTGACTCTGAGTGGATTACAAATTAAAAATAAAAAACACAAAACACAAAAGGAAATCATGAGAGGCTCTCAAAACAACATACAGTATGACCACACATGCACACATCATCACACATACACACATCCTTCATCATCAGAGTGGGAGCCATCTGGATCTCTGAATGAGTATCATTCCAGAAGGCAGCCACACTTTCTGAATCCCACATGACAATACTGCTTAATCAATAGGACATGGAGCAGTCCCACTCTCCCTGAATGCACAGTCTAGGCAGAAACAACCACAGATAAGTGGTCCGTCAAAAAAAAGAAGGCTTTGAATTATCCCCAGAAGCCAACCGGTAACCAGTGCAGCTCAGAGAAGACTGATCATACAAAAATAATGAAGCATGCCCAATACTGTCCAGGTTGTTGCATTTTGAACCAGTGATGCATTGGGTACACCTGTGCAAAAATCCACTTGGCCACAGCTACCACCTGTTCTTTGAGCAGAAGCTGTGAGTTCCAGTATAACCAAGTTGCACACCAGTCTTGAGTGGCAAAATGGAATCCCATCCAAGATCAATAATGAAAAATCCTCAGACCTAGATGACTCAAATATTTGCAGCTACTCAATCTTGTCAAAATTGAACCTGCATCTGTTCCTCCTCATCCAGACATGCAGAGCCTCTAGACACTGGAATGTGATTTCAATGGCATTGCTTAGTCAATCTGGAACTGAGATGTATTATTGGATGTCATCATTGTTATGATAATACGTGACCCAAAGATCATCCCATGGTTTCATGTACATGTTAAACAGATGGGGGTAAGAGTGGTAGCCCACAAGTAAAAGGCTGTAGGCTTCATCTCTCCTTCATGTTAAGATCTGGAACCAGCCACAAAGAAAAAAGAAACACAACCACCACCACCCCAAAAAAAACAACCCTTGCAGCCAGTGCAGAAGAACATCATGATTAAAATTATTAAAGACATGAAGGAGCACAAGGAAAGATACAGTACTCTCATCCTGGTTCACCACAGGTCATCAAAAAGCACATCCAATATTGTCTCCATAATGCGATCCAGCCTCAAACTCAACTGAAATGGGTTCAGATAATCCATCTTCTCAATTCTGATCGTTCATATTTGTGATAATCCATCTTGCAATTCTGATCGTTCATATTTGTGAGACTACAGAAATTGTTTTAATATAATTTAAGGTTCTGACTGTTTTTTGTAATTGCTCTACATAAGCAGAAAAACTAAAAATATATGAACGCTCATACACTCCCATGATATTAAGCAATGGCCCTTTTTAAAATGATGTCCAACTTCTTAAGATAACTTAACATAACTCTGAAAATTAGCAATGGAATATCAATTTCCACTTGATTCTCAGTTACCAGTTTTAGGCAAATAGTGGCTGGGATTTCCCACGAATTAGGGCAGAAAATATTTGGCACAGATAAACAGTCAAATAATCAGAGTTATCATTTTAGCACTAGAACACAAGAGCAATCTCAGAAAATCTCTGGTCATATCATATAAACCGTTTGCATGTTGGTGAAAGCTGAATTAAAACTTGATTAGAAAGCCTAGCCTCAACAAGTCTGATTCTCCAGAGTTTACTCTTCAATTTGCTTTAGTGAAAAATGTCATTAACCAAAAGATTTAATGTGGCAAATATCTTTGATATATTCTATCAATATACATACAGCTGCTTTTGTTAATAATGGAAACTGCTTAACAATGGGATGTCTTCAACAAAATTATGTTCGCTTCCAAAGCATGTGTTATAAACAAGGAAATCTGTTCCTTGTATTATTAGCAATCTCAAGGAGTGATTTCAGACAGATTTATGTGAATATTTTTATTACTTTAACTCTATCTGTTGTTCATTTCTCAATTTCCAGATAATGTAGAAAAGCTGAATTTACCAGGACTAGCCTTTGATGGATACAAATAAACTAAGCTGATAATTTAATGCCACTTTTTCTCAAAAATTGTATACTGAATTCTCTTGTATTGGAAACAAAGAAGACCCAAGTTCTGATTTAAAACATTTGCATTCGTTTGTTATAAATTTCAAGTGACCAAAACTGCAATTCACCTAACCTAAATAGTTGAAACCCAGACATGTTTTTGTCCCCACCAGCTTTCTGTTTTACACCCTTCCTTTCAACCTTGTTTTCAGATTTCCTTGTTTATTTTTCATTACCTTCAAAGGTTTCTTCTGAATCCTAATCAGATTACCAACCTTAGCTTCCCTCCTCTCTCATTTCTGTTTTAATTACTGGGTTCAGACAACAACAGTTTCATTAAGATACATCGGAAGCTAACTAGCTTAGCCACATGACCTATTTTACACAAACATTCCTCTATGCTCCAGAATCCAGACTTTTAACTATCATTATTCCCAACCAAGGGAGCCTAGAGTGTTATAGTCCATGGGGCTGTGAAGAATTGGGTACAGTTTAGTGATTGAACATCAATGACAACAACATTCCCAACCAGTATAGTCAAGAGCCTTGGTGGAGCAGTGGGCTAATGCCTCCTTAAGTAACACCAGCTGCCTGCAATTAGTGCAGGTTCGAGTCCCACCAGGCTCAAGGTTGACTCAGCCTTCCATCCTTCCGAGGTAGGTAAAATGAGGACCCAGATTGTTGGGGGCAATTAAGCTGACTTTGTAATAATGCCGCTTGGGGTGTGTGTGAAAGCCCTAATAAGCAGGCATATGAAGGCTACTGCTAAGCTTGTATATGTATATGTATATGTATATGTATATGTATATGTATATGTATATGTATATGTATATGTATATGTATGTATGTATGTGTATGTATATATATTAGGGACAGATCCTGATATGCTCAAGATATGTGAGGAGATGTAGCTATATATATATATATATATATATATATATATATATATATATATATATATATATATATATATATATATATATATATATATATAGCTACATCTCCTCACATATCTTGAGCATATCAGGATCTGTCCCTAATCTGTTCTTTCAGGTTTTCCAATGATAACTAGGGCTATCCATCTTGCAACTGATCTTTTTTTTTCTACTCTTTCCTGCCACCTTCTTACCTTAGAGCCTTTTCCTGGAATCTAGATCTTCATATAACACGACTGAAGTAGGATAATTTGAGCCTAATCATTTGTTCTTCAATGCTTATCTCATAAAGCAATATAAAATTGGCTATTTTGATCTCAGGGACATATTTGCATAGGATCCTGCAGAGTTATATACTTTAGATTGCACCTACACATTTATACTTGGCAGTAGTTGTGAGTGCTCCAACTTTGGAGATTTTAAAGAAGAGATTGGACCATTTGTCTGAAATGGTATAGGGTTTTCTGCATGAGCAATGGGTTGGACTAGAAGACCTCCAAGGTCCCTTCCAACTCTGTTATTCTGTTTTTGCAAACAAGTATGCACAATAGGGCTGTGTAATGTTTCAAATGTGATTCAGAAGAAGTGCTTTGGAATGTATGAAAGTGTTAATGTAGAATAATTGCCCAATTTATTAGAGCCATTGGAGGGAGACTTCCACAGCAGCCATTTGATCTTAGAAACAGTTGTGGGTGCTTTAATCATTCTCAGAGAGTTTGTTTATACGCCTTCACATTCTGAAACACTTTTTCTGAATCATTCTCAAATAATTGTATAATAGCAATAGCAACAACAGTTAGACTTAATAATAGCAATAGCAATAGGACGTAGAACCGTCATAGTGCTTTTACAGCTCTTTCTAAACAGTTTACAGAGTCAGCATTGTGGGAAGAATCCAGAAAAAGAAATATTTTGGGAAATATTAAAAAGGCAGAATATATTTCTCCAAAGGAATAATGGAGAAGATCTTTAAAAGGCAGAAACCTCTCCCTCTCCCCAGCCAAAAAACTCAGCAGAAACCAGCTTTTAGAAATGCAGACCTAATAATCCATTCAGGAAAGTTGAGGCCAGGAAGCTAGAAGCTATGAGATTAGGAAGACAAAGACCTCTAAAATCTACATACCCCATCCAAACTCTAAAAGACATGACCTTTGGGGACATAATAGGATTAACCCACCAATACCAAAAGGGAACACTCAGACTCAGGTCAAAGTACATAACACAGGAAATACAAAGCCTCAAACAGGAACAGGAAACAACCTCAACCAGAAGGTATAAAAACCCACCACTCCCAGCAACATATGGTCAGCTGCTCCAGAGCCTCATGTCTTGTGGGTCTGCTTTTCAATAAACTCCAACCTTCTTTCTAAAGCAGTCTCCATTTTGTTTATTCCCAGCTTGGACTGGATCCTGATGAAGATTTTTCTTTCAACAGCATATTGCCTCCAACAATCTGGCTCCTCATTTTACCGATCTCGGAAGGATGGAAGGCTGAGTCAACCCTGAGCCAGTCAGGATTGAACTCCTGGCAGTCAGCAGAATTAGCCTGCAATACTGCATTCTAACCACTGCACCACCACAGCTCATAACCGTAATAATCAGAGACGCTGAACTTTGAATATCTTTTATTAATGAATTGAACTGAATACTTTATTTGACCATGTGTGATTAGACACACAAGGAATTTGTCTGTGGTACAAAAGCACTCAGTGTACTTGCAAGACAACAGAGAAAATAATAATAGTAGTAAATACCATTTGCCTGCAAGCAAGACCTGGCGGGACCATAAAATAGAGAAAGTAATAGAAAATGAAGAAGCTAAAGTGCTCTGGGACTTTAGAATTCAAACAGATGGGCATCTGCCACATAACACACCAGATTTAACAACTATCAATAAAAAAGACAAAAAAAATCTGGATAGTGGATATGCCAGTACCTGGAGATAGCAGAATAGAAGAGAAGGAACTTGAAAAGAGAAGAAAATACAACTAGAGATAGAACAACTTTGGCAAAACAAAGCAAAGGTAGATTGCCAGGTGCCTTGGGAGCAATCCCAAAATAAGTGGAGCACCACTTGAACACCCTCGGCATTGACAAATTCACCATCAGTCAATTGCAAAAGGCAGCTTTACTCAGAATAACTTACATCCTGTAACAATATCTCTAACACCATAAATCATCAACATCTGCCACTCCCAGGTCTTTGGGAAGGACTTGATAGGTGGATAAAAATGACAAATCCAGATGACTGAACATCTGGCTGATTGTGCAATGGACCATAATAATAATACCAAATAAAAGGAAGAAGTAAAGAAGATAATAAATACTATTACTAATAATAATACTAAGCCACAATTTATAAATTGATATACATACACATTAGACAGAACTGTGAGAATTAGGTGTTTAGCAGAGTGATGTTATGTTCTAGAATATATTTATCATCTGTGGAAATTTCTAGAATTTGTTCATATGGAAATGTCCCTGGGCCTCCAGAAAAAATTATGAAACTTCCTTGAAGTATAATTTGAACTGGAAAGAAGCCTTAAAGGGAGTTTCAAGAAGCTGATCTAAAGATGTTTGGATATGGGAAGCAATAATTTGATCTGCTGCAGACACACCATTTTGCTGCTGGACTATACAACCCTGTCTGGTTTGTGAGGTAATTTAATAGAAACTTATTTCTATGTTATCCTGAAGTCACTTAGGAAACTGCAGGACAGGTTCAAATTTCTCCTTGGGGAAAAATGGGGCTGCTATAACTATACATAATAACAGGAATTTATGCTGAGGCCATATTACAAAGTGTAATGATCCCTCTGGCCATATTCTGTATCTGACATATGCAGAAATAGGATAGGGAAGGGAGGGATTGGATAGTTGTTATAAAATGGCTTACTGAATTTGTAGCTCAATCTGGCCTACTTTCTTGACCTTTAACCTCAATATAACCTTTTGACCGTAATAAATATGAAATGTATTTTATCAGAAATATATAGAATTTTTCCTGCAATGTTGATCCCATTTTTCACACCCAAGGTAGAAATGTTAGTAATGCATTGTGAAAGGCATCACAAATTAATGTTGAAAAGTTCACCTTCACAAATGGCCCAACTTTGATTTAGGATTAATTTCTGAAGCACCAACTAAAATAAATTGTAAATAAATGTATTACATTTAATAAATGTAAGCTACCTGAGAAATTTCTGAGCTTTTTTCTTTGGTTGTATTCAGCAAACCAAAGCATTTAAGAGGCCTTGGACATAGGGTTAAATGATACCTCATTATCTGTACACATGCCATAATTATGTTCTTAAGTGAGAAGCAGCTGTTTGCTTTAATAACATAATGTTAGCTAGCAGGCTTATGCCAAAAGCATGCTTCTTACTCTGTAATAAGACCTAAAGTAGATGAGACACATGAAATGCATTTTTGCATGTCTCATATATAATAACGCAAATAATTTGATATATGTGAAAAGTGTATTACAAAACAGAAGATAGAGAAGAAAGAGAAAGAGACAAAAGAAATGGCAGAGGGATCCAATCTAGAGCAAAATTCCAGTGAGTAATATTCTACAGTAGTAAAATTACTAGACTAGGATCAAGAGAGCCAGATTCAAATTTAGCTACAGCCATGAAACTCCCTGACTGAGACAGTCAGTATTTTTTTTAGCACAAATTATATCATGGGATAGTTGTGGAGGGAGAAATGGAGAAGAAGATGATATGTTATATATCATATATATAATATATGATACAATGGAAATACAAAAGTAAATAGTGGAAAAGATGGGGAAGGGAAAAGGGAATAGAGAAGTGAGGTAAGGGAGAGAGAAAAAATGAGGGGAAGTCATTGACATCCGACTTCCTTTGGTCCAATAGAGTATCAACCTTCAGTTCTTGAAGGAAAGGTAAGATCAAAATCTGTCCAATTAAAAAAAAATCCTTGCTCCAAGTCAAAGTTGGAACTTTGGACGACTCTATGGAACTTGGAACTTACCACGGAACCTATATTTCTATCCCCTCTTCTCTTTCAGAGTAAGAAGACCACCACAAAGGAATAAGGAAAGAACTAGTGTGGCACAGAGATTTCAGGTGTTGGGCCAGGAGATTTTGGTCCACCCTCAACCATGGAAGCCAGTCAGACCCTTGGTAGAAACTACTTCACAGACTTGTTGTGGGGGTAAAGAGGTGATATAAACTCATACCAAATAAAAATACTAAAAAGTACTATACTAAGAAATAGTAAACCAAAGAAATTAAAGGCATGAGTTGAGAAAAGGAAACGTTGCTAAAGCAACTGTATTCCAACTTCATTCACAATACTTTTTCATACCTTTCTGCAAACTATTCTTCTTCCCACCATGTTCATTTGCAATGTTGTACACTGCCTAAACTCCTCATCTCTCATTTTTTCAGAATTTCATCATCTAACTTTATTCTCAATCATTCCCCTCTTTTCAACCCATTCCTATATTTGTTTTTTTTGTATTTAGTTTTCTTTCATTCACTGTATACAAACAAAACACCTCAACATACTTTTCCCTGCTGGTCATTCTTTTTGCATTCAGTCCACAAATCATGAGCCTATCTCTTCTTGTTTACCATACACACTTAAGTTCCCCTTCCCTTCAATTCTAATATAAGGTAAAGGTAAAGGTTCTCTAGGGGCCGGTGCTCATCTCCATTTCAAAGCCGAAGAGCCAGTGCTTGTCCGAGGACATCTCTGTGGCCATGTGGCCGGCATGACTAGACGCCAAAGGCGCACGGAACGCTGTTACCTTCCCACCATAGTGGTCCCTATTTTTTCTACTTGCATTTTTACGTGCTTTCGAACTGCTAGGTTGGCAGAAGCTGGGACGAATAACAGGCGCTCACTCTGTTATGCGGCACCCGGGATTCAACCCACCAATCTGCCGACCTTCTGATCGACAAGCTCAGCGTCCTAACCCACTGAGCCACCGCATCCCTTTCAATTCTAATATAAAAGCATTCTTTTCCCTGACATACTCAAATCTCATTTACATGTAACAAATTGGGGGAAAGGACTTTTACACACAGCCCTTTTCACCTCTTTGACAAACATTCATTACTCACAACAGATTACATACAGTATGACCCTTATACTGTTCTAACAGCATTTACCCATATTGAATTTTTTCCATCCATTTTCCCATCTTTAGTAAACACAATACCAAGATTCAGTTCATCTACTTGCTCTAATTTTCACTGTTTATATTTAATATGTACACTAATCGTTCACTCCTTTTCCTTGCCAAGTGCAACTACATTGCTCTTTGATACATTAATTTTCAGATCTAATATTCACCACAAATCATTCGGGTTCTCAGTCAACAAAAAAGCATTATTTTAATAAAAAAAATACATGTGCAGTTCTCAACCAATAATTTACTAATGTAACTACAGGCATAGGATAAATTTTGCTTAATTACTTTGCTATATGCATGGATTATTGATATTAATTGATGATGATTAATAATTAATAATTCATTATATTTATAAGACCCCCAACTAAAAAAGACTCAAGATGGCATGCAAAGCTAAAAATATTATAAGAACATAAAACCAAGTAGAGTTTGGGGAAGATAAACAAAAATGTCAACCATCCATCATTAATTATCATCAAAATAGATTCCATTGTACATTCTGTTCATAATCAAAACTACGCTATCACTTTCCTATAGGTATTAATCAATTACATTCCATTAAATCAGACAATCTTTATTAGGGTCTGTACTACCCTTCCTGTTTCCCCTCATTTTAACACATTTAGCCACATGTCTATTTTTCTTTCATTTCATTTATATGCTTCTTATCATTTATTTATTTATTTGATTTGTATACCGCCCTTCTCCCTACTCCAAATCTCCGTCTTCTACACACTGTGATCACTTCCAGATGGGCCCATAGATTATCTGTGCCACTGATCATTTCTTTGTTCAAGCAAAACATAATGTTTTAATAAGCTGGACTAAGTGCAGACTAAGTTATCAACCCTAACTATACTCTAACACATGCAATGTTTCCTATGAACAGTATGAACAGTACAGATCAGTTTTGTACATTGTGGCCAGTATGCCACGTGCAATTTTATCCCAGGTATGTTCATGCAAGCTAGAGTCTCTAACATAGAGGGTATCTTACAAGTCAAGATACTGTTGCCCAAATCCAAATCAACTTGGAGATATATTCAATAGATTAACAGACTCAAATATCATGGAATATCTTCTAAGATGATGAATAACCTAAAAGATGTTTCTTTACATTATGTTTCATGGAAGCCTAGCATGTTTCATAAAACACAGTTCCATGATCGACTAAAGGGGGAAAATATCATTTGAAGACAGCCAATTTTCCATCATTAGAGATTGCCTCTTGATCATCAGCTTTGGGATTTATTTATTTGTTTGTTTGTTTGTTTACTTACTTACTTACTTACTTACTTACTTACTTACTTACTTACTCATAGGTTTTTCTAATCTAAGGGATGTTCCCAAGAAATTTGTAAGATGGTGCTTGGTAGTCATGGCAATGTAACACAATTTTGATTGCTGTACGTTCTGGAGACAAACTCTGCGGAATGTCGATCAAGAAAAATAGCTACAGAAAGTGTGGGGATTTGTAAAGATTCAGCTCCCCATGACATTTTAACACCTGTATGCCCACTAAATTCATGATTTAAAATATGTCTGCGTCTTCTTCTCTTTCACATGCTCCTTCTTTCTGCCTCTTTCCATTATCTAATCTGTTCTCCATCCAGTTCCTCTCCATTACTCCAGCTTGTTGTTCATTCCATTATATGTATCGCAAATCCCTGCCATGCATACACATCTGTGTGTGTGCCCACACATATACACACACACATCTTCATCAAGATTTTTTTAATAGATTTATTGCCAGTCTCTTTTTGATTCTTTACCCTAGTGACCAGCTTTGGTTGCCAAGGAAACAAATATTCTCCCAGAGTGCCCCTCCCCAATCTTGAGCAGACAAAGCCCTTATTCCACCTCCCCACCATGCCGTCTGCCTCCCCTTCCTCCTCTACCTGCACAGGGAGAGCCAATATTGCAGCCAAAAAGAAAAGAGCAGAAATAGATTTACACAGGGCAACCAACTCTCATTGCTCCTCTTCCCCAGCCCTTATCCTCAGCATCCCCCCTAAGCACTAAACACAGAAATAGCTTTCCTACCAAGCATTTGGCTACAGGGACCTGCGTTTCCTGGAACATACCTCAGCAAGTTTCTTCTTCTAATCTAGGGAGTCCATCCTTCAAGGGATGCTCCTGCTAACCCAAGGTTGTGTCATCTACACAGACTGCTACAAAACCCATTCCTCTAAAACAGAAGGCATCTTAAGACAAAATGTGGACTACAGAAGGTATGGATCGTTTCACCGGTGGTCACTCTAAGCAAGATGAATCAATATGCTGCTAACATTACAATTCTTGTAATATAATTTTCAGTATTAAATATGGCCCCTGAATAGGATTAAACATTTTGAAGCCCCTGTGTGAGTTTCAATTAACATCAGCTGTAGTGGTATGGATACAATGATACCCATTATGATGGCATTTAGGAAACTACATTAGTGAAATGAATACTACCTAGAACTCACTAATGTCCCCATTGATATCATGTATAGTTTTTAGTAATTCTGGATTTTATTATTTACTATTATTTAACAAATAGCCTTCCTTGCCTTCCATGGAGAAAATAATACAGTATAGAAGCATGTTTATTATTAGAAAAGTAACTAAGGGACAGGGAGGAAGGGTTTGAGTAGGAAAATGGTCATAGATAAATGAATTAACTAGTCCATCAAAAAAACACTATACCTTTGCTGCTGAATTCTGCAATGTCCACAATCTAATTTTAGTTTGGTTTGGGGGTTTTTTTTTGGGGGGGGGCGTGGTTAACCCAGGGTAAAGCTATACATTACAATTACGATTTACAATATCCTGGTTCATGTTTTCAGAGAAACTAACAAAATGGTGTCAAAGCTGTAGTTGATCAAAAGAAATAATTGGAAAGTTGACAGCCAAGAATAAAAAAATATCAAGATGTGTTGGGACAGGAGATGCCAGGCATTATCTTTTTCCTAAAAAAGAAGGGGTGCTACTTCTATAACCTACTCTGTTCTATTCTATTCTATAACCAGGAATGAAACAAACACAATCCTGTGATGTTTTTCTTGTAATTCTCCCTGATTCAACTAGACCAGGGGTAGGCAACCTTGGCTCTTTTATGACTCGTGGACTTCAACTCCCAGAATTCCTGAGCCAGCACATAAGAATTTATTTAAAATGATTATTTTCATACTAAATTCTCAGCAAATCATTTTAAAAACACATGAAAAATATGTGTACATCATACAGCGTTAGTATGTGTTTATATCAATTCATTTGTTTTTCTATACAACTTACCAAATACAGAGATTTTGTTTTACATTACCCTTAATAAATATTTGTCTAAGCAACATAAAATAATAAGCACATTTTCTATACTAAAAGTCCATTCGCTCTAACATTTATTTTAAATGTAACTTTCTGGACTGTTTTCACTACAGTCAATCATACTCAATGGATTATATGAGGTCACGTTTTGACATGAACAGTTGGTTGATCAAAGATAGTTTTAGTCCCACTAACATCTTGAGGCTGCTAAATAGAAAGCAAAATCCAAGCTAATTCAGGACAAATTACAGTGTGGGATTTAGGGGGTCTGGTGTCCTGCAATTATTCAGAGAAGATAATTCCAGGAAAATTCCACTGGTCATCAGATAGTTTGATGGAGTTTTGTTTAATGGATCTGAAAAGCACTTGGGGAAAGTCATTGCTGAATGAGTGAATCCTTGATGATAGTGAATAGCATGGAAGAGGGGATTTTTTAAAACCATTCTTGATGGAAGGAATTAACACCAGGTGAGAAACTGCTATACATGCTGGGTAATGGGTGAGTTAACTCAACAACAGATGCCCTTATATTCCTTCTGGGAAAAATACTTCTGCAATTTATAAATTACACATTTCCCACTAGACTTGTAAAACAGGAGGAGTACACGTGGAACCCCTGTATCTAGCAAATGTCTTGCAGGAATTTTTAAAATATTTCTCAAATTCTAATCTATATGGAATCCTAAAACTATCTTGATTAGCAGCATAGGATAAAAGTCCAAACAAGGCCATCTTTCAGGCAAACATTCTTTTGTGGACCACAATTGACCTCCTAGCACAGGGGTAGGCAACCTTGGCTCTTTTATGACTCGTGGACTTCAACTCCCAGAATTCCTGAGCCAGCTGGCTCAGGAATTCTGGAAGTTGAAGTCCACGAGTCATAAAAAAGCCAAGGTTGCCTACCCCTGTCCTAGCACAAGATATTCTGAGCTTTACTCTTATCCCCTTGAACTTTCTGCTGTAAGAAATGATTTATAGCAACAAGGGCTGATTTTGTGCCTTCTGGAAGTTTTGGGTGACAACTTCAACAATTCTTTCACACTAGCCATCTTGCATAAAACTTATGGCAATTAGTCTTACATCTGAACAGCACCCAGCTGCCTTTTCTTAGAGTTGGATACTATCCAAAGATCATGGGAGTTGTGGTTACCTAGACCGTGTTGCTGGGAAAGGCTTAGATAGGCTGTTGGGTCAATAGAAGCATCTCTTCTATTTTCTCACAAATTTTGGCAAATATTCTATTTCTGTTTTCTCTTTCCAAGTTTGACATCTCCATCTTTCAGCATTCTAATCCCTCTTACTTACTAATAAATAACAAGCATAAATTAATTATAAAAGTCATTCTGAGCAATAAAAATGCCTTGGAGGAAATGATTACAATGATTCCAGGTAGAATGTCAACACTGGGATTTATCGAAGAACTAAGACAACAGCTTCCAAAGACTACTAAGCAGCTCCCTAAGTGGGATCTGTCTTGGGTGATTTTTCCCCCCAAATCAATACTTACCAGTGTAGCCTTCTTGGCACTCACAAGTATATCCTCCTTCACGGCTTTGGCAATGCCCATTATTTCCACATGGATTAGAGTAGCAAAGATCAATCTCAGTTTCACAATAATCGCCAGTAAAACCCAGCGGGCAACGGCAACGCAAACCATTGACAGGGTGGATAGGACGGAAAAGAATAGTGTTGGAGGAAATGAAGGGTGCTGAGCTGTCAAACTTCAACACTGAGACACAGCGCATATAATTCTCACAGGGTTCCCGCAAACAAATATTATCATCAAAAGGCAAAACCCTCTGCTCCGAAATAGCAGCCAAGAGTGTCCGGTTGAGGTACAGTCGTTCTTGGAGATCTTCTGAAGGAATATAATGGCTCCCATGAATTCTATCAGGCAATTGCACTGACAGACTAACATTCAGGATTTGGGCAGCCTGAACATCTGTGTCATTTTGGATGTTGAAAAGGACAACATGATCACGGGGAGCAGATAGCACAGTTGCTACTCCTTCAAGAAAGAGAGCCAGCAGTGGTGAAAGGAAGCGTTCTTGGGACATGTTCTCCAGCCGCAAAGTGATACTGTTGGTCAGCATCTCATCTGTGATAATGGTCACCTGCAGCATGCATTGGGCAGCAACACTGTGGATGCCATCTATAGAAAACAGGAGAGAATAATTAGTTTCAATCTGCACTGAAGGGTGAAGAAGAGAATGTAGAAATCACCTTGTAATATTCATATTATTTTTCAGGCAACGATGGTTCTTTTTTATACAACAGACACATGGGTGAATGGGACTGGCATCTACCTTAATTTTTAAAAGGCAGGCTGCATAATTGTATAGTATTGTAGCATATAGTGAGGCACAATGGAAAGTATTTCACTATACTCTTCAATATACAGTATAAAGTCTAAACCAACACAGTAGTTAATATGACACAGGATAATCTGGATGAAGTCCATCCTCAGCTCTGGAAGCTCATGGTGGAACTTAGGGCTACTCACTCTCTCTCAGTCCAACCTACTTCACAGGGTTGTTTTGGGGATAAGGGAATGCTACTTCCTTGAGAACCAGAACAAAAGGTGGTGGGATATAAATCTAATTAAAAAATAATCTGTACAATAGCCATAGTACTATAATACAGATTAAGCTCTCTGAATTCATCAAATATTTTATTCTACTTCTAATTACATGGATCACAGATGAACAATGTGTGACCCTTTATCAATATCCCCAGATATTATTGTCTAGATGTAGTTATACTGATTGCCAGTTTCATCCATTTTGGTGAAACTAGATGAGGTACTATTAAATATGCTTTGCTCACATCCAGTTTGGATTACTGTAATATACTCTGTGTGGAGCTCTCACACAGCTTAGTAGGCAAAATCTTTATAATCCCTCCCATGCTATTTATTGTTATGCAGAGATTCAAGGCATGTAGAAACAAATGCTAATTAAACATTTTATTGTTCTCTTTGTGAATGAAAAGCTTTACTGACTCATTCATTCATACAAGTGTGCATACACACTTATGCATACAAACCTACCCAATTCAAACTCTAGCTACTTTAGAGTTCCAGTAGAATCAAGATGGGATACCTTTCATGTACAATTTATGTGAGGGTTTAATGTTCTACATTTCCCACTCTTTTATAATTTTTACAAGGTTTGGCCTGTCTAAGCTTGGAACTCTTACCATGCTTCCATATCTATGTGGATTCAGAAACACCAACAAGTTGAATATTTTTTTATTTTATTAGGTAATTCATTTTATCAGGCAATGACCAAGTAGCTTTCAATATTATCACTTAAAGCTGGAATAGTTGCTAAAGAGGTTGTCTACTTAGAAATTACAATGGTGAAAATTCATAGTTTCATGAAGACAAGAAATAGAAGACAAGCTTATTGGTCAAACTGAACTTCCTTCACATTAAGAAAGATTTGAGACATAGTCATTTTTCATTCTTAGGGCAGAAGCAGATAATTCTACAAAATACAGAGCTGACGCAACAGATATCTCCTGCTATCTTTCTTGTAATACATTTAAAAAATGAACAAAATCAAGATTCTTAAAGCAAGAAGAACCAATTATACCACTTCACTCTGAAGTGTGGGTTGCTATTTGTACTATTTCCTTATATGCATTTGCAAGTTATTTGCTTATTTTTTTAAAAAAAATCAAGACACCTGCTCCATCCTAATCTGTCAGGTGTTTATTTGACTGCTACAGCCCCAGCTACCAAAGCTGAAAGGATACAGCCCTTTCAAGGACTGTAATTCAATTATTTCCAAAATTATCACCTCATTCTTCTGCCTGTGTACGGACAAGACATGGGCATGATGTGCAATGTGATAGCAACACTCTTCATGTTTCTTGATTAGGTGCTAGGAATGAAAGATAAAAAACAGAGAAAGCAATAGCAGGATATCACACGTTATGTTGATTTGATGTTAAGATAGAAACTTATATCCCTTGCAGTGTCAGTTTATGGAATGCAACTTTTGATTTGTAACTTTTGACTGAATATCTAAAAATCTTTTTAAAAAGTTCCAAGAAATGTTGGACTAACTCAACCTCATATTTTCATATAGTATGTGCAAATGTTTTACCAATGTACCCCAAATGTCTCAAATTGAAGGTCCACATAAAGTTCCCATGTTCATGCCTTTGAGTAATTGTCGACTAGTGGTAATTGCCTAGACAGGTCCCTGCAGTTTTCTTGGCAAGATTTCAGAAGTAGCTTGCCACTCTTTCTTTGCAGGGCTTAAAGTAAGTGTAATGGTATTGTATGTGGAAATAATCTTGGGAGACAGGGAAAAGACCCACAGCCAGGGGAATGGCTGGACAACAGGAGCTTAGATGCAGAAAGAATGTTGTCATAGCAAATGTCACAGGATGGACCCTCCCAGTTCCTTGGGCTATAAAGGCAATGGGGAGAAAAGGACTGCCAGACTTGTAAGGTTAAAGTAACCTTACAATAAAATATAGCCACTACACTTCCGGTGTGCTTCTTACTTGGACTACTTTATGAGGCTAACTAAGAATGATGGGCCCAAAGTCACCCAGCTGGCTTCGTGCTGGAAGCAGTAGAATTCATGGTTTCACAGTTTCTGTCCTTAACCACTACACAAAACTGGCTCTCAAGCCCACTGTATCCATTTCTTTTTTTAAAAAAAAAGAATAATTTGGGTCAGTTTTCACCAGGGCTTTTTTTCTCATAGAACGCTCAGAACGGAGTTCCGGCACCTTTTTTGGATGGAACCTTGTAGGGTAGGCAAGGTGGGTTGTATGACATGTGTGAGTTCTGGCACCTTTTCCTTTTACAAAATAAGCACTGGTTTTCACTATCTGCTATCACAATGAAATAGAAGTGACATGTAATATGCTTTGCTACCATTTCAGTGTCTTCTAAGGAGATGTTGGTATGCCGATTTCCCAGTCTCACACCTTTGCATAGTACTATTTCCTGTATTGTAAGTACTCTCTCTGCTGGTACTTTGGGCTTTAGTGATCCATTCCTATTATCTTAGTGCCAGGTCATTAATGGGGTTCCTTTTGCTGAAGGAACTGAAAAAGCCCACCCAATGACCGTGATCAGAATTATTAACATAAACCCAGAGAATAGACTGTTCTGAGGTTTCAATATCGAGTTTCTACCTTCATAGCCAAACTCGTCTTAACCTGTCTTGAAAAATTAGTTTTTAAACCAGTCTTGCACTCTAGATTGATATGGTTCCAACCTTCTTTAGATTCTTTGTTTATCTTTATGGTTTCATTTGATAGCACTAATCAAGTTACTCCTCTGAGTGATGGACATTGCTTGAAAAAGGTCTCAGTCCTGCCAAGGGATGAACTGCCACCAGATAGATAAAAGTCTATTAGAAGTTTTATTTTGATTACTTCTTACTTTATACTTTCTATTTGTTTTAAGATATTAGGATTGAGTTAATCCAGTAGGATAAGAACAAACTACACACATACAAAGGAACGCATTAAGATCTAAAGAGATAATAAAGGATAATCACTACAACCTCTCCCTCCAAAGGCAAAACGCTTTTTGTGGTAAAAATTCTCTTATTGAATTTTAACATGATGATATCACTTTCTGATTATCATTTTGCCCCTCCTTCTTTCAACTGCTATTATAGGTAGTGTATCTTACTTATTCTGGATGATATTCAGGTTCATCTAGTTAGTATGTCACGACAGAGAATGAAGTGGCGGGATGGAGTGACTGAAGCAGTAGGCGTGAGCTTAAATGGACTCCAGAAGATAGTAGAGGACAGGAAGGCCTGGAGGAACGTTGTCCATGGGGTCACGATGGGTCAGATACGACTTCGCAACTAGCAACAACAACAAGTTAGTATGTCCAAACAGAAGTGCAAAAAAGAAAAGCACGCACGGGGGAGGGGGAGTTTATATGTTTACAAAAGTATCCAGAAATTATGACCAAATCATATGAAAAGAGAAGCACTAAAAATGATGCTATAGTAAAAACTAGAACAGTTGCCCAGCGCAAACAAAAGCAGGAAGGAAGCTGGCCCTGGTTGGTGTCTGGCAGTAGTTTGGCTCAAGCAAAGGGAAAGAGGAGAAAGGAAACAAATGAGCTGCATGGTCAGGAAGCAGCAGCAAAAATTTTGTATCATCCTGTTGTTAGTCACAAGGGTAGATGGACACATAGGGAAGATAGACTGGTCATCAACAAACATGCAGGAATAATAGTTCCACAGACAGACACAGACACAGACACAGGCATAGGCACAGACACAGACACACAGACACACAGACACACACACACACACACACACACACACACACAGAGGGGGAGGGGATACTGTTTAGTCAAGTCCCAAATGTTTCTGAGATATAGATGGGTAGTGCAATCTTCAGAATGATTTGTGGCATTCACTCTTAAAATAATAAATGTCTATGATTTACGATGTCTATGAAATGTCACCACAATATAAAAAAAGATGTTGAGACTCTAGAATGAGTGCAGACAAAAGCAACAAAGATGATTAGGAGATTGGAGGCTAAAGCATATGAAGCATGAGTGCAGAAATTGGGTATGTCTAATAAAGGAAGGACTATGAGTGACATGATAGCAGTGTTCCAATATCTAGGGGCTGCCACAAAGAAGAGGGAGTCAATCTATTCTCCAAAGCACCTGAAGGCAGGGCAAAAAGCAGTGGATGGAAACTAATCAAGGAAAGAACCAACCTAGAACTAAGGAGAAATTAATTTGTGGAATGACTTGCCTCCAGAGGTTATAAGTGATCCAACACTGGACATTTTTAAGAAGAGATTGGACAATCATTTGTCTGAAATGGTATAAGGTTTCCTGCTTGAGCGGGGTTGGACTAGATTCTAGAAAACCCCCAAGTTCCCTTGCAACTCTGTTATTCCACCATACTCTTCCTTTCAATTACAATCTCTATAATTTGTAAAGAAAAATAGACCGTGTTCCTGGCAGTCACATAGTTTTACTCCTAATTCATGTAATCTATGTTTTTCTCCCATTTCTGCATCTAACTTCTTCATAGCTGGGTCTTTTCTATTTGCTTCCATAATCATACAATACCCCACATAATAAAGTCAGTGCAATATAATTAGAATAAGAACAGGTACAAAAATTGAGTCAAAGATCTGATGAAATCAAGTTAATTCTGTCTTCAAGCAAACAAGAGAGCACCAAGCTCAGAGGGCACCAAGGATTCTACATTGCTAAACCATCCACTTACCTGCATTTCTAAGAAATTATTCCCATACCCTATTAAACCATAATGAATGCAAAGTCATTTGCTCTCCTTCTCACATGTACAGGCACTTTCAACTCCAACTTACTGCTGGGTGGGGTGGGGGATGTTTCCCATCTGGTTTTGTTTGATTCATTTTGCTTTCTAGTATATGGAGCCACGAGAACAAAGAGCTGAACAAAATGCCAGCAGCTTCGCACTTAACACAAAACAAGGAGAGGAGAGCTATCCAAGATAACTATTACCTTGTCATCCTTATGGCTGATTTTTAAAAATGGCCATAGTACCCTAAACCTTATATTTCTTCCACCCACCCCCAGTCATGAAAGAGGCTACAGCTGGTCCTTTCAGCCTTCCAGTTCAGACAAATGCTATCAATAATTAACTTTCTTAATCTGAGCAATGGTAGGAATCTACCGGTTGAGTAGCTCCCAAGAGTCAGGAGTGGGTAACACTCTCTGGCACCTGCACTTGGAAATTCCCTTGGGAAAGTGCCTCGGCCCCTCCTTCACTTTTAGTCAGAGATACTTAAGGTATATTTCAGAACTAGTGCGTGTGTCCTAAGCCCAGCATACAAAACAGAAGCCCTCAGTGCTGAATTAGAAGCAGTATGGCAAAGGTGGATTGTACTCACAATGCATGAAATGGAAGTCCCTTCCATAGACTCCTCACGTTATCTCTTTATGGTTAGCAACCCTATGGGTTTTCAGGCCTATATGCAAAATACCCCATACCTATCTTTACTGAAGTACCCTTGCATTATAATTCTATACATGTCTACTCAGAAGTAAATTCTGTTAAATTCATAAAAGCCAAATGAAATTCATAAAAGCCAAATGACAGGCATACTGGTCTATTAAAAAAAATATCCAAAATCTACAATAAGGCAATGAGTAGGTTCAAAGGTCAAGCTTGAAATGGATTACCTAACTATATTTTATTATTCAATAAACCACAACTGATACATAACATTCTAAGGAACAAACAAATGAATGACCTGGTATGATGTGTGATGCAGGCAATATTTTTACTAGTTCCCATTAAAATGTCACAAAATTTGTTTGAATTCATTGTGGTAAATTTAATTTGCTTTAATAAAATTATTGTTCTATTGTCCATTGAGTTTAAAGACACTCATTTCCTAGTAAGTAATTAGCAAAAATTCAAGAAGTAATGAAATTAAAGGGCAGAAGATAGATTGTTATGTATAAGCCCGGATTTGCTACAATCCTATAGAAAAAAAAATTATATGGAATTATTATTATTATTATTTAAACAATATGGAATGCTGCAAAGCAAAATAATACCTTCCAGAATTGTCTTCATTTCATAGAATACTTCTGAAATTTACCTGGGCCCTTAGAAAATAAAAAATGCAATGTAATTTGCAACCCAATGCTTTCTTTGGAACTGTTCCCATCTATACAGAAAGAAGGCAAATAAATGGAATGTGGTAGGAGGTATCCTGGGGCTAAAAGATATGGCAGGTAACTTCCTCATCACATTGCCTTCTAATAAAACAGAAATTTAAGTTTAGACACATCAACAACCACCCTGTTCAAACACTGTAAACTAAAAAGTTTAGGTATGTCCAAATTAAGCAGTTGCCCCCAATTCTGAAGGTGTCACCATACTTCACACAGTATATTTAGCTTTAATATTTTTGTTTCTGGATAGTTCAAACCTGGTTCAGTTTCCACTCTAATAATTAAATTCCAGATGGTTGCTGTATAGATGCCGTTTCCTAACCACTCTTTTCTCGTGTGACACAGATGACTAGAAGTTAACTGCTCAACTGTAGAACAAATGCAGAAACCTCACAACTTTACTATACTATATTGTTGCTTTCTCGTAATGATCCCAAATAGATTTAAATGTCATATGCTAAAGAACACTAGCATGGGCATTCCTTTGAAACATAGGATAAAATTTGTAGACCCGTGTTTCTCAAGCTCAACAACTGTAAGATGTTGCAACTTCAACTCCCAGAATTCTAGGATTTGAAGTCCATTCATTCATTCATTCATTCATTCATTCATTCATTCATTCATGTATTAAATATATATTCTACTATGATTAGAAAATGTAAAAATAACAATAGTAAAAGAAAAAAAACAATAAAAATAAACAGTGGGAGTGCAATAATATGAAGTTTAAAAGATGAGCAGAGGGGGAGCAGGAAATGCAGGGGGGAGATGTGGCCAGCAAGTTAAACTTTAATTTTAATTTTAAACTTGCTGAGGTTGAGAAACTCTGGTCTAGACCAATATTACCTTCTGAATTAGCTATATCATATCCAAACATTTTTCCTTTCTTTGCCTCATTTCCAATTATTACAAAAAGAAAACAATCAAAACGTTCTCCCTTTGTCAGTGTTGATATACAGAAGGTAGAAGGTTAAGGCATGGAAAGGAAATACTGGGACTCTGGAAGATTGGGATTAGCCAGCCAAAGACTAAGAGGGTCTTGGAATACAAGAATCTTGTTCAGATTCAGTTGTGTGATAAAACATACCTGAGCGGTTGCCAGAGGTAATGCTTTACAGGGAAAGCACTCAACAAGTTTTACATTACTAAAAAACTTATTTGGACCACAAAAGTCTGCTTGAAACTCAGTGAGATGTTCCAAGTGAGAGGGCAAAGTCCTTTCATTAGAAAACTACAAACTGGAAGCAGAGAAAATGACAGAAATACAATATGGAACCTGCACTTCCCAATAGATGATGAAAGGATGACTTAAATATTTTGCCGGGGTACCACATTGTAAAGATCACTCTGAGAAAAATCAGAGGAAATGGTACATGCATTGGGCAAAAAATGGCAGCATTCTTCCTATATATGAATATACTTTATCTCACTGGTTTTGATTTATGGCATATTTTGGAACACAGTAAGAGAAACAGAATCCAGTAGAGACAAGCTCTCTTAAACAAGCTTTAAATAACTACAGTACTGTAAACGTCATTTCAAAGATCCCGGGTTTCATAAGACACCAAGTTTCTTCGGCCTTCAGGATTTGTTGAAAATTATTGAAATTGAAATCCTGCATATTTGGAATAGAAAATCAACAAATGTAAGCCTTCGCTATTCCATACGCTAATTCTACTTGCTCTGTATCTAAGGATTCCTTTGTTTGTGGAAGCACACCCCTTGTTTTACAATTGTATACACATGACCAACACTGCCTTTTAATAAGCAAATTAATTTTGCTGTATGTAAACACTTCAACAATGTAATAACTATTCTGAGCAAAGGAGAATTAATTATAATGATCACACCTCCACCAATTGTAACTAAGTTCAATTGCCGCCTAAAATTAGTCTTCCTGAATTATTTGATAAATATTTCTGAATAGTTTAATGAACTTCTGTTTTACATGGTAGAAGAAATTGCAACATCTTCCCCAATATAAAATATGGAAGATGCATTGCCTGGCTCACTGTTTGCTTTACAGTTTTCTCGTATGTCCCTGAAAGTGAACTAACATCCTTTCTGTTGAATGTTTAATGTTCTTGGCCACATGGGCCACACAAGAGAGAGATGGTCACATGGGAAAAACAAGGAAGAATTAATGTTATTGCTAGTGACTGCTAACTATACACAGAAGCATTACTGGCTAAAGCCTTTTCAATAAGGCAATTGCTTTTCACCTTCCCTATTGACTGTGCATGGGGAACATCAAAGACAGATCCACAATCAGTGTTTATTGTAGTAACAATTACCAAATATCAATTCTTGTTTCATATGCATCAGACTTTAAAAATTGTTGAGCAGAAAACAGCTAATATGACCCTACTTGATTCTTTGGGTCTGCAGTGACACAATTCATAGAAGCTTTTGTATTCAAATAACTTCCTCGCAGAATTTCTCCCTATTGTGCTCATTCCTAAGACTATAATATCTAGTGTGATGCTCAATCCCTGAAATATGTGAACACAGTCTTCTTATCCTGAAGCACACCCTGAGCATTTATCTCCTCAAAGGCCCTTATGATGCTATCGTTAATTTGTCTGCCAAAGTTAGTTGGTTGCCTGCCCGTGGGTCCAGTGCTCTGCTTTAAAAAAAAACAAAAAACCCACAAGATTGGTCTCTGCTGAACTCTCTGCAGATGGAGACCCCGCTGCTGGGGAACAAAGGTGAATTTGAATTCTTCCCCACTATGTTACTCCTCCTTTCAGGGAAAGATTGCTGCTTTACTATCGTCTCCCCATCTCCATGGCAACCACTACTAACAAAGCATCTAGCAAAGCTGTACTTTTTCCCAGAGCCACAGAAAGAAAGAAAGAAAGAAAGACATCATGGCAATGTTGTATTCCAACACATCCCATGTTTCTGACAAAGACAAGGTGCTCAGCTCAGAAACAGCAGGAGAACTGGAGGTCATTTGTCAACTGACATGGGAGGTCCATATGGGCCTGAATGTTTAAGAAAAACATAGCACTCTTAAGGCTCTCTCGTTCTCAAATAGCAAATCTTTGGAGAACCATGTGGAGACTGGTCAATCACATACTTCATTCTGAGATAAAATAGTGAATGATGTCCCACCTGCACCCTTTGCCCCATAAAAGACGTAATATGGGGATCTCAAAGAGACCGGTAGCATGTTCAACAGTTCAGGAGATCCATGACTGTGCTTGCTGGAATTAGCCCAACATGCCCCTCCAAGGGTTCAAGAACCTGGTCTAAATCTCAGATACCAAACCATGGCTGAACAAATCCCTCTGCAGACACAAGCCAGCCTATCTAGATGAGGAAATAGTGGGATTGCTAGTGCTATCTAGAGTGCCAGATCTGTCAAGAAGGGGAGAGGATTCATTAGATGGGGTATTATATTATTAACTAGATGTTTGAATATGGTGGAGAATAGATAATTGCTGGAAACAGAAGTTCTATCATAACTAGAAAGATAAGATTTGTAACTAGAATATTAGATTTTGATATACAAAGGAAACAGGAAAAAGCTCAGAAGTTTGAATAAGGGAAGCTTTTGGTTACCCAAATATAACTTACTTTGAAATTATAAACAACAGAGACATTTTGAACACTGATGGGAAATTAATTTTTTTTTAAAAAAAAGCGAAAACAGGACATACGGATATTAAGTGCAAATGCAATTAAGATACATTTTGGTTAGAAAAGTTATCTAAAACTGACATTATTGATATTATGAGGAAAATTGTAACAAAGATGTTGATATTCAATTGTATACTCATTAATAACAATAAGAATTGTATTTGCCAAGTGTGGGAAAATAGGTACTACCAGAAGAACAGAAGAAACATTTGACGGTGTAATATCAGATCTAGATTGAAGAAGTTAATATATACCACTGAATTACTAATGGACCCAGACAACACATTGTCTATTAAGTATTTGATTGTAAAACTAGACAATTAATAAAATATTCATAAAAAGAAGGAAAAAGGGAAAGGGAAAAGGCCTTAATCTTCTATTTGCCCAGACCTTCCTGTTGCATAATGACCATGAATTGCTATATCTCTGCATGAACTATATTGCCTTTAGAAGAACAAGGAAGAAACAAACAAAAAGAAACACCTTTGCATAGCTAGACCAACTTCTCTTTGCGCTGACAAAAATGCAGGTTAATGTAACTGAATTCTGCTATCAAGCAGGTTAGATAAACTGCAGGTCCTCAGCTACCTGAAGAATAAAGTACTGTATCAAACGTTTGAGCTATCTCAAGTAGAAAAATCCCACTCAGAATGAAACAAGTTTGGTGTAGTGGTTAAGGCAGGGGTGTCAAACTCAATTTCATTGAGGGCCGCATCAGCATTGCGGTTGCCCTCAGGGGGCCGGGTGAGTTATGGCCAGGGTGGGCGTAGCCTACTGGGTGGGTGTGGCTAGAGTGCGTATGGCCTACTGGGTGGGCATGGCCAGTTCTACATCGTTCGCATCAAGGGTGCCTGTGGGGGCCTGGGCAGGAGTCGGACAGATCCGAGGGTCTCTGGCAGAAGGAGGGTCTCTGGGCCAGGGCCAAGGCAATGGGGGCCGTTCCCTCACTGTTTCCAGGATGGCTTCGCGGGCCACATGAAACCACTTCGCGGGCCGGATTCGGCCCCCGGGCCTTGTGTTTGACATGTCTGGGTTAAGGCATCAAACTAGAAACTAAGAGGCCATGACTGTGACTAAGAGGTCCTGTGTTGGGCACAAAACCAGCTAGATTTTCTTTCAGACTTAGGAAGGAGGCAATTGGAAACCACTTCTGAAAAACCTTGCCAGGAGAACTGCAGGGATTTGTCCAGGAACTCTCCAAGGATCGGACAAGGTTTAACAGAAGGGGAAAACCCTCAAAACAGTATATCATGCAGATGATCCACACAACTAATTTGCTCCACACAAACCACTGGAAATTTTTCAGGAGTAAGAATGCACGATGCCATCTCTTTTTACCCCTGCCCTCCTTGAAGGAAACTCATCATATTCCTGCTATGAATCAAATGTAGTGCTTTGCAACCAGCACTGGCACAAGTGGTGCGTACCAATTTGTCTCCTGCACCTCAATTCATTGTAGACAAAGAGACTACCAAGTCATCACTGTGGTCGATGTGAAGGAAGGGGATAAAATCCAGAAAAATTTACTTAAGCCTTTTTTTTTTCTAGATAGCTTTTGCATAGGAGCTAGTGGCTGCCAGGCGGATTTCATTTAAATCAAGTCAATTTAAATCACGATTTAAATCACTAGTAAACAGGCTTGATTTAAATCAACTCGATTTAAATCATAATTTTTAAAGAGCAACTGTCATCTGTGTCCCGCAGCGGCTCCTCCTCTGACCCGCTGTTGACTCACTGACAGTCCCACTCACTTTAATGGGATGGCTGGTGATGCGGCAGTGACACAACAAAGTGAGGGATGTGGCGGGCAGCAGGTGAGTGGATGCCCACTAACAGGCGCTGCCATGATGGATCTGAAATGACAGCTGCTCTTTAAATGTAAGGACTTGTTCTTGCTGGTAGTTAGAACCTTTAATATTATAATTTGCAAACAAAATGAAGGTTTCCTATTTAGAATAATAAGCTGTCAGGTTAGTAAAAAAGTGACATCAGAACCGATTTTAGGTTAATAGGCTAATCGCACATAGTTGGAGAACTACTCAAATTCTTTTATTTAATTAAAACACTTAGAGCCTGGTACAGATGCATTTCTCTTCAAGGTTGACTCAGCCTTCCATCCTTCCGAGGTAGGTAAAATGAGGACCCAGATTGTTGGGGGCAATAAGCTGACTTTGTAATAATGCCGCTGGGGGTGGCGAAAGCCCTAATAAGCAGGCATATACATAGAATGAAGGCTATTGCTAAGCACATTGATTTGTGCTTCTTAGATTGTAAGCCGCCCTGAGTCTTCGGAGAAGGGCGGGATATAAATGGGATTAAAAAATAATAATAATAATCATACAGTTTGTAGTGTCCATAGATTTGCAAAACAATGGGATAAAGGAATATTCCTGAACTCTGTTTTATGATTTATCTCATGGTTACTGTGAAATTGTGTGAATGCATCAATGCAGTGCATGTTATCTCAGCTTGTAGATCTTGGATTCATTGAATGAGTTTACCAAAAATGTAAATAGTGCAGAATATGCTACATAACTAAGCTCCATTTTATGCTGAATATACTAAATTATTAATGTATTTTAAATAGAAAACTATATTTAGATAGATTTTTACTCCAAAAGCATTTTATTAAAATAAATTTGATAAAAATAAAAAAAATCCAAATTAAATTTAAAAAATCCAATTTTTTTAAAAAAAAAATTAAAAAAACCAATTATTATCTACCCTGGTGGCTGCCATGCTGAAGAACCATTCAAAAGTTAGAGGGCTTTCCTGTTTTTTTAAAAAACATTTTTAATTAAATTAAATGTTTAATTAAAAATATTTGATATAGTACTTTATAAAAAACAGATTGGATAATTACCAACTGAGGATGCTGTAGAACCAGGTTTCTCACATGGATAGGTGAATCATTCTGTCTTTTAGACTCTTTTAGCATTATGACTCAAACAGAAACTACGCACATTTACTCTGAGCCCCCATGTTCATAGGGATTCTTCAAATGATTTCAATCTATCAAGTCACTGATGTTTGTTACTCCAACTGCACCAGTAGAAATATCGCAGAAACTTTCCTATGGCATCCTATAACCTTATCAGTTGATTGCAAGATTCCTTAAATAGTAAGACATCTGCTAATGTTATCCTTTACTGTCTTCTGTTTTGTGCCTTTTGTGATTTGGGCTCAGCACTCAAGCTGCAATGGCTGTGCTCCTTTCTCTATGACAAGCAGCAAAAAGGATGTGTGAAGGTCATTCATCAAATGCTAGTTCTCAGCAAGTATCCAAACAATGGGCAAATGTGGGTCAGCAACCTAGCCAAATTCTACTCTACATAAGAATGGAAAATGAATGAGAATTATTCTCCATGTCTAACTATTTCATCTCAAATTATTATACCCGGCCTGTGAATATAGCTTTAGTTTAGAAGACTATTTTATAATACTAAAAATAAATTTCTATATATGAACTACAGATCAAAACTTCCCATGGAATATAGGAAAATAAAATAAAAGTAGTCATTACAGCATAGCAAAAACAATTTGTTGAAACAATAACCAGCAGTGTGTCTGATTTAATTAGTGAATTTGTAGTGCTTCCTCCAACTCAAAGAATTCCCTACTCAACATTATGTGAATTAAAGTCCACACATATACTCTATTTTTAGAATGGTATATGTTTATGTATTAGGCTTTAAGGAACACCTAAAGCACTTGTATAAGAGTCACCACCAGGAGGCGTTGAACTGTAACTATTTTGGCGGGAAGCAGTTTCAGCGGGAAACAGAGGCTCAATCCGATTGGTTGGCTGTGTACCTGGACAAGTACTGGCCAGGAATATAAAGAGTGCAGGTAACCCCTATTCCCCAGTACGGTCACTTCCACCTAATAAAAGAGCAGTTATGCTGTACACATTGGTCTGGCGTCCTTCCTGCTCTCCAGAACCCACTACACAACAGTATACATTGCCTGTCTTCCCTTTTAAGCACTGAGACACACAAGTATAGATATTAAAAGCCAATTTGGTGTAGTGATTAAACTGTTGACCACAAATAAGGAGATTATCTAGGCCAGACATACGCGCAACGTATTGGGACGGTTTTGCCATTGCCAGCAATGGGATGGGCATGGCTTCCACATGACCCATCTGGCCCATGGGCCAGCAGTTTGACACCCTTGAGCTAGGTCTCCATTAAGCATGGAAACCAGCTCGGTGACTTTGGGCCAATTGTTGTTGTTGTTGGTGGTGGTTGCGTAGTCGTGTACTCTCACTCAAACCAACCCACCTCATAGGGTTGTTGTGGAGAAAATAGGAGGCAGGAATATTAGGTATGTTCACTGCCTGGAGTTATATATAAAATGGTGGGATTAAAAAAACTGATTATGGCATATGGTTATTTATTTTTTTGCATGACTTTCACATCCCCTCTTAGAGAGGAGAATTTTATTTTTTTATACAGAATATATCCTGTGTGGTATTTTTACTAGTATTGACCAGGAAGCAGTAAATTACAGGTTTCGTTCTATTTGGAACTTATGAAGCACATACTTCCATTGATCCATACTTTCATGGGGTTCAAACCCTCTACTGAGCACTGAACTCACAAACTATGGTGCTGTAGGTAATTAAATAGTCCTTCAACATTGCTGAGCATCAGTATCTGCAGAGCTTCTAAAACTAATGCACTCTATAAAAGGTAAAGGTTCCCCCACACATGCGTGCTAGTCATTTCCAACTCTAGGGGCCGGTGCTAATCTCCGTTTCAAAGCCGAAGAGCCAGCGCTTGTCCAAGGACGTCTCCGTGGTCATGTGGCTGGCATGACTAGACGCCAAAGGCGCACGGAACGCTGTTACCTTCCCACCGTAGTGGTCCCTATTTTTCTACTTGCATTTTTACGTGCTTTCGAACTGCTAGGTTGGCAGAAGCTGGGACGAGTAACAGGCGCTCACTCTGTTATGCGGCACTCGGGATTCGACCCGCCAAACTGCTGACCTTCTGGTCGACAAGCTAACCCACTGAGTAGCCATCTAAAATGGCATAATCCACAGATTAAATTCCCAATAAATTCTTTGAATCCCATAATAAAATTAATAGCCACATACATCTGAGTTTTTTTGGATTAAAGTTTGGTGGAATATATAGAAGATTTCTAAATGGGGGTTAAAGTTTTGTTCGCAATCTTTTTTATTGTATGGAATAATTATAGATGTGGTACTGGAAGAGGAACGGCCGATTACAGAAGAGTGGACTTTAAAGTTTTCTGATTTGGTTGAGGTGGCGAAGATTTTGGTTAATTTGAAAGATTAGTTGTAAGAACGTTATATCATGAATGGACAAAATGGATGGAGTCTATTTAGGACAAGTATAGGGTTGAGAAGTATTATATAGTATTTGAATAATTCTTTTTTCCTTTTTTTTCTGTTTTTTTTTCTCTTTCTATTTTGGGGTTTTTTTTCTTGTTTTTAATGTATATTTAATATTATTAAGGTTTGTTTTATCATATATAAGCTAGAAAGTGTTTTTTTATTTTAGTTTTTTATATATATTTAATATTGCTAAGGTTTGTTTTATCCTATATAAGCTAGAGAGTGATGGATTTTAGAATTTATAGTTGTTAGTACATGGTTGCTTATGTTTGCTTTTCTTTTTTTTCTTTTTATATATATACCTTGTATTCAGCTCTGGGAAGTCGGGGGGGGGAGGGGGGGAGGGGGGGAGGTAGGGGGGGGAGGAGGGAGGGAGGGAGGGGGGGAGGTAGGGGGGGAGGAGGGAGGGGGAAGGGGGGTTTTTTTTAAAGGAAAATTGTATTTTAAAACTTTTCAATAAAAAAAAATAGCCACATACATCTAATAAGTTACCAATAGAATAAAACCAATCAGGTAGTGCCTCTGATGTTGTGCACATTTAGAAAATGTCAGGCTGAAAAAAAGATATAGGTAGCCCTTGACTTATAACCATAATTGAGCCCAAAGCTTCTGTTGCTAAGCGAGACATTTGTGAAGTGAATTTTGCCCCATTTTATGACCTTTCCTGCCACAGTTGTTAAGTGAACCACTGCAGTCATTAGGTTAGTAACATGGTTGTTAAGTGGACCTGGCTTCCCCGTTCACTTTGCTTGTCAGAAGGTCGCAAAAGGTGATCACACGATCACCTTAAGGACGCTGTGACCATCATATGAGCCAATTGCCATGCGTCTGGATTTTGATCACATGACCATGGGGATACTGCAATGGTCATATGTGTGAAAAATATTCATAAGTCACTTTTTCCAGTGCCCTTGTAACTTTGAACAGTCACTAAATGAACTGTTGTAAGTTGAGGACTACCTGTACTTTAAAAGCACAAGTATGGGCAACGAAGCTCATCAGATAAATAGGGTACTTTTGAAATATGTTTTCAGACTTCTAGACTAACCATTATTTTTCAATAACAGTGTACATCAAGAAGATTTGCAGATGTCAGCCAAACTTTTGCATGCAGTATGTAAATATGCCTCTAGAACACATAACCCCATCCCTTTAATTAAACCAGGAGCATTGGGTTATTTTAGCATAGAAAAGCGAACGGAAGTGATACCATGAACCTCTCTTTAGGCAGTGAAGTATTCTTAGAATCTAGACAAGCTAGTGACTGGGTTCTTCTGAATAGAAAGGGCTACGAAAAGCTTATTTGGATTGGGATCAATCGTGAATGCAAACCTCTTCCGGGCTGTATAGTATTTCTGGGCATTTTTCAGCTCTGAGTCTTTGGTTCTCACTCTGCTTCTGATTCAACTCTAACAGCTGTCAATACTTAGTCTTCATACAATATGCTGTTGTTTTCATCATATGGAGAGAGAGAGAGAGAGAGAGAGAGAGAGAGAGAGAGAGAGAGAGAGAGAGAGAGAGAGAGAGAGAGAGAGAGAGAGAGAGAGAGAGAGAGAGAGAGAATGAATGCCTTTAGGCTCTATGAATCCTTTCCTTGTTCTCCATTAAGATCAGCAAACACTTTCCTCAGGGGTGCTATTCAAACAGCTAAAGGGCTCTTCAATCTGAAGATTGCATGCCTCAGATATTCCAGGCAGGAGGGGCTGATAATCTCTTCTCTCCAGGTGGGCACTTTTATGCACAGTATATTCTTGGCTTATTTGTTTGTGCCAGGTGAATAAATTACTTTAAAAAAAGGATTTTGAGTGGCAGGTGATAGATGATTAACACATGAGACATCGTGTAGAAGTGAGGATATGTGGGAAATTCAAGGCTGAGGAACTGAACAGCTGCAGCGTGAGTTTCGGTGGCATAGGCACAGAATTATAAAGGGACACAATCATCTGCATGCCTGAAGCCAAGCCTCCAACAGAAAAATCTGCATGTGGTTTTCTAACCGTTATTCATTGTTTGGTGAAGGGCAATAGCTGCTATGGCAACGGCTGGAGCACAGATTTCCTTATCAGGCAGTGAAGGAAAAGTAATGCTCTCTCTCTCTCATGCTTTTAGACCCAGGTCCAGATTAAAGCTTTGATTTGGAGGGAAAGGGAGCTCCCAACCAGTACCTACAAAACATCTCACACCTCAACACGAACCAAGTTCCTCTTGGCTGCCTCTTGGGCTTCCAAAACCTCTTTTTGCCAGTTGAATTTCCACTGAAAACCTGCAGAAAATTTATGGACAGACGCAGTGGTGGGATTCAAATATGTGAACAACCAGTTCTCTGTGTGGATGCCACTTCCGGAAGTCCATTCTGGGCCTGGGCAACAAAAAATTAGCTACCGGTTCTGCCAAACTGGTGTAAACCAGCTGAATCCCACCACTGGACAGAGGGGGATCCTGGAAAGTGATCACAATGGTCAGACATGATAATGGGCTACCAGAATACAGCAAAATTAAGGCACACTAATGTTTGTAAATACTATTCTCTATTTTCTTCCTAGCGTTTTTCCTGCAAGTGCAGGGTTCGGGGTTTTTTTGATCAACCAAGTTTTGATCCATTTGATTGTTACAAAAATTGACCAACTAACACGTCACCTGAGCCTGAATACATGGGATGAGAGAGAACAACTGACCCAAAGGCACCCAACCAGCTTTACCAGGACTACAGTTCACAGTCTTCTGGCTTCTAGCCTGGTGCCTTAACCACTAAACTGACTCTCTGCCTGTTCTCTTATCACCTTTGTATAAATATGCTGCAGGCATCATACATCATCTTTAATCCCAGAGTTTTAGTAACTTCGTGGTAAACTTAGATCTTTCAATCAAATTCTATTTTGCAGTTAGGATCTAATTGCCTAAATTGTAATTGACTTTACTGATGAAAAGCATTATGTCGCCTAAATAATCCCTTTTCCTTCTCCTTAAATTATGAAGGTTGATATTATTCAGAAATAATAGGCCTACGTAAAGAATTTAGCAGATTTGCTCTACAGCTGGGGGATAACTAAATTTTGAAGTAAAGTCTTCATTTTTCTTATTGTGCACCTTTGGAGTGCTGATCTCCTACAGTGCCATATACTAGAAAATTGAATACCACTAGCATCGTACTGATAAGTCAAGTTGCAGGTACAGTCTTGTAACTGTCTAAAGACACTACAGTATGGGAATAGGGGTGACAAAAAAATTCACTAGAAAAGTAAAACATGAAGTTCAGCAAGAGAAAGGGTTACAGGATTTCATCCAGGCAACCAGGAACTAGGAATTCAGTTTGAAAGGAGCCAGCAGAATCAATTAAGGTTGGTCCATAAATGCTTGATTTGGGACGGGACAAACATAAATGGCAACAGCAGCACTCATATGCAAGAAAACAAATTATTTAAGTTATCCTTCTGAAGTAAAATAATAGTTATAATACACAGTCAGGTCAGGTAGGACTGGAAGCCAAACAGGCTAAGTTAAATATTAAATATTGTTGGTAAAATATTGTTGAAATACATGGCATATAAAAGTTTGGATTCTCATGCGAAGTATTATTACCACTTTATAAAACCCTAATAAGACCACATCTGGAATACTGCAGCCAATTTTGGTCACCATATCACAAAAAAGATGTTGAGAATTTGGGGAAAAAATCAGAGAATAGCAATTAAGATGATCAAAGGCCTGGAGACTAAAACATACGAAGAACGGCTTCGGGACTTGGGTTTGGCTAGTCTAAAGAAAAGAAGAAATAGGAGAAAGATGCTAGCAGTGTTCCAGTATCTGAGGGGCTGCCACAAGGCAGAGTGGGCCAGGTTGTTCACCAAAGCACCAGAGGGAAGGACGAGAAACAATGGTTGGAAACTGAACAAAGAGAGAAGCAACCTGGAATTAAGGAGAAACTTCCTGACAGCGAAGACAATTAACTAGTGGAACAGTTTACCCCCAGAAATTGTAGGTGCTCCATCTCTGGAGATTTTTAAGAAGAGACCACACATTTTACCTGTCTGTGATGATATAGGTTCTCCTGCTTGAGCAGGGGGCTGGCCTAGAAGATCTCCAAAGTCCCTTCCAGTTCTATTCTATTCTTTTAGTTTGTAGGAAAGACAATGTTGATGGGTGCACTTTCTCCCAATTACCATGTTGTATGAAGTCTAGGATGTTTTATTTACTCAATTATACATTTACAACAGAAGAAAGCAAGCCTCAAACTTATAGAACCAGTTCTGTTTAGTGGTAATAGCCCTCCAACCAAGATGAGACAGATGGAAGCCTACTTTTCTGAACTCCATAAAACTTCAGCTGGGATAGCTACATGAGCTATCCCGGCCTCAGACTAAAGCACACCAATTCACTCTGAAATCACTGGATTTGCATAAAGCATAAAGTTGCAGAGTAAAGGAAAAGCAGTTCCCATCTGAAGGACTGAACCTGTGAGGCTAGAGACCAATGCAACAGACATCTCCAACTCTCAAGGTGGGGAAAAGAAAGGCCAAAAGTCTATTTATTCCTAAGGAAGTATAAAATGGGATTGTGTGTAAAAAAGTCACTTGAACTGAATTTTTCTTCTTGTGTCATGGCTTGGGCACATAATTTAGAAACAAATAGCATTAACACATCACAGCCATCCCTCAAAGCCTAGCAACAGAAAGCCTTAAGCGAAAAACTGTCATTTGAATGTTAGTGTTGGAGAAGACTGCCAAGATTATTGGGCAGCCAAGAATATCAACCAATGGATCCTCAAATAGATCAACTCAAGGGTTCTGACTCAAGACAAAAATGACCAGGTTCAAATTATCCTACTTTGGATACATTATGTGAACACCCAATTCTCTGATACAGGCTCTAATGCTGGGGAAGATGAAAGGAAAAAGAAAAAGAGGATGGTCAGCAGCAAGGTGGATGGACACATGCAGGGGCAATGACTCCACCATTGGGAGGCCTAAAATAACAGATTAGCGATATGGGGGAAAATATCTATCTATGTAGTCACTAGGAATCTAAAGCAACCTGATGGTACATAATCAAGCAATCACCCAATCAGATCTTACTCTCATTCACAAGAAAGGGGGAGGGGACATTTGCTGTGGGACACAGTTTTCAATGGGAACAAGACTGTTGAAAAAAGCTCATTTATGTTCCTCATTTAACATTAGCCAAGTTAACAGCTCCACTGTTACGTGATAACTGAAATGTTCTTCTGCATATGAATTATGTTGGAATGGTAAATACAATACAATCTGGTAAGCACAATACAAAACACTACACTACACAACTTCTTGCGCATATTCTTGAACTTTGACGTAAAACTCTCAGCTTCAGAGATGCAAAATATTGCTTAGATATTGACTAATGTTGATTTTTTCCCCAGTCTTGGCACATTTCAGTGCCATACTCATATTCAAGGAAATTACACATCAGTTTAGGGCACAAGCTGACTTACAGCTGGTGCAACTTAGAAACATTCTGAACACTGAATGTATGGTTAAAAAAAGAACACATGTAGTCCTTGACTTAATGGCCGCAATGGAGCCTAACATTTCTGTTGCTAAGCAAGACAACTGTTAAGTGAGCTTGGGCCATTTTATGACTTCTCTTTCCATAGTTGTTAAGTGAACCAAGGCAGTTGTCAAGTTAGTAACATGGTTGTTAAGTGAATCTGCCTTCCCCATTGACTTTGCTTGTCAGAAGGTCGCAGAAGGTGATCACATGACCCTGGGACAGTCCAACCATCATAAAGATGAGCCAGCTGCCAAGCAGTCAAATTTTGATCACATGACCCTGGGGATGCTGCAACAGTCGTAGGTGTGAAAAACGGTCATAAGTCACTTTTTTCAGTGCCACTGTAATTTTGAATGGTCACTAAATGAACAGTTGAAAATCGAGGACTACTTGTAGTGAAGTTATTTTCACAAGACATTCCAATACACTTGCACAGAGAATATTGTTCAGTTATAAAAGGAACTCCATTTTCCATGCTCCAGTTTTTGATGGTTAATATTTCTTCAGCACACATTGATGGCAGAGATCTGCTCCTTTTAATTTTTCTTCTCTGCTCTCTCACTACTATGAAATAGGAACTGGATAATTTCTTTGCTTTGCATCCTACAATCTTCCACATCATAAACCAGTTCACTCCCAATACTAAAATGGCATCACAGCCAGGAGATCCTTGAAAGGATAATTGATTAGCCATTCCTCCATTGTCATTCCTCCAATTTAGAGGTGGTATTATAGTTACAAAGGTGGAACAGATGGTTTAAGTAAATTATCTAGTAGAGGCCAACTCCCAACTGCTACAGTAGGTTGCCTTGGATTGGAGGATCCTAGTAGTTGCCAAGCCTGCTCTAATATTTTCACATGCTAATCTCAATCCTGACACCTTTTAATTTATAAAAACAAATCCTATTTCATGGTTCAAAATATCTGAACAGACACAACCGTAAACCAATTCAACCTAAGTAGAACATCATTGGGCAAGATTATAGGGACTGGCAAAAATAATGACATGAGGAAAAATATCTGTCCAGGATTAATAAGCAGCAAAATGTGGGAGGAAAAACTCTATTATTGACACCCAAAAGAAACCTCTACTGAATGGTCTACAATCATATTCAGGCTGGATAAATTCTAGCAATTTGAAACATGTTTTTCATTCCCTAGTTATATCAATAATAATTCATGAAAAGTGTCTACATAGCCTTTCTTCCACTAGAGCAGGCATGTCAAACTGTCGGCCCACGGCCCAGATGTATCACGACAAAACCGCGCCCTCCCCATTGCTGGAAATGGGGAAAAAGTCATGATATGGCACACGACATCATGTGACGTCGCAAGTTTGACATGCCTGCACTAGAGAATCCTTTTTAATTATTTTATTGCTATTATATTTAAATAATACAAGAAAAAGGAACAAAAGTATAATGCAAATACATACATACCTTCTGAAACACATAAAAATACTTTTAAAACATGAAAAAATAGAGCAGAAAAAGGGAAAAAGAAACAAAGAATATTATTGTAACAGCAGTTATAATTTTAATTATTAAATTACATATGTTTATTCCTAATACAAAGGGACGCGGTGGCTCAGTGGGTTAGGACGCTGAGCTTGTCGATCGGAAGGTCGGCAGTTTGGTGGGTCCAATCCTGAGTGCCGCGTAGCAGAGTGAGCGCCTGTTACTCGTCCCAGCTTCTGCCAACCTAGCAGTTCGAAAGCACGTAAAAATGCAAGTAGAAAAATAGGGACCACTATGGTGGGAAGGTAACAGCGTTCCATGCGCCTTTGGCGTCTAGTCATGCCGGCCACATGACCACGGAGACGTCCTCGGACAAGCGCTGGCTCTTCGGCTTTGAAATGGAGATGATCACCGGCCCCTAGAGTCGGAAATGACTAGCACGCATGTGCGAGGGAACCTTTACCTTTTTATTCCTAATACACTTATATATTCTTTTTAACCTACAGTATTTTGTATAAGTGAGTTCCATATTTCATTATACTTATTCAAAGTCGACATCTATAGGCAATCTGCTCATAGGTTATCCATAAAAAGCCTGTCTATAGGCAACTGGCTTATATTATTTTAGAATCTTTGACATGGTGTTAGGACTTTGGCAAACTTGATTACCGTGAGTGGATCTACTTCTAAGTAGGGTTTTTACAAAGAAAATAAATGCTTTTCAGAGAAAATCATCTTCACCTGCTCAAAATGCAACACCTATCGGCATTGAACAACTAGAAAAGTAACTTTGTTAAAAGAAACATATATGCATATCAGTCTCCCTTTAATTCTTTGTTAGCAATCTAAAATTTACACAAATATGAGCTGTCACTGTTGTGACTACTGCCTGTGGATGGCCTTCGGTTAGGCCGAAACAGGAAATAAAGATTTGTCCCATGTTTGGGGCCTAGCAAGGTAATCTAAATAGTTAACAAGCATTTAACACATATCTCCCTTGCTTCTCAGCTAACAAAGTGAGATAGAGCTTGTGGCCAATAAGCCCAGGTTCGAATCTCAGAAGGGTATGGCTGACTGATGAAAACAAATAAGTTTGAAATGCATATCAGTCTCCCTTTAATTCTTTGTTAGCAATCTAAAATTTACACACATACACACACACACACACACACACACACACACATATATATATAATGCAGATGATACCACTCTAATGGCAGAAAGTGAAGAGGAACTAAAGAGCCTCTTGTTGTGACTGAAGAAGGAGAGTGCAAAACTTGGGTTGAAACTAAACATTAAGAAAACCAAGATCATGGCATCTGGCCCTCTCAATTCCTGGCAAATAGATGGGGAAGAAATGGACGTAGTGACAGATTTTATTTTCCTGGGCTCCAAGATCACTGCAGATGGGGACTGTAGCCAAGAAATTAAAAGATGCTTGCTCCTTGGGAGGAAAGCCATGGCAAATCTAGACAGCACACTAAAAAGCAGAGACATCACCCTGTCAACAAAAGTGCGTATAGTCAAGGCTATGGTCTTCCCAGTTGCAATGTATGGCAGTGAAAGCTGGACCATAAGAAAGGCTGAGCGCCAAAGAATTGAAGCCTTTGAACTTATGGTGCTGGAGAAGACTCCTGCAAGTCCCTTGGACTGCAAGGCGATCAAACCGGTCAGTCCTAGAGGAGATCAACCCTGACTGCTCTTTAGAAGGCCAGATCCTGAAGCTAAAACTCAAATACTTTGGCCACCTAATGAGAAGGAAGGACTCACTGGAGAAGAGCCTAATGCTGGGAAAGATTGAGGGCAATAGAAGAAGGGGACGACAGAGAATGAGGTGGCTGGATGGAGTCACTGAAGCAGTAGGCGTGACTTGTGAAAGCATTCTTTTTCAGCAGGTTTTTACCACATCAAGGCAATAATCAATCTCTATCCCTATACATTTTAATCTGACATGTTTTATTTGTGTCCTTGTTGTGTTGACTGTATATCTGTATATGTGCACGCAGTCTTATACTTCTGATTTCTGTGCTCCAAGTAGTTCATTGATAAGATTAGATCTGCTTTCAGCCAATTGAGAAAGCAGTGAGTTCCATCTCATTGACTGGCTAGTATGTATTGTCTGAGCCTACAAGAATTTTTGGAAATAGCAATTTTCCTGCACTTAAACAGTGACTGTGTGAATCCATGGTTCACTACAACAAGCTAAATTATGGTCCAAACAAACACATTTATAAACTACATGATAAAACTGTTCAAATAGACAAAAGATCCTCATGTATTCTCAGTGTTACATTAATATGAGCAGTAAGATTTTAAAATAATTATTTTGAAGTGTTCCTGTTATACAGGTGAGCCATTTTGCACTAGTTTCCTAATTCAGTGCAATAACTTGGCCGTTGTTTTTTTTTTAGCAAAAGTCATTAATATTGACCTCCATATTCCTTTTAAGGGGAAAAAATAGGATTGTTCGTGCAGGATTTGCGAAAGCTAACTTTTATGTCATAATGTTCAGTTAAATCACTATTTTAAAAAAGAACTGTGGAGTAATACCTGTTTTTTTGGGCGATTCTTTAGGAATTACCAAGCTGTTATCTGGCAATATGGCTGGATTTTCTTGGTTTATTTTTATGGCAGAAGAATTTTTTTAAAAATCCATTTTTTGCTGCAAGTGACCAGCCCCAGAGTGCCAGCAGCATCTATTTCCAATAATGCCAGGGGCTTCCGTCAGAGGCAACAATATCATTCAGCAAGGCTCCGAAGGCAGCCAGGAGCCATGGATATTATCAGTCCTCTAATCTAGCCGCTGTGTGGTATTCCCCAGTCCCTATTTGCCTATCGGCTGCCCAAGCAGGTGCGGTCTTTAGCCACCATGCTGAGAGTTTAATTGCTGAAACCCAGGGACAGCTGCTCTTACGCATCTCCAAATTTGTTTCCAGCAATCAGGCCTATCATCATCCATGCTATGAAGGGTGATATTAATGAGGGTTGAGGGGTGGATATGCAATGATACTCCTGGGACAAAGAATTTCATTTCCCCCCCCCCCCAACATATATTTGAATCTGTCTCCATTGTTCTTCTGCAAAATTTGGGATAATCTAGAAAGCCTGACTGTTATTCTTATAAACAGGCAGGAAGAAAAAAAATATACCTTTCTCTTTAGGAAATTATAGGCTGAAATCATATGCATATTCTAGCATTGGTTGTGCTTATTTGGTGCAAACACTCTTTTAAGAGTCACAGTTAATATTTCAGTCTCAATAGCTTCACAACAATATTATATCAACATCAATGGTCCCAAAATGGGGTTGATAATCTAACAGATCTCAAGGATATCAGGTTGACAAATTCTGGTCTGTATCTGGAGACGGTCCAGTAGTACTATGCTCGCTTGAAATAGGATTTGTTTTTTAAATAATTAATACTGTTTGGGATTTTATATAGAAAAATGTGCTGTAATGTTGGAGCTAAAGAAGGAGATACATACTGCAAAATATGTTACAGACTAGAAGCAAGAAAATAAGATGCAAGATTAATAACACTTTAATTATGAAGCTTGCAGAAAATTTAGTTATGTAGGAAAAATTTGATAGACAGATAAATTAAATTGAAAGCATGTAATTTCTTTTATCAAACAAAAGGAGAGCAAATGTCAATATATAGAAGCTGCAGGAAAGCACATTCTCCAATTTAGGAAGATGTTGGTATTAACAATAATCAAGTAATAAAGTTTTTTTTAATTAAAAATATACAATGGCTCAATAATATCCTTCATATGGTAAGGTAGAACAGGTCAACTGAGAATACAATTCTTGACACATCTGCAATCAACCCCCACATATGCCACATATGCTACAAGTCTGTCAAATTTGCCATTGGCATTTGGTAAGATTAAATTCAAGCGGAGTTCCAACTATCCCTCGTTATTTCCCCCTGAAGGCAGATACCAGCAACATCACATGCAAGATCTGGACCATAAATGTGGCTCCATAATTCCTACCAGAAACCTGGTAGAACAGGTGTGACTGCAACGATCCAAGAAAGAAATAGACAAGTAATAACTAGTAAAAGTTACTGTTGAAGGAAAATAATTTTGAATGCTGGTCAGGCTAGACCAGGGGTAGGCAACCTCGGCTCTTTTATGACTCATGGACTTCAACTCCCAGAATTCCTGAGCCAGCCATGCTCCATGAGTCATAAAAGAGCCGAGGTTGCCTACCCCTGGGCTAGACACTCTCTAAGATCATAGAGAAAATGAACATTGCCAAATTCACATTCCTAACCAGAACTAACTCAGTATGGATCATATACAGTTAAAACATCACACAATAACTCATCTGACTTTGCACAGAGGAAATGGCCATCTGGAGATGCTATAGAAGTAGTGAGTTAAACATTTTATAGTTGTAACTTATTCTCTTCTGAAGAAATGGAGACAGAGCCTTTTCCTCTAGTCTAGATAAGACTAATAATGTAAGCCACCAAGTTTGTTCTAGGGAAAGATTAATTACGTCTTGCACCAAGCGGGAGACGTTACGTGAATTGTGAGAGTAAGGTTAATTCTTTCAGCAGTGGAGGTAGAATGAGCAAGGTACACCCTTGTAGGCTTTATCCAGTCTAACCAAATGTGCCATCTCCTTGCACTTGCACCATCAATACTAGTATTCTTCGCTCGTATTCCAGTCATTTGGAATGGGCACAATTGGTACCATCTTAGACAAGGGCTATTCTAGTATATGCTCTGTCTACTTCCAGATCTGATTTTACAGTTCAGGTACTTGCAAGAAACTAGCCATTTCCTTCAGTTCCTGAGCAGAATACTAAATCAGGGACAATGTAGACAATTAAATGGGAAGAAACTCCAATTGCCAGGAGCCACCTGAAACACAGAGGGCTCACTAATGCAGGAAAGAGCTTGCCAATGATGACAGTTGTAGGTAGGTTTATGAGCAAAAAGCCTTAGCAAAATAAAGTCTTATCAAATAGCACACAGAAAATAATCAAAAGCCTTAAACGCCATATACTCTAATCATCTAAACCCTAGCCAAAACTGTTCTTAAAGAATTAATCCAGCCATATTTACTCCCACTAGATCCAACTATATAGAGAGAGGACATAACACTAGGAAAGCCTATTTTAGCTAAATTATTTTATAGACAATGTTATATTTAATAGGATTAGGAACTCCAGGGCTTTGGCATCAAAGATATCTAGAAAGCTCTAAAAAATTCCTGACCTCTAATGGTTATCTGGATTTTTGCAGCCCAGATCTGGTAGCCTTAAGTAAGATGACTTGGTTGGCCAAACTGATTCTGAGCATGACCTATCTGGTTTTGGCAAGCTTTTGGCAAGTGACATTTTTGTTGTGCGTAATCAAAAGTATAAATATTCCTGTCACTGAAGAATTTTATCATTTGAACATTTAGAGCCTTAAGATTTTATAGCGGCCCTTTCACATGCCCTTGACACCATCAGCAGCTTTCTTTACTATTAGCTATGTGTTACTTATAAGTATCTCTCTGTTGATGCTTGCAGCCCTGCAGCCCTTGGAAAGCTCTGAATTGGGATAGTGACATTTAATTTAAGTTAATTGCTAGGCATTAGGCACCCTAATAAAGAGGCAATGTAGGAAAAGAAGAGCATGTGGCTAATTAAAGAGGTTGTATCTTCAGCTCCCCTGACACATTTCTTCCACAGTGTGCCAACCTGTGGCACAAATTTAGCAGAAGAGCAGCTTATTTGCCTGCTCAAGTAAAAATAGTCTCGAGGCAGGATAAAGACTAATAAACTTTCAATGTTATAAATTTACACCATCATGTTTTTCATGGGAACCGTAGTGGCCAATACAAATATATCCAAACTGCTTTATATGATAACCAAGTAACTGCATGAGAACTACACCAAATTCTTTTCTCCCCCTGATTTCTAGCACTGACAGAAGAATGTCAATTCCTCCTTAGAAGTATTCACAAAATTCACTCTCCTGGCACCTCACACAATCTGTCCTGGCCACTAAAAAGCCATTTTGATGTCTTCACATCATCATCATTCACAGTCTAGTCATATATGAGACAAGTCAATCTTATTCGAGATTAATTTTGAGTGGTTGATTGATTTCAACAGAAAAGAGAGGAGGAGGAGGAGGAGGAGGAGGAGGAGGAGGAGGAGGAGGAGGAGGAGGAGGAGGAGGAGGAGGAGGAAGAGATGTTTTTCTGGAAAATTGGCAACCTAGAGAGAAGGAGCTATTTTAGAATGAAATCTATGGCAGTCAACTGGGGTAATGCAACAAGATTGTTTGCACATTCTGCAATCTCTACCAATTCTACAATGTCTCTATCAAAAGAAACAAAAATGAGAGACTAGCGGCTGAATTTCTAAAAGGTGTCATCCACCCATTTGCACAACACTTATAAACGTAATCAAAGATTAGGGGTCAGCCTCAGTGATGTGTTTTTCACATGTGATTTTATTTCCTTTCTTAATTGTGATAATAATCTTAGCCATAGCTTCTCAATTGGGTAATGAGGAAAACTTGAACAAGGAGTAGAAATTGGATAAAATAGCTTCATAACTTCCTTCTGGTCCCTACAATTATGTTCACATTGCTAAACCACAATTTTTTTAAAAAAAAAACAACAACCTGTATTTTGTTTAGCCAATCCACAATTGGCTGGATTCACACATCACATAAGCTATAAACTATAACTACGGCTAACATACCAGAATGGATATAACCATGACTTATGAAGTTGTAAACCAGATTTTATTATAACCTAGCATATGTGATCCCAGTCTATAAGCTGGTACAAATTCAGATTAATATCTCCCACACCATATCATACATAAACACACCTTACCTGATACAGAAATTCTCATGGTTGCCTCCAAAGGTCTATTGTTATCCAGGGCCCTGCTCAGACGTAGTTCTCCAGTACTGTGGTTCAAGAGAACAAGTTTCAATTCATTGCCTTGCTCAAAACTGTAAGTAAGACTATCAGAAACATCAGGATCATAGGCTGGGATCCTGCCAATGACTCCAGTGGGGAAACTGCTGGACTTGTTGGTGATGTAGTTATTGAATATGATCTCAAAGTTCTTCAAGACTGGGACATTATCATTCTTATCCAGTAAACGAACATGCACAGTAGCCCGGCTTACCAGTGGAGCTGAAGTAGCTTGGACTACTATGACATACTCAGACTTGGTCTCATAATCCAAATCCATCAGTGCTGTCAGCTCTCCTGAGAAAATATCAAGTTGAAACACCTCCGGAATATTACCTTCCACTATCTGGTACATAATTTGAGCATTGGTACCCTCATCTGGATCACTGGCAGTGATTCGGGACACCACTAAGCCTATTGGACTATTTTCTTCCACAAAGATGTCAAACTCATCATGCTCAAAGACAGGGGGGTTGTCATTGACATCAAGAACAGTGACATGGACATCAATTGGCGTCCTCATGGCTGGTACTCCTTTATCCACTGCATATGCTCTAAGCTCATAGAGTGGAACATTTTCCCTGTCCAGTCTACGCAACGTCCTAACAATACCAGAAGTGGTTTCAATTATGAAGTCCCCATCACCATCATCTCCACCCTGAAAGGTATAGAACACTCTCCCATTCATTCCAGAGTCTCTATCTGTAGCAGAAACCTGCAGGACACTTGTGAAACCAGGTACATCCTCATAGACAGATCCTTGGTAATTATCCCTTAAAAACTGAGGTGCATTGTCATTTACATCATTAACTAGTATCTCTAGATAGGTGGTATCTGATTTCTGTGGGATGCCATTGTCACGAGCTGTAATTGCCAAGGTATAGGATACTTGGTCTTCATAATCCAATTCCATCTGAGTTGTCACAGCACCAGTATCTATATCAATTCTGAACTGAGGAATACTGTCTTCCATGAAGTAAGTGATACGAGCATTCTCCCCTGTGTCTTCATCTGTAGCACTGATAATCACTACAGTGGTACCCACCGGACTGTCCTCATTGATATTAACAGTGTAATGGGAACTCTGGAACACTGGCCGATGTGTGTTGGCATCAGTTACATTAACAAAGACTTGAGCAGTGTCAAACCGAGTGCCATCAGAAGCTGTGATTGTAAGAAGGTACTGCCGCTCTAATTTATAATCCAAGGGTAGGGCGAGAGTGATGAGACCACCACCACTCTGGCTGGTGATGGAGAAGCGATTGCGAGTATTCCCATTCGTGATCTGGTAGGTGATGACACTGTTGACATCCCGATCAATGGCCGAGACAATAAGAACACTGGTGCCCACAGCCGCATCTTCATTGAGACGCATGGTATATTCCCTTTGTGTGAATTCAGGATTGTTATCATTGACATCCAGAACGGTAATACTAACACTTGCTGAAGAAGTCATTGGAGGGCTACCGTGATCTCTGGCCTCAACCCCAAATTTGTAGAAGTCCACAGCTTCACGATCCAAACCAGAAGCCACTACAATCCAGCCTGTGTTGTTATTGATAGTAAAAGGGAAATCGGGACTCACATCAACCAGAGCATATTCTAGTCGGGCATTCTCCCCAGAATCTGCATCAATGGCTTGGATGTGAATAACAGAATAGCCCACAGGTACATTTTCCAACACCGTGGACTGGAAAGGGGTGCTAACAAAAATAGGGGCATTGTCATTCACATCCAGTACCTGGATGGTCACCAGCCCACTGATATTGGAAAGAGGAGGCCTTCCTCCATCTTGGGCCCTAATACGAAGAGTGTATTCCTTATTCATCTCATAATCAAGCTGACTGACTACATCAATATTACCTATTTGGGCATCTATGTAAAATTGTCCCCGCGTGTTGCCACTCATTATGCTGTAATGCACCATAGCATTACTACCTTTGTCCCTGTCTGTGGCATTTACCTGCAAGATGTGGGTGTTTGAGGCCACATTCTCCGGTACCTGTACAACATAACGTTTCTCACTGAACTGCGGTGAGTTGTCATTGTCATCCTCCACTGTAATATGAATTGTAGCCGTGCTGCTGCGCGGTCCTGGGTCTCGGCCCTGGTCATTGGCCTCCACGATCAGCTGATAGGATTCCACAGCTTCTCTGTCCACAAGGCCATTTGTGCGGATGACTCCAGACTTGGGGTCAATTTCAAAGATCCTGTTGACCCCATTACCATTCAAGATGCGGTACAGGATGTTGGCATTGGGGCTGGCATCGCCATCGGTAGCTCTCACCGTCAACACTTCGTAGCCAACCTCAAGGTTCTCCCGCATGCTCTCCTTATACTCCTGCTGCTCAAACACAGGATCATGATCGTTGGTGTCACTGACCGTGATTGTGAGCGTGGCCAGAGCCGTGCGACGCGGTGTGCCATGATCTGTCGCTGTCACCCGGAACACATGGGTGCTTTTGGTTTCTCGATCCAGTTCTTCAGCTGTGGTGACGGCTCCTGTCTGGGGATCAATGGCAAAGAAGCTGTTTGAGCGGCTGTCAAAAAGCGCATCCATGGAGTAGTCCAAGCGGCCCGCGTCCCCCTCATCAGGGTCCATGGCCCTCAGCAAGATCACAGGTGTGCCTGTCGGTCTGTTCTCCGGCACTGAAACTTGGTAGGTGGGCATCTGGAACTGGGGGCTGGTGTTCACATCCCGCTTCCTTCTGCTGCCCCCCTCACCTTGACAGCCACACCCCTCCAAGGGCCACAGCTTCCGCACCTCCTGCTGCGAAGAGCCCACAGCCAGCAGCCAGTGGACAAAGATCTCGGTCTTCTCATCGCAGACTTGGCACCAGAGCCCCAACCGTAAGGGGCGTCCCGGCCGGAGACACAGGGCTCGTGGGGGCAGGATCAGTTCTCCCGGGGGATGGAACGGCCCATGCTGGTCTCTAGCGTCGCCGCCGCCGCCGCCACCGCCTTGCACCGTGCACCTTAGCTGGCAGCCGCCCCGCCAGCTAGCGGGCGGCAAAGGAATGTGGGCGCCTGATTTCAAGCACAGAGTCCGGCTTCGCCCTCTGCGGAATCGGCCGCCCGGAACCGGGGCCAACAGAAGGTGGCTTAACAGCAACAGCTCTCCATCCTCGGCCGCCGTCTCGGTCACCGCCGCCGAAGCACCATCACACCGCGGTCCCAGCAGGTGCGCCCAGAGGCCGCGGGCCGGACGCGAAACCCGGCAAAGCCACAGCGGCGGCGGCGGCTCGGCGCAAGCAGGCGGCCGGCTCGGTGGTGACAGCGGCCGCTCGGGCAGCCGAGGGTCCCTGAAGGGGGCGCAGAGAGGGGGCGGTTCGGGGCCGTCGGCGCGGGAGCGGGGGATCCCCAGCGCCAGCAGTAGCAGCACAGCCCGGCCGGGGGCGCCGCCGCCGCCGCCGCCGCCCATCTCCCACCGCCCGCAGCCCGCTCTTCGTTTTGTCCGTCCAGCGATCAGCAACTGCGCTTCATGCCAAAGAGGAGGTCCGGGCCGACGGCCCCCCCCCCACCCCCTCGCCCGGTCCACCCGATGAGCCCGAGCAAGTCCGCCGCCGCCGCCGCCGCTGCCTGCTCTCCCGCCGCAGCCAGCTAAGGTCTCGCCGCCTGCCAAGCAAGCCCGGCTCGGCTCCGCTGCGGCAGCAGCTCTGCGAGGCTCATTTCCATAGACCTGCGGCTCTTAAAGGAGCCGCGTCAGCTTCGCTGCTGAAAAGGCGGCCGCGCGGTGGGGCCTCCCCCTCTGCACCGCCAGGTCCTCCTCTTGTGAGGCGAGCAACCTTAGGGCGGGAGGACGTCTGAACCGCTTCGCGCCTGTTGTCGAGTGGCTATAATCCACCGCAAACGCAGAGCGTGAACAGAGGATTCCGGTGCTTCCCTAAATACCTTACTACAGGGTTTTCCAACCTTGGCAATGTTTAGACGGCTGGACTTCATCTCCCAGAATTCCCCAGCCGGCTGGGGAATTCTGGGAGTTGAAGTCCAGTTGTCTTAACATTGCCAAGGTTGGGAAACTCTGCCTTAGTAGACCAATCAAGTACTGTAACACAAGGCATTTCCTAGTTCCTCGCTTCTGGAGACCAGGGTTGAATGGCAACGTTCAGGGCTCAGCCCTGGAATCCCAAAGCAGTCAGACACCAGTGTCCCTGTGCAGAATGTGCTTTCCCTTCACCTGTTTCAGAATTAAACAAGAATATTTCCAGGCAGACAACTCTTTGAGTGCTATAAATCCAAAGTGGTTGCCCCAAAATTATCTCTGAAAGGATGTGAGGGGCAGGAAAAACATGGTGGGGCTGAGAAATGGAAGACTAACCGTAAGCAAAGTTTCACCTATGAAAGAGGAGTAATTTCACGAGAAAAGCCATTTTTAAAAACAAAACAAAAAAACAAAACACACAAATAGAAGGGGAGAGGACTCCATTCCAGAAGATGGCATTTAATGTTGACTATTTCTGAAAACCTATATTTAGTAATTTTTATTGTCATAATTAATCATTAGTTGTCAGTTATTATTAGCAAATATATTCTAAGACGGGCTTACTTGGTTTACTACTCTGAAAGAGGGGAAAAAAATCTGTATCTACATCACAATATAATATAATACACCACTATCAATGTCCCCCTTCACCTTTTCCCCTTAAGCTATACACCCCAAAGTTAATGCAGTGAAAGCCCCTTAATCATTGTGCTGTTTTCTACATCTTTCCCATCCCCAAACAATATTTTTGGGAGTACAGTAATAAAATTGTGCACATTATAGGAGAAGAGACATGTTAGTTGGTGGCAGAAATTAGGAAGAGCTTGATAGCAGCTCGTGAAAACTTACGCCATTTAATAAAATTTGCTATTTGGAAAAGATGTTATCAGACTCCTGAAAACTCTACACAGTATCTCAAGGCTACAACATCATAATTGTCTATGAGGGAACCACAGTATTGGCAGTTTTTTTATTCTTTCCATGTGCATCCTCGTGTAAATTTGTATGGATTTCATTGTAGCCTATTGATTATTGTATACATTAAAGATTACACTACAGGGAGGTGTAATGGCAAAAAAATATAGGAACCCCTAATCTAATATAGCACAAGCATGAACACTCTGTTATGCAGACAAGCAGAATTTCCACCGATGACATAAAAATAAAGCAAATAGATTATATGTGAGATTTCAGTCATTACAGTACATAGAAAACTGCCCCTTTGTGTCCATATATCTCAGTATGATTCTTGCAGATGTTGTAATGAATTACAAACAGAACTCTTTTCCAGAAGTCTTGGAGATGCAGATGCTCAGCTAGTCTATATTGTAAAGCAGGGGTCCCCAACCCCCGGTCAGTGGACCGGCCCTGGGCCGCGGCACGCCAGCAACAGGTCCGCACAAACAACCAAAGCATCATCTGTGGGATGAAGTCAGCACACAAAACCACTCCCCGTGTAACTGGTCCCTGGTGCCCAAAAGTGGGGGGGGACCTCTGTTGTAAAGCATGCAGCCTTTCTTAATCGGTTGCCCTTCAGATGTATTGGATTTGAATTTCTGTAATTCACAGGCAGTATTCACAGTCTTGCTATGATTCCCAGAGTGGAGGCAGCTGGTAGAAGTCTGCAACCACCAACAGCTACAAGCAGAACACTTTGGCATCTGAAGGAGGGTCCAGGAACATACCTTGTAGTAATGCACCTTATACTTCTCAAAACAATTTTGTCAACTGCTTCTTTGAAATCTTTTACATACATTCAGCACATAAGTTCTGCTTAGCAAATGTAGGATGCTGTACGTGTGATATATATGGAGAAATCACAAACATGCGATACAACTCAAAATTTACCCCAAGCCATTCAAGATGTGGCAGGGAACCCTCTTGCCACAAAATTTCTTGCATGTAATGATTTGTCATATCTCCTTCTTATATATGATGGTTAATACACACTGTAGCTACCTTTGCACGCCTGTTGTTTAGGCAACCTGAGTTGTTTGGCACAGTCGTGAATGTAGAGCCAGTCCCACGTTTTACATCAGACTGAAAGTCTATGGAGCTTCTCAGTCATCCAGGTCATAATTATCCCAAATATGCTTTTTCATGAGACAACTGAACTTTCTTGTTTGTCTTTGAAGACGTTTTGCTTCTCATCCAAGAAGCTTCTTCAGCTCTGACTGGTTGGTGGGGAATGGAAAGGTTTGTCTTTATATTATAAAGAAAAACAAGGAAGTCCAGTTGCCTCATGAAAAAGCATCTTTGGGATATCAGACTGAAGGCATTAGGCTTGATCATGGGACTACAGATCACTGGGGAGGCCTTGGGGATAGAGATGACCCCTGGGTGGGGGGAAACAGCAGAAAAGATGTGTGTGATGAAGCACTGGAACGTGTTCAGAAGGAGCCAAAGAGTATGCAACAAATAGCACTGGACTAGTTCAGGAGTGCACAAATTTGGAGGCATGGAGGTGAAAAGAAAGTGAGTGGGGCCTGAAAAAACATTTTAATTAAATTAATATTACATTAAATTAATTATATATGATTAGTAATTTTGCTTTCCTATCATATTAAAAATTAAAACATGACATTTCAGGGCTCTAAAGACCACATCTCAGGCTTTTGGGGGCTATTCATGGCCTTGGGTCTCAAATTGTACACCTCTGCATTTGATGGACCATGTGCCTGGCCTGATCCAAATCATCATTTGATCATCCTAAAATACATAAGAATCTGCTTTCTAATCTGTAAGGCTATTTATTAGGTCAACTCTCAATCTGTTCTTGGAATCAAGGCAATTGTTCTGGGGAAGGTCTCATTCAGCCCACTGTTGTGTCACAGGGCTGGCCTGAAGCCCAAGCTCAAGAATCTATTTGAGTGATAAACAGAGATAAGCAGAAATACTAAAACTATACTGGACAGCAGCCTCAACTAGTACCCACATGCTCCTTTATTTTTCCACTCTTCAAAAGCTGGTCCAGCCAGCCCCAGTGGTTGATTGTCTGGATCCAAAATCAGAGCTAAGGGCTGGATTCTGTATTTTCCTTCCATCCCATTCATCTTTTTTCCTTGTCACACCAACTTTTGCAGCACATCTTGCTTGTGTACATTTTTGTATCCATAAGAAACCACAAGGGCTGCTCCTAGAATAGTCTTTCTTAAAAGGGCAATGCCTCTAGCTTTCCCACAGCCACACTCCTAGCAGGTGCATGTATCTATGAAAACTTTCAACTAGTGAGTGAGCTGGATGAATGCCATAACACCAGCACTATGTCTGTCATTTACATACTGGCAATATGTAATTAATGTTCCTGTTATTCACAGTTGTAAAACGTTTTTAAATCTGCAGTTCAATCATCTCTTTAGGTAGGTAGATAGATGATAGACAGACAGGCAGGCAGACAGATAATGAATGTTGAAAGCCAATATAATACAAAGACATAGTTAAATCCTCCAAATGTTAGACACGGTCTCTTTAAAATTTGCAGCAAATATTTTTCTCTTCTCCTGCTTTTAAACCTTTTCATTTATATATTTGTGCAATGGTTATTTGCTACATTAATTGTCTTCCATTTTTTACACAATCCTATAAAATAAGTGACTGTAACAAAATCACCCAGGGAGCTTCCTCCATATGTGAAGCTGGACTTGAAACTGGATTTCCTGGGTTCTAGTCCAAGGCTTTATGGTTTAGCGGCAGGAAGGACGAGGGAGACGCGTCTTCGTTTAACTAGTTTATTTAGTCAGCCCGGACAACAGAACAAGGAGAAACATGCCTTATATAGGCAGCTGCCAATCGGGGCAGCAAATCAGCTGGGTGTATTTTTCCCGCCAGTACAGGGGGCCAATCGGTCAGCTGTCGGTGCAGAATCTCCCCAGTGACAGCACAACGCGTTTAGTCGGGGAGGGAATCCCGTCAGCTGGTTTTGGCGGGCGGCCGGCGTTTTGACAGCTAGCCGACGTTACAGCGCATGCGCCAATTCTGACAGCTCGCGGCTGCCGCTGGGGCTAGCCGCGGTTTTGACAGTTCGGGTCGCAACGCGCATGCGCGGCGTTTGACAGCTGTCAAACGGCCGCGTGTACTAGTAGGCCGCAGGAGCGACTGCGCGTGCGTTGCCCTATTTGACAGCTGTCAGTGCGGCCGCGTAAAGCGGCCTATGACAGCTGTCATTATGTTTGGAGTATATTGCACTTTAATTATTACATTGTCATTGGCTTATGATTAATACAATACATTATGAATGGAGGAGGAGGAGGAGGAGGAGGAGGAGGAGGAGTTGTTGTTCATCTAATATGGTAGTAATTCATGCAAGGTATTTTTTAAATTAACATTTTCATCCAATTGCAAATGGGGAAACTTGAAATTAGGTTGAAATTTGAAACACCCAACTGATTCATGTGGTACTTGAGAAAAGTATTAAAAACAGAATGTATCAGCTAGTATTACAAACTAGTATATATAAAGGTTTAGCGTTCTCCAATCTGATCTCTTCCAGTTTTTGACATAAAGTCTCTGCAAGTAGAGCTTGATTCCATAGATATGCCTGTGCAGTCATCTTCACAAGTGGTTTGCCACTGTTTTCTTATGGAATGATTGTTTTTACTTCTCAGTCTAGTCTATAGCCAAGGAGTTCCCATCCAACTACTAACCAAGCTACATCCTACTTAGTTCTTTCAAGCTTGGCAGTTTGGAGATATGGAACCACATTCTGTGATTCAATAAATTCCATCTAGCATTGTCAAAGACTGTATTAAAAAACAAAAATAAACATTTTATCCGGCATGGCAGCTATATGCTCTATTCCCATGAAGCCCGAGTGGAAACTTATCAGCAAAGAAAACATTTAAAATGGTCTTTCTGAACAATAAATTTGTAAGATGATAAGGTTCAATTTTGATCTTAAATATGGAAACATACTATACTCCAATAAAAACACTGAGATCATTGAGCAGTCAATATTAATACATTCTAGGAACAACAAGGAATATATGCATTATTACATATTTAGATTTTAATTTTTTAAAGAAATAAATAATAATATAATGAGGCCACAGAAGCAATTTACAAACCATTTGCCACTTGTTTGGCATTGTACAAGCATACTTCACAGGTGTTTCTTCACAACAGTAACAATATGTTGAAAATGTGAATTCCTTGGCATTTTTCCATGAGAGCTAAGGAGACAGAGTATACTGTACCTCCCTTCACTACTTTTATCCTCAGAGCAGAGCAAACATTTAAAAATATTTTTTGGGTACATGATGGATCTAGGCATGCTGGCAAGCTTGCAAAAAGTGTCTGCAAAATGTTTGGACAAATGTAACAGATTGTCTTTTCATCTGTGTTATTTATGGCTCAAACCCTTTAGATGAAGGTTGCTAGAATTGTGGGTTTGAGGTTTGTTTTGCTTCTGTACATGTTTGTGTATCTACATGGAGGCTTTTAAAAAGTATGAACCCCTGCCTGCCCACCCTTTGGTGCATGTCACTTCAACAAGGCTTACTTTCAGATAACCCCATTCTATTTAATTTCCATCATGCTTAGAGATCAACAATTATTGTACCAGCAACTTAGCAAATAAAAAGAAAATGAAGGAGTCACATTCCAGTGAGGTAGCTATGTTAGTCCTTTGCAACAAAATCAAACAATTTAAAGTGAACCAGTTTCACAATATGGGGGGGGGGGAAATGGAGTTCTCCCAAGTTTTATATGCTGGCTGAAGAATTTGGGGAGTTGAAGTCCACACATCTTAAAATTGCAGACTATGAAAACATTGTGCTAAGGAGAATTGCCTTGCTATAGATATCTTAGTTTACAGTGGAATTTTGACATCCAACTAATAAAGAACAAAACAACTGCAAAAACAAAAGCCTGGCATTGGTTTGGGTGTCTTGATCACATGGCTCTCTGCACTTTCACAGAGCAAAGCTGAAGGCAAATTATGGAAGGTCTCCCTTAAATACTTCAAAACTTCTGTCTCAGCCGTTAATGGCCAGGCCAAGTCATTTTCTTGCCAAACCCCAATGAAACAGGCAGGCAGACAAGCCAGCCGGCAAGCAGGAACTATCAATGGATCCCAAGGATACAGTGAGGAATTTACCCGCTCCTCCTAGTCTAAAGAGTGAAAACAAACAAGTTAGACACCGCCATTCAGAAGAAGAATGGCCATCAATTAATTATACCCTGGATTTAGGACCCATCCTGGAAGGGTGTTAAAAGAATCTAGTACCATCAGGGTGACCAAGAAAGGGGGAATTGCCCTCGGACAACTTTGTTAAATTTCTAAAGGCATCTTGGGATCTGAGCTAAGGATGTGAAGGGTTAAGATTAGACAAAGAATACAGGAAAATGGAACTATAAGGGAGACAAGGATATCACCAGCTCCTGCCATCAGGTTACATCACAAGTAGAAAAAACTCCAAAGCAATATTTCTAGGTAAAAATAAATAAATCAATCCATCTTCTCTAAGCAGGCTCCAGGTCCCTCTAGGTCACGAGGCCAAAGGCCTCACGTGGATTTTGAATGGCGTGTCAGGGGTTGCATTCCCCCCAAAAGAGGAATGAGACCAAGAGAAAAAAAACAATGTGATTTCATTTCATTTAGTTTTAATGAAACTACTTCTAAGGTTTGGCCTAGTGGCTAAGATGTGATCTCAGATTATTCACTGCTCCAGATACCTCGTGATGGGAAATTCTGGAAGTGTCCAGTATCCAACTACGTCTGGCAAGAGTGTCAGATTTATTGGAAAACCCTGATTGTAACTAAAATGTATATGCTACTCCCTTCCTCTTTCATGTGGAACTCTACAACATAGAAACACACTTTTTTGTGTGTGTGTGTTACTTCTTCCTTTGAAAATATGTGACCTAATTTCTCCACATCCTGTGGAGAATTTAGAATTTGGAAGAGATTGCCATCAGGGCAGGACTAGGGACAAAACCCTACAGCTTCACAGATCAGCATGATTCTCCAACCCCTGCAAACGCAGCAGAATTGTTCTACCACATATTAATGTCCTACTCATTACCTTATAAAGTGAGATTGGGGGCGAGCTATAAATCCATTGCACTTGAAATCAAAATTTGGTGATAGTTTTCACAGTAAATAACAAAGCCAAATGGGTTATAGAACTTCAGGAAAAAAGGAGCAAGAATTAGGGGATTTAATCTGTTCAAAATCTGCTTTAAACAATTTGCATTCCAGATGAGAACCTCCTTGGTGTTCTCTCACTATTGTCAAACAGCTTTCCCATTGTGGTAAACCCACTCTAAAACATTTAGACACGATTCATTTTAAGCCATTAAAAGTTATTTAAGCTTCCAGTATTACTCCAAGAATATTCCTAAAGGAAAGGCAAACTTTGCTGCTATGAATTCAAAAAACTGTTTCATGGTATTAATTCTAATACTTAATCTATAGATTACATGAGCCAGTAAAACTATTAATCAGGAAAATATCTAATCTCCAGCATCTGTTAGAAGGAGCAGGGTATTTTTTTTCCTCCTTGAAATGATCAAACACAATATTTTAATGTTACAATAAAAATGTCATTTTTTATGAATCCCAAAGAATTGTGTAATGATCTGCTACAACTTTGTCACTAAATCAAGACTGTATTCTTTTAAAAATGGAAACTAGAAATCCCTCCATTGGAGTCCGGTACACAAAACACAAATTAGAATAAAAATAAAATGTTGCACTCAAGACAGTTGTTATCAGCACCAAAATTAAATGGTGCTTACGACCCTTCTCCACAAAAATCCATCCCATTATTCCACTTGTAAAAAGAGATGGGGAATTTCTCTCTCTGTTTGCTGCTGTTATTAAACAATTGGAAGCCAAGCGTCTTTGTCAATCTATTGCAAATCACCCAGAATCTGTGGAGGTGATCTCCTTTCAACTGACCCAAAAGGCTTATGTCAATAGATTGGTAAATCAGAAACTACTCTTTTCTCAAGAAGTTCTGCATTTAGCATTCTGATACTTTAAAAGCATGATAATGACACGGGATCACTCAGCACTGGGGAGAGGAAACTGTTCCATTACTGCTATTATTAGTGGGGCAGGTCATACTATTGTGCTCAGAACATATATCCAGTGGAAAAACCAGATTCTGCTCCGGAAGAGTCAAATAACTGCGAATGCAATCACACATCATTGGCCATCAGCTGGTGGTGCTGGTGCTGGATGGACACAGTGCAGGAGAGGATTCCAGACTTCCAAAACACTTGCCTGGTTTGGAAACATAAGGCAAGAAGCTAGCAACAGAGTTTTAATAAGCAGGCAAAAGGTTGCTGCAAAGCAAAAAAAAGCTCAGTTAAGCCAAGTCCTTTCTCTGCTTTAAAGAAGATGTCTCTGTAACAGACCCCCATCTCTGGAGAAGGTTTGCAAGGAGTGTATACCAAGGCAAAGAGAGAAATGATTGGTATAAACAGGTCAAGAGCAAGACAGACAAATTGTGGAAATGAGGCAATCTCACAACATAATCCATGATTTATAAACCCCATAGGTTAGGCTGAGTTAATTATTAGTAAAGAAACATATATAGTTGGCCATCTGCCAGAAGCAACTGAGTGGCAAACAAGAATCAAAATCACAAAATAGTTAAATCAACTGAGCAAAGAAGGAAAAAAAACACCAGAAAAAACAATGTTGAACTCTCAATAAAACTTCCATTCATCAACCATACCATGCTGACTCCATCAACATCCTGGCCCCAGTGCCTGAGGAAATAGCCAGGTCTTCTCAGATTTTATGAAGGCCAACAAGGTCAAGTCTATCCATATCTGTTCCATAAGGCAGGTCTACAACAAAGAAGGAACATTTCTGAGGCCCCACCAGACAATACTATTTCACTAAAGGAATTCAGAGAGCATATGCTCCCTGACAGATCTAGTGTGGTAGGCAGAAACCATTAGGGATAGATGTTTCCACAAATAACCTGGTCCCATGCTATGAAGGGCTGAAAGGTGATGACCAGCACCCTGAATTGCACCTGGAAGCCCACCAGGAGTCAGTGCAGCTCACGTAGCAGTAGAATCACATATGTATACTGTAATGCACACCATACTGTGAATGCCACTGTATTGTGGACCAGCTGCAACCTCCAATGGATTTTCAAGGGCAGCTCCATGAAGAGCAGGTTGCAATAGTTCAATTGGGAGGTGACTGAGGCATGAAGAAATGTGAGCAGTACCTCACAATCTAAGAAAAGGTACAACTAAAAATGCATTTGCAAAGCCATGGCTGCCACTTGCTCTTCAGATAGGAGCCCAGACTCCAGGAGAACACCCAGATTGTGCATCAACTCTGACTGGGGTGTGTAACCCCAGCCAGAGTTAAAGAGGGCAAACCATGAGATACAGGTGGCCCAAAACCTCACAGCTACTTGGTCTTGTCACGGTTGAGTTGAAGCTGGTTCTTCCTATCCAGACCTGTATCACTTCCAGGCACTGGGAAAGTACCTCCACAGCATCACTTGGATGGCCCAGGGCAGAGATGTACAATTGAGTATCATCATACTGATTCTTGGCCCTGTGCCAACATATCAGCTCATCCAGTGGTTTCATGTAGATCTTAAATTAGGAGTGGAGAGAGAGAAAGAAGCTCTGTGGCTCCCCACAAAGCAGAGCCTAGAGCTAAACCTTACCCGCTCCACCCAATCCCCCTGCCAACACAAACCTGAACTGGTCTTGGAGGAAGGAAAGCCACTGCATATCTGGGCAAGAAGAATGCATGACCATTGGTATTGAACGTCCCTGAGAGATCATTTAGGGCCAGAATGGATCCATCACCCCCATTCTGAGCCACCAGAGGGCATCCACAAGTGTGGTCAGATGCCAACTAAATACTATATTTCCACCTGAAAACTGATTGTAACGGGCCCAGACAATCTGCTTCACCAAATCCCTTTGTACTGTAAACCTACCATTTTTTCAACAATCTTCCCAAAAAAGAAAAGTTGCAGACTGGATGAAGAACGTTCAATATTTCCAGGTTGAGGAATGATCTCTTGAGGAAGGAACAGACTGCCACCTCCATCAAGGCACACAGAACTGTTCCCTGCTGCAAAGAAGCATTTACCACTACTTCGACCCAGCTACTATGTTACTTCCTAGGAGGTGTTGACTAAGCCGGAAGGAAATAGATTGGCCACAGATAGCAGAACTCAACCACCCAAGGATGTTGTCCACTCCCTTAGCAGTAGCCAAGTCAAATTGAGCCTAGATGACTGGACAAGACTCAGTTCCAGCCATTTCCACAAGACCAGCACAGACAAGTGACTTTAATCAACAGGTGTGTTTCACAATCCTCACAGTGGCCCCGCAAGGGCTCTTTCAACTCCTCCTTCCCAAGGAAGGATTTAATCATCCAAAATGTATGATCTTGATCCAGAAGCAAAGGAACCACAGTTAACTCGTACCCACACAGGTTTGTTCCAGTTATTCCTAGGTGCCTAAACAAAACTTGTAACAGACATAGACAAGCAATGAGTCTAGTGATTGCGGTAATTTGGAAAGAAAAATTTGCATGCATTTGGCAAAGTGCCTACCTGGGAAGGATTAGATCTGCTAGCATGGGTGTAGAAGCAATTAGCTGGGTCTGTACGATTTAGGTGGCCGCCTCCTTAGCTAGAAGCCAGCAGAGATATTAAGGGTGTACTTGTTCTTTGAACTAATGAATAGTTTTATATTACTGATGAAGGAAGCTGAACAGGTATGTTGGAGCTGAACACACTGTGGGGGGAGAGTGATCCAAAATGGATATAGGGTAATATACAGAATGTACGGACTGAATGTAGTTAGTTAATGTTCTAAGAGATTCCATGCAAGAAAACAAAAACTGACACCTAAAAATGATTCTTAAATTCTAATTTTGCTGTTAGAAACAGCAACCTACCCATATGGGATCTTACACATACAATGATACATTGTTTAAACCTACATATAAAAAGTCATCCAAATAGGTGTGTATGCTTGGCATGCTAAAATAAAATAATAATAAAATAAAATAAAAATGCTGCCTTGTTTACAAAAGATGTAGCAGTGAACAGGAACAATCCAGGAACAATGGATTCTGAAACACTGTGAGACAGAAACTTACTCTTTCAGACTCCATCCCAATTTTATGCCAATCCAGGGGGGAATGAAGGCAGCATGGATTTCTCACACTTCAATACAGCTTTTAGACAAAAAGGAATAGGTTTAGTGGAAACCTGTTCACTAGTTCTCAACATAAAAATACTGCCTGCTATGTCAGGGCTTGGATAACCCTGTCCATGCAAACCATCCACTGACAGAAATCATGTGGTAAGTACGCTATGATCTCTCTCTCTCTCTCTCTCTCTCTCTCTCTCTCTCTCTCTCTCTCTCTCTCTCTCTCTCTCTCTCTCAAAATGATCCATGCTCTCATCTGAGAGAGAGAGAGAGAGAGAGAGAGAGAGAGAGAGAGAGGGAGGGAGGGAGGGAGGGAGGGAGGGAGGGAGGGAGGGAGAGGGAGAGGGAGAGGGAGAGAGAGAAAGAGCATGGATCATTTTTCATCCCCTTTGCAAGTCCTAGCTTAGGCTGCTGCACAAGCAGGTTCATGTCACTGGGATAAGAACGATGAAATTGCCTTCAGGGTTCTTTTAAAATTGGCGGAAAAACAGCTCAGTTGGGGGCAAGAGAGCTGACTCTGTCTCCGCCTTGTAAGTCACCTAGGCTAGACTCAGTGTGAGACTCTATGCTTTTTCTTTCTTTTTGGAAGCAAGATGATGGCCAAACTCGGATTCAGTGGGATCCCACCGTGGATGATAGATTAACCTACTTCCTTCCACTAACTACACTCATGCTTAGTTTTGTTCATTTAGACAGTTTCAGAAAGCAGCTCCCACTTTCCCAAAGCAGGAAGGATCTGTCGATCTAGTATTTGGGGAGTGAATGTGTGCAGTGGTGGGATTCAAATATGTGAACAACCAGTTCTCTGTGTGGATGCCGCTTCCGGAAGTCCATTCTGGACCTGGGCAACAAAAAATTAACTACCGATTCTGCCGATGTGGTGCGAGCCAGCTGAATCCCACCACTGGATGTGTGTAATAATTTCTTTCCAGCCATTGTCCTTAAGTTTGTGGATTCAGCCATCATTAGAGATGGTGAGATCCTATCCACGTCCTTTTCTGAATTCCAGCCCCCCCCCCCCCCCACACACACACACCAGGGTTGGAAGAACCAGGAATGCGAATTTCCAAGCCCGCTTTTTGAATTACAAATGGGAGCCTCTCCAAGCTGCTCCTTTTGTTCTCCTTCCTATTTAGCATTATTCCTCAGCGTAGCTGATCAAAGAAAGCCAGGGAAAAAGTGCTCTCAGTCAGAGGGATGGAAAGCCAATGGCCAATGAATGGCTATCCCTAGCTCTCTGGGTACCAGCTGCTCTTTCATGTGCAAAATAACTGGCCAGAACTTGTTTTAAAACCCAGCTACACAATTAATAAGATCAATCCCTCAAAGTGCACAAGCATTTAATGGGCCTTACAATGCAGTCTGAAAGAAACCCTCTCTCTCAAGGCAGTCTGCACATTCTCCTTCTCCTGCATACTACTTTCCCAGCTAGAAATCGTTTAGGAAGGCAAGCCAGAAATATTTCCATCAAAAGAAAAATGAGAGGCAAATGATACTGATTCCCATTTTCTCCCACTTTTTTGCTTGTGGCACAAGGGTAAAAAGCAGGACTGTAATAACTCATCGGCTGGAAGCTGTGGCAAAACTTGTAATTGTGGAAAAGTGAGACCCAGATTACCATAATAAGTGGCATTAAAGAAAGACTCTCTTCATCGCTCCACCAGATGAATCACACAAGGCAACCTGCCCGAAAATATCTGCCTGTGATGAAAAAAATTCTCTTGATGTGTGAAAGGGATTCTCCATATGACCAGTTGTTGCTTGTGCAAAGATTGCCTGTCCATGTGTGGGAGGCCTCCACACTGAAAAAGCAGGTTTTGTTGCTGTTTTTCTTGTTTCGAGTTGTCAGTCAGTCATCTCATATTTGTCTCTGAAATCAGAAATCCTGTGTTGGTTATCATTCAGGAAACCATCGTCAAGGCCTGATTCTGAAGAACAGAATTCTGTGGTAAAATCCCAGTGAAACAGGACCTCTCTCAGAAAATGGTCAGTGGATTTCACTGAGGAGAAAGATTAAGGAGACTGATGATCACAGTAGTCAAGTTGTCTCTAGAAGGTACAGTTGTCCACGTGGACCAACACAGGGTCCTGACTGACAACCAAGCATAATACTGTAGCTTAATGTTTCTCAACCACAGCAACTTTAAGATGTGTGCACTTCAGTTCCCACAAGTTCCCCAGCCTGCATAACAGACATGAGATCAGTCCTAGGTGCTTTTCAAAAAACATCTAAGGTCTGGCTTTCCTTTTGTGAGGGAGGGAATGCTTGTATGGAAGTGGTTATTAATGCACCTGGGGTATTCTGATTTATGCACTTTTATATTCATTGCCTGTATGCGTATCATATCTGTATCTGTATCAGATACATACAGTACAAGGCTTATTACTGTGACTGGAGTTGCATATGCCTTCAATTCTTCACATTGCAATTTCAGAGAGTGAGCTAATTTTTTTTGCTTTAGACCTACAGAGCTCGTCCCAGACAGAATGCATAGTTTGAGTCCCCCATAATTCAAGCTGATGTCCATTGGAAATAGAACAGGGCAGAGGACAGAGCTTCTACTTACTTTGACTCTTTTCCAATAGGGTTCTATGTTTTTTTAGACATTGTAGAAGAACCATGTTAGTCTATAGCAGTGTTTTCCAATTGGCAACTTTGGCAATTTTAAGATGTATGGACCAACTTCCAGATGTGTGGGCTTCAACTTTCCCCAGCATGTTGGCTGGAAATTGAAGTCCACGCTTCTTAAAAGTTGCTAAGGTTGACAAACACTGTACTAGCCAAAACCACCATGCATCTAATTTTTTAATAAAATTAGTTAGTCCAAACAGGTACAACCAAAATCCTTCTAGCATTTTTAGTGGCATGTGTTGGTATGTGTGTGCACTTGCATGATGTGTGGATTTCATTATATGCTTTCTTTCCAGATAGAGGCTAAAATTGCTTTTAAATAGTAAAAAAGCATATGCATAAAGTGTTCAGAAGTGACAATCAACAACAAACATAATCCTTGAAACGGTTTAAAAGCATCTATACCAAGAAGCATAATAGCAAAAGATTAAAAGCCAGGAAGGAAAATTGGAAGGAATGATTTTACTCTAAGGCATTATTGCCTCTCTTTAGTGCTTGTGTGCCACAGTCATTATGTTCTTAAACTTAAGTTAAATGAAACAAGGCTGTACTTTACTACTATCCCCATTCTTTCTGTCACATGCTATTTCTTGCACTAGAGCAGGCATTGAAAAATAATAGAAAGATATTGGTAATGTTTCCAAATATTTAGAACTCATACACTGTATATCCTAAAATGTTTCTCAAGAGTGGAAAGAAAAAAAACAAGGTTTTCTTGCTATATGACACTAGTTATCCCATGCAACTTTTCTCTTCACTATAAAAAAATAGAAATCAGCAAACTGAAGAATCCCCCCCTTTAAAAAAATAGATGAGATGTGGCGATGGTGAGAACAACACTTGGCCATCACCATAAATGGAAACAGAGGGAGCTTTTTATGGTTAGCAATAAGGATGAGGCATTACCAGATGCAGAGCAGATACAAGTTAGCAGCTGCTAACTGGGCAGGTGCAATTTCCTGATGTTCCAACCAATTACTTGCAAATTGTGTTGATGCTACTCATCAACCCATCACAGCTGCCAGAAATAATAATTGTGGAGAGAACAAGATCCCCCTTTTTTTGTCTCAATATTCAGAACCTAGCATTGCTGCTATTGGGCACAAAAGATAATTAAATGACTAAAAGGTGCTGCCAGTACTGATCTATTTATTCTACCTCTAGATTATACAAATGTGATACTTAAAGAATATTCTGCTAATGGCTGGACTGTGTTTATCAGCCATTGGGACCATCAAAGACATTTGCCAGCAATATATTTCCCTTGCTTGAATAAGCTCCACTTCTAATGACTACATGGAGATATCTAGGTAATTTTTAAGTTAAGTTCCAGTGAAGAGAATCACACAGCCTTATTTACTTGCTGGTCCAGCTCACAGTGCTGAGATTTCCAAATTGTTGCCCATCAGAATCACTCCGTGAGATGGGCAGTCTCCAAATTTAATATATAAATAACTTTGATCTGACCTTGCTTAACTTTTCTGAATTCAATCAAAATTGATCAGATGCTGCCACCTGCTGAGGATCCTGCATGAGATAATGTCACACATAACTTTTTGGTTCCCAAGTGAGTTTCTATGGCAGACTACATGTTCCTGAAGTGCAGGGTCAGCATTGCGGTGGAGATTATGGTGAATTCTAACCAGTGCACTCTCTCCAGACAAGGAGAGATATGAGATCACTCACTTGCACTCTGAATAGCCACTACGAGAGGAATCTGCAGGAACTGAAGTTTTGCAATCAACTCGTAACTTGAGTGGCTGGATGGATTTCAATCAAACTCACAGCCAAAATGCAGCCTTTATGTACACAAGGTTGGCAAAACCCTCACTTTCTTAATCACTATCGGATGTAATCAATTTACAGCTAAAGAGTGATTTTCTGAGCAGGAGGATAAAAGAAATATATTTGGTGAATCAACTGTCATTCTTGATTAAAGGAGAGGAAAAAGGCTTTAAGAGGTTTAAATATTTAACAAAATGCTTAATAAGAATTAGTTATAAGGAAGTTTAAGAGATAAAGGGGACAGTAATTTTAAAGTTAAATTCTGGTGACAGTGCTTTTGAAAATATCAGAATAGAATTAAACAAACAAGCCTGACAATTACCAGAAAAGTGGCCAAAACAGGGGAGGGGAACATTAGAACAACCTGCAGAAATAATAACAGAATTTCTTCAGAAAATGTATAGGGAATTAGAGTTATATGAAAGTTCAGATATAGGAAAGGTTTGGGATGCAGAGACAGCTTCCATGTATTATTTTATATAACATAACAGTAAACTCAAAAAGACAAGCTTCAAAAAACTCTATTTACAACCTGTCCTTGAGGTTATAATTGCCACATGCAGCCACACAATTGCATTTTAGGCACTTGGCAACCAGCTTGTATTTATGACTGGTTGGAGTGCCCATGGACACAACTGTGATTTGCAATAGTTTTTGCTCTTTTCTGCCAAAAACTGTGTATGATATGCTGGACTTGCTTAAAAACCACGCAATTTGCTTAACCACTGCAGTGAACTTATGACGATTATAAAAATGGTAGTAAAATCAAATCCAGTCACATGTGCCTCAACTTATGACCACAATTATGACAACTTATGACGGTAATTCCAGGCTCTATTGTAATTTTAAGTCAAAACTAACTATATGAACTTTGGAGATAATTTATTTATGCTTCGTATGTCTTAGCTGCCCTTTTTCCTTGGATTAAGACAGACTGATTTACATTTCAAGGAAAGCACAAATTGTCAGTAAAGATCTAACAAAAACCTGTGATACAAAAATGGACAAGACAGAGATGTCTCCTCTCCTATTTATCTTAATTCTTGAAATATCGAATAGATATATAAGATGAAAGAATTGTGGAAATAAGCATTAAAAAAGAAACATAAGTTAAAGGTATTTGCTGATGACTTTACGCTTTGTTTAGGAGGGGCCAAGGCAATGGGGGCTGTTCCCTCACTGTTTCCAGGATGGCTTCGCGGGCCACATGAAACCACCAGATAAGTTGTTAAAAATGTATAATGGAATTACAAATATCTGTTGGAAATTAATCAAATCAAACTGAGGTTCTGTTCTTCTATCATTGGTGGCCATGTAAAAAAGCTAGAAAATATTGGGATCAAATTTGTATCTTTAGATTTTTAAAAGTAAATGTACAATTGAAATTAGGTTTTTCTTTTCAACCGAATTGAAAGATGCTGTAAATGATGTTTTTTATATATGATAACAGAAGCAAGACTTCTATATAGATAGGTGGAACAACTTATAAATACCTACATTGGAAGAATAGTTTAAAAAAACTGAGGGAATTGGCGGAGATGGTAAAATTGACCGCTCTGATTAAACAAAAACTTCAACTAATTTATCTCTGCTTGGAAACCAATTATGTATTTTTTACAAAAAAATGAGAAATGAAATTTTGAGTTTGGGATTTGATGATTAAAATTATATGGAATTATAAAAATAATGTAGACTATTGTTAAGTTTAAAATTTGATGTATTTTTTAAATTTCTTTATGGTAAAGGAAGTCAGAAGTCACTTTTTTTTCTTTGCACTTTTATTTTGCTTTCTTTCAATTCTTTTTTAATTCTTACCTGTGGATTTCCCCCCGCCCCGAAATTCAGTATTTAATGGCAAATTGTGTGTTTAGTCACCAATTAAACTTGAAATATCATTTCTACCATTACCTTCCTCCATAAGTTATTGAAAAATAAAATTTCTTGAAAGCCAAAGTATAGTTAAATGAATTGGAACTTTATAGAAAACTCATTGTTTATAAAAATCATACATGCCCATTTTTTACCATGTGATGCTGAGATATGTGATTTTATACACAATGAGTTTTCTATAAACTTCCCATTCCTTTAATTTTATAGATCTACCTAAAAAAATAAGATCAAGTGCTGGACATCTTCCCTCTTGTACCACTCTTATGATTTCAAGAGTAAGCTCTCCCTCAGACCATCAAATATAATATTGGTGGCCTATAAATTTATTACATAAACAGAAATACTACAAAGTACAATATAAGAAAGTATATTGCCAATAGGAAAATACTAAAAATTCTTAATCTTGTAAGCTGCTGTAAGGCCACGTAAATTTCTGCAACTGCGAGAATTAAAAGGGGCTCCAAGATACATGAAAGAATTAACTAAAAAAAAGCCAATTTCTTAAATCTTTGTTTTATTGACCGAGTCCCTCTAAATCAGAGAAAATCCTATGACGTTTCAAAAATCATGATGATAAAATTACACAAGTGCCTATATTTATTTCCTCTTTTGATATTTGCCTATACCCCTTACTTCAATATGCTGATTTTTTTAAAAGCAAATGAACATTATACAGTGTTTTGTTTCCTCCGCTTGAATTTGCAATTCTGGGCTTGGTTAGATTTTTTTTTCTCACATATAATTAACATAATTTAAAATGGGGCGGGGGTGGGGTGGGGTGGGGTGGGAAATCAACAGCTTTTGTACTGCTTTTCACTTTCACAGTGTAAGGAAACGCACATATAATCACTAGGAGAATTTTCATCTTCCTGTACTGGAGGGTAAAAACTGAGACAGAAAAAGTGACATGTTCCTGACATAGGAAGGACACAGAAAAAAAGCAGCAACTAATCCCAAGGACCCCCAACCCCACCCCCTGCCCCCCTCAGCTTTAAGATCTCCATAGGGCAACTCAGTGAGAGTAGCTGATGTTTTGTCAGGGACTGTTCACATCCATGCTTTGCATCTTCCCTTCTAGGGCACAGTCTCCACCAGCCGATTTCTTTTTGCCTCCTTCATGCTGTTTCTTTTGCTTCTTAGAAAGTTCTTGATCTATAGGTGCAGGTTTCACAAATTTGATCATTTCCTTTAGACCTAGACAGAATAAAGAGTACATTAAATGCTGATGGACAAACATGCCAAAATGGATTATCACCAAGCATCTTTCTTTCAGATTAGTATTTTCCCTTTCACAAAACCCAAACCACAATATATAAAACTATTTCAAGTAGTTACTTTACTACCGTATTTTCCAGCGTATAAGACAACTTTTTAACCCATGAAAATCTTCTCAAAAGCTGGGGGGGTCGTCTTATATGCCGGAAAATAGTACATAAATCAATCGAGCGCCCCTGTTCTTGCAAAGCAACTTCAAGCCTTAGTCCAGTCCCCCCTCCAACGTGACTCTCCCTTCCCACTCCCAAGAGCCTCTAAGCCCCTTCCCCTCCCCCTTGCAAACGCCAGACCCCGGGAGCGGCAGGAAGCCCCTCCCCCTCGCCCAACCAGCATCTGAGCATAAGCAGAGCGCGCCCTGCTACCCGCTATCTCTACTTGGCGGCCTGGCGCCCCTCTCGCCCGCAGACCACGCAGCGGCCCTCGCCAGCCGGCCTCGGCATGGCCGCCCCAAGCCCGGCTCTCCAGCGCATCTTCCGGGCCCGCCTGGCCGACCGCCTCCTGGGCGAGGCTTGGCTCCAGATGTGGCGGCTGCTCTGTCTGCAAATGTGCTCTCAAAGCCGGATTGCGCTCAGTTGTGCAGGCTGCCAAAAGGCGGGGACTTGGAGTTCCCGCGGTGGTTGCGGCTTCTGGCATGGTTTGCGGAGTCTGGCCTGGAAGAGCGTGTCATGTGAACGCAGCTCTTGCGTTTATTCCAAAGGGTGGGTGGAAGGAAAAGCCCCTTTGGGCTTCAAAAGGGAGGCTTTGCACCATCTACATCAGACGGGGCTGAATCGGGCTTGTGTCGGACACTTGGCAACTGGCATGTAAGTATTTTCCGGCGTATAAGACGAAAAATCTCGAAAATCTTCTCAAAAGTCGGGGGTCATCTTATACGCCCAGTCGTCTTATACGCCGGAAAATACGGTACCTAATACCAGCTGTTGAACAGCATAAGGTCAGGTGCAGCATCCAAGCTCACCCTTCTCTTTCCTAGCAAGTGTTACAAGTAGCTGAAAGGGAGAAAACCTTTAAGTGAAGCCTTCCTTCTCAGGCTTTCTTGGGCACTTTCTGGTTTGCTACTGATTTCCTTGGCTGCAAAATTAATACTAACAACTACAGCACGACGTCTAAAATATTCTGGTTCAGGAAACCTAGGGAAAAAAACCTAGGGATCTTCTTAGTTTAATGTAGTAAAAGAAACACAGTTCAGGTCAGTCTCCCAAAACGTACTGGCATCAGACATGTTGGGATTAATATTCTCAAGGATCAGTCTTAAACAAGTAGTTCTCGACTTATGATCACGGTTGAGCCGAGATTTTCTGTGGCTGAGACATTTGTTAAGTGAGTTTTGTCCCATTTTACCTTTCTTGCCACAGTTGTCAAGTGAATCACTGCAGCGGTTAAGTTAGTAACTCAGCTGTTAAGTGAATCTGGCTTCCCCATTGACTTTGCTTGTCAGAAAAATCGCAAGAGGTGGATCATATGACTCTGGGATACTGCCAACCCTCATAAATTTTGAGTTATTTGCCAAACATCTGGATTTTGATCACATGACTATGGGGATGCCACAATAGTCATAAATGTGAAAAACGGTGATAAATCACTTTTTTTCAGTGCCATTGTAACTTTGAACAGTCATTAATCGAGCCGTTAAGTCGAGGACTACCTGTAGTACCAATTTAGCAGAAGATCAGCACACAGGTTTCATGGAATATAATTCCATGCTCTAAGGTCAGAGTTATGAGTTTTCAAAGGGAGACCCTAACCTGAAAGGAAAATAGGCATTCAGGCAAGAAAAGCAACGTTACAGAGGCTAAAAGGAGGTAGGACGGGAGAATGAGCATTGTTACCTAGTGGCATGAAATCCTTTAATTTATCTGGTATAATGATTCCTTCCTCCGTCTGGTAGTTCTCCAGAATAGCACATATAGTCCTTGTTGTAGCACACATGGTGGCATTAAGCATATGTACAAATTCCACCTGTGAAAATAAAACTTGCTAAGTTTCATACATTTCCCAAGAAGCAAACATATTTTTCCAGAGACCTTACTGAATCTCCAGGATTTAGCTGTAATTTAAATAACTGCCCGCTATTTTTAAAATAAATTTAAACTTAATTTCACACGTTAAATCCAAATTTAAAAGATAAAAGAAAATAGTACTTTAAAATATAAAATATAGTAGCACAGAGAAAACATTGCCCATTAAGAATATCTGGCTAGCAGACCATTCTGCAAAGAATTTTATTTACAAATGCCAAAGCTCTGTGTATACATATATGTGCTTTCATTCATTCATTCATTCTAAACTTTATAGTAATATCGAAAACCAATGATAATCCAATGTTTTTTTTTTAAATCTACAAATCCCAGTTTCTATAATCTTTAAAATATTGAATGATAATTTTTTTTTATTTTTCCAAGTTAGCAATTCTACAGTTTATATACAGCTTACCATTAGTATAGTAAGCTAGATAACAAAACTGGCAAATAGCCAACATTCAAATTGGACATGCATCTGTACATTTATTTCAGCCTTTCTAGATCATCTCTACCACAAGAATTTCAAATGATTACATTTGGAGCAGCTGCCCTTAAGTGCTGAATGAAAAAAAACATCATGCTATGGCAAAATTGCAGATTTTCTTTAAATAATAAAATATGTAAGCAGCTCCAGAACCTTTTTGACTATAACACTAAAAGGTTACCGACAACTGTATAATGCTTCCAAAGTGCTTGAATAACACAACATACCTTATCCATCATCTTTTTGGTTTGGCCATAGCGTATCCGTAACCGACGTGCTTGGTAATCAGTGCAGTTTGAACAAGAAACAAGCTCACGGAAGGCTCCAGAACCTGGGAACCAGGCTTCCAGATCCAGTTTCTTACTGGCAGCATGATTTAAGGAACCTACAATAGCAGGAGGCGGCATTTAGTGTAGTATCAGTAGAAGTAAAATTAGGCAAGAATCTCTTGGTCCTCTAAAAAGGAAAATGTTAGGATGGCTGAGGATTTTCTTAATCACTTTGAGAAATTAATTTCTCACTTTGGAAAATTAATACTGATACACAACTACATATTTGAGAAGTCGTAAAGCTTCTAATTTTATTAAAAGTTAATGATGAAATGTTGTGCGTATATACTATGGAATCATCTCCCACAACTAGAAATTATTCTGAGAGAGAAGTACCTGAGACAATATTCACAATGTGATAAGGGATACCCAGTGACTGGTAGAACTCTTCAGCAATGGAAATCATCTCATCAAACATTTCCCAAGATTTATTATCATGCGGTGATGCATAGACAAACTGCTCAATCTAAAAAAAAAAAGGGGGGGGGGGGAAATAGAAATCAAACTATAAAATATTGAGACTCAGATTTTGTTCTGAGAGAACAGCTGTGAAACTAGTATATTATGAATATGAGGACTTATTTAAATTAACTCATTTGAATGTTATAAAATCTGAAACTGCTCTTGGTGTTAAACTGACATTTAATGACATTATATATAAGCATACTTAAATCAGCAATTTCTGTAAGAAAAAAATATGCTGCCCAAGAAAATATACCTTAACAAGCCACTCTAAATTACCATTAAGCATGCCACTTAACTGAAATAAACTACCTTGCAAATATTATGTTTAACTCATACACAGAATCTGAAACACAAATTCATTCTTATTAAAATTGTTTTATTCTATTAAAAAGCTTTGAGTTATGTGTTCATCCCTCATATATTTTCCAAAGACACAGGTTTCTACCTGCCACTGAGTTAAAGAAGCATTTCCATTTCTTATTATAACACTGAATCCTGTGCAGACTGACTACAAAGACAGAAATCTCTGAGCATAGCTACAATTAAGAGGAACTGATGGAATTTTTTTAATTAAACTTCTGCTCCAGTCTATAAGTATGGGTCTCGAGGCAGGTTTGTCAAGTTAACTATTAAACATTAAAAATGTGTGCCATAAAAACAGAATGCAATCAATCAATCTGGATTAAAGGTGGTAGCGACTGTTCTGGGGAATTAGCAACCAGAGATGTTAAACAATCATACCAAGGCATACCCATTACTGCCCACTCTTCTACATTCTAGACCATTTGAAAATTCAAGGGTAGCCTCATGTATACCTCAAACTGTAGGGTGACCAGAGCAAGATTGACAGTCTGAAGGCATTCCGATCTAGGAGAGTGCCTGGCCTGAGGGGGGATTGGTGGGGTTTTTATCATTTTTATTGGGGTTTTTACTATGTATCAATTGTATTTTAATCGGGCATGTATTTAATTATCTTTTAGTTTTTGTAAATTTCTGTGTTTTATTCTTGCCCTGTACACCGCCCTGAGTCCTCCGGGAGAAGGGCGGTATAGAAATATTAATAAATTAAATTAAAAATTAAAACTGGCATACCAGATTAAGTTGGCCAAATGCCTTCCTGGCCACAACTGCCACCTGCCTATTGAGCAACTTTGAGTCCAGGAAGACTCCCAAATTGTGCACCATCCTTGAATGGGGAAGAGCAATCCCATCCAAGGTCAAATCCCCAGATTTGGGTGGTCCAAACAATCACATGAACGTATAGAAAATAATTTGCAAATAGGTTAAAAAATGTAACTGACCCAAGATCTTTACTGTAAGCACATGATATATTTGGATAACAGGATAATAGGGAACTAAGTATTCTGAGCTGAGGAAATAGGACCTCTTGTTAAGTAAACATATCGGAGTCAAAGGAAATATGCAATCTACCTGTTAAGTGGTCCCTCAGAACTCAACATACAATCATTTTCCACTATTAGTCTTAAATAAAGGAAAACAGAAACAAGTTTCTGGTCTGTTCCGTAATAATCTAAATAAGCTCTGATGATACTGACCGTGACTTAGAAAGGCACAAAATTGGGGGTGGGAGGGGCTAAATAACTGTTTTGAGGTTGGTTGAAGATCAACAACATAATCCACTTTGACATTTAAGGCTGACTGAATTCTATATGTACAGAAATATTCAGCGGTGTTACTAGTATCCAGTGATTAGGAAATGACTCTTTTACCAAACCTTTCTTTTCGAAATATGTTCTTAAAACACAATTTTGACTTTGCCTTGTTGGACTTGGAAACAGTAGTGAATGCATAAAGAGCAATCTGTGCATTCTGGTCTTTCAAATTTTACTAACTGTTATAAAGTGAAGGCAGCTGCAAGGAAAAACTGCATGCATTTTTTTCACACGCTTTCCCCCAAAACTAGATAGCATTACCTTTTCAAACTGATGTACTCGGAAAATGCCTCTGGTATCACGACCGTGAGAGCCTACTTCCTGGCGGAAGCAAGTAGACAGCCCAGCGTATTTGATGGGTAGATCTTCCGGCTTCAGCCATTCATCCCTGTGCAGTGCTGCAATTGGCTGTTCAGATGTAGCAATTAGATATTTTTCATCAACGGTATTATCATCACTCTTCTCACTGCCTTTTCCCAGGACCTAGGAAGAAATTTGGAAATCAGAAAACTGCAGTAGCACACTTGTTATATCCACAGACTTCCTACTTTAGATGAATGCAAGTTTGAATTAACTCAAGTATGTGCGTTACAAATATATTTACAGATTTAAAATGTTGTTATTAAGACCACTAGTTATCTAGACGTGGGCCATCTCTTTTTGTTTATATTTAAACTTCTATTTATAGGAGGATGATTTCTTTTCCAACAGGAAGGTAAACATTTGAATTAAAAGTGTATATACAGCTAATTATCCTATTGAAAGTTTTACCAGACTATGTGAAAAATTCCCATGACTCCCTGGATAGTCTAATCACCCACGGAGATAGCAACAAAAAGATAAGTCTAGAAAAGGCATGTCAAACTCACGACATCACCTGACGTAGCGTGACGTATCGCGACTTTTTCCCCATTGCCGACAATGGGGTGGGCGTGGTTTCGGCATGATGCATCCGGTCCGCGGGCCGGCAGCTTGACATGCCTGGTCTTAGAAGCTCACAGCCAGTGCTACTGAAATAGTACCGTTTTTCTCACATCTTACCTTGTACAGCTCTTCATCAAACTGACTCAGCTGGGCCACTTCCTGCATTACTTCTTTTCTCATGAAGAAGGGTGTATAAACAGGGGTGTATCCCTTGCTAAGCAGTGTTTGCAAAGCATACTGAATGAGGGCCTGCTCTAGAAAAACCAAAGGTCCCTACAACGAAATGGAAACAGATTAACACCACGCTTTCAAAAGGCCTCAGGTCGCCTATATTCAGGTTGTCTTTTACAATGAAGTAGAAGACCTATTTGTAGAAGCTTCATTCATCCAGGTTTACTTTAAATGCACATGGGGATCATATTCACTCTCCCACCCTGAGATACTGTAGCTGAAGTATAACTCCTCAAAGTCACATCCAGCTGAGAGCTTTTGCGAGTTATATTAGCAAAAGCTGGAAGGAATTAGGTCTCCCATCTTTTCACGAAGACGATAATCATTACCTTAAGGAAGTATCCTCTACTTCCAGCTACAACAGCTCCTTTTTCTCCCTCATAGCCATCCACCATGACAACCAGATCCACGTGAGAGTACTTCTTCCTTTCAGTGCAGTCTCCCCAAACTTTCTCTTCTTTATTATCCACATCCTACCAATTTGATAAGAAGGATACTTTGTGTGACTGAGCTAACCAAGAAAAAGCATTATCTGTCCAAACGAAAACCTACTAGATGTTCTGTTTATTCACAAAGCAACTCTGACTTCCATTTAATTGGACACTAGCATTTAATAAACTGGCCAGAAGCCTTTCTTTCATTACACAGTTCTCTGTCTATGTGTATTGTGGTGAATGCTTCAAGGACTATCAAGAGATGACAGATATCAGAATTTGGTCTAATAGGAAAAGATGATGGGTACTCTGGGAAGTAAAAATTACATTCAATGATTCCTCTGTACTGGAGAATTCCTTGTAAAGGAATTCCTTATTGCTAATTTAGTCTTGTAAAAAGTACTATTTTGCAATCCAAGTGATTACTTACAATCTGATAATAACTACTAAAAATTCTAATGATGACCGATCCAACAGTTTATTATATTAAAACTGATGTTGCTAGACACTGGTTCTGCTGGCCATTCAACTACCTTCTGCTCACCCTTAAATTTATTTACCAGCTACTATTGGGCTACAGAGCACAGGAAGAGAGACCAGTCTATCAGCTCTTTCGACCACTAACAATAACTCTTATCACTTTCAACATCGGACGCCAGTGTGAACTTCATTCCATCTTTCTTACACTTTCTGGATCACGTTTTAGATTGTGAGGTCAATGGACCACACTGCCTTATCTTTACTTGACCTGTGGGCTACCCTGGGTGCTTATTTCTGCCAGAAGAGCAGAGTAAAATGATCTAAATAAACAAAATGGAGTTGATCTTATGCCAGCCACACAGTTTGCTTCCCATTTATATTCCAAATAAGAATATGATTTAGTACATAGTTGGTACTTTTATATTTGTGGCTTTTTTCTTTGAAGAATGATATTATAATGCAAACCATATTAAATTCTCATTCTCCTCACCAGGGATTAGTCATGCCCACACTACTGCAGTGCAAAAAACCCCTCAAATTAGATTCTCAAGATTGTTTCAAACTGACCATAACCAATCACAATGTACATTTGCATGCAGGGCATGAAAACTGCTCCCACCTCATCATTGCTGATTGGCACAGAGGGATGAAGAAGATTTCCAATTTCTCTGAGATTTTCAAAGCGCTCTGCTTCCAGTTTCAAGCGTTCTTCATCACATTTCAGGATTGCTTCATCAATCAGGAGACGGATTTTCTTGATCTGGCTAACTTGAAGACTCTGAAGCACAAGAGAATGGCTGGGTGTGTCAGCATATCATAATGAGAGAAGATTTTAAAAAGAGGATTTTAAGAGGGCAGGGCTGTAACTGTATGTTCATCATATTTTAGCTGACATGAGATTAAGAAAGGAGCTTGGCTTATATGAGGAAAATGTGATTAAAGGCTAATTTTGACATACTTTGAATAGTAATAATAACATGACAATATATGAGCTAATGGGTAAAATTACTAATCCAAGAATGAGAAAGCTCAGTAGTAAGATGCAGTAGCATGGGTGCGTTCAGGAATATACATAGGAAAGTCTTCTTCCAGAAGTCCCTCATTTTATTTTCCACCTTCCCTGTCTTAATATCTTACGAATGGAACCATGTTGGTGTATAAGCCATGGTAGATGGCTTAGCATATCATTCAAGCTCAGTAAATTGTTTATTTGCTATCAAAAGTAAGCCAAAGGTTAGCATAATATGTGAATCAAAATAATATAGTTCAGCTCACAGTGCAAGAGAAATGGAAGAATACCCCCCCAAAAATACTGAACTGTACTTTAAACACAAGCAAATAGCACAATAATGGAAATAAATTCAAGAACACATGAAGAACAGAAATCCATCAAGTTATACAAACATCCCTCTCCAAATTTATATCATATAATGTATCACTTTCTCAAATACAATACATGCATTGAAAGTCAGTGAATAACGGAGTAAGAAATGAACTTACTGTTAAGATGTCTATTGTGAGTTCGTCAAGATTTTGTGCATGATCTGGTATGTTGTCACTGTTACCCACAGGTTCTTTCTTCTGTAAATAAAAATGTTAATAAAAAAAACAGGTCAGCAAAGAAAAAAATAATAGAAAAAGATAGCTTTCAAGACACCTCTGAACTCCATTTCTAGAGTTCCAGAAAAAAAAAGTTACCAAGACAAAGTATGAGCTGAACAATTATAAACTAGGCATGAGGAAAAGGCAATATGCCCTTTGCCTAAATATATAAAACCCCAAGAAGAGAAAAATTCAAAGGCTTTAAAATGGTTGCTTGTCCCTACCCCCCTCACGTTTCCATATTGTTTACATATTTATCAGAAAAATATAGATGGGTTTATTTCAAACTTTTCAGGCCTTTGTATCTCAATTCTTACTAAATTACTTCACTTTTGCAAATTCTGCAGCTTTGACAACTCTTAAAGCCTAATAGTCTAATGAAAGCATATCGTCTAGCATTATTTGCTGTAAACCCCATGGCTCTCATCTCTGTATTTATCAATAAATGAAGGGAAGACAACCAATTCTTTTAAAAAAGGCATTTCTAAGGATTAAGAATTTCTCAGTGCTAAGCATTGTTCCCACTCATCTCTCTTTGCAAAATGGACTTCAAGTGGTAAACTAAACTAAACTAAATCATTCATTCCAGACAAAATGAACCATCAGATGGTTTCTATTTCAGAACGGGGGGGGGGGGGGGGATCACTGTTTTTATTATTTGGAAAAATAACACTGAATTCCACTCAGCTGCTTCGGTATGTTCATTTTCAAATGTTTATAGTGTATGTCATGTCCATAAATCAAGTGTGCCACTTTCCCCCACTGTTAGTTCATATACCACCTGCTAAGCATAAATGTCTCTGCTAATCGAATAGTAGGAAATCTTTATTGGATTACCTAAGATTCTACCCTGAGGACACATTATATCACCACACAAACATTGTTCTTTTCAGGGCCCTGTCTCTATGCATCAAGAGAGAAGGAACAACTATTCCTTCCCCTTAGGACAGGGATAGGCAACCGTGGCTCTTTTATGATTCGTGGACTTCCACTCCCAGAATTCCTGAATCAGCCAAGCTGGCTCAGCAATTCTGGGAGTTGAAGTCCACGAGTCATAAAAGAGCCAAGGTTGCCTACTTCTGCCTTAAGACATGGAGAGGACCGCTAGTCATCAGCAGGTAAAATGGAAAGCTTCACAGACTACATTCATCTGATGGGGCAGACATGTCAAACACAAGGCCCGGGGGCTGGATCCGGCCCGCGAAGTGGTTTTATGTGGCCCCCAAAGCCATCCTGGAAACAGTGAGGGAACGGCCCCCACTGCCTTGACCCAGAGACCCTCCTCCTGCCAGAGACCCTCAGATCTGTCCCACTCCTGCCCAGGCCCCCATAGGCACCCTTGATGCCAGAGCTGGCCATGCCCACCCAGTAGGCCACATGCACTCTACCCACGCCCACTGAGTTGGCCACGCCCACCCTGGCCACGCCCACCCGGCCCCCTGAGGGCAACCGCAATGCTGATGCGGCCCTCAATGAAATTGAGTTTGACACCCCTGTGATGGGGGGTTCCAATCCATCCTTTACAACTGTTTAGCAAGTTAATCACACATAATAACGCAGACATGTCAAACACAAGGCCCGGGGGCCAGATCTGGCCCGTGAAGTGGTTTTATGCAGCCCACTGCCTTGACCCAGAGACCCTCCTTCTGCCAGAGACCCTCAGATCTGTCCCACTCCTGCACAGGCTCCCATAGGCACCCTTGATGCCTTGATGCCAGCACCCAGTAGGCCATACGCACTCTAGCCACACCCACCCAGTAGGCCACGCCCACCCTGGCCATACCCTCCTGGCCCCGAGGGCAATCACAATGCTGATGTGGCCCTCAATGAAATTGAGTTTGACACACCTGTAATAATGTATAAAAGGTTGGATAAACAAAACCAGAGCATGCAACTTCAATTTATTATGATTCTGTTCAATGAGGTAATTTTTTTTTGCTTTTAATAGAATGTATTGCACCTTCATTTTTTCTCCTATAGTTTTGCTGCACAAGTTCTTCAGTTTGTTCAGGTTGTCTGCCCGGAATCTGCCTAGAAGAAATGCACCAAAAAGTTTACAAAACCTGATGTTTAAAGGACAAACTTTCCAATACAATGCTAAATCCACCTTTTGTATTACTATTAGTGGCAATTAAGTACATTCATCAAACAGATGGAGAAAAGTACTGCAAAAATATTAGAAAATTATATTTTCTGATACAAGTGAAAAGCTCTTTCTGCACATAAGGTAAACAATACAGATAATTGATGTGTCAAGCAATAACATTCGATGTTAGCAGCATTGACATGATGTACAACAGTTCATTTAATGATCAAAGTTACAATGGCACTGAAATAAACCGACTTACCACATTTTTTACACTTATGACTCTTGCAGCATCCCCATGGTCACATGATTTATATTTGGATGTTTGATAACCAGGGTGGATAATAATCAATGATTTAAAAAAATAAATTTAAAAAATGGATTTTTTTAAATTTAAATCAGCTTTTTTATTTTTATCATTTATTTTAATAAAATGCTTTTGGAGTAAAAATCTGCCTAAATATAGTTTTCTATTTAAAATACATTAATAATTTAGTTTATTCAGCATAAAATGGAGCTTATTTATGTAGCATGAGGCTGAATATTCTGCACTATTTACATTTTTGGTAAACTCATTCAATGAATCCAAGCTCTGCAAGCTCAAATAAGATGCACTGCATTGGTGCACTCAAACAATTTCACAATAACCATGAGATAAATCATAAAACAGAGTTCAGGAATATTGCTTTATCCCATTGTTTTGCAAATCTATGGACACTAAAACTGTATGGACCAGGCTCTAAGTGTTTTAATTAAATAAAAGAATTTGAGTAGTTCTCCAACTATGTGTGATTAGCCTATTAACCTAAAATCAGTTCTGATATCACTATTTTACTAACCAGACAACTTATTATTCTAAATAGGAAACATTCATTTTGTTTGCAAATAATAATATTAAAGATTCTAACTATCAGCAAGAACGAGTCCTTACATTTAAAGAGCACCTGTCATTTCAGATCCATCATGGCAGTGCCTGTTAGTGGGCATCCACTCATCTGCTGTCCGCACCTTGTTGTGCCACTGCCGCATCACCAGCCGTCCCATTAAAGTGAATAGGACTGTCGGTGAGTCAACAGCAGGTCAGAGGAGGAGTCGCTGTGGGACAGAGATGACAGTTGTTCTTTAAAAATTATGATTTAATAATAATCATAATAGTAAAGTTGGAAGGGACCTTGGAGGTCATCTAGTCCAACCCCCTGCTCATGGCTGTCCAGTCTCTTCTTAAAAACTTCCAGTGTTGGAGCATTTACAGCTTCTGGAGGCAGGTTGTTCCACGGGTTAATTGTTCTAACTGTCAGGAAGTTGCTTCTCTCCTTGATTAGTTTCCATCCGTGGCTTCTTATCCTGCCTTCGGGCGCTTTGGAGAATAACTTAAATAGATAGATTTAAATCGAGTTGATTTAAAGATGATCAAATCGAGTTGATTTATATCAAATTGAGTTGATTTAAATCAAGCCTTTTTACTAGTAATCTAAATCATAACTGACTTGATCAAATCCAATCCAGCCTGTTGACAACTGTTTCATATTTGACAGTTGCAGTGTCCTGGGGTCATGTGACCATCTTTTGTGACCTTCTAAAGTCAATGAGGAAGCCAAATTCACTTGACAACCATGTTACTAATTTAACTGCAGTGATTCACTTAACAAATGTGGCGAGAAAAGTCATACAATGGAGCAAAACTCACTTAACAAATTTCTCATTTAGCAATATAAATTCTGTGGTCAACTGTGGTCTTAAGTTGAGAACTAACTATACTAATAATTAAAAAAACATATTGGCTTTTGCCTCACTTGCATCTCTTTTGCACAAGCTTAGACATAAGACTGATAAAAGCCTTTGAAGACTGGTAGCTAAATCTTACACTGATAGTGCGAATGGACTATTATTTCTATTATGTGACAGTGGTATCTAGATTGAAGGATCCCGGATGTGCTGTGTGGCACATATAAATCTCTCCTCCAACATCTCCAAGGAATCTGCTTCATGCTTCTGCACTTTCCGATATATCTACTGGCCAGTTGGACAATTGCCCTGCTGGCTTCAATCAATCTGAAATGGCTAAAGGGATACACTGCAAGATGGCTGTGCCATTGCCTATGCAGGAAGATACTACAAACACAGCACACTGTGCTGTAAGAGTCAGGCAGCATATAAATGTATTGTTGTTTTGCTGCCTAATTAAGTCTACCACCAAAAGCAGCTGTTTCGTTATGCCAAAAAGTGGGACCAACCTACAAATACAGAGGACTATTCTTACTGAAAGAAACTATTTCCATTTTTGAATAGAGTTCATTTTCAATTGAATGGTGTTTTTCATGGCTTGGAAAAATGTACAATAAAAATAACCTGAAGTTCTCATTCTACTACTGCATTACAATGGAATTCTAATTGATTTGAATTCTAATTCTATCACCTCCAAAGCCCCTAGTGGCTCATGCTGCCAAGAGCAAGAAAAAGGTGGAGTTACTTTTCTAGGCTTCTCATCCTACACCAGGGGTAGGCAACCTCGGCTCTTTTATGACTCATGGACTTCAACTCCCAGAAATCCTCAGGAATTCTGGGAGTTGAAGTCCATGAGTCATGAAAGAGCCAAGGTTGCCTACCCCTGTCCTACACCAAATCTAGGCTGATTCAATAGATCCAAACCTAATTCTGTCCTACTCCTTAGAATATCTTACATTAAAGCCTTTTACTTAAGTCTTTAAAAATATTTATTAAAATATTTATATATTATGCATTCTAGCACCCTGAGATAGCTCAGAGATGGGTATAAAATGATGCATTTTCAAAGGACATCAAACCCCAAAATACAGGCCTTTTCCTTGTAAGAAACAAAGCAGCACTGCCAAACAGAAAATGAAACTATAAGGTGGGTATTTGCAGCATCCAGAAGTCATTTTCCAGGGTGATGACAAATACAGCAGGATTGCATCAGATTCAGCTGCACCAGTACCTGAACTGTGTGCACTACTGACAAATAGGGTAAATGTGCCAATTTAAAAAGCACTGCAATGCTGAAAAATAAGGCATAAACTACTCTGCAGGGGAGGGGGCTCACTGCACTATACAATTCTCATGACAAAATTAAAAAAAAATTCTCTACAAAAATCTCTGTAGATTACAGAGAAACTAGGAAATTCCAAGCAGAAGCTAAATTCCCCCCTCCCAAACTTTCTGGTTTACTGTACTCTTTTGTTCACAAAGCTTGACTTTAAATCTGTTTTCCTTCGAGATTTTACAACAATATGGGCACACTCTACATTGCAAGAAACCAGCTACTAAGGGACGCCTACCCCAATAAAGTTAAGAGAGGAAGGAGATACTATGTATTGGGCCGCGTTCACATGTAAGCAAAGAAAGCGTAAGGGCAGCCCATGTGGACAAGATACAGGTTCCTAACCAGATGTCGGGGTGGGGGGGGGGAGGATCACAAGCAGGACAGGAACACGCGAGCCCCTCCACTTCACGCGATCCTGCCACTGACATGAGCCAGGGGTCTTCGAACTTGGCCCTTTTATGACTTGTGGACTTCAACTCCCAGAATTCCTCAGACAGCGTGCCTGGCTAAGGAATTCTGGGAGTTGAAGTCCACAAGTTATAAAAGGGCCAAGTTTGAATGAAGACCCCTGGACATGACCATTAAAAATAACGTGCGGCCACCATGGTCCGGAAAGTCGGCGGCCCTGATTTTGCTAGCAGATTCCTCCTTTCCACCAAGGGACAACAAGCCAGATGGCTGTCGAGACGCTAAAAGCGGAAGGGAGGAGCAGACAGACGTATGAATGGGGACGCTCAAGCAGACCGGCCAGCGCGCAGGAAGGCACGCCAGACCCACACGCTCTCTGTCCAAGCCCCGCCGCGAAAATGAGCCTCGACACACACACACACACACACACACAACTGCTCACTCACATCTCCTCCAGGCCCCGTCGGCAGCCACCAGCGCGTCCACGAGCGCCGGGTCCTTGAAGCGCTTCAGCTGCATCTCTCGCACGAGCTCCGGGTCGCCGCCTTTATCAGCGCGGAAAAGGTCCAGGTCGAGCACCATGGCGGCGCAGGAGAGCCGCCGAGGCGGAGAGGAAAGAAACAGGAGCCCGAGGGGAGCCGCGGCGACAAAAAAAAAACCAAAACGCGAAGAGGCAAGGACGAGAGCAAAAGGGCGCCTGCGCAGTAGAGACGCAGAGGCAGAGAACTGCGCGCGCGCGCGCGCCTGAAAGAATTTCCCTGCCTGGGCGTGGTGAGGGGGAGCTGGGCCGTTCCCGGGACACGGGAGCCGCTTTATCGATAAAGCGGCTTCACACTTTCTGGGGCGAAGGTTTAGGCCAGGGGTCGGCAACCTCGGCTCTTTTATGACTCGTGGACTTCAACTCCCAGAATTCCTGAGCCAGCTGTGCTGGCTCAGGAATTCTGGGAGTTGAAGTCCACGAGTCATAAAAGAGCCGAGGTTGCCGACCCCTGGTTTAGGCAAAGCTTGGGAATGGACAAACTGAGGGATGGTTTCGTGAAAGCTTATGAGTCGCCCTGACCTCAAAACACTGCAACTCACACCAAATTGCTTCTGGTGGTGAGTGTGGCCGGGCAAAGCTGAATGGGTGGCACGCGGGTAAAACCCTTTACCTTTGCCCAGGTCCGCCTGGTGCACCAGTTGTGACCCTATCTAGACCGGGATGGCTTGTGTACAGTCACTCATGCGCTCGTGACTTCTCGTCTAGACTACTGTAATGCTCTCTACATGGGGCTGCCCTTGAAGTCCACTCGGAGGCTCCAACTGGTGCAAAATGCAGCCGGGCGAGTTGTGCTGGGGGTCTCCCGATACTCCCATGCTACACCTTTGTTCCGCGAGCTGCATTGGCTGCCGGTTGCCCTCCGGGTGAGATTCAAGGTGTTAGTAATGACTTACAAAGCCCTACATGGCATGGGTCTGGATTACCTATGGCAACACCTGCGGCCGGCGTCAACTTCCCTCCGTCCAGTGCGTTCCCACAGAGAGGGTCTCCTCAGGGTGCCTCCGATCAAAGAATGCCGATTGGTGGCCCCCAGGGGGAAAGCATTCTCTGTGGGCGCGCCAGACTTATGGAACTGCTTGCCAGTTGAACTCCGGATGGCCCCCGACCTCCACTCCTTCCGGCGCAACTTAAAAACATATCTATTCGAGCAGTTCTGACCTGGTCTGATGGGTTAGGGTTGGGGTTTTAATATGTTTTAACGCTGTTTTAAACTGGGCTAAATATTTAATCGTTTTTTAATTTTTGTATTCTGCTTTTTATATTTATTGCCCTGTACACCGCCCTGAGTCCTTCGGGAGAAGGGCGGTATAAAAATATAATTAAATTTAAAAAATTAAAATTAAATTTTACGTCGTCTTTTTCCTTTTTCTTGGAGGGTGCTTTATTGAATATAATAAAAGAACGTAACTGAGAAACCTTGGAACTTTTATACTTTTAAGACTGTAACTGAAGCCTCCTATAAAGGCTCTATCGCTATGCAATCAATGTGTAAACTGAATCTGGGTTACCAGATTTTTTTAATCGCGCATCGCCCACTGAAATCCACAGAAAGGACTAGGAAGGACAATCTGAAGTCTGGTCCAATGTTGCTGAGCTGTAACTCCCTACTCTTTCTTTTCTTAATTGAAAAGCTTTACAAAACTTTTAATAATAACCCCCCTCCTCTCTCCATCAACCCTTCCCCTCCTGGACTTCCCAAAGCAGAATACAGGGAATCACATATAGCAAACATATGCTAAATATCTATTATGTTAACAAACCTTCCACCCTTTAACTCCCTTATAACAAAACTAAAGTAATTATAGTAACACTTCTATAATTGTAAAAATTATGCATATGCTATTTGAAACTTTTTAGTCCCATATTTGTTCTGAATATAATCAATCCATCTTTTCCATTCCAAAATATATTTTTCTTGTGACTGTTCTTTCAAATATGCTGAAACTTTTGCTATTTCAGCTACGTCCTTTACTTTAAATAGCCATTGTTCTATTGTAGGTAAATCTTCTTTCTTCCAATGTTGTGCCACCAAAAGTCTGGCTGCCGTTATTAACTGTAACATTAATTTAGTTTCTATAACAGTACAATCCGAAATAATCCCCAATAAGAATAGCTGCGGAGTAAATCTTATTTTTTTCTTAAAAAATAGAAGATAGGGCTCGCAACTTGGGGGTCCTCCTAGATTCACAGCTCTCCTTAGAAGATCATATAGGAGCTGTGACTAGGGGGGCCTTCACCCAGGTTCGCCTGGTGCGCCAGTTGCGGCCCTATCTGGACCGGGATGCCTTGTGTACAGTCACTCATGCACTCGTGACCTCTCGTTTGGACTACTGCAATGCTCTCTACATGGGGCTGTCCTTGAGGACCACTCGGAGGCTTCAACTGGTGCAGAATGCGGCCGCGCGAGTTGTGTTGGGGGTCTCCCGATACTCCCATGTAACACCTCTACTCCGTGAACTGCATTGGCTTCCGGTTGTCCTCCGGGTAAGATTCAAGGTGCTGGTTACGACCTATAAAGCCCTAAATGGCATGGGTCCGGGTTACTTACGGGAGCATCTGCTGCCGGCATCAACTTCCCTTCGTCCAGTGCGCTCCCACAGAGAGGGCCTCCTTAGGGTGCCATCGGTCAAAGAGTGTCGACTGGCAGCCCCCAGGGGGAGGGCGTTCTCTGTGGGCGCGCCAGACCTGTGGAACAGCTTGCCGGTTGAGCTCCGGATGGCCCCCAACCATCGCTCCTTCCGACACGATCTAAAAACCTATTTATTTGAACAAGCCGGCCTGGTCTGATGGGTTCGGGGTTTGGGTTTGGGTTTTAACATAGCTTTTAACTATTGTATTATATCGGGCATAATTATTTAATCTTTTTTAACTTTTGTATTTTGTATTTTGATGTTTATTGCCCTGTACACCGCCCTGAGTCCTTCAGGAGAAGGGCGGTATAAAAATTTAATAAATATAAATATAAAATATAAAAACTTTCTGAAAAATCCACCATATTTTTATCCAAAAGGCTTTAACATTTTTACATGTCCACCATATATAATAAGTTGCCTCTTCACTACCACATCTCCAACACTTAGGTGGTTTGGATACATACATGCTAACTTTTTAGGATCTAAATGCCATCTATAAAACATCTTGTAAAAATTCTCTCTTAGGTTTTGTGCTTGCGTAAATTTTACATTTCTAACCCAAATTTTTTCCCAAGTATCCATCATTATGGGCTCTTGAATATTCTGAGCCCATTTTATCATACAATCTTTAACTCCGATTCTGAATCAATCTCTGTAAGAGCATTATATAACCTTTTTATATGCGATTGACTTTGATTTCTAATTTGCTTTATCAAATTTTCATCAGCTTTTACTATACCAATTTTCTGATCTTCTATCCATCTAGCTTGTAATTGTATAAACTGAAACCAAGTCTGAACTATCTTTTCTTCCTTTAAAACATTTAAAGGTTTCAGTTTCAAAATATTCCCTTCCATCCTAAGAAGTTCTTGATAGGTAATCACATCTTGTTTCTGCTCCACATTTATATTTCCTATTGCATGTCTAGGTATTGCCCATATAGGTATTTTATTATTTAATATGTATGGGTACTTTTTCCAAACTCGCAGCAGTAACTCCCTGCTCTTGTCTGTATGCTGGCCAGGGCTACTGCAAGTACTTGTGCATTTGGGCAGCTACACGTTGACTGCCCCTGCCAACCATCAGTTTGGTCTAAGCTGCCTTTGGTTGGTTCCATGTACTTGAAAACCAAATAGAGCATTGCTGTGGGTTTGGATAGAAACTGCTGTGCATATGGTTTCTCAGTATGTTTCATCCCAAGTACTGCCACTGTGACAATAGTATACCCATTCCAGTATTATCATTTATCATGCAATTGATCCAAAAATGTACTATCAGAAAATAGGTTCCTAGCATATGTATACCGGGGACGACTTCCCATCGCCCAGTGCGCTCACACAGAGAGGGCCTCCTCAGGGTGCCGTCGGCCAGACAATGTCGGCTGGCGACCCCCAGGGGGAGGGCCTTCTCTGTGGGAGCACCAGCCCTTTGGAACCAACTCCCCCTTGAGCTCCGGATGGCCCCGGACCTCCGGTCCTTCCGCCGCGACCTCAAAACTTTTCTCTTCCATCAGGCTGACCTGGATTGATGATGGGTTTTTAAATATGTTTTAATTTTTAAATTTTTAACTGTGTAGTTAATTTATTTTGGGGCTGTTATTTAATTCTTTTTTAATTTTTGTACTGTTGTTTTTTATTGTTGTTAGCCGCCCTGAGTCCTTCGGGAGATAGGGTGGCATATAAGTCCCAAAAATAAATAAATAAATAAATAAATAAATAAATAAATAAATAAATAAATAAATAAATAAATAAATAATGTTAAATATTATACAGAAAGGATTATTTCTGTGTATTCCATAGAATGGAGATTCAGTGGCTATTTCTCAGCTTTCCACAATCTAGCAGTCTCCCTTGTCAGATAGAGATGCATCTAAAGAGCAACAAATTGGAGAAATGTCTATGGAGATTCTCAATCATCCTGGTCATGATTCTTTTTATCCAAGAAAGTCCAGTTGGCTTTGTTTGCAAAAAGCACCTTTGGGCCAGCAAATTGGAGAATAGTGGAGTCAAAGTATGTCTTCTATGTTTTGGTTTTGTCTTTTTGCTCCTAGTTGTTCTCAAGTTATCTTCAAGTTGGGTTGATCAGAGCTGTGGAATAACAGATGCACTTTGTAAATAAAAGGCCCTAGCCATGGCATCTTCATTAAATAGGCCTAGAGAAACCTGAGATCCTACAGACCCATTGTTAGGTAGGATTGTAGGTGCAGGGCAGCTCCTGTTCTGTTTTCTGTAGCTTGAATACTAAACAATGTTATTATAAAAGATGATTAAATAGAAACCAGAAGCTTTTCTTGGTCTCTCTTTTTTTCAGTTCATCTAAAATGAACAACAAAAGCTGAAAGCCCACATCAAAAGTCATAAATGTACATTAGTCCTTAATCAAAAATCCACATGCAATGTTCTCTCCATAAATTACAAAATTGTATTGACCTTATAAATAGAACCCAGCCCATTATGCATATAGAACAAAATAAGCTTCAGTTTATCATCACAAGGCTGAAAAGCTCCCCCACAGGTTTATAAGCGTAATTAAATCAATTTTATACAGCATTGCAAAAGTTGTCATATTTTTAAGAAATGTATCATATTGTAGTCCCTGAATAGCATTTTTAGGATTCATCCAAGCTCTGAAAAGTCCTTGAAGATTAGTATTGGAATAATAAAATATCTGACATATTATTAATCATATATTAAAAAGATTACACTTTCTTCCAAAAACCCCAAACATGTACAAAATGTTGTGAAAGCAAAAATCCCCTCAGCATAATACATCACAACAATACAAACAGTAATGCTGTTATGCTATTAAATAGACAAAAGTACTTTTCCTGTCTTACATGAATGAAATTTACAAACGTGACTTACAGTTGGGCCACATTCTCATAGATGACATATCAGAAAATCTAGATGCTATACAATAGGTAACATTAAGTAAGAATAAATATACTTAACCAGTGGACAACACTCTAGCATTAGTATCTTTTGAGAAAATACTAGAAAAATATAAGAAAAGGGCATCTGAATCTTAAGAAGTATGGCTGCTCTTCAATCCATTTCCATACTTCTGAAAAAGAACATTCCTATTGCTCACTGCTCTGCTATGGAGTAATTCAATGGCTTGTTTTACACATAGTAGAAAAGCCATAATATGATTTATTTATTTTTGCTTATATGATGTGTGGCTGCATCTAGTATGGCTTAGCATTTAGTATACATCAATGGTTTGCTCAACAAACCACAATTAATGTTTACAAATTCTGATTTGGTATTATATTTATTATAAATGAACCATTCATATATTTAATGGCTACTGATAACCAAGACTTTTTTCCTCCTTATATTAAAACACATATTCAGCAAAATACTATCACTGAATGTGATCGACTATGTTATGTTGCATACACAAATCCAAAGGAAAGCTTCAAGTGTGCAATTCTGTTTGGACTGCTGCTATCGCTAAGCTTCCTACAAAGTTAGTTTTTGGCTTTTATTTTTTTCAAAAAAAAAAAGATTACTTTCATAACACATCTAATTTTCTAAACTGAGAAGACAATGTCATATCATTTAGAAATGTAATAAATACATAATTTTTGAGAATAGCTTTACAGCCCTGTCCCCATTATGTTTCGATGATGTTGATAATATGAATGTTAAATTTAAGATTCTGAAATTATTTAGAAGTGATGCTCTGAAATAAGCAGATATAACAGATCTACCACCTCTCCATGATTCATTAAAGCAGTTATCCAAAAGCTTTTCCCGCAGCCACACAATGTAAGCAATTCTGCTTTAAGAAGTCCTACACTAGTGCTGTGTCTACATTCCCTTATGCACCAGAGCCTCTCTCTTGAATTGATTAGAACACTGCACTTCTGTCACCATCTGTTTTAATACAAGTGATGGTTTTTAGTACATCAGTTGTTGTGTTTCGAATACTGTTTGAATTTAAGTGGTCTTTCTTTTAAAAAGAAACAGGATGAAACTATCATAGGCATTTTGAAGTTGGATAGGAGAAACTTCATTGGGGCATATGGGCCCACTTTTTTACTGCTCAGTGGGTTAGGATGCTGAACTTGTCGATCAGAATGTCGGCAGTCAGCAGTTTGGCGGGTCGAATCCCGAGTGCCACGTAGCAGAGTGAGCGCCTGTTACTTGTCCCAGCTTCTGCCAAGCTAGCAGTTTGAAAGCACGTAAAAATGCAAGTAGAAAAATAGGGACCACTATGGTGGGAAGGTAACAGCGTTCCGTGCGCCTTTGGCATCTAGTCATGCTGGCCACATGACCACGGAGATGTCCTCGGACAAACGCTGGCTCTTCGGCTTTGAAATGGAGATGAGCACCGGCCCCTAGAGTCGGAAACGACTAGCACGCATGTGTGGGGGAACCTTTACCTTTTTATACTGTATTATATCTAGCCCAGGCATGTCAAACTGCTGGCCCACGGGCCGGATGCATCATACTGAAACTGCGCCCATCCCATTGCTGGCAATGGGAAAAAAGCTGCAATATGTTGCGTGATGTCGCGAGTTTGTCATGCCTGATCTAGCCAAATACCTGCCCTACCTTTCTTTATGCCTGTGAGCTTCATTTGAAACTAAAAAGAAATTTTCCTGTCCTGAACAACAAGAAACTCTAAGTTACTCTCATGACCACTGATAAATTTGTCCCATAACATCTTACTGTATTACATGAGCATAACCTTCCTATCCTCAGGCAAGCACTTTTGTATGGAAAAGATAGGAATTTTTTTTTTAAAAAAAAACCTGATGCTTTTCTCAGTACTAGTTTGTTCAAACTATATATATTTTAAAAAAACGATCTTGTCTGTTCCAGAATACTTTGATGTTATTATAAATAAGTCAGAATATTCTCTAACATAGGCAGTTAGAAAAGAATCAGGAACTCGATGCCAAATTGATTTGGTAATACTAGACAAGAGTTGCTTTTATCTATTGTTTAAATAACTAAAGTCCAGTTGGTGAAAACCAGTCAAAGTACTATGGCAGCCTTCCATTACAGGACACTTTGTAGTCAATGTTATTATGCTGACAATCACTCTGGCTTGCAAGATTTGTAACTACCCCATAAAATGAATTTGTCCTACCATATGTGTCCTTTGGGTGATCCAAGACATGATTGTACTACATACGTTATCAAACAACTGGCAAGCCATAATAGATGCTACATTTACTTTACATATTGTAAATTGTATAGAATGTTTCAAATTATTGCAACTAACAATTGATGCATGCAGATCTGGTTGTACAGTTTCCTACAGGGTAGGAAAGCACAATAGATAACTATAGTCTCAGAGCAATTTCTGCCCTTCTCATCTCTATATCATTTCTAAAAGGCTGTCACAGTCTCAATTTTTTTCAATTACTGTCATAGCAAAAGCTATTAGGCCTTTTAACTGCGAAGTATGCTGATCTTTAGGATTATAGTATTTTTCAGTTTTATCATGCATTAGTACTTAAAAGGCTATTTATAGAGTAAAAGCATTTAACTTGTCTCATTTTAAAGTAATATTGTTTATCTCTCTTGAACTAATATAGCTATATCCCAATAAATATAATCCATTTTAAACCATATAATAGTCCTTTTCATGTAAGAGCAACAATTTCTGCTAACTGCTTTGGCAAAAAATGGCTTAAACCAAGTTTCCCAAAAATTATATCCCTCAAATGTGGTAGAATGCAACTCCCATTACTGTCAGCAGAAACATCCTGCTTTACAGGCTAGGAGTGATAGTGACTGTGGTTCCAATACATCTAAAAAGCATTTGAATGGGAAGGCTTGGTTAAACATTAAAAAAAATGGACTGTTAAAATCATTACAACTTTCAAGATATGATTAAAGTGGAACGTGGATAGCAATCTATACTATGGGGTGCTTTACATATTTGAAAAAGTACTGCATTCTTTTTACTCTATAAATAGAGTATTTGGACATTCAGAGGAATCTAAGGGAGATTTTTTACTTGGAGGAAAGCCCTATTGAACTCAATGGGAATTATTTCTGAGGTAGAGAAGTATACTGTCAAAAACTGAATTTGGTTTTTGCACATTCTACCCTCAAGGTTATTCTAACCTGCCAAAACAAACAAAGCAACAAAATCAGTCAATTTTAACTTGACAATTGCCAGTTATTAGATGTTGCCTGAATCCCAAAGCCCAAATTGTTAACCCTTCCCAAGTATAATGGAGGAAATAATCTCTAGCTGCGAGTAGTTGCTCTGAAAAATTCTGAGAGAGAATAACATGGAGGTAAAATTACAAAAAAGTACCTGAACTCAAAATATTCATGTTATTTTGGGCCATTTTCACTGTGTTAATACTCATAAACACATCTAACATACAGTTGAAGGGGGTGAAGGTTCATTCTCCAAGCTTGAAGGTTGGTTTCCAAATGTTTCTTTACCAGGCTAGGTAACATCTTCAGCAAGGTTTAGTGGACGTCTGTCTCAGTGTTCTACTTATATAAGGGCTTAGGTGTGGAAGTGTCAAGTGAGGGTCTTGTGATGGGCCAGGTGTGAGTCATCAGAGAGAGGCTTGTGATCTACTAAACCAGGGGTGTCAAACTCAATTTAATTGAAGGCTGCATCAGCATTGCGGTTGCCCTCAGGAGGCCGGGTGGGTATGGCCAGGGTGGGCATGGCCTACTGGGTGGGCGTGGCTAGAGTGCGTATGGCCTACTGGGTGGGCATGGCCAGCTCTACATCGTTCGCATCAAGGGTGCCTATGGAGGCCTGGGCAGGAGTGGGACAGATCTGAGGGTCTCTGGCAGAAGGAGGGTCTCTGGGCCAGGGTCAAGGCAGTGGGGGCCGTTCCCTCACTGTTTCCAAGATGGCTTCGCGGGCCACATGAAACCACTTCGCGGGCCGGATCCGGCCCCCGGGCCTTGTGTTTGACATATCTGTACTAAACACTGCTGAAGATGTTACCTAGCCTGGTAACGAAACTTTCGGAAACCAACCCTCAAGCTTGGAGAATGAACCTTCACTCTCATCCTACACCTGAGCTACAGATATTCACCACTATTGCATACAATTGAAGCTCATGTCAGCAGACCTTGTTTTCAGGTCTCCTGTATTGTCCTTTGTGGCCTTAAGTATTCATTCAAACTAATTCATTGCCTGGACTACTGCAATGCTCTCTACATGGGGCTTCCCTTGAAGACCACTCGGAGGCTCCAACTGGTACAGAATGTGGCCGCGAGAGTTGTCTTGGGAGTTTCCCGGTACTCCCATGTTACACCTTTGCTCCGCGAGCTACATTGGTTACCAGTTGTCTTCCGGGTGAGGTTCAAGGTTTTGGTTATGATCTTTAAGTCCTTACATGGCATGGGTCCGGGATACCTCGAGGACCACCTGCTGCCGGCGTCAACTCCCCTCCGCCCTGTGCGTGCCCACAGAGAGGGCCTCCTCAGGGTGCCTCCGGTCAGGGAATGTCGACTGGTGGCCCCCAGGGGGAGGGCCTTCTCTGTGGGTGCTCCGGCATTATGGAACCAACTGCCGGTTGAGCTCCGGATGGCATCGGACCTTTGCTCCTTCCGGCGCGGGCTGAAGACCCACTTATTTGAACTAGCTGGTCTGGCCTGATGGGGAATATTAGGGTTTTTAATGGTTTTTTTTTACTATTTTGTCATTGTATTTTAATTGGGCATTGGTTTAATTTCTTTTTAATTTTTGTACTGTTATTTATATATGCCCTGTTAACCGCCCTGAGTCCCTCGGGAGAAGGGCGGTATAGAAATTGAATAAACCTAAACCTAGTACTTTGTTTAAGTCAGTTTCTATAATGCGATGGCTTTCAGCTGTGTCAAACTACAACCCCATTCTCCTCAGCCACCCAATATCTTTGAAGCCTGCCAGATTGGAGAAGCTCTTTAAAGTTTAGAAGGCACTGGAAAAAAGCAAGAAAACCAGAAAAGTCTTATACAACAGGAATCCGTTCTATAGGATAAGTTTTTCTGGGTGGAATCAAGGCAGGAAAATGGCCTGAAATATTAAGCAGACTCAGTAGTTTCCTACAAAGAGTGAGAATGGGTTTAAAATGGATATCTGAATTTAAAATGCTATTCCACTAACCTTGGATGTGATACAGAACTTTTCAAATATATAATACCCTGATTTTGGTTTGCTATGCTATAGGTTTTTCTTTATCATTGCAGTCATTGTTATAATGTTTACAACTCACAGACTTTAGGAATGCGATCTGGAATCCTAATCTGATTGAGTTGCATAATGTGGCAGAAACCTTATTAGGCCATGGAGCTTCACATATGCTACTGTTGTGATAGGTGCACCAGCAGCACAACTCCTTAACCACAATGCATTTTTCCTGAAAGGTCAATAGCAAGGCAAATAACAGCATTTTTCAAGTCTTGGAAAAGGTTACTGCAGATATTTTTTCTTTGTTGTTTTAAAATAAAAGGACTGAAAATAGAAACAACTGCAGAATAGCTAGATATCCTGACGGGTAAAGATAAGCCTGCTTTGTTGAGGAGTCCTCAACAGTACAGTAAAATCTTTAGAGGCAAATTGGATGTAACTGTTGTTATAGTAGCTTCCTTAGGAGGGATGTTTGTAGCAAGCTACAAAAAGCAGATAGAAAGTTTTACAGCACAATTCTACACATTCTTCTTAACATGAAGACCTTTGGTGCAATAGGTCTTACTCAGAGAAGCAGTTTGTTTTAGCAGAGTGACATTTAAATCAATTTTACAGTTCTTTAGCTATTAAAGAGAAAATGTGTATAATGTCATTAGCTTTACTGCAGAAAATAATGTTTTGTGGGGACTCTTTAACACAAAAGAGTGCACAATGTATGCAATAAACATATACATATACATCCACACATAATTTTAAAAGCACAATTATATTTGGCACAGTTTGTTTTTGGAGAAACGTTAAAATGTTTGACTTAAAAAAGTACAGTAAGAAGCTGAAGTTAAAAGGTATTCCAATAAGGCCACATGGCAAGTTCATCAAAGTGCCAGTATTAATCAAGGAGAACTCCCAAAGCATCCTCCAGGAAAGGCATGGGAGAGGCAAACCACTTCTAAAGATCCATGTCGGTGGTGCCAGAGGAGGTCTTCAAGGGCACAGAATCAAAACCATCAGATGTTCTCTAAAGATAATACAAAAGGGAAATGTGAATAAAACCAGAATACGTGAAGATTTTGTATACTTTTATCATTCTGAATCCTATTTTTATAGGAATCAGGCCAAATGTTGACATGGAAAGGGCAAACAATGCAATCCTTATATTCACAGAACATGAGAATGGCTCCCATAAGAACTTATGGCGAAACAAGTGTTTTAGGTGTACAGGGACTATATCTTCCAGAGTTCCCAGGCAGCATACCAAAGCTCAAGCAAGCTGGGAATTCAATAAATGCAGTTTCAACACAATAGTGAGTCTAATATTTCTCTACCAGTTGCCTCCATGTTCTTCTGAACATATTCCAACATGGGAGGAGCATTCAATAGCAACTGAAGACTCTCTGATTCTTACCAGAAACTTGCTTTTGATGTTTCTTCCCCAGCTGTCCACACATGATTTTCCTTCTACTGGGAGGTATCAGTGCACTGGGGGCCAAAGAAGGGTCCATTTGAGGATGCTTGCAGTTAAGATACAGTTTAGCTGCTTGTGAATAGCACTGGATACTTCCCACAATCCCTTTTCTTGAGAGTGACAACGTTTTTTTTTAAAAAAAAATATTTACAAATGAAAATGAAGCTGTTGTCAGTCCCAGATTTTGGTATGTTTTGATTTCTAAATTCTCAGTCTTTAGTTCCTGTTTCTGCTGTTTTAAATTATCCCAACTGCAATTTTTTTCTAATAAAAATAAAGGAGCAAGCAACTGCTTTAAATATAAAAAGCAAGAGGAACTAATTAAGAGTCAGTTTAGAACTGCTGAGGAGAGAAATGAATGGGAAAAGGTAAAGGTAAAGGTAAAGGGTCCCCCGCACATGCGTGCTAGTCGTTTCCGACTCTAGGGGCCGGTGCTCATCTCCGTTTCAAAGCCGAAGAGCCAGCACTTGTCCGAGGACATCTCCGTGGTCATGTGGCCGGCATGACTATGAATGGGAAACACATAAGCAAAGGACTGCTTAACAGAAGTTGCTTTTGAAAGAAAAAAGGTCTTCAATTCTACGTGTTGTTGGAAATGCAGAATGATAATATTTCTGAATAACCAAGATTTAGATATGGCCCATGAATATGAATGGAGAACCCTACACTTGGATTGCAGAGGAACAGTCCTCAGCAGTGCTAAAGGATTCTTGTGTGGAAGCAAACTCTGATGGATCTCAGGGTGTTCAAATGAAGCACCTGGGATGGGAACAATGTAAGACCTTCTAAATGTCTGCACACAGTGGTTAAAGGAGCTAGGCAATAGGACCAATGCCACTCTTTGCCAAGCCCTTCTTCAGTATTCATCTCACTAAGGCAGTGGTGGGATTCAAATATGTGAACAACCAGTTCTCTGTGTGGATGCCATTTCTGGAAGTCGATTCTGGGCCTGGGCAACAAAAAATTAGCTACTGGTTCTGCCAAAGTGGTGCGAACTGGCTGAATCCCACCACTGCACTAAGGGCTTTACACGAGCAGTTATCTGTGCCATGAAATAACCATGAGTAGGGTCATTACCTCAGAATGGATGAGAAGAAAAATTGAGGTAATGAGCAGTTAACATTTGTCTGTGCACACAAATGTCTTGCTAAATATTTAAGTGCATATTTTTGCTGAATCATCATTGGGGGCAAACCCAAAATACTCAAGTTTCCCTTTAGTCTCAAGAACTGGGGAGGAGGATTTTTCATCTGCAGAATTAAATTCTAATGTCTTATTGCCTTCTTGGAATTTAAGCATCTACTGTAGAGTCACTTTTCATGCTCTGCTTTGGTTCTCCAGCTTCACAGAAAGTTAGTGGAGCGCCCAGGCTCTAATTCACCTAAGATGTATCTTAGCAAAAGGCCAGCAGGTAACATAAAATACCCATTTGTCCTATTCTGGAGAGTGTTAACAAGCAGTCACTTCTCCCAGAGACAGGCCAAGGCTCCACAAATTTTTCTGGATTACATATATAATCCTGTGCTTGCAATATGAGTTTGCAGTTTCCTGTGCAGCATCCTGTCCCTTCCATCTACGCTGCATTAACAAGTTATCAGCCATGCTTACTGGGAGTTCTGAAGGTTGTAGTTCAATACTTCTGGAGCGTAAGTTTGAAAAGACTGCACTATTAGATGTCTTCAAATACACTATTTCAGGGGTGTCAAACTCAGTTTCACTGAGGGCCGCATCAACATTGCGGTTGCCCTCAGGGGGCCGGGTGGGTATGGCCAGGGTGGGCACGGCCTACTGGGTGGGCGTGGCTAGAGTGCGTATGGCCTACTGGGTGGGAATGGCCAGCTCTACATCGTTCGCATCAAGGGTGCCTATGGGGGCCTGGGCAGGAGTGGGACAGATCTGAGGGTCTCTGGCAGAAGGAGGGTCTCTGGGCCAGGGCCAAGGCAGTGGGGGCCGTTCCCTCACTGTTTCCAGGATGGTTTCGCGGGCCGCATGAAACCACTTTGCGGGCTGAATCCGGCCCCCGGGCCTTGTGTTTGACATGTCTGCACTATTTCCTCAAAAGGAAATAGAGATTGTGATATTCACCTCTAAGGACAGAGAGTCTGTAACTTTAAAAGACAAAGACTATCCTTCCCCACAATATAGGTCTTGTATGTCCCAGCCAGAGATCACAGACTGTGCTGTCGGGCTATCTAGCAACATTTGATTGTGGCACACCCTCCGTCAGCTGGCCTGTTTTTACATGCATCTACATTTGATCTCCATCTACCTGGAAGATTCTTCCTCTTAGTTTACTGAGAACAGCCCTACATACAGAGTCCTGCCATGCCTGACTGTACTTAAGAGAAGCCTACAGGAAAACAAATAGTCACATTAGAGAATAAGCATTAAACAACAATTTACCATTAATTAGAATGTAAGTTTGAGCAATAGGAAACATAGTAAATATGGAGAGGCTTTGAGGTTTATTGTTATTCACAGATTTATCCTGGAGCAATAGGGATGTCACTGGAACATTTTGCCAGATCTATATGAGCTATTATTCGTGATGATCTGCTGCATCTTAGAAACTTCAACGTATTTATTATTGGGATGGATGGGAAAATGCCCTTTTAACTTTTGCTACTCATCTCTGTCAGAAATACTGGCAGGGGAGAGAAGAATCACTCAAAACAATTCTATTCGGTTGACTCATGAGGCTTACACAGTATGCAGCCTATACAGTAGTAGCCAAGATCATTAATTACAAACAGCCACAATTTTTTTTAAAAAAAAATGGCTTCCACAAAAAGATATATGCACATCCCGGGAATAATCATACATTAGCTGAATTTAGAAAATGGTAATTCAGAGTGGACTCAAAAGTTAAACATGACAGATGAAACATCTGTCAGGGTCAAATAAACATTGGAACTAAATCAAAGGCCTCCAAACTTTCACTCTGGGCAATTATAAAAGCTACTTCCTCACCCCTTTCCATCCCAGCTTACTTTAGAAGTGAATGCCTTTATTTTTCCAAAGAGAGAATTCTTGCTTGGGAATAACAGGTCATCCTCTGCATCTTCCCCCTCCATGATGGCACAACTGTCAGCTGCAGGCAGTTCACCGTCCTTGGCACTAGCATTCATAACCAGCTTAGAGTATTTATACTCTAACCTAAAAAGATATAGACATATAAGAATCAGATGGAAGGATTATACTTGTAAAGCAGACTTTGGATTCTTTTGCATCCTTGAGTTTTTGTTTTTGTTTTAATTTTAATTCCATTTATATCCCGCCCTTCTCCGAAGACTCAGGGCGGCTTACAAGCTTAGCAGTAGCCTTCATTCTATGTATATGCCTGCTTATTAGGGCTTTCACACACACCCCCAAGCGGCATTATTACAAAGTCAGCTTAATTGCCCCCAACAATCTGGGCCCTCATTTTACCTACCTCGGAAGGATGGAAGGCTGAGTCAACCTTGAGCCTGGTGGGATGCGAACCTGCACTAATTGCAGGCAGCTGGTGTTACTTAAGGAGGCATTAGCTCACTGCTCCACCAAGGCTCTTATTGATAGTTACTCTATCAATATCTTTTCCATTTCTCTTTTTAAACATGTTTTTTTTTTCAACTAGGCTAAGCTAACCTTCCTCAAACCAGGCAATTTTCCTGACATCCAGACTTTAACTACCAGAATTCTCAGCAATGGCTAGGTTAGGTGTAATATGAAGGCCACACAAAGCACTAAGACTGGAGAAGATAGTGCTGGTTTTTCTATTTCAGAGCAACACAAACATGTTAATATTAGAGATGTTAAAAAGGGTCTTTACTAAAAAAAATCTTTTTTTTTGAGAAACAAAGCAATATTCATTTGTTACAAATTTTCTAGGTTGTTTCAAATAAATAACTATATAAACAATTCATAAAGGTAAAGGTTCCCCCACACATGTGTGCTAGTCGTTTCCGACTCTAGGGGCCAGTGCTCATCTCCGTTTCAAAGCCAAAGAGCCAGCGCTTGTCTAAGGACGTCTCTGTGGTCATGTGGCCAGCATGACTAGACGCCAAAGGCGCACGGAGCGCTGTTACCTTCCCACCGTAGTGGTCCCTATTTTTCTACTTGCATTTTTACGTGCTTTCAAACTGCTAGGTTGGCAGAAGCTAGGACGAGTAACAGGTGCTCACTCTGCTACGCGGCACTCGGGATTCGACCCGCCAAACTGCCGATCTTCTGATCGACAAGCTCAGCATCCTAACCCACTGAGCCACCGCATCCCTTATACAATTTATAGACTAACATAATACATATAATACTTTGTATTAAATGCAAGTCTAATTGCTGAAATGTTAAAAAGCAAATAAAAAATAAAACCAATTAACATGCATGTAACTTTACACACTTTTACATGGCCTTTATGCAAAATATTAACATTTGAAAGCTGACTTGCAGCTGTTGCTATTGTCTGTAGTGTTGTTCAAAATTGTCACCTGTTTCAAAAAATTAACTAGAGAATGAGATGGGAATTTTGCATAAAGTACCATAATAAAGAAAACCTTATGTATGACAGAACTAGGTTCAATGGATTTGAGATACAATGAACTTTTTGTTTTTCAAGACAAAGTAATGGACAAGTTATTCAAACAATTTGTTATTAAATCTGAATGTTAATCACTTCTGTAAATGATGTCCATATATCTATTCTATTTCTATTAGTTTATATCATTTGCATGCTCTATGCCAATGATATAAAGTCATTCTTGCATAAATATGTCATTACATAAATAATGGAAATGAATAAAAGACATTATTTACTGTTTTAATGAAATTTCAGTTTAAAAGTATGGCCTCTGATCCCAACAGTCCGTTAAACTGAAGATTTCTTGTCACAGTAGGAACTAATGATAAGTGGAGTGAAATTTACTTACTTTTGATTTTTCTTCCAGAAGTAGCAAGTCATGACGGTCAACAGGACAGCAGCACAAGTCCCAGCTGAGATGCCCACCTTAAGCCAGAAGTCCATGGACTTGCAGATGCTGACTTGTTCTTCTGGAAGCAGGACGCCTCCGGCACATAGCTTTGGCTTCCGCCATACATAGGTGGTTCGCTGTAGTGAGGAAAGTGGATCTGTCATAGCTTCAGTCTGATAAGCAGTAACACAGTTAAGGTCAATTGTGACAGCTGTACCCAGTGGTGGGATTCAGCTGGTTCGCATTACTTCGGCAGAACCGGTAGCTAATTTTTTGTTGCCCAGGCCCAGAATGGACTTCCGGAAGCAACATCCACACAGAGAACCGGCTTTTCACATATTTGAATCCCACCACTGGCTGTACCACTATTGCACACTACAGGGATCTTGAAAGGACATCTTTAGGAACATGTATCAGAGCTTTATTACTGAAATAGCTGCTGAAATAGAGTATTGCAAGCCTTTCCTATCTTGCAGCATCCAGGTGTGCGGGAACATTTATCTCATTGTTCTCAGGCATGTTTCAGTCCAGTGCTGACTGCCCCAGGTGGTTTATAATTTGAATTCCTATGCATTTCTGTGAAAATCACTTGCCTTCTAAGTAAGCATAGTCTGGATTTCCAGCAGATTTTTCTTTTCTTTTCTTTCTCAGTTTGGGATCTTTCATTTTTACATGCATATTTACTGAATGATTAACAGAGCCCAGTAATCAATTAAATGCAAATTTAAATGTTGTATAGTGAGGAAAGCAGATCTGTCATAGCTTTAGTCTGATAAACAGTCATTATTTAATAAAATAGTAAACGTATGAATTTGGTGCCAAACACAATTTTTTTGGGGAAAAAAGATTAATTCAAATGTAATAAAGACAAAGGTTTCCCTGTCCAGTCATGTCTGACTGTATGGCATGGTGCTCATATCTGGCAGCATTTATTTATTTTAAAAAAATATTTATAAAATTTACTGGCTGCCCATCTTACCTCAGGGTAACACTTTGGTATCTCTATTATCAAATCAGATAAAGATAAATCTTCCAGGCTTCCGGGTGGCAAGGCTCCATTGATGGCAGCCGTTTCGGCTGTCAGCCCCGCTGTTTTCCGTAGAGCCACCAAAAACAGCAACAATCAGCTGTTTGGCGGCTCAGAAACCCGCTCCTCGGGAGAAGAGGAGGGGGTGAGTGCTTAGGCATGGGTACAGCTCCTCTAGACCGCCAGAGTTTAAACTCTGGTGGTTGAAGGGTGTGAGCCCCCCCGAAGCCTGAGTTTGCTCCGGACTCCGGGACGCCTCTGCTCCAAGGCTTTGGAGCAGAGCAGGATGCTGCAACCATCCCTGCTATCAATAGTGAATTGTGGATTACTTGGATGCAGGCAGAGCTGTGCAGGAGAATGCTGTAATAGCAAGTATCTGAACTTTAACTCAGAGTATTTTGTGGAAAAAGTTGCAAGCGGTGCGGAAAGTGAAAGTGCCCAATAGAATTAAGTGGTGTTAAAATGGCTTCCAAACCAACAAAAGTTCCTAGAAGTGCTGGTGCTTCACCAGTTCAGCAGTCTTCATTACAGGCTTTGATGCCTCCTCCCGCGGCACCCGCACCTGCACCAGCTTTAACAATAAAAGATTTACAGGATACTTTAAAAATACAATCCCAAGAAATAGCTGAACTTATTGAGGAGAAGAATACGCATTTCAAGGATTGGCAGTGTGTATTGAACGTCTAGATGACCGAGTGGAAGAACTTAGTCAAAATAACATGAGACTAGATGCTAAAATGCTGGATGCTGAAACTGTGATGGAAAAGATTGATGATGATGTAATAATGATACAGTTTCGCGAAATGGAGTTTGCTGTGAGAATCAGAGGTTTGAAAGAAGATCCTAAGGAAAATTTGAAAGAAGTATTGTCACAAGCTCTTGAACAGGTTTTGGGGCGTTTAGCAGAAGATATTATGGTGGATATAGATAAAATATTTCGTGTTAACTCCTGGATTGCAAGACAAAGAAAGTTACCTAGAGATGTGGTGGTTTATTTTACGAAGACAGCAATTAGAAATAAGGTTATTCAAGCCTTCTATAATAACAAATTTACAGTTGCAGAGCAAGAAGTTTTAATTCTGAAAGAGATTCCTCCAAGAATTTTAAGGAAAAGAAAAGAATTTGCTTTTTTGGCAGAAGAATTAAGGAAACGGGATATTCAGTTTTGATGGGAGATTCCAGTAGGCATGGTGGTGATGCACGCAGGCACAAGATATCGTCTTAACACAGTTTTGCAGGCACGAGATTTCTATGCTAATATTTTGAAGGCAGGCTCCCCACCATCTTTGGAACTTAAAAGGAGGAAGGATGAAGGAGAGCGTCAGCCACGAAAGGGGAGTATACAAGGAGCTGAAGGAGTTATTCAGCTGAAGGATAGAGAATCCCAGCAAACTACAGGAGTGGATCAGATTTCGGTACCAATGGAAGAGGTTAGAGATCAAAGAGTGACACGGGCTGCAACTAGATGAATGAGACAAGAGCAAGAACAACAGAAAACCATAATTACATCTCAAAAACCTACTTATAGTGAAGCAGTGGGAGGAGCGAAACCGAAGAGAGTGCAGGTGATTCTGGAAGAGGCGCTCCAAAAGCTTCAGGTCGCAAAAGATGGCGACAAAGCTTCTAACTTGGAATGTTAATGGACTAAATTCCCCGCAGAAGAGAAAGAAAGTATTTCACTATTTAAAACAATTTAAAAATGATGTTATTTGTTTACAGGAAACGCATATTCAAGCAGCTGATCAAAAGTATTTGATAAACTCTAGGCTGGGTATACAGTTTATTGCCTCTGCTCCTGACAAGAAAAATGGAGTTGTTATTTATGTCAAGAATACTTTAACAGCTAGTTTAATTGAAACAGATAAACAAGGAAGATATGTTATAATTGAATTATTAATAGAATTATTATTATTAATAATTAATAATTATTATTAATAGAATTATTAATAGAAGGCAAGAAAATACTTTTGGTTGGATTATATGCTCCTAATCAACAGCAAGGAGAATTTTATAAACTATTACATAGCAAGATTACATAGCAAGTGGGATTACAAATCTTGTATTTTTATGAGAGACTGGAATGGCGTTTTGGACATACAATTGTACAAAAGAGGCTTTTTTTGAAGTACGCCAAGTCATGCTAGATTGCCTAAATCACAGGTCTGCAACCCGCGGCTCCAGAGCCACATGCGGCTCTTTTAGCCATCTCCTGCGGCTCCCAGTCCTCTGCCATGTGCAGTCCAAAAAAAAAAGTGGGACTAAAAAAGTTCAAATAATCAATTCAAATATGCAGGGTAGGTGCATATCTCGCCTTGGCTCCATTCTTCAGTCAAACCCTGTTCTGCGCACATGTGCACACATTTTATGCGGCTCCCAGTTTTTCCTTTTGTGAGGGAACCGGTTCTGAGTGGCTCTTTCACTGTTTCAGGTTGCTGACCCCTGGCCTAAATCATTTTTTGAGATGAAGGATGACTTGGAATTGAGAGATGTTTGGAGAGAAAGAAACTTGCAAGAAAAAGACTTAACTTTTTTCTCTGATAGGCATCAATCCCTATCCAGGATTGATTTTGTATTAACTACCAATGATTTTTTTTCTAGGATTAAGAAGATTAAGATATGTCCAAGAACTATATCTGTTCATAGTCCAGTATGGTTGGAAATAGAAAAAGACAATGGAGACAGATGGTCTTGGCGACTAAATGAAAATTTGTTTAGATATCAGGAAAATGTGGAAGAGTGTAAAAAACAGATGATAGAATTTTTTAAAATGAATATGTATACGGGTACTTCTATTGAGATGGTTTGGGATGCAAGTAAAGCTTATATGAGAAGAGTGAATATATCTGAATAATACCGTATTTTCCGGCATATAAGACGACCCGGCGTATAAGACAACCCCCTACTTTTAAGAAGTTTTTCAAGGTTTTTTGTCTTATACGCCGGAAAATACTTACATGCCCTGCCCTCCCTGTCCATCGCAGAGAAGGCGAAGGCCCGACTGGCCCCACCGGCCCTCCCGCTGCTCCCGCGCTTCTGCCGGCCCCCGAGGCGCGGTGTTTTCCGGGCCCCTCCTGCTTCCTCCCCCAGGACTTGAACTTCTCCCATTCGGCGCAGGGCGGGGCAGCTCCGCCCGCAGCCTCTTTTTCATGTGCCGCTTCCCTCTCACCATCGGCCGAGGCGCGCTCGGCCCGGGCTCCCGGTCCCTCTTCCCGGCCGGCTTCCCGCCCTGCCCCTCATGGAGCTGGACTGGGCGTGCAGCCTCTCAGTGTGGCTGCTTTTCCTGGGCAGCCTGGCGGTGCGGCTCCTGCGCTCGGACCTGTTGCTGAGCCGGCGGCTGCTGCTGCGCGTGGGGCTGCTGGCCGTCCTGCAGGCACTGGGCCGTCCTGCCGCTGCCCCTCAGCGCCGCACTCACGGCGGCTGCCTGCTGGCTCGTCTCGGCCAGAACCGCCCGGCGGAAGCGCATCCCCGCGGGGGGGAGAGCGGTGCCGGTGCCGGCGGGCGCGAGGCCCTCCCCATGGGCAGCGGCAGGACGGCCCAGCACCTGCAGGATGGCCAGCAGCCCCACACTCAGCAGCAGCCGCCGGCTCAGCAACAGGTCTGAGAGGGAAGTGGCACATGAAAAAGAGGCTGCGGGCGGAGCTGCCCTGCCCTGCGCTGAATGGGAGAAGTTCAAGGCCTGGGGGGGAAGCAGGAGGGGCACCGGCCGTGGTGGGGTGGCGGCTGCCCTCCGGCGCTGCCTGCCGCCCGGGAAACGCTGCGCCTCGGGGGCCGGGAGAAGTGCAGGAGCAGCGGGAGGGCCGGTGGGGCCAGTCGGGCCTTCGCCTCCTCTGCGACGGACAAGAGCCGACGGGCAGCGCCGCCTTCACGTGGGGAGAGCCGCCCGACGCTCCCGCCCAGCCGTGTCCCGGAGCCGCGCCAGAGATAGCTCGGTTGCGCGGGGCGGCCCGGCTTTGCAAGAACAGGGACGCTCGACTGATTTGTTTTTTTTTCGGCGTATAAGACGACCCCCCAACTTTTGAGAAGATTTTCATGGGTTAAAAAGTCATCTTATACGCCGGAAAATATGGTAAATACAGACGTAAATTGGAATTTAGGCGAAAAGAATTAGAGGAGGAAATTAAGAGAAAAGAAAAGGCTTTAATCTCGAATCCATCTGATGGGAAGATCAAAGAGGCAATTACTTTACTAAGAGGCCAGTTTGATATGTTGGTGGCAGATCAAGTGGCAACTAATTTACGGTATGCTAAACATAACACCTTTTGTAATGCCAATAAGCCGGGTAGGTGGTTAGCGTACTTGTTAAGGAAGAAACAAAGGGCACGTAATATACAGTAGATAGAATAGAGTACAAGGGTAAAGTAGTACATCAGCAGAATCTTATTAAAAAGGCTTTTGTTGATTTTTATTCTAAGTTGTATGATAGAGATAAGATTCTAGATATAGATATATATCTGCAGGAAGTTAATATTCCTGTTCTTACACAAGAACAAAGGGAAGGGATGAATCAATTGATAAATGATGAAGAAATTATTTTAGCAATTAAGCAATTAAAGGTGGGTAAAGCACCAGGAACAGATGGTTTGACTGCCGTCTATTATAAAAATTTACAGTCAGAAATGGTGGAACCTTTAAGAGAATTGTTTAGGACAATTCAATTGGGAGGAGAAGTGCCTCCATCGTGGAAAACAGCTTTTATTTTGTTGATTCCGAAGGAAGACCAAGATGCTACCCAAGCCAAAAATTATAGACCAATATCGCTTTTAAATACTGATTATAAGATATTTGCAAAAATTTTAGCAAATAGATTAATGAAGGTAATGCAGCAAGTGATTCATAGTGATCAAACTGGATTTATAAGTGGTAGACAAATGAAGAATAATGTGAGACATATTGTAGATTTATTGGAATTTTTGGATAGAAATAACCAGGTCTCTGCAGTGCTGATCTTTTTGGATGCTGAAAAAGCCTTTGATCAATTGGATTGGCAATTTTTAGTCAAAGCATTGGAGAAAATGGAATTTGGGGAAAAATTTTTACAACCTATTAGAGCAATATATCAGAAGCAAACAGCTCGAATAATAGTTAATAGTAGTTTGACAGAAACATGTAATATTGAAAAGGGTACAAGACAGGTGTGTCCGTTGTCACCTTTGCTGTTTGTTTTAACACTGGAAATATTATTGATTAAAATACAAGACTCAAATAAAATTAAGGGAATTAAAATAAGAGATCAGGATTATAGATTGAGAGCGTTTGCGGATGACCTGGTTATTACAGTAAGTCAACCGACTTACTCAGTTGTAGAGTTGATGGAGATAATAACGTCATATGGGAAGTTTCTGGATTTAAGATAAATATACAAAAAACTAAAATATTGTCTAAAAATATGACTATAGAACAAAAGGTTGTTTTAGAAGAGTTAACGGGATTTGAAATAGTTAAAAAGACTAAATATTTGGGGGGTTACCTTTCAGCTTCAAATGTGAAGTTATATAAGAATAATTATGAATTGTTATGGTCAAAAACACAAAAAGAGTTAGATGGTTGGAAAAAGTTACAACTATCCTTATTGGGAAGAATTGCAGCAGTAAAAATGAATGTTTTGCCAAAAATTTTATTTTTGTTTCAAATGATGTTGTTGTTAGTTGCGAAGTCGTGTCCGACCCATCGCGACCCTATGGACAACGTTCCTCCAGGCTTTCCTGTCCTCTACCATCTTCTGGAGTCCATTTAAGCTCACGCCTACTGCTTCAGTAACTCCATCCAGCTACCTCATTCTCTGTCGTCCCCTTCTTCTATTGCCCTCAATCTAAAAAGCAGAGACATCACCCTGTCAACAAAAGTGCGTATAGTCAAGGCTATGGTCTTCCCAGTTGCAATGTATGACAGTGAAAGTTGGACCATAAGAAAGGCTGAGCGCCAAAGAATTGAGGCCTTTGAACTATGGTGCTGGAGAAGACTCCTGCGAGTCCCTTGGACTGCAAGGCGATCAAACCGGTCAGTCCTAGAGGAGATCAACCCTGACTGCTCTTTAGAAGGCCAGATCCTGAAGTTGAAACTCAAATACTTTGGCCACCTAATGAGAAGGAAGGACTCACTGGAGAAGAGCCTAATGCTGGGAAAGATTGAGGGATTCAAATGATACCTATACTTAAAAAGGATTTAAATTTGGAGGAGTGGCAGAAAGGTATTAATAAATTTGTTTGGGCAGGGAAAAAGCCACGAGTCAAATTTAAGATAATGCAAGATATACGTGAAAGAGGTGGTCTTAAAATGCCCAATTTTAAATTATATTATGAGGCTGCTGCTTTATCATCAATAAGTGATTGGTTTAATTTAACACAAGGGAGATTATTAAATCTTGAGGGTTATGATTTTTTATTTGGTTGGCATGCATATTTATTGTATGATAAGAAGGTGGATAATGTGTCTAAGATACATATATTAAGGTATGCTCTGTTGCGAGTATGGAAAAAATATAGACATAAGTTAAATTATAAGATACCAATTTGGGCAATACCTAAACATGCAATAGAAAATATAAATGTTGGATTTAAACATGATGAGACCACATCTAAAGAAATTTTAAGGTTAGAAAGGAATGTATGGCAATTAAAGCCATATAATATTTTAAAAGAAGAAAAGATTGTGCAAACCTGGTTTCAGTATGGGCAGTTACAAGCAAGATGGAAAGAAGATCAGAAAGTTGGCTTTTCGATAACTGATGGAAATTTGGTAAAACAAATTAGAGATCAAGGTCAAGCACATATAAGAAGGATATATAATGCATTGATAGAAATTGATTCAGAAATGGAACTTGTTAAAGATTGTATGATAAAGTGGGCCCAGAATTTTCAGGAGGTTATAACAATGGATACTTGGGAAAAGATCTGGGTTAGAAATGTAAAATTTACACAGGCCCAAAATTTAAGAGAGAATTTTTATAAAATGTTTTATAGGTGGCACTTAGACCCTAAAAAACTAGCAAGTATGTATCCGAACTGCCAGCCCAAATGTTGGAGGTGTGGATGTGAGGATGCAACATATTTTCACATATGGTGGACTTGTAAAAAAGTCAAAGCTTTTTGGATTAAAATCTGGTGGAATATGCAGAAGATATTTAAGAAAAAAATAAGGTTTTCTCCGCAGTTGTTTTTGTTGGGTATTATTACAGACTTTACTGTTATAGATGCTAAATTGATGTTGAACTTAATTACGGCAGCAAGACTTTTAGTAGCGCAATATTGGAAGAAGGAGGAACTGCCGACTATAGAAGTGTGGACTTTGAAAGTTTCTAATTTGGCAGAAATGGCAAAGATTTCAGCATATTTGAAAGAACAATCGCAACAGAGATATATTGTGGAATGGAGAAGATGGATTGAATATATTCAGAATAAATATGGGACTAAAAAGTTTCATTTAGCATTTGAATAAGTAGTGGTTTTGTATGACGTATTATTAGTTATTTGTTATTTGTTAGTAATATAGTTATGACTATGGAGAGTTAAAGTGCGATAGAATTTAATGTTTTATTTTTGTTGTTAGCATATTTTAGCTTAGGTTTGTGAGTTTATACCCTGTATTCAGCTCTGGGAAGTCGGGGAGGGGAAGGGGGATGGTTGGGGGAGGGGGGGAGGGAGTTTTTTTTCTATTTAAAAAATGTATTGTAAAACTTTTCAATAAAAAAAGATAAATCTTCCAATATTATATACTTACGTTTTTTTGCTATCCCTCACATGAAAACAATCTATAATTCTTGATGTCTTGATAAATTTGGAATATTAGGAGTTTAATAATTAATAATTTAGTTAATAAGCAGCATTTGCTCTAAAGTCATGTTGACAATCCTATGAGTTTTCAAAACAGGAAATTAAAAAGACAAACAGACAAGAAAGAAAAGGTTTAAGAAAAAAAAATCAAGAAAGAAAAAAGATGTGCAAAAGGAAAAGGAAAAAAAAGTAAATTAAATAGAAAAACTTTCTTTGGTACTGGTGTCAATAAAAAAGTAACATCAAACTCTTACTCTTAGGTTAATATTTTTCTACATTATTTCTACAACCCCTTGTAGTTCTAATCATCAAATCTCCAAATCAGCATTTCTTTCAGTTTCTTGCAAAAATAAAATAAAATAAATCCAACTGAATTGACTCTTAAACAAGGTGATCCCAACATTTTATAATGTACGGTGGAAAAGTCTGATGGCCTCAGGCAATTTAATAGAAGGAGCCCCAGAGACGGAGCCCAAGTGCCTACCTGTATCCCTCCAATGCAGGCACTGATAATGGCATGGTAATCTTCTGCAGAACAGAGGGGACAGGCTTCAGCCGACTCCCACAGGAAATGGAAAGTGCATCCATCACAGGTTCCATCAGGACACTTGCTATTTTGAAATTTTAAGAAACATCTTAAGTAGAACCAAATAAAGACACCCTTGTGCAGAGAACGGATCAAGAACTAGCTGTTGAAGGTTTCAGCAAAGGTAATTTTCCAGCCCTACCATCAGGTATCCCTTAAACTAGCTGCTAATGCTGCCCAGAAGAGTTGGGAATTCTGGACGTTGCAGCTCCTTTCTGTCAGGGAAAGTAATTAGTACTTCCCTATCAGAGGGCGATGGTGAACATCAGGTAAAAATAAAACCGAGGCATAGTCTACTGTATATAAAACTTTAATCAGGAAGCAAAGAAAAGCTCCTAGCTGCCTACATCTTCTCATCAGACAGAATGCAAAGAGGGGGGAAAAATAAAGTACAGTGAGAAAACTTTTGTAGACATGCGCAGTTCTAGGCATGAAACCATAACATGGCTGGACATGTGACAATCACCTTGGTTACATTGATAAGATTACTATGCAGCTGGCAGAAACACAGAGTGAGACGTGCGGAGCTGACAAACAGAAAAAAAACCCGCAGTGACACTTTCTGTCTTGAGGACACCAGATTAAAGGAAGTTAACCAATGATCAACATCATACCTCATGTACAGTTTAGGTAAGAGTTGCTGAATTTCAAAGCAGTTTAATCTGAACATTCTGATATATTTTATTGTCAAAGCATTTTTAGAAGCTCTTTTAAAAACTATAGCTACTGTGAAGAATACAGCACACCTTCTATATATAGTGTTGGAAATAGTTTGGGAGAGATCAAGTTGGTAAATGTGAATAAAGAAACTGGATCTAAGATTGTATACTGCCAAACTAGATATGCAACTTCAGCTCCAGAAACAGGAAAAACTTCTGTCTAAGATCCTGGAGAGCTACTAGCGCTCACTGTTGACAGTATTAAGTTAAACTAAACGAACCAATTGTCTGAATCACTACAAGGCTATAGTCTGCTGTTAACTGTAGAAATTCTCTTAGTTGTACAACACTTTTTGAGGCTCATTCTTAAAGAATAACTTCAGAAGCTAGCTGAGCACTGTAATATTAAGAAATCCCACACTTCCAAGCAATTTTTTTAAGTACAGGGAAGTTCCTTAAATTTTATAAAAGCATTACACTTGGCACTTCAGACAATATTTTATCTGCCTGAAGCAGAGGAAGGAGAGGAAAACATAACATCTCAGTCTCTTGACATTACCTTGGTAAAGAGAGAATTCCAAACTCAATTTTTAGGGGATCACATCTCAGCCTAATGGTAGTTGCTCTTCCATCATGGCATGTCTGGGTCACATCCTTGGATCTGCAGTTCAGAAAAGTCATTATCTTAAGAAAATCTAAACTAGGGTTCCCTAAAATCTGAGGGAACACCTGCTGCCAGCATCAAGTTCCCTTCGTCCAGTGCGCTCCCACAGGGAGGGTCTGCTCAGGGTGCCACCGGTAAGAGATTGCCGGCGGGTAACAACCAGGGATAGGGCCTTCTCTGTGGGGGCACCTGCCCTTTGGAACCAGCTGCCAGTGGAGCTGAGGACTGCCCCCGACCTCCGTTCGTTCCGCCGGGGCCTGAAGACCTGGCTCTTCAAGCTCTCTGGCCCAGGCTGAGGACTAATTTATTTTAATTGGGGTTTTATTTATACAGGGATAAATTTAATCTTTTTTAAATTTGGTTTTTAACTTTTGTATTTTTGGTTTTTAATTACCCTGTAAACCGCCCTGAGTCCCTCGGGAAAGGGCGGTATATAAATGTAATAAAATAAATAAATAAATAAAATGGTCAATATTAATCCCCCGCAATATCCAAGGGTTCAGTGATCAGCTCCTCTTCCTCATTCCCTCTCCTCCTCCTCCTCTGACTCAAGCAGAGTAGGCATTTCTTATAGAATTGTACAACTTTAGTTCCATATGCATAATTTGGGGCAGTCACTACCCTCTCATTGTCAGTAAAAATACGAAGAATACAGAGAAAATAACATTGCCAGTTCGTGAAATCACAAATCAGCTACCAGCCTTGGCTACCTCACTTTGTCAAATGCAGATAATTCAGCACTAGCAGCAATACAGCACTTTCTGCTATATTATTTCTAATCACGTTCTGGTTTGGAAAGTAAGATTTCACAAGGGATAAATTTGCCAAATTTCTCCAAGATGCTGAAATATTGCCAGGAATTTTTTTTCAGAAAAATACCATTTTCTCTCCACAAAAAATGGGGTTAAAACCTGACCATACCTTGTTTGGCAGTTCTTTAGCTTACCTATAAAAGAATATCACATCAGGTAAGTGCTCATATTCAGCTGGGAAATAATCAGCACGAGAAGTTATGTTGTCCAGAGTAGGTTTTGTTGTTACTCCTAGAGATCAAATCCCAATCAATAAGAATACCACCACATAAGATAGAGAATACGTTTTAAGGATAAATACATTTTGTTCCCCAAAATATATTAAGGTAAAGGTTTTCTGCATCAGAAGGTAAATCCCATGTTGTATTAATTACTGTAATTGATACATACATTTGTTTTGTCCATAGCTGATTTATTTCCCACAGTATATCGTGTAGCTAATAATATGTGACCTGTCTTTGGCTACTTATCTGCCAGTTCCAAAATTTGTAGTATATTTCACAATAAAGGTCACATACTATTAGCTATATGATGCAGTCTAAAAAAAGGAAGAAGCAGCGTTTTGTGTGCGTGCGTGTGTAAAGCATGATGAATGGTATGAGCCACAACTTTGCTTTTATGAGGAGAACTAAAGTGAAAAAGTGCCAAGAGGTACAGGCATATGTAACCTTATGGTGACTTGGAGGAAAGAGCCGATACCCACAATGAGCAGGATGGTGGGCCCAAGTGTGGGAATGGCTCTACTATGAGTGTGGCCAAAATACTGTATTCTGGGTTCCCCCCCACCTCTCTGAATTTGAGAGGAGATTTTCTTTGTTATTCAAAAAAATAAACATTAATAGTTAGAGACTGTGTCACAATTTTAATTAACTGTGTTTGGAGAGAAGCCTGGGCAGTGGCAAAAAGGGAATTAGCGAGCCTCAAGAATTTGTGAAGGAAAAATTCTGCAAAGAATTGTGGAGAGGTGATGGACACCTGGAGCTTTTTTTAAAAGGAAAAAAGGATCCTCCCACCTAATATTTTCTATAGAATGATTTTGTTCTTCTGTGCCATTGATTAAAGTGATTCTGCCAATACTGGGTCAGGATTTGGTTCAGTACTATGAAGATCACCATCTGGCAACTGCTTTTGATTTCTGTTCAGTAAACAGGCTAACATTTTCAATGGCTCTCACCCACAAAGGTATCTGCCAGGTTCACAGGCTGAGAAGAGACCATGGTTTTGTAACCCCTCACGTCAGAAGGAATCATGATGGACTGGCATACATAGGATGAAGTTGACTTGGAGAACTCAGTGTCTTTGCCCAAAATATGAGTATCTGTGACATTATCTATGCAGAGAGCAGTCTTCTTTCCCTTCAAGAAAAAACAAAAAGAGAGACTCGATAGCAACCATGTCTCTTATGGCTATTAAAAAGTGAGATGTTATTTTTGAAATATTGTACAGGTAGTCCTCAAGTTACAACCATTCATTTAGTGACTGTTTTAAGTTACAACGGCACTGGAAAAAAGTGGCTTATGACTTACGACTGTTTTTATGACTTTTGACCATTGCAGCATTCCCATAGTCATGTGATCAAAATTTGGATGTGTGCCAAGTGGCATGTATTTATGATAGCTACAGTGTCCCCAGGTCATGTGATCCTTTTGTGATCATCCAACAAGCAAAGTCAATGGGGAAACCAGATTCGCTTAACAACCACGATACTCTTAACAACTGAAGTGATTCATTTAACAACTGTGGGAGGAAAGGCCGTAAAATGGGGCAAAACGCATTTAACTGTCTTGCTTAGTGATGGAAATTTTGGGCTCAATTGTGATCGCAAGCTGAGGACGACATGTAATCATAAAAAAAATCTATGGTCATTGTGCTGCAAAATTGGGGTTCAAAAGATGTACAGGGAAGGAGACTCGTGGACAAACACATTTCTCAGTTCAAGAACTCCACCTTCATGCATTAAGTGGTGCTGTCCAAAGGAGGGTCCCTATTGCATTTGCTTCAATACAATACAAATTAATGCTTTTTTTAAAAAAAAAAAAAACTGTCTTCCAGCTTTTCAAAGTTTTGTTTCTTCTGCAAAAGAGGCTTTTTTTGTCATTAGTGGTTTAGAATTTATTTCCAATTTATTATTATAAATAAATAAATAAATAAATAAATTATGAAATAGTAAAAAAATGCTGGTATTATTTTTTCTGCTAATACCATCTTTCTGACACTCTCTGTGGCCAAACGTTTTGCCTACGCTTCCTGATCTGACATCCTCACCCACCACCCTTGCACTGGGAGGCATTCTGTTTTAGATTAAACTGAAGAACTATGGGAAGTCAATGAGGATGCAGATGTGATCATGCAATAAAATACAAGACTCTTGCAACCCCTGTTTCACCTCAGCCTTGGCAACCTTAAGATGTGTGGACTTCAACTCCCAGAATTCCCTAGCCAGCATGGCTAGCAGGATAATTCTGGGAACTGAGAAGTTGCCAAGGTTGAGAAACATTGCTCTAAGTCAGGAGTGTCAAACTGCCAGCCCGCAGGCCAGATGCGTCACACCAAAACTACACCCACCCCACTGCCGGCAATGGGAAAAAAAGTTGTGATATGTCGTGACACGTCATGTGACGTCGCAAGTTTGACACCCATGCTCTAAGTGGACAAACTACGCTACGGTATCTCCAATGCTTCCATTGCTGTTTGCTTCATGAAAATACACATATACTTACATAATTTCCACATAGACTGATGTTGAAATGATGAAAGTACTTCAGGCCTTTTGAAGTAAAGCTTGGCCCTCCTAATAGGGAGGTGCTGTTAGCCAGTCTGGAGAAGTTATACTCCAGAGTCCTATCCTTCATGCTGATTGAAAAGTGACAGTCATTGTAACACAGAGAATGTATCTAAAGGAAAAAAGAAAACACATCCCAGCAGAAGAATTTAGAAACTGTTGACTTTGTCAGCAATAATAGGACACTCAAGTGTCACTGAAATGTCTAATACCAGCTCCTGAATCCCTCAGCGTCCTGCTCAGACAAGCATTGCTTGCCCAAACAACATGGATGATTATAGAAAACAGAACATCGGAGAGGAAGAACTTAACAGCTCTTGTGCTATTTCCGTTTTAGCAGGAAGTATCCACTTTTTCTGAAAGAATGTAATTTTATTTGTATTAAAGAAAATCTACAATGATTCAATAAAACAAAAATACACAAAATTTATTTGATGATTTGTGGAAGATGAAGTTAAATCTAATTTTCTTCCAAACTATTTATCATGCAATTCTTACAGATAGCATTTTACTCTTCTCTCTGAAAGACTGCGTTCATGGATTGAGCAACCAATTTAGCACATTTGATTATTGCTCATTGCCTATCTAGGGCCACAAAAGCAGTATGAGGGGTTTTGTTGTTTTTTTTAAAAAAAGATCACAATGATTTAATAACAGGATCAACATTTCAGATTCAGAATATTCTATAAATTTATTGCCAACTGAGAGATTGCACCACGTTCAGCACTGTATGCTAGAAGAAAGGAAAGACTACATTTTCAAAGAATATTCTGCTCTTTGTGTATGCACAGTATACAACTGAAAAAGTAGCTCAGGTAGTATGGTTCTGAGGATCCTACTACTGTTGAGCAAACAGAATAGTTATTTTTGCTTAAGGCAAGTTTTGTTTGCTATTTTATGCACTGAACTTTGCACTTGGCACTCCAGCACCCACAGGGCCTTATCTCTCACAAATACCATCTTGTGTCATGAGGATACAAAAAGTAAATGGCTAAAATCTTGCTTGCGCCCCAAAATTTTACAAGACCTGGAACGAAAAAGCTAAAATCTCCAATGAGTTTGGACTTTTAAAGTTAATTTTCATTATGTATTGAGCTTCTGTTCACTCTTGCAAAATCATGCAATGGCACATGCAAAGGGTATGTATGTATGTATGTATGTATGTATGCATGTATGTATGTATTTATTTATCAAATATATATATAGCTACCCATCTCACCAAAAGTAAATCTGGCAAATGCACAAAGATTGCTATCCCTGACTTGGCTCTTTGGGATATTAATGCTGACCATTCATTCAAAGTTACAGTGGCACTTAAAGTGACTTATGACCATTTTTCACACTTGCCGTTGCAGCATCCCCATGGCCATGTGATCAAAATTCAATTCATGGAATGGGATCATCCTTTGTAGCTTCTGACAAGCAAAGTCAATGGGGAAGTCAGATTCACTTACTGTGTTACTAATTTAACAACTATTGTGATTCACTTAACAAATGTGGCAAGAAAGGTCATAAAATTGGGCAAAACTCACTTAACAAATGTCTCATTTACCAATAGAAATTTTGGGCTCAATTGTCATAAGTTGAGGACACTTTTACAGTATTTCTTTAAAATGTCATATTTATGTAATAAAATAGTAGATAGCTAATTTGGCCATCTGGAAAATTGTCAAAAGCATAGGATAGTATTTTCTCTATGTTATGCTGCAAGCTCCTTCATTATAACTGAAAAGACCCATCATTTCCTGATTCAATAGGTAGCAATTAGAAAGAAAGAAAAGAAGTTTCCACTCTAATGTGCATTGGGACATATTGACTGGAGACAGAATGCAGCTGCTGACATTCTTAAAACTCATCTCTTCTCAGTGAATCTTGTTAAAGACACTTTCTGAGAGTTGTGTTGGGAGAAGAATCATGCTTGGTTTTGAGGAGATGTTAAGAATCTGACAAATTGCTACTTTCTGGCAATATATCTGAACCTAATATTTTATTAGGATGTATTGCTCTGATATTGCTTTCATTATTTTAAGTGACAACCCTTTGTCGTTTCCAATATTTGCACTCCTCACATTGCACTTTTGTTCAAATAATGATGTATGTCCAGCTGTCACAGTACAGAAGTTATGAACAGTAAAGAGGACAATATAATACCTTATTATTTTTTGTGCCAGGGCCACAAGGGATGCAAGCTTGATTTCCATAAGGTTGGTGAGCTTTCAGGTAAGTGTTTAATGGACATGGAGAACAACCACCAGATGTTTTGTCAATGTAGTGCCCATGGGGGCAGGAAGTACAGGATGAGCCAGAGGTTTCCAAAGCGCACTGTCGGCAATAAGAAGCTACACCGTCTATGACATTGGTCACATTAATGGAGTACAATCTGGCAACATCATTTGTGTATTTTCTTCCCTGGAAGAAAATATAGAGTGTCACAAATGCCTTGGAATAGCAAAAGTAATCAGTTATAGAGAAGGCAGGACAATTGCAGGAAATGGTGGGCAAAGTCCGAAATTTAATGACCTCTATTTCTAAGAATAAACCTAATTTTTGATGAGGCTCATCCCCTAAAAGGATATTTGAAGAACTAGTAAAAAACAGATTTCTCAATCTTTACCGCTTCGTTGTATGCTGTCCTCTGGAAGGCCCATGTGAAACTCGTGGTAGCATTCTTCTCAACAATGTATGTATAGGATTGTTTTCCCTTGGAGCCAATCCAGGTTTCTACAGGGGAATTGGTTCTAGAATTCATACCCTATCAAAGATGAAATGGCATAAATCTATGAATAAACAATATACCTAAATAACTCTTGGTTTTAGATGCTGAATAGTAACTTACCACCATAAAATAAAGTTCACAATTCACACTGCAGATGGTTTCAAAGACAAAAGTGATTTCTGCTACCTTCTTATTTTCAGAATCTTCCATAACTGATTGTGGTGGACTGCAAATGAATAAGCAGAACTCATAAATTGCAGAAATAGCTATAAATCAGGGGTTTCAAGCTGGTGGCCAACGGGCCAGATGCGTCATGCACAGGCCATGCCCACCCTGGCTCCACAAAGGCAAAAAAGTCATGTTACGTCGCAATAAATCACATGACACAATCTTTAACACCCACACTATAGATGAAACATCTCAATTATTGCTGCTTACTTCAGTAACTAGGTAATCAGAATATCAACTTTAGAAACTAGGTAATCAGAATATCTACATTCAGTGGTGGGATTCAAATACCTGAACAACTGGTTTTCTGTGTGGAAGCATCTTCCGGGAATCTGTTCTAAGCCTGGGCCTCTGTGGCCCAGAACGGACTTCCAGAAGTGGCGCCCACGCACTTCTGGTCAGCTGTTCTGGGCCTGGGAGGCCTCCCCAGCTCAGAATGGACTTCTGGAAGTGGCGCTCACGCACTTCTGGAAATCTGTTCTAGGCCTTATGAAAAAGGGATAGGGCTTCAGCTGGTTTGCCAAAGTCAACAAAAAAAAATAGCTACCAAACCAGTGTGAACCGGCTGAATCCTACCACTATCTACATTCCATTTCAAATATATTCAGAAGAAGATATTCCAATGGAATCATACTTCAATCATACAGATGCATTGTAAGTATGATTCAGTGTATAGCATACCAGTACAATCTATGCACATTTATTTGGTTGTGGCAAAACAATACAAATTGTGCCCAGTTTTAAAGATCACATTTTAAAATTCTGTTAAGAATCAGCTCAATCTTTCCTTCATTGTTTCCTTCTGCCATTTGTTATTTATCATTGTAAAGTAATGCAAGCAGAATACTGACTAGGAGATATTAAATTTGTTTATGCAGATTTCCTGATAACAGTACAGCAGGAATTTGCCACTGCATTCTTTTGGACCCTTTCTTTTGATTTTTCAGTTTAGCATACAATCTTTGTATTTCACAGTAATTTCCCATCCAAGTTCTAACCAGATTCAACCATGCTTAGCTTTCAAGCCCAAATATGGTTAGCCAAAAGCTGCTATTGACTGAAGCTTACCTAGAAATTAAGCACATTGCTTAGATTAATGCTTTATCTGCACTTCCCACTTACCTATTGCACCTGCTCACACTGCTTTACCTAATAATGCATTTCCAATAAATAGTTTAATTTGGACTAGTAACCTCACCTGAAGCCAGGAATCACTAATGTTAAAATCATGAAATCATTGTCAGAAGCTCCTGCACCTGTGTAGATGTAGTCACCAGCCACTTCCCACCCTGAAAATAAAAATCAAGAGTTAACCACATATATTTGAAGAAAGATTATTATTTCCATTATGTAATCTCATATTTAATGTGTGCATTCCCTTCACAGAAACACAAGGAATCGATTGCTTTGAACTTATTCCCATCCACTCCCTAGCATTTTTAAACTAATTTCTCTAGAAGCATTTGGATCACAATTTGAGAAGTTTTCCAGGGATCAGGGCTGCTATTAGCTGGGGAATTCTGGAGGTTGGAATCTCAACAAATCTGGAACGAAGAACTCAGATCATTGAAAGCTGTGATAACATAGCAATGGAGTAGAGGTTAGTTGAGAATTGCATATTAAAGGGGCTCCCAGGAGGAAAATAAAGAACTGAAGATGTCTCCATGAAAGTGGAGCTGACAACTGCAGTGAAAAACGAAGAGCCCCTGAATAGACCCACTCTTCGGAACCTCTCCAAACAAGGGGAAGACAGGAAGTTTCCCACATATGCTTCAGATAGCTGCTCTTTCCAAGGAGAATGAAGAACAACAATCTCCAACTGCACATCAACTACTTTTAAATGATTAGAAACCTTTGGAACAACAATTCTGAGTCTGCCTTCAATTCTGAACAGAAGAAAATTTTAATCATGTTTGCAGCTTAAGAATTCAAAGTATGTGAAATTAAGAGCAAAAAGCTAAATAAGATTCTGAGCTTAAAAAGCTATAAATGGACTAAGGATCCAGATGAAATTGGAACAGTGTAACTTTTATAATAAAATTTTGGAATTATAAAGAACACACAGCTTCTCATGAGAATTAGATTCTGATTTTGTTTTTGTAAGATATAATGAAGTTAAGTAATTCATAATTTCAAAAAGTGGACACTAGAGGGACTAAAGTTTTTAGGTAAAGATTTACTAGCCTGTAAAATGTAAAATGATGCAAAACATAACAATGAAAATACAGGAGACTTTTGAATAATAAAATCAGAAAAGACTAGCCACAATATCAACATTATTGATAATGATGTCTTCTTCTATAGACAGACTATGTCCAAAAGTTGTTATGTACAGATGTAGAACAATTTTAATTTGACTAGAGATGGTTTCAAAAGTGGATTTACAACTGACAAACCAAGAGAATGACTTTGAAAAGGAAGTTTTCAAACAGAAAGAGGTTTTCTAGATAAGAGATGAGATATAAGATGAAGAGGCAATGGTTTGTAACCTGAAAGTGGATGAAGTGCCACTAAATTTGTTTATATTTGTAGTGATGATTGAAAGTCATTTATATATTTCTTTTTCCCTGATTGTATTCTTACTTTTCTCTTTTCCTTGCAATAAAACTAAAAACGGAAAAATCAGGAGATTTAGAGATGCTGATTTCTGAGGTAGTCATTCAACTCCTGTACTATTTTATTTTCATCATAGAAACACATGGTTAGAAGGGACTTTGGAAATTTTTTTTCTCTAACCCTAAGGCTGTTGTAAGTAATTGTAATCTTTAATAAAATTACTATAAAAAATAAAATATCCATTCCCATAAGAGTAAATAACAAGTCCAGGGTAGGTTCGTGAACAGTCTGGTGGTGCAATTTAATAAAGACACAAAGCACAACTAGGGCCTCTTGCCTTATTCAAATGCATTAGGTAAAAATACACATTGGGAGGATACCTGCCATTCTCTTATATTCAAAACTGATTCCACTGAGGACTGTAGTCTCCATATTAGCTGGCAGAGTGTTCCACCATTTATATTCAAAGCCTACCGCAGGCTCAGTGCCAACTGGGCAATTGATGCAACCTGAGAACCAAATTAAAAGAAGAAGAAAAAAAAACACCAAACACACATACAGTCAGTAAAAAAATTACTACTGCTACTGACAGTCTTTAATTGGTGCTGTGGTTAACAGCACTTTCTGAAACAGTGGTAAATATAGTACAGCTGTGATGGTAGCAGCCTTTAAGAAGGTCCACTAAATCAATGTTTGTCAGACTTGGCAACTTTCAAGACATGCAGACTTTTTAACTCCCAGAATTTGAGACATGCTGGCTATGGAATTCTGGTAGCTGAAGGCCACATGTCCTAAAGTTGTCAAGTTTGAGAATCACTCTGGCTTAGTTTTCTTTTGTAATATCTTGAAATTTTTCATGAAAGTAGGCAGCGCTTTTTCAGACATATAACTTGTAGAGAAGTCACAATGACCTTTTAATGGTTTCTTGTTGTTGAAATTTCATTTGTTTTAATGGAGGAAATTGTTGTACAGGGAGTAATTCTTCATGTTCCAAATTAGTCAGGTATATCAAGGTCAAGAATAAATCAGTAACGCCCTCAGTAAATCATCGCTAAAATTCTTGACAGAAAGATAGCTTTGTTCATTTAGCTCTTTCTTCTTTTCCTGCTTTATGGATGGTTCACCAAAAAAAACCACCTGTATTATACTGGAAAGCACACAATTTGGGGCACCATACTGGAGAAGGTTCATTTAAGTACACCAAGGAATCACCTCCTCACCAGTATTATTTAGAGTCCCATAGCCCTGTTGCCTTTAGAAAGAGCAATGAATAAGGCAGACATGTCAAACACAAGGCCCGTGGGCCAGATGCGGCCCGCGAAGTGGTTTCATGTGGCCCGCGAAGCCATCCTGGAAACAGTGAGGGAACGGCCCCCACTGCCTTGGCCCTGGCCCAGAGACCCTCCTTCTGCCAGAGACCCTCGGATCTGTCCGACTCCTGCCCAGGCCCCCACAGGCACCCTTGATGCAAACGATGTAGAGCTGGCCATGCCCATCCAGTAGGCCATATGCACTCTAGCCACGCCCACCCAGTAGGCCACGCCCACCCAGGCCATACCCACCCGGCCCCCTGAGGGCAACCGCAATGCTGATTCGGCCCTCAATGAAATTGAGTTTGACACCCCTGGAATAAGGGGAAAAAAGAGAAGAAAAGCTCCCACAATAAAAGACCAAATTCTCTTTTCTGAATCCAGGAAGTGCCCAGTTCATGCTTTATAGAGGCGGTTTTCAGTGATCAGAGCATGGTGCCAGTTTAAACTTTTTGGAGAACCTCGTTTGTGTGAGTTTATATCTAATTCAGAAGGGGGGGAAACAGAATAGCATTACCAGTCCCATTTGAGTAAGTTCCATACGGGCAAGGTTTGCAGGTGCTGGCATTTGTCTTGAAAAAACCAGGATTGCAAGGGGGGCAGAGCATCTTTACCCCCGATGGAGGTAATTTCACTGCCTTGGGGACGTCCTCATTGCAGATCTTTGGCTCAGCCCATTTATACATTAGCTGTGTCTGTGAAGATAAAGCTATCACTCATTCATCCATTCATTCATATATAAAACATTTTACAGCACCTTTATGCGCAAAAGAATTTATAATTGTCACTTCTTATACAGTAGTATAAACTATTTCATGTTATCCAGATACTTTGGTTCACAATTCCAGGACTCCCTTGTTGCTGGTCATATTAACTGTGGCTAATGGGAGTTGAAGTCTAAATTATCCAAAAAGCAGGGTATCATATATCTACAGTATGCAATGCATACAGTCTACAATAATTTAGAGGTTGTTGAACTATAACTTCCAGGGTTAACTTGCATGGTCAATGAGAACAATTTTCACAGGTATATCATGGTATACTCTATCTCCCCAAATATACACAAAAATACAAATACGTATGAACAAAAAAAGGACCACAGACTGAACTGGGACTTGTATGCCAAAACCTAGAAGCAAAGTCAAAAAAAGGGGCAGAGCCATGATCAAAATGGCATTTGGTTCAATTTGATTTAATAAATTAAATAAAAAAATTATGTATCATTCATCATGATTACTGTTCATACAAATAATAATCCTTCCTTCCTACCACATATATTTAATATTTTCCCCCTTCTCTCAGATAACATAATTCAATCAAGCTACAGAAAGAGAAGGGATTTTGTTGGCTACCTCCAAGAATTTTAGGTACAGCCCATTGAAGTCCCAAATTCAATACTCGTGGAACAGGGAACTGAACAAATATTCTGACTCCCCTTAAAGCTAAATAAACAATGGCTATGTGGGATGTGTTAACCAATCCCTATCTGTTTCAGGTCTTGGTAATCATTCTGATTATTAAGTATCTACAAGGAAGTGCTTGCAATTACCACATTGTTTATATGTATATGACATTTCGCAGCAGAAACATTTCGAATAATGCTGACCATCAAGGCTGTGCTTCAAAAGACCCCCAAAAGAGCATCCCAGTACTGTATGGAATTCTAGAAGTTGCATACCTCCCCGTTTGTATCACAGGCAGTGTGGATATAAAAATAATCCTTATCTGTACAGGCTGGGCGAGGCTTGCAGGAGGAAGAACCTGGTTCTTTATTGCAAAAGAAACAGCAATTAAATCCATGCAGATTTGAAAGACTCAGGACTATTTTCAGCAATAATATATATACTATATATATATATATATATATATATATATATATATATATATATATATATATATATATATATATATATATATATATATATATATATATATATATATATATATATATATGTTTTCTGAGGTTTTCGCGGGTGCCTGTATGTGGATCCTTGGTTTTTCGGGTTTTTCCCCGCGTAGAACTAAAGGTGTAGGTGCCTTTTTTAAACATAATCCCCACCCAATCAGCACACTTCCACTCACAGAACACACCCCCTCTGGCAGTTTAAAAAAGAAAAACAAACAGCCACATACTTCTCCCAGAAGAAGGAAGCAGAAACCACTAGCCTGATGATGACGGATGGGATTTCGTCGAAACGTTGCGCCTACACCTTTAGTTCTACGCGGGGAAAAACCCGAAAAACCAAGGATCCATATATATATATATATATATATATATATATATATATATATATACATACATACATATATACATATATACATATATACGGTATAGTATATTCATGTCAGGAATAATGAAACAGATGAGGTTGAGGCTACAAATCCTTGAACTTAAGTTTCAAATTAGTTGTCTCATAAGTTAAATTATTCCATACATGTACAAGTTAGCTCACACAGTTACACTGGAATTGAATCTGCTATCCTTTTCCGAAAAGATCTAGGATGTTTCCATCGAGAGGTCTCCTAGGGCCACCATGCCATATCTCAGAACCAGTTATAGAAAACAGCAGAATTTTGTATGGAATTATATTCACATTAAATTATGGGAATGGTGTGGAGTGAACATGTAATACAAGCCTTTTTAAAAGCACTCCCAAATTTAGAGGGTTTCAAAAATGCCAGTGGAAAAGATAAGTACAAATAAACAACCTTATAAAAATTGCAGACTCTGCTTAAATTTCTGATTCTCTGTCATCAAGGTTTCAAACAGGGCTGCACCAATTCATTGTAAAGGAGACTCTGATATGAAAAGTTTCTACTGTCTTTTAAGCAATATGGCAGGAAGAATTCAAAAATACAGGATTGTATATCCTAGTGTTTGTGTTAGCAAGAACACAGCATAAATATTTCAACTTCTGTTGTTGTTTTTTATCTGAACTTTGGAACTTTGAAAAGTGCCAGAGGAAGCAGAAAGGAACTAGTAAATCAGGTATGGTAAATTATTGCCTTCGGCCTCTTTGTTCCCTTTCTGTAGTCCCCCAAGACCACATTATCAAAATTCAGCAGCTAGATTTTCTACAATATTTCAAACACAAGAAGTAATTATAGGTTTGTTAAGTCTATAATTTCATTTTGCTCTTGTTGTTAAAATAAACCCAAGAACACTCCCCCATTCAAATTATTTAAAAGGGCCTCAAATCCTAGTCCTTCGTAACATCACTGCCATGATCTCTGTGACCCTCGACTGTTAGAAAACTAATTAGAAAAAAACACAGTTCCCTGTCTACCTTTGTGGCTGCTGCTGAATGAGTCAGTGTCAATAAAGTGTAGCTGAAACAAAATCTAGCATGCAATATTGTAGCATTTAGGACAAGGATATGACAAACACTGACAAAAATGGATTAGAAATATAAAAGAGAATGATACCTGATTTTCAATTTGTACAGAGCACATGCAGTGAAATTAAAGACCAAGAGGGGCCGATGTAAAATGACAATTTATACATCTAAACCTAACATGGCTGGAAATGTGGGATTACTTGACTAAGAAGTACAAAAAATCAACTACACATCAAAGAAATGGCTAGGGCATGCAATGTATTACCTGAATAATTTGCTGGCTCACACTGTTGGCAGGAAGTAGCTCCTTTGGAAGAAAACGAATTTGCTGGGCATTGCTGACAGAAGGAAGAACCAGATTTGGCTGTGTAGGTGCCTGCTTTACAAGGAAAGCATTCGGAAGTATAAGCCACACCTAGGGAACATGGAAAAAAAGATGGGGAAACATGTTTGCAGCAAGCAAGATAATCCTTTGACCACCCTCAGCAGCAACTTGTGCTATGAATTAGACTAGAGGTAGGCAACACCTTTCTGACCCATGGGACTAATTTTATACAGATAGCCAATCAATCAGTCAAACGAGGTCCCTCTCATAAAGTTTCATCTCCTATTTCCAAGTCGCCTCACCCATCTGTCACAATCTGTAGTCAAACTGTACACCTGCAATTGCGGTTGTGCCCTGACCACATCAAAACTCTCTGAAGAGAGAAAATATGGAATATAGATATGGTCAATTGAAGAAGTCTTCAAAATACTCATGTCACTCTGAATCATCTTCTTCTAGAACAGAATATGGTGAGTTTTGCTCTGTTCAAGGGGAGCAGGAAAGATATCTGAGCCTGTCACTAAACCTGGTCCTCTCATTTCATTAGATTAAGGGCAAGCACCAACAAAACACAGACCTGTAATCCCAATGTTTTTCACCAACACAGGCTTGGGGTTTTTGGACCAAACAGAGAAAGCCGTTGTTTTCCAATACAAGACATTGTTGCCACGACTCAGCTCCACCTATAAATATTAAAAAAAACCTAGTTTGAATGCCCAGATATGTACATTGAAATCCAGTGCTAGTTCCCAGTAGTTCGTATATTTTTTCTTCCTCAAGTTATTGCTAGCTACAGTTTTAAGTTTAAAAACATTGTATACTTACACTGTGTTTCTCCCACCCTTTCTCCGTAGTTTTCATCCATCGAGAGTCCTCCACAGTTGGTTGGCACTGGTCATTCTGAACCTACAATAAATGATGATGCAGATAAGGATGCAATTTCTGTCCACAGGAAAAGAGATTTATTGGATTCTCTACAGTCAACGCCCATTTATGGTAACACTATTAAATACAATTTGAACATATACTCTACATCAGATAATAGATGGAAATTTCTTTTACAAGTTGGTACAACTAATGATATTCCAGAGGTTGACTAATTTTTTTAAAACTGAGGTATCTTTCAAAGAATCCTGAAAATCCTGTGAAAAATGTACAGTTCCCCATGTCTATGGAGATTCTCAGTCATTCAGGTCATAGTTATCCCAAAGATGCTTTTTCACGAGGCAACTGTACTTTCTTGGGTTTTTTTGAAGACGTTTCGTTTCTCATCCAAGAAGCTCCTTCAGCTTCTTTCGCTTCTTGGATGAGAAGCGAAATGTCTTCAAAAAAAACCAAGATAGTCTAGTTGCCTCGTGAAAAAGCACCTTTGGGGTACAGTTCCCCAAGATCTTGTGCAAGAACACTGAGAAATAATATAACACCTGACCTACTATAAAACATACTTTAATATTAATATTAAATTAATTACGGTTTCCATTTTGGCACTTATAGCTCTGCCTCTAAAAATGTATATATTTAAGACTTTAAAGGTAAAGGTAAAGGTTCCCCCGCACATGCGTGCTAGTCGTTTCCGACTCTAGGGGCCGGTGCTCATCTCCGTTTCAAAGCCGAAGAGCCAGCGCTTGTCCGAGGATGTCTCCGTGGTCATGTGGCCGGCATGACTAGATGCCAAAGGCGCACGGAACGCTGTTACCTTCCCACCGGAGTGGTCCCTATTTTTCTACTTGCATTTTTACGTGCTTTCGAACTGCTAGGTTGGCAGAAGCTGGGACGAGTAACAGGCGCTCACTCTGCTACGCGGCACTCGGGATTCGACCCGCCAAACTGCCGACCTTCTGATCGACAAGCTCAGCATCCTAACCCACTGAGCCACCGCCTCCCTTCTTTACTTTACTTATACAATTATGTTGTTCTTGGCTACTAAAAAAATACAGACTCCTTAAAGTGTTCAAACTGATTCTACCACACCTAGAATATTTTATTTAGATTGTAACATTTGAGTTGGAATCTTTTAATGCCCATTTTATTGATCCATGGGGACCTTTTCTATTACTACTACTTTCTAACAATACCGTAATATAATACAATGGAGCCACCAATATTAATTAAAACAACACTTAAATGCATTTCAATATACTTTAGACATGCAAAGTCATCAAAGGACATTTTAAAGAACATGCCAGCAACAAGCCTTAGTGGTTCTGGACTAGAAGTAAATATTGGAAAAGTCTTCTTGGCTATAATATTATTATAGTTATGGAAGAAGAAGTACCAGAATAATGAAGTTGTTACTTCAAGAAGCACACAAAGCTATCACTTTGTTTTAAAAGCTCACCAGAACATGATGATTACCAAAATTCATCTGTGAGCAAATGCAGTTCAAGAAAGAAGGAATATCTGGAAAGTGTTAACAGACTACTGCAAAAGTGGACATAAAGTTTAGCTGTGTCTGACTTAAATAAAATAGAAACAGTTTTATTCAACCTGGGAGGAGATACCAGAACACATGGAACACAAATTCTGGAAAACAGTGGTTAAGTTTTGAAAGACAATCACATAATTGAAAATTTCTTTCATAATCTAGACAGAATCTTTTAACTGAAGTGTAAGAAACATACAAAGAATTCAAAGACGATGTTGCTATCTGGGTAGATGTAGTCAAAGGAGACGGTCCCAGATTGCTTGAGGTTAACAGCGTACATCAGAGTAGCTATGCACTCATCTGTGTTGGAGGCAATATAATCTCCCTTAGGAACCCATGTTGACCTGGAACAGAAGAAAGAGCCTTGCTGTTGTTAGAATACTACTGCACACCACCAGCAACAGGTATTCCCAAGACATTACAAGGGAAATTACATTTGGACCAAAGAAGTTACAAATTCAAATGCCAGATCTTGTTATTTCCACAGAAAATGGAATAATTTTTATGAATGATTAATTGTAATTTGTTTATATCAGGTTTAATTTGATCTTGAAAACAAGGTTATGTAACAAAAAAAGCTGCACCGACAGTAGTTGACTTATACCGGTATTATATTAATTTCATAATGAACAGCATATAACCTATACACTGTACTTAAAAGGTTTAGAGCAGCTGGCCTGAAGCTTAAAAGGGAAAAATGCTCTATTGGTGTGGCATCCACAGAGTTCTTGGGCTATAGAATTGATGCCCTGGGCATTCACCCAACTGAATCAAAAATAAAAGCAATCACAATGGCCCCAGCACCAAAGAATAAGGCTGAATTGCAGGCATTCTTGGGGTTAATAAATTTTTACCACGCATTCCTGCCACATAAGGCTGCAATAGCCGAACCACTACACAGATTACTTGACAAAAAGACAACGTGGGCCTGGAAGGAGGTTCATCGTGTTAGATGTTTTGTGCCAGCCATGGCAGTTACCCAAAAAGGTCATCAGATGGGAGCAAAGAGGCTTCTTTGCTTCCACTGGTGGGTCAGGGGTCCCCAGCCCCTGCATCCCCATTGGCGAGAGAGTTTTATGGTTAGGGAGGGGCTGAGACCCCCCATAAATACCTCTGCTCAAGGGGCTGCTCTTTTTGTAGTTCTATTTCTAGTCCAGTTATGCTATGCTAGCTTGCTCTCTGTTCTTTTGCTCTCTCTCTCACGCAGGCATGGATGCCTCCATGCCAAGTAATTCTTTCTCTCTAATCTATCGTTGAATAAAGCTTCATATGATTGCATCTCTGCGTTCTGCCTTTCACTTGGAAGCACCTTAACGATCCATCGACCTCGTGAGGCCATCTCACACATCGTAAGAGTTTTGAGACACTCAAGCAGTTGCTGATTAGTGACTCTACAGTAACACATTTCATTGAGGATAAACCAATCTGCATAGCGTGTGATGCATCCCCTTATGGGGTGGGCGCTGTAATCAGCCATCTGGAAGCTAATGGGGAACAGAAACCCATTGCATATTACTCCAGAACACTGTCTAGAGCAGAGAGGAATTATGCTCAAATTGATAAGGAAGCACTGGCAATTTTGGCAGGTGTTAAAAAATTTCACGATTATTTATATGGAAGAGAATTTACTATTTTCACAGATCACAAACCATTGCTAGGCCTATTTACATCTGACAGACAAACACCACAAATAATGTCCCCAAGGATGTTATGCTGGTCAATATTCCTCTCTGCATATTCATATAAAGTGGTTTACAGACCTGGTAAGGAGATGGGGCATGCAGACGCTTTAAGCAGATTGCCATTACCAGTAACAGAACCCGATCCTGCACCAGTAGGCCAAATCTTAGCTCTACAAGAACTCCCTGAATGCCCGCTCACAGCAAAGGACATTGCAGTGGGCACAACAAGTGATGCAGTGCTCAGCAGAGTGGCTATGTGGGTACAATTGGGCTGGCAGGAAAAAAATCCGGGACCACAATTTCAGGCATACTTTGTGAGAAGGAATGAAATGTCTTCACACAAAGGATGCCTTTTATGGGGCAACAGAGTGATAGTGCCAGACAAACTCAGGAATAGGGTCTTACGGAATCTGCATGAGGACCACCCAGGAATTGTGCACATGAAAGCCCTTGCCAGGAGTTATGTGTGGTGGCCTGGTCTGGATAAAGCCATTGAACAACAAGTTGCGGGATGCTATCAGTGTCAAAAATCCAGACCTGAGCAACCGCATACACCTGTGCACAGGTGGGAAACCACTCACAACCCGTGGTCCAGGATTCACATTGACTACGCTGGGCCATT